>NC_044033.1:102563025-103163025 GCF_901765095.1 Microcaecilia unicolor
GTTTTAATGTATTTTTTTTTCTGCTCTCTGCAGGTTCATGTGCAGAGACCAACCTTATATGGACTGATCACCCCAGCAATGGCTTATTTTATTGAAGCAGCCAGCAACAGAGCACTGTGCTTAAGCCAGATTCTGAAGTAAACGCACTTTGGCATTCTTCCTGGAGTTACAAACTATTTCTGAAGCCACTCACAGGGCTTGCTACTCCACGATTTCCTTCAGCCGCAGCTGAATTCTGTACCATCCCAACGATTCGTATTTTCTTCCCCTAGTTACTTTCCCTCCCCCCTTTTTTTTTTTTCTTGCTTGTGTGGCTGTGTTGTGTGTTTTTTTTTTTAACCAACGGATTGACAAACTGGTGCTTCAACTTTCCTGCATACATTTGGCTAGAATATGTCGCTGACAAACACAAAGACCGGGTTTTCTGTAAAGGACATCTTAGATCTCCCTGACACCAATGAAGAAGAAGGGTCCATTGCAGAGGGAGCGGATGAAGAGACGGAGGGGTCTGAGCTCCCCAAAAAATCTGGAGTTTTGGGACAAAGTTCATTAGAAACTGTGCAAAACCTGCCTTTGAAGAATCCTTTTTATGATAGTAGCGATAACCCTTACACGCGGTGGCTGGCCAGCACAGAAAGCATCCAGTATTCGTGTAAGTACTGTATATGCATTTATATTTGCTATCCGTTTATCGTCTTTTAATAAAACCGGCAGTTTCCAGTGCAGCGACTTGGCTACCCATTTTGCAGCCTTGAAAGTGTTAAACCTCTTCAGCCTTCGTTTTATTTCCTTGTTTCTTGGGGGTAGGCTATTTCTGGGCACAAGCAGCTTTTGACTTGAGCTATCTTTATTGTTTTCAAGAATCAAAGAGGTTCTTTGAGTAAAATACCCTGTAAGATTTTATTTTGCTTTCTTGGCTTTTTATTTATTTTTTTTTAATGGAAACGACTGCTTTATAATCATCGAGATTTGCCAAAGTTAAGAAAAAGAAATTCAATAGATTATAAGCGCCAACTTTGTGTTCTTTAAAAAAAAAAAAAGCACAGCTAATTGTTGAAACAGGGAGATCTTTGTAGGGGAATTTGCTATCAGTCCTTTAACCAGTGTCTAAATGGTGCTACGGCTGTGGCGATCAATGAATGAATTGTTGATTATTCTTTAAAAAACAGTTCACGTATCTTACAAAAAAAATCGCTCGAAGCTGTCCAAAAAAAAAAAAACATATACAATTTAACCATTAGACACGTGTGGTTTGAATATACACGTATACACTGATAAATATTATTGAATAATTGAGTAAGATTTATTGACATGATTTTATCTTTTTTCACAAGTTGTATTTCTTTTTTTTTTACTTAAAAGAGAAAAATGAACAACAACAAAAAAAAGCTCATGAAAAACGTCCGACCTCCCCCGCCCCTCCAAACCATTTTAGTATTTAAAGAAATTGCTTTAAATGGTCTCATTAAAAAGTAGGTTTCTTGTAAAAAAAAAAAAAAAAAAAAAAGCAGCAACACATGTTAAAAAAAAACTAGCAACTGTTTCTTTTCGTTTTCCTTTGCGGAATTTCTCACAGTACATGGCTTGGCATCAAGCAACTCTCAACAGGACTGTTCTTCCAAGTCCCCCGAACCTTCTGCCGACGAATCTCCAGACAACGACAAGGAAAGTTCAAGCAATGGGGACTCCGGCAAAAAGAGGAAAAGGAGGGTGCTGTTTTCCAAGGCTCAGACTTACGAACTGGAAAGACGTTTCAGGCAACAGAGGTACCTTTCTGCGCCTGAGAGAGAGCATCTTGCTAGCCTGATTCGTCTGACTCCCACTCAGGTGAAGATCTGGTTCCAGAACCACAGGTACAAGATGAAGAGGGCCAGGGCAGAGAAAGGTATGGAAGTGACTCCTCTCCCCTCCCCTCGACGAGTAGCAGTGCCCGTCTTAGTCAGGGATGGCAAACCCTGTCATTCCCTCAAAGCTCAGGACTTGGCAGCAGCCACTTTCCAGGCTGGCATCCCCTTTTCCGCTTATAGTGCCCAGTCTCTACAACATATGCAATATAACGCCCAGTACAGCTCTGCCAGCAGTCAGTACCCCACAGCGCATCACTTGATGCAAGCCCAACAATGGACTTGGTGAACTTTATGTACAGACTGATAATCCCAAAAATAAACAAAAACAGTGAGAGAAAACTATGGGGGGGGGATAACATTATTATAAATATTATTATTATTATCATTATTATTATCATTATTATTATTATTATTACTTTCTGTTCGGTTACTCTTTATCATGCTCTCTTCTTTCTGGTGTTCTGTGCGCCATGTTTACAAAATTTTGCTCCTTAAAAGCGGACCTACCTACCTACAATTGAAATTAACCTTATGCGCTTGTGATTTTGTAAAGTATGTTTTCTGTGCTGTAGAACTGTTGTCAGTCGTATATAAAGCAAGTGGGGAACACTTTAAAATATACAGAATTTTATTTCCTTTCTCTTTTTATATGAAACTTTAAATATTTATGGGCCGTGTGTAAATTCTGATAACTTTTAGCTTTTTTTTTTTTTTTAATAAATATCGTGGTCATTGTTACCATCAAATAACCTTCAGGGCGTTTTTTGTTGGATGCAAATATTTCCCAAATTTAAGGGTGGAAAGGTGAACTGCTGGGCTACCGCCATACCAATATACAGCTAATTATTTGTGAATAACTCCAAGATAAAGCACATTGATGGGAGATTTTCGATTTTTTTAATAAGAATTTTAATAAAAAAAATGATTGGGTTTCAAAACCATGTTTGTTTGACTTTGTTGCACCAGACGCTGTCCTAAACTGTCCTAAAGCAAAAACCTTTTCAGAAGTCTTGCAGGGCTTGAGAGTTTTCTGCTAAGTGATCACTGAACTTTCGAAACTATGCCAAGTCAAGATCTTCTAAAAATCATTTTGTTTATTTAAGATGCAGGACATTTCAAAGTTCAACTAACAGTTCATACTGGATAGGACACATATTGTGGGATGTGATTAAGAAAAACTGTACTGGCAAAATGTACTCAGTTTCTTTTGAAGGCGGCGAACGGTGTGTTTTGTTAGGGCTTATCTAACTTGAGGGGCCATAGCGGATAAAATGACTGAAAATGAAAAATAAACCCCACTTACTTAAACGCAGGAGTGCTCCTTCAGCCGAGAAGCCTTTGATTCGAGCGGTCTCAATTGCTTTCACTTTGTTGTGCTTCATTTACACCGCGTAAGTAACAGCGACTTTTCCCTCGTCCCTTTTAAAAGTGTCTGGGACTTATGGCAGATAAATAGAGCTACTACCTATGTGGAGCACTTATAAAGTTTGTAGGTGCACAGCTACAAAGCTCAACTTGAGATCTGGGGAATTATTTATGAGGAGCAATTGTTCTGTATGTTTTCCTTAACCTGCTCTTCTAGGACTTAGCAGTTCTAGGGCTGATCTGTTGCAATAGTTTGAGTGAGCCTCTGTAAAATGTTAAATAATCTAACAGAGTTTACAGCATCTCCCTAAAACTAGCCCGTGAAAATATAAAATATTCGACACTATAAGAAATGTAATATTTAAACTATATATGCGCAGCAAATCTTTATTTTTCTGCATTCATTAGCGTTCTAGGGTTGGATATAGGCTATTTAGGACGTGACAACAAGGGCCAGACAATCTACTGTGGTTGACATTTAAAAGCTTATAAACGCCTTTTTCTTTCAGGTGTGAATTCTGTGCAGATTCTGCAATAGGCGTCTACTTATTTAATAACCCTTGGAAGCAACTGGGACTGCACAAGTGGCTCTGGACATTTAGAGCAAACTGAACAGTCCCAGCTGAATTCCTGGTCGGGCTACTGTTGATCGTCAGAAGTACTACTATCAGATTTAATTCAATATCTAAAGCAAACATGATTATCCACAACAAAATGTGCTGGCTGTTCAATAAGTGCTCTAGGAAAACTATGGGCGAATACCCTTCTGGCGCGGACGTAGATTTTTCATGTAGGGGGTATAAATGCGACTATTATAGCAGACGATAAAAGACAAAAACGTATTTCTGAAAACTATCTGGAATAGCTCCCATCTAGAAAGACTTTAATACTAGCTAAGCTCAACATATTTTTTTAAAATGTATATATATATATTTTTTTTTTTGGTTAAAGCAAAAAGGGAGGGGTACATTCACTTTTCACTGGGACCCTATTAAGTCAATAAAATTAGTTGAGTCTTGTGTGGCCCTCACCCTCTGGCCTTATATTTCACGCGCTGCTGGGGCAGTTTGTGTAGTCTATCTTCGAACAATATACAGTACACATTACAATACTGCACAATGGGAGAGGCCGGTAGCTGAGGATGTTAGAGGCGTGCATATTAAGAAGGAAAGGAGAAAGAGACACAGAGACACTGGGAAGACAGAAAGACAGTGGTTCCCCCCTCACCCCCCCCCCCCCCCCCCCCCCCCCAACACACACACACACACACACACTCTCCTTTCTGGGACTATTCAATTGGTTTATCAGCAGCAGTGTATCCCAGAGTCAGGGAGAAGTATCCTTGGGTTTTGTTCAGCCTGTCAGTCGGTGCCATTGTGATCCATGTTCTACATGTTGTATTCCATATGGACAGCTGGGCTGAGGGAGGGCAGAAAGAACCCCTTACAAAACCCAAATTGTGTCCAGCTTTCAAAACCAGTATTGTTGTCTGTGAAAGGAAGACGAATTAAAAATTCGTGCTATATCTATCCAGAAAAAAAAAGACACTCTTTCAAGGATAACAGGGCCCCCTTTAGTCTCTCTGACAAGTTTGTCTCTCATTTCACAGGAAATTGCTTTCTACATCTGTATGGCCGCCTAACAAATCCAGGCCATAAAATAAAATCAGATGACAGTATGTGCAGACGGATCATAATTGAAGTTCCGCGATGTAAATTTTCTTAGCTTTTTTTTTTTTTATTTCTGTTCTTCGTTGAAGCTTAACAAGATATTATTAAAGAAAATAGTGTAATGGTGGTGCAGATCGCCTGCACCAAATTGTGTCACATAGAAATGGAATAATGTGGGTCTTTTTTCATTTACAGAGATCCTGCCCTCTCTCTACTTGTCTGGCTTGTGAGGCAATTTTAGGGGGGGGGGGGGGGAAGCCCGTTGTGGTTCTGATTTCTGAGTTCAGCTTATCCAGTTTACAGAAGTGCCTCTCCATAATGGTTTCCCACAGTTACATATTAACCAAGGGTCTGAAAAAATCAATGCATACTCAAAGACAAACATCCTGGAAATAAGTGTACCTACTAGCAAGGAAGAAAAAAAAAACACATAAAGGAAAGGATAACCGTATACCTGCATATATCTAACTATATAGCTGGAGATAGCTTTCATTCACTCTCTCTCTCGGTACCTATGGGAGGCAGAGAGATGGCTTATAGTACTGATCTCAAGAAAGCGTTCACTTGTACCTGTTAATTTTATAAATGACAGTGTTGGTCTATATCATGCGTGCTGAAGGATTTTTCCTATGCTGCGTTTCCCAGGATGTGACAGTTTTGATATCTAAGTAGAATGTTCTTGTTGACACAATACAGCGATTAATGGAGCAGAAAGACAGCACACTATTACAAAATAATATTCTAGGCATAGTGCTAAAAATTAGAAAGAGTTCAGCTCTTCCAGAAACTGAAAACTAGCAATCTGAGGAGCAGACGCTCTTTCCCGTCAGTGTTTCAGGTGTTTCCCCTTTGCCCGTGTTTTCATTTTATTTTTACTTCATCTTAGCAAAGGGAATGAAATAACACAGCGGCCGGTAAACAGATCCATATGGAGAGAGAGGTGGCAAAGAATGGCAATTACAGAAAACTAAAGCTGTATTTTAGGAACAGAACGGAAGTCGGCGGAATTGCACCTAAATAACTTCATGTTTATTTGATTTTTCTGGAGGTCAGTTTTCACGCTCCTTTAAAAAAAAAATATTTTTAAGAGCTATTTTGGACCATCACATAACCTGATCCTCAGCTAAACCCACTCTAAGCCATGGAAATAACTTACTTTCATTACCTATTGACTGTTCGGCTTAGTTTAGACCGTGGTGTGGACTTTTCGGGCCTTTTCAAGAGTCTGGTCATTGTAAAACTAATCCAATATTTGTAAAAGTACAAGAACAATTCTCAGTTGTATTAACGCAAATCACTAAGTGATTACGTCTGTGGAGCGAAACAAAAGCTGGAGAGACTTTGCATTGTTTTCGGTTACTGTATATACAGGTTAGGTCACAATTCCTAACCCAAGCCGTTAACACATCCTGATGTGGAAGATATTAAGGCTTCTAGTCTTTAAGTGGTGCTCTGTATTACATATTGGATTGTACAATATTCCAGGAAATATGTACTTGTGGCTTCATGAGAGCAGAGGCATAAAACCATTCTCATCGTGGCTGTATATCATCTCTTTATCCCCCAGAATCTGGAAATAAACGGTGATCTCTAAACCGCGCTATCTTTCAAAGGAAGCAATCTACTTTATTGCTTTTTCCCCCCTTCTTTGAAGTCGTCGATTTCACAGATCGTTATTAATAAAGCAGCAAGACATAATCAGTGAGATCTGGGGGGAAAATCTCTCCAACCTTCAGACTGTTTAATGACTCGTTCTGACCACAAGGCGGCAGCAGAGTTCTTCGCTTCAATCGTGGTTTTTTGTTTTTTTTTTTTTTCTTTTCTCGGTGCTGAACTGTCCTCAAGATAAATGGTTTCATTTTCCATTGAACATAATCTTCAGTTCCGCGTTTAGAAAAAAAATCACCTTTTTATCCACGGTACTAACAACACAGCGAAGGAAGTTAAAAGGGACCATACTGATTATCTACAACCACCGTCTCCTTAAATTGTGCTAATCACAGCGTGGCTAAGCATAAATCGTTCTTTTCAGGGCTGCCATTTTCCCTAGCAAATGAAAGCATCGGTTTTATTGCGCTTTATTCCATATGCTGTATTTCCATCTAACCCTAAGATTGTTTATGAGAAATCTGACAACTATGAGTCTGGAGAGTTTAAATCAGATAATGTGCTGCAGAATGAGTCGTGGAAAGCTGTGGGATTTTTATTTATTATTTTTTTAACTGGGTACTGACCAGATAACAGTTTACTTTGTGTTTTTTTTTGTTTTTTTACGATCAGTGTAACAGAGAAATTTTCCTAGTTGTCTTTAAATAGGTTTACATTGCTAAATTTTAAACATTTGAACCTTGATCGCGACTTAAGGAATATAACTCCGGAAAACTAATCAAAAAATGCATTAAGAACAATAAAATAGTACCGCCTTCATTTTTGTTTGTTTACGGGCTTTAATTTCCGAATTGTAAAGGGAGGACCCGTGCTTTTTTTAAACAGATATCTTTATTTATAGTGATATATTTGGATCTACCTCACTTTTCATTTGGTTGTTCAGGTAGTTACTTGTCTCCAAAGGACTTACAGTTTGTACTCGGGGCAGTAGATGTTTAAACTATTAAGATCTGAATGATAGTATATAGATGTCTGGATTTTTTTTTTTTTTTACAGTTTGGAAAGATGTACAGGTTTATATAAGCAAAACAGTTCTGTACCAACAAAAGTGGCGTAATGAAAATACCGAAGCGGCCAATCCGTCCAGACTTCCAGTAGAAAGACTGATCCTTCTTTCTCAGTGTCATTATAAAATTACTTCCCCATACATCACGCTTACTTTATTGAATACATTTGGACGACTAAAAATGAAAAAGATTTCGCCTAATATGTGACTTCTGCCTCTGCAGACTGAATGCCTTTCTTTCCCTTTACGGGACATTTGCGCTCCTTTCAAAGAGCTTGATTCTTGTGTGTGTGTGTGTGTGTGTGTGAATTATTTGGAATATTTCGATATTGTATATTATATATTACTCATGAAACTCCAGTTATAAGCAAGCACCGATTCGAATTTACGATCTTAAACAGAACACGAGAGCCCCAGTTTTAAAGTGTATCTTTTTTTTCTTGAAAGTTGATATCACTTACCTTAGGGGTGAGTTAGAATCACTCAGGCAGTCTTATGATAAAATTTTTAAAAATGGTTATTTTTTGGGGGGGGGGGGGAATGTTTCATACTTCTAAGAGGAAGGCTGGAGCTTACACATCTAAATTATTCACATATAGTGCACTAAAGTTTAGAGAAAAGGAATTAGAATATTTATTAAAGAGTACGCAACAAGGATGGTGCCCTTTGTCTCAGCCAAAGAATATTTTTTAAATGAAAATGTGGCTCCTGTACGCCATTTGAAGGGCCGAAATAAACGAATTGTGACAAAATGTGGTAGTGTGCTATCGCTGATCACCGCTTGGGGTCGCATTTGGATAAGAAAATAGTTTAGTAGGAAGCCAAAATTGTTCTTATTGCTTATTTGCTTGGGTCTGAAGCAGGTCGCCTGACCTGATTAACCACGGGAAAGTATACAAAATGAAAAATAGCTTGGCTGTTCAGCAGAGACAAAGGCGCATATTTCAAGATAACCTTTCTTGGGGGGTGGGGTTCTGATCCAGATGTGTGTTTCCCATCAGCAGGTTGGGATGTGAGACAAAGGAAGACCTTTTTGCCCTCAAACTAGCTAGTTAAACAGGATATGCTGTGCAGCTCAAAATCCCCCAATTACCGCTTTCTAATACCAGCATCCCCTGTCAGATATAAACGGGTTAGAATTAAGTTACCTGCAAGTGCTTTCTGTTTCAAATCAGGAACATCTTCTGAAGAATTCAGGCTTTACTGCTTAGAGGCACTACACATTTTAGGTAGTAGAAACTATTGAGTTATCACCTTTTATATTTTACGCATACAATTTGATAGTTGTTATGAATATTGTGAAAGTACGCATTTTCTAATTCTCAAAGAGAGATATACGCATCCTTTCAGAAGCTGCTGTAGTAGGATATTTTTCTATATATATTCTAAATTTCATCCTCCATTAAATCCAGGGGATTAGGGGTGTGTAGGACACGTTTGCAATTTTCGTGTGAGAGTGTGTGTTTGCACGTATTCATCATAGTTGTGCGTTTTCTATGTTTGCTACAACTTTTTATGCACACAAATTGATTGTGTGGAGTAAATTCATAAGCATAGGGAAGCATAACAACTGAATAAACCACCACCAATGCACAATCCAGGGGACTATCTGTTAGTTTTGCTTTTAAAAAGATACATAACATTACCATCAAAATGGGGGTACTGTGAGATGGACAAATAATCATTATAGCTAGGCTGCTGGTGGAAGGATTTAGATCTCTATATGATCTGATTACTGTCATTCATAATCTTTGTTTATCATCAGTTTCATATCATGCAGCAATAGGAAACTGCACCCAACATTCTTTTGGCCACTAGAGGGAGAACATCACCAAAATAGCAACTCATAAAAACAGACAGCTATGAGATATTTGGCGTAACTGATATTCAACATTGCTTATAAAATGATATTTTGGGAGTACTCATGAAGAGGAGTCATTATACTTGCATTAATGCCCCTCCCACCTATTTTGCCCACAGACATATCCACAAACAGTGATTTTCCTAACCACATAAATCTTCGTTGATTCAACTCATGAAGCTGTCAGACTCAAATAATAATTTGGAAGGAATAACATGAATTATAGCTACATGATGCTAAGTTCCAAATTAGGAGTCACCACCCAGATGAAGGATCTAGCTGTCATCACAGGCAATACATTGAAATCTTCTGCTTAGTGTGTGGTGGCAGCTGAAAAAGCAAACAGAATGTTAGGAATTGTTAAGAAAGGAACAGGGCATAAAACAAAGAACACCATAATGCCTCTGTATTGCTCCATAGTGAGACCACACCTTCAATACTCTGTGCGGTTCTGGTTGCTTCATTTCAAAAATGATATAGCAGAATTAGATATGATACAGACAAGGGCAACCATATGAGGAAAAGTTAAAGAGGTTAGGGCTCTTCAGCTTGGAGAAGGGATGGGTTAAGGGAAATATGATAGAACTGTGTAAAATACTGAGTGGAATGGAACAGGTAAAGATGATTTGTTTGTTTATTCTTTCAAAGATCTCAAAATTAGGGGACACTATCCCCCAGATTCTAAATAGCGCGACTAAAAATGTGCATGCAAATCCGCTCATATTCTGGATTTGTGTGCGCCAATAATTGCCACTTAACAAGAAATTATCGACATTAATTGGCATTAATTAAAAATTATGTGCAAACTTACTAGGCATATTCTGTAAAGTGGTATGTGTAAATTCTAATGTGTGCTGCCAACAATGGGGCATGACCATGGGAATGGACTGGGCGGGCCGTGGGCATTCCAAAAATCTACGCACTACTCCGAACCTAACTTAGATGCCGATATTTACTCCAAGTTTTACTTGGCGTAAATGGATGCACCTAGAGTTAGGTGCAGGTAAGGCCACTAGCTGTATTCTATAAACCGTGCTACAGAATATGCCTAGGTGGAAATATTTTCGGCATTGATTTTTCAGGTGCCATATAGTACATTTAAAATAAATCAGAGAAAATATTTTTTCACTCAATGCAAATAAAACTCTGGAGCACATTGCTAGAGGATGTGGTAAAAGCAGCTGATATAGCTCTGTTTTAAAAAGGTTTGGACACATTTCTGGAGGTAAAAGTATATAAACCTTTATTAAGGCAGAACTAGGGAAAGCTACTGCTTATCTCTTGGGGTAATCGTCATGGAGTCATGCTACAGGTACTTGTAACTTGGATTAGCTGCTGTTAGGAACAGGATACTGGGTTGGATAGGCCTTGATCTGACCTATTACGGCTACTCTTAGGTTTTTATGTACTTCCACCTGAAGGTAGTAGAAGTCTGAGCTATTTTGGCACATTGAACATTTTTTTAACTGTGCAGAAAAATTGGGAAGCTAGCTGAAACACACTAATGCCACTAAAATATGTTGGCAAACCTATCCTATTTTTAATCACAAATTCTTATTTTAAGCACTGCCTAAAATATCCTAGAGATGGGCTTAGCATTTGCAACAAGATGAGAAATGCCATCAACATATCCCATGTCATTAACAAATGAAAATGAGTGGAAAATACACGATATTTTGTGGGTTTTTGTTTTAATAGTGTGCACTCTGCTCAGAGAATGCACTCTTAATGCCATTGCTCCCATAACGACATAATGGCCAAGAAAGCTTCAATAAAACAAACATTCCTGGGAACATGGGAAATGACATACAATGACATTTTTTCCAGCTGCCCAACTTTAAAAGTTCCTCTTGTAAATCTACTTTTAAAAAGTCAGCTTTGCTTTTTGTTCCAATTAGTTCAAGGCTTTTCTTTTACAACCATTGTGACATACCCAATTACAAAGGTGGGCAATCTATATTTTGTGACCGCCTCATCGGGCCTGCAGCAGTGAGTCAAGTCACAGGAGCGCTGTGTAAGAAGGAGGTGGAACTATACAGTAATTCTCTTCCCTCTCCTCCTCCTTGCCCCCAAATCAGTTCCCTGGTCAAGTTTGCTCACAAACCTATCCTAATAGTTAGACTCTCATCTACAATATGAAACCATCAGATCATGTCACACCCCTTCTCAAACGCCTTCATTGGTTACCAATTGAGTTTAGAGTTAAATTTAAAATTCTACTTTGACCCACAAAGCCCTTCATAATAATATCCCAGCCTACCTTGGCTCTCTAACAATCCCATAAGCTCCTTTTTGCACGCTCCGTTCTTTGAATGATAACAGACTGGTCCTTCATCCCTCCAAAGCTAGATGGGAATCTACATAGTAACATAGTAACATAGAAACAAAGTAGATGACGGCAGAAAAAGACCTGCACGGTCCATCCAGTCTGCCCAACAAGATAACTCATATGTGCTACTTTTTGAGTATACCCTACTTTGATTTGTACCTGTGCTCTTCAGGGCACAGACCGTATAAGTCTGCCCAGCACTATCCCCGCCTCCCAGCACTATCCCCGCCTCCCAACCACCAGCCCCACCTCCCGCCACCGGCTCTGGCACAGACCGTATAAGTCTGCCCTGCACTATCCCCGCCTCCCAACCACCAGCCCCGCCTCCCACCACCGACTTCTATTTTCTATGGAATTCTCTGCCACATCTATGCTTAGAAGCTTCCTATCTATCATTTCATGCCTCTCTGAAAACTTATCTCTTCTAAGAAGTTGATACCTGAATGGTGGTTTGTCCTGCAGTGGGTGAGTTGTTCTCAAAGCTTAGAGGCACTAAGTATGTTGGTTGTATGCTTTTGCATGGTTTTTTTTTTTTTAGATTGTGTATTTGTTTTATTATGGCTGATGCATAGAAGTTGCTCTTTCCTATCTGCAATTGGAGATCCTTTCCTACTTTTTATTTTTGTTTATTTTATTGTGAACCTCTTCAGTTTGCCCACAAAGTAAGCGGTATATTAAATAAAAAATGATAAACAGTATAAATGATTATATTCTCATCTTTGTCAACTTTACTGCCTAGTTCTGTATCAAATTCATTCAGTTTATCTCAAGCTTACATTTATATTATACAAACTTTCCACATACATGCCGACCCATTATACATACATTCCTTTAAAAGCTATCTAAAATACTTTGGACATGTGGTTATGTTGAAAGATCAAACATTCAAAGCGCACTAGAATATTACTCAGTGACCTTAACAAACTTGACTCACCCACATTGACTATTCATAACATGCGGATATTCAAATGGACTTTTACTTTCACGGACAGTGCATGGGGCATGCAGAGGGATGCAGGGCTATGAGCAGAGACTAATTGTGAGGTGTCATTTAGAGGGTGAGCAAAACCAGGTTTTTTGGTTAGGCCAAAACCCAAATCTGCAGCTGAAATTCACCGCTCAATTTCGGCCTAAATCGAAGCTGAAACTGGCCCAGTCCCTGAGCAGGAACAGTCCCCTCCCTCCTTTGTCCACTCACTCTGCTGTCCTGAACAGAAGGAGCCTCTTCCCCCCACCTCCATTCCAACACTTTGCTGGCTCCATTGACACGTAGGCCCGAGCCCCCTCCCAGAACCACACATAGGCCCTCCTTCCTCTCTCCCTGGCTTACCATTTTTTAAAACATTTTTTTATTTATGCAAATTTATCTTAACAAACCAAGTAATACAATTGTGCAGAAAAACAACATTAGCAGAAGAATTATATATATAAAGAGCAGAAGTAATATATTTAGCTAAATAGTGCTCCCGTGCACAACCAGTAAAATATTGGGAGATAAAGAAGAAAAACATTACAAGAAAACTTTGAACTAAGCTGGTTCACCTTAGTTCAGTAACATTACGTCATACAATGTGCTAATATAAGCAAACAAGCTTTTCTCATTCAGTAGAGTCACCTAGGCCCCTGTTTACAAAGCCGGGTTAGCGGCTGACAGTGCCACTGCGGTACTGCCGACACAGCCCATTCACTTTGAATAGGCTGTGTCAGCAATGCCGCACAGCTTTGTGAACAGGGGGGACCTATCTAGAAGTAATAGGCCCTGGGCCTACCATATCACTGGGGCTCTAGAACAATGTTCTCTCTAATTTTTGCTGGCCCACGTGAAAAATATTTTGTGCACAAGTTTTCAGCCTCAACTCAATGTGTGTGGTATAGCTTATGTTCACAATAAAGAAAGCCAGCAAAAACATTGTGCACACAATTGCTAGGCATCTGCACACACTTTCTGACCCATGTTTGCACACACACACAAACACAGCTTAGAGGGAACACTGGTCTAAAGAGATCAGAAGCAATCCCCAGTTGCTCTCGCCCATGTCGGCTCTGCTGACAAAATAGCTGCTGGGACCTTTTGTGATTGGAGTCGACATGGGTAGGAGCGACTGGGGATCCCTTATGCTCCTTCTAGTCCACCAGTGATACAATAGGCCCATGAGGATCATTCCTGGCCATGCCAGCTCAAATGAACTCTTATATCAAGTAACATAAAAGTAGGCACCATGCCATCACAGCGCATTCTTTGCTGGCAAGCATGTACATGAGTGAAGTCTGGGCAGAACATGGGCAGAGTTCAAAATACACATCTAGATTAGAAAATGCACTCACCTATTTAATATCTTTCCATTGAGGTAATGTGGCCACACCACAAACTCTTTGTAACATCAGTAGTCTGTAAACTTACATACAACATTAACTGTTTCCACTTCCCCCAATTCTGAAAGTCACTTGCCAACTTAAGTTGTCTTACCTATGGTCACATATTTTCCAATTCACTCTGCCATCTCCTCCCTTCCACACACTCCCTTTCTCTTACCCCTCCCCTTCTCCCATCTCTCTACCAATCAACATTGCTTATGGTAGGATAAATATCAGGCTAGAGTATTCTTAAATAAGTAAAGGGGCTTTAAGTAGAACCCGTACGTCAATAAAGTGCCTCAAAGTCTTTATTAAACAGCAAGCGAAGTATAAAAGGACCCAAAAGTGGCCATGTTTTGGTAATCAAACCTGCATCAGGGGTCATATAGGAACATAACTCAAGATGATAAACTTAGTAAACATTGGATAATAAAAAAGATGTTTCAAGGTAATATGTATAAGGTAATCAATATATCGAAGAATGTCAACTAAGTCATAGTATGTGCCAAAACACAATGGTGTTTGCTGTTTAATAAATGCTGTTGGTGTATACTTTGGTGCTGTATCTTTGCTCCCTTCATCCAATCATATCTGTAACAACCAATCTGCTTCTATTGGCAAGGTACTTTCCTCCCCAATCGAGCTACTGCTTACCTAGCAGCCAGCAGTAAGCATTGAATTAATTTTTAAGAAATAGCAGACATTGCTACTACTCCCACAGCCCCCAACAGGAAAACTATCCTACTTGGAAGACCCACCTAGAAACTTCTAAGATTTTACTCCTTACTCACACCCAGAAGGTAAAATATGCTAATCTATATGCCTTCTTGCATATACTTGCATACTTTCAGAGCAGGTGTAAGTGTCTGTGCCAGCAAGGTAGGCATGATTTTATGTTAGGCACCTATAGGACTTTATAAAATACTATCAGGCTCATTTTTGAAAGTGAAAAATGTTTAAAACATGGCATAAAGCATTTGGATGTTTTGCTTGCCAAAACATTCAAATCACTATTTTTGAAATACATTTTCTAAACGATATTCTATACTGTTCGTCCGCAGGCCATTTAAACCACAAGGTGGCGAGTCAGGAATGTGTTAAGGGCTGGATTTGGGTGTTCCTAACACTTGGACATGTTTCTGCCATAATGGAACAAAACAAAAATGTCCAGGACCAAAACTACGATGTTTTGAGCTACACCTGTTTTAATAATGACTAACCTTAATGGCCAAACTACACCAACGAAACTTGTGCTTATACATTTTTATAAACGTTATTTTTTTTTTAGGATCTCAGCGGGGAAGTCTGGTGGTTAATAATGACTAAGCCACAAAATAATGCCCTAAATCACCAAAATACCACTGGAGAAATAAAGGAATGAACCCCCTTACTCCCCCAGTTGTCACTGACCCCTCTCTCACCCCCCAAAGATGTGAAAGAAACAATACATACCAGCCTCTATGACAGCGTCACATCTTATGGCAAGTTCTATTACAGCAGCAAGCAGGTCCCTGGATTTGCCTAGTGGTCTGTGCAGTGTGCTGTGGAGAAGGGGGCCCAGGCCCATAGTCCACTCTGTTACACTTGTGGTGGACTGTGTCATGGAGGAGTAGCCTAGTGGTTAGTGCAGTGGACTTTGATCCTGGGGAACTGGGTTTAATTCCCACTGCAGCTCCTTGTGACTGTGGGCAAGTCACTTAACCCAAGAATCTTAAAAAGCTTGTTTATTGATGAAAAGACTCTACATTGAGTCGAGTCTTTTCATCAATAAACAAGCTTTTTAAGATTCTTGTCTCCAGGATTTGAATTTCCGTGGTCAAACATCCCACTCTCACTTACACTTGTGTTTTCCCATGGGGAGTTCGAGTTCTCTGTTTGGCTGCGGATTCTTCTGAACAAGTCACTTAACCCTCCATTGCCCCTGGTACAAAATAAGTACCTGAATATATGTAAACCACTTTGAATGTAGTTGCAAAAACCTCAGAAAGGTGGTATATTAAGTCCCATTTCAATTTCCCTTCCCAACACCCACCTACCTCCATAAAAGTGACACTTGCAAACATTAGGGCTATTGTAGTGGTGTATAGTTGGGTGCTGTAAGTTTTTGGTGGGTTTTGGAAGGGTCATCATACAATATAAGGGGGTAAGGGTGAGATGTGTACCTGGGAGCATTTATGTGAAGTCCACTGCAGTGCCCCCTATGGTGCACCACTGCTCTACTGGGATGTCTGTGTGGCCAGTCTACTAAGAATGTTGGTTCCTCCTACGTCAGGAAGAAGGAGTGGGAAACAGATGACGACTCTTCACAAATAAACCACGGAACACCAAAAAAAGTTGAAACAACACTCTTTATTGATTATAACTAAAGAAGAGCTGTCATCCATTTCCCACTCCTTCTTCCTGCTGTGTTTTATTGTGGGATTCTGGGTTCTCCACTTCTGTGGACTCTGTGTTCAGCTCCTCCTACATCCCAATGGCTTGATTTTGTGTGTTTTTCACTTGGATTTTTTTTTTTAAATGGACCAAAAAAATAAACACACAGAGCACAAAAACATCTAGCAAGTGGCCATTTTTTGAAAAAAAAAAAAAAAAAAAAAAGAAGACATTTTGATGTTTTGAAAATCGCTACATTCGCCACCTGGATTTTGCACATTTTGAGCAAAATGTCCAAAGTCAGACTTAGACATCATATCAAAAATGCCCCTCCATGTTACTCTATAAAATACCACCTAAGAAAGCACCTACTTGTCCTCTTAAACCAGAGACATGCTGTTATAAAATTAACCTCTCTATCCAGCTTATTTTCGAAAGAGAAAGACGCCCATATTTTGACCCAAATCGGGAGATGGACGTCCATTTCCCATGGGCGCCCAAATCAGTATAATCGAAACCCAATTTTTGACGTCCTCAACTGCAGTCTGTCACGGAGACGAACAAAGATTACTGGGGCGTGTCGGAGGCATGGCGAAGGCAGGACTGGGGCGTGGTTATCGGCCAAGGAGAGATGGGCGTCTTTAGCTGATAATCGAAACAAGAAGGGCGTTTTTGACGAGAATTTGGTCCGCTTTATTTGGACCTTTGTTTTCAGGTCCAAGTCCCAAAAAAGTGCCCCAAATGACTAGATGACCACCGGAGGGAATCGGGGATGACCTCCCCTGACTCCCCCAGTGGTCACTAACCCCCTCCCACCTACAAAAACCCACTTTACTTTTTTTCCCAGCCTGTATGCCAGCCTCAAATGCCATACCCACCTCCATGACAGCAGAATGTGTTCTATCCTGTGACAGCCTTTCCCTGGTTCTGATGTGGGTCTCGGGTGAGTGTGACACCTTTTCTGTTAAGTGCAGAGTCACATCAGCAATGCATTGTGGTGGGTGTAGGGTATTGGCCTCCGTGATTCCACTAGCTTGTGTTAAATGCTCACGATGTTGGTAGTTGGTAGGCTCTACTCCCATGGTGCTTTTCCCTCTGCTTACTGGGTCAGAGTGTGCCCTGTTTTGTTTCCGGTAGTCCATGAGATAGTGGCCATTTGTGTAAGACACTTTTAGATCCCTTTCATGTGTTAGCCATGTTAAAGCACTTAGTTCTTACCTTGAATGTTGCTGTAAAAGGGCATTGTACACCATTCTGCCAGCTCAGACCTACTGCTAATCTCAGTACCAGCGAGACTCGTTGCCAGTGGGGCACAACCTCTGATCTGCAGTTAACTGTGAGTAAAGGTGCTTATTCAAATAAAGGACGTTTTCAGCGAGATTAGTCTTCAGGTGTGAACTGCTGTGCCAAGGTTATACACCAGCAACAAGTCCTGTCCCTGGAGCACTTTTAGTGGGTACTGCAGTGCACTTCAGGCAGGCAGACCCAGGCCCATCCCCCCCCCCACCCGTAACACTTGTGGTGGTAAATGGGAGGCCTCTAAAACCCACTGTACCCACATGTAGTTGCCCCCTTCACCCCTAAGAGCTATGGTAGTGTTGTACATTTGTCCCTCCCACGACCAAATGGCTTGGATTGGGACATTCCTGAGCTGGGCGTTTTTAGTTTCCATTATCGCAAAAAATTTTTATAAAAACGCCCATCTCAGAAGGGACCAAATCCATGGCATTTGGTCCGTCCAAACCGTATTTTCGAAACGAAAGATGGACGCCCATCTTTTTCAATAATACGGTCTGTCCCACATCTTCACATACCCGTTTTCAGACATAGACGCCCATGGAGATGGGCGTTCGTGTTTGATTATGCCCCTCCACGTATATTTAATACCAGTGCCAAATACATATAAAGATGGGGTTTAAAAAAAAGTGCAGCCAGTATTTTAAAAAATGCAATCATTGCTACCACTGAAAATTGGCTTGAACATTGTTACCTTCAGCCCTTTCTCTAGGGTGCAAACTACTGCAATTCACCCATGTCCTTTACTTGTGCCACATACACAACATTTACAGTTACAGCTTTATACTCAGATCTTGTGGTATGTACACATCACAACACAGAATAATTCATAAAGAACTGGGTATTACTCTGGATTACAAACTCACTTTCATACCACAGTGTGCAAATCTGGTTTCTGCATTCTTAGACAGTTGTACTCACTTAGGCATTGCTTAGATCATGACAATCTCCATTCATTCATTCTTTCTTTACTCAATTCCAGGTTAGATTACTGTGATATCATTTATCTTGGCTCTCCCCACTTCCATTAAAAAAGACTTTAAACACTCCAGAACACTGCCATAAGACTTTTATGCCACGCCCATCACTTTGACCACATTTCTCCTCTTCTGCAAGGTCATCACTGGCTTCCTGTTGAACAACGCTTCTCACCTTTAAGGTTTTTCAAGTAGGCTTTCCTGAATACTTGTCTTCCCCATCCTGTGTTCTTCAATCCCTGAATAATCATCACCTGATTCTTCCAGGTCCAAAACAGGCAACTCTTGAATCAACCAGGCACAGAAATTTCATCTTTGCTGCACCCTTCCTCTGGAATACCATGCCCTTAGCTGTACATGCTGAACTATCACTGAAACAATTTATGTCAAATGTGCTTTATTGTGAACGCAAACAGGATGCCAAGAAAGCAAATAATAACTTTCTCATGTACAACAAAAGAAGAACCAAAAATGATGACAATGTATTACACAAATTCCCCATCCCTCGCCCACCTACTCTGCGAGAAGTCCGGTTTGTCTCAATGATTTATGTCATTATGGCCGATCAATGCATTCATCTGCCACTGCATTAAATCACCCCCCCCCCCCCTAGCAAAATAGGGCAGAATGGGAGATCAAGCAACACTTTTAGCAATTGGGTGCCACCATATAGTAATTAGATGGACAGTATATTAAGAAATGCAGAACAGACTCTAGAGGGATAAGTCTGTAGCTATGGAGTCCAAATGGTAGTAAAACATTTTTCACACCCCCACCCTCCACACTAAAATGCTCCATAGTGAGTAGTTCATGCATAAGATTTTTCCATTGCATCAGTGTTGGAGAAGTTGGGTATCCACTGCAACAAGATGCAGTGTTTGGCCATCAAGGCTGCTTTACGCAGAAAGAGTACAATTTTCCGCGCAACCCTCTATGACACCTAGATATCATCCAGAATACACATTTGTGGTGTTGCTGTCCAATTTTGCCAATACAACATACTCGGGTAAGCCCAAAACTTGGTCCAAAAGTCAGCAATGGACAGGCAGTCCCCACACTATATGACAATAGGTAGCATCAGAATGACCAAACAAGCTCCTGTTGTTGACATGCCCATCTTCTTTGCTCTGGAGGGGTGAATATACATACATAACAAAAACTTATAATGCAATTCCTGTAATTGAATACTTCCAGCCATTCTTGGTCCTTCTTTCAAACTTAATAACAAACGCTTCATTGTATATTCCCCAAAATCTTGTTCACAATGGGTCAGCACTCTAGACAAAGGTGTTCTCCCCAGTACTTTCTTTATTGTAGCATAATAATGATTGGTGAGTCCCTTATGAACTGCAGATAAAGGCCAGCTATCATCACAATCTGACTAAGTGAAATCTATTGGATTAGTGTGTAATAGGCTTTTGGAATAATGCTGCAATTGCAAATAGGGGTACCAATCAGTGTCCTGCAATTGAAACTATCTTTGCAATTGATCAGCATCCTCAGTTCATATTCATCTAAGATATGTTGAAGCAAGAAAAAACCCCGAGTGTGCCATCGAAGGAAAGCCTCTGATTGCAATCCTGGTGGAAAATCTGCATTTCCTCGAATTGGCAAATACCGAGAGCAATGCAAATGAAAGCCAAATTTCTTGCGAAACATGGTCAAAGCCCATCTCACTGCCCTTATTAAAACATGGTGCCACAAATTTGGAGGAAGGCTAGCCGTTCTTGCATACATAAGCCAAATTATACAGGGCCACTACCTCCGATTCGATAACCAAATCACAAAATTCCAAAGTGTGATATACCCAATCACGAGCACAATGCAAATGACTAGCTATTGCATAGTCTCTTAGATCAGGGAGACCCAACCCATCTTGTTTAGATAATTGCAACTGCTTAAGGAAGGCTCTTGGTCTGTTATTAACCCACAAAACTTTACTGATAGTCCTATTCCAGAGGGCCAGATCCTGAGTCTTCAAGATAAGCAGCAAGTGCTGCAAAGGGTACAGTCATTTAGGTACGAATTACCATTTTTAAGAATTGAAATCTACCCCATACAGTTAAAGATAAATCTCTCCATTTGACACACAAGGACTTAGTCACAGATAGCAATGGAGACACATTTAAAGCATATAACTGCTTCAGATCTCTAGGAATCCACAAACCCAAATATTTGAATTTCACTCTCACCCACTTTAAAGAAAAATGCCCCAGCCAAGTATGGACCCACACTTAAGGCTTCTGATTTATCATAATTAATCCAGAGGCCAGAACACTGACCAAAAATATTTAGAATATCCAAAGTTCTAGGTAATAATCTCACTGGATGGGTAAGAGCCACCAACAAATCAACCACAAATAAAGCCACCTTAAATTCTTTCTTACCAATTGTGATGCCACTAATTTGTGGATCTCCCATAGGAGCCAACACCAAGGGCTCCGTACACAATATAAATAACATAGGAAAGAGAGGGCAGCCCTGCCATGTGTCCCTATATATTGAAAATCTCTGAGACAAAAGCCCATTGACCCAAGCCCAAGGATTTACAAATAGTAGTGGATAATTGATAATATAGGCCCCTGGAAACCAAAAGCTTGTAAAACTTCCCAAAGATAAGGCCAGGACACAGTATCAAAAGCCTTCTCTATATCAAATCCCATCACCAGGATTGGTTCATTATGTGTTCACAATGTCTCTAATGCGCATATTAAATGCTTTACATTAATGACTGCATTTCTGCCCTTTATAAAACCAGCCTGTGAAGGCTCCACCAAGCGTGGGATGACAAGTTACAAACCAAATTTCAAAAGCTTCGCATACAGCTTAACGTCCGTATTTAATAATGAAATAGGGTGGTAAGATGCTGCCAGTAGAGGATCTCAGATTGGCTTCAATATAGGTAAAACTGCAGCTTCCCGCATGGTATCTGGCAATCTTGAAAGGTGTTTGGGGGGGGGGGGGCTCACCACTAAGATGGATCTTATATACTAGGAGTACAGTCTTATAGATGATACGATGGGGCAATGGTAGCCAGTGAGCTGGATTCAGGAGGGGTGTTACATTGTCAAACATTCTTGTCCCAGCGATTAGTTTTATGGCTGTATTTTGTATTAATTGTAATCATCAGAGGTCCTTTGTCTTAAGACTGGTGTAAAGTGTGTTGCAATAATCTAATTGACTAATAATGAAGGAATGGATCAATATATTTATGGCCAGAGGATGGAGCAAAGATCTAATCAATTGGATCTGTCAGAGCTTGAAAAAGCATTTCTTAATTACTGCAGAGATTTGTGGCTCAAAAGAAAGATACGCCAGTATCTTAGCATTTAGTTGGGGAGTAATGGGAACTGAACAAAGTAGGACAGGCAGAGGTAGAGTGGTGGTTGTAAGATTGGAAAAGAGAATGCGTTGTGATTTATCTGGCCTGTTCTCTTGTAACCAATTAGTTAGTTGAATCAAGTTATTGTTAAGGGTATGGATCATACTGGGAATCATTCAAGTCTAAAGCATGTCATCTGTGTTGACCAATGTCATAAAGCTTAAAGATTGGCTGGTTCAGGCTGAGCATTTCTGCGCATGTACGGACATGCCCCAGAACTCCAGGTTAGGTCCAAAATGAAGCTTAAGCCTGAGGTTGCCTGGCATGTAATGTATATCTGATTTTACTGTAAATTTATATCTGCTGTAAATCCCAAGGGATTATCTCAGACTCTTTTAATATCCAATAGCTAACGTTGAATATTTGTAAACCGCTTAGAATTTATTTTGGTACAAGCGGTCTAGAAATTCAAATAAAGTAAAGTAAAGAAAAGATTGGCAAAGAGGCTCCCTGGTGGGATAATTTTAGGTATCACAGCTGATTTCCAGGGCCACAGCTTGAGTTACAGATGAGGAGAAGGGCCAGAGACATAGGAGGGATCAGATGTGTGACAAAGGTACTCCTGAGTGAATGGAAAATTTGCAAAAAAAGTGTTAAAAAGTGGATGGATATGGATGCTTGTATAATATGTTGCAAATTAATGAAGTTTAAAAAAAAGTGAGTGGATTGATGATAAAAGCATACATTATGAGAGGATAGATACTGGCTATAAGATTTTTAGGGGATTTGCAATAGAAATTTGTGGGAGCTGTTTACTTCACAGAGAGATGGATGATCAGAGTGATCCTTCTAAGTACTGATCACTGTGTGGACGAAGTGAATTTGGCCAAAATTTATTTAAAAATTCTGACTTATGGCAATAAAGTAGTTAGCAATTGTATTTCAATTCTAAGACCTGAGTGCCTGCGGTGCTGCTATCATAGGGCAGGGAAAGTTACTGACAGCCTGATGAGAGCTGTGTTTACCGATCAATTTGGGAAATGAGCCTTAAAAATTTAGAGGCCCTGAATGGAGGAGTAGCCTAGTGGTTAGTGCAGCAGACCTTGATCCTGGGGAACTGGGTTCCATTCCCACTGCAGCTCCTTGTGACTGTGAGCAAGTCAGTCAACCCTCCATTGCTCCCAGTACAAAACAAGTACCTGTATATATGTAAACCACTGTCAATGTAGTTGCAAAATACCACAGAAAGGCAATATATCAAGTCCCATTTCCCTTTTACTAAGGTAAGGTAGGCCTAATGCGGGGCTACTGCACAATAAAAGGGCACTACCATGGGACATGCTAAAGCATCCCATGGTAGTTCGGCCAGCAACATGCACTACTCTTGCAGTAAAAATATATTTTCTTTTTTTGCCGCTTTGAATGGCATTAGATTTTAAGACGTGTCACTTCTATGTAGAAAAGAAGAAAGAGGAATAGTTTGGGAGAATTGTCACTGGTTTGTTCAACATTATTGAACATGAATAGCTCCGGTTTGGGTGAAGCAGAGCAAATGGAATATATGGTGATATAGTTTTATTATCTGATGAAAAGAATACGGGAGTAACTGAAGCCTCTGTGATGCTGAACACAATATATTATAAAAGCATGAAATATTGGGACAACAGTTGAACCGATTGTGGAAAGGCTTGAACAATTCTCTAAAGTGATACAGAGATAAGTACTCTACAATGAGTATGATGGGTGTGATGGGATTTGAAGTGTGATATTTGTTGTGGTGTGTGAGAATTATATGTCCAGCAACTCTTCTCTCCCCTGCCCCCCTCCAGCCATCCACACCCACCCAGCGATTCTCTCCTCTCCCCTGCCCCACTCCAGCCATCCACACCCACCCAGCGATTCTCTCCTCTCCCCTGCCCCCCTCCAGCCATCCATACCCACCCTCAACAATTCTCCTCGCTCCCCTGCCTCCGTCACAGCAGCCGCAGTGAAAGCCCGTCTCTAGCCTTGCAAGCCTTCCCTTCATTCCCGTCAGTGTCCCGCCCTCGCAGAAAGAGGAAATGACGTCAGAAGAAGGCGGGACGCTGACGAGAACGAAGGGAAGGCTTACAAGTGAAATATTCAGATCCTTTTCTCAATAGAGAAACCTCAAACTTGTAAATTTCTACCAATCTCTTTTCACTCATATTTTCTCATTTACCACATAATCAGGCACTCTTTTATAATTTCAATTCTTTCTATCAATCCTTACACACGGAGCTCAAAGCTGCATGTCCTCTCAGTCCAAATCTTCAGTTGCTCTCTTCTCTCTGTTCCCGGGCAGATTTCTAACAGGAGCTGCTCATCCAATCAGAGAGCTCTATTTGAATGCAGATTAACATACAGACACTCTAATGGGAATTTTTAGTCAAAACACTAGATATAGTCTTCAATTTTGGATCAAACTTCACATTTTTGATCAGAGCCATGCCCTAACATTAAGGCTGTAAACATTTCCAACAATTTTTAACCATAAATATGCAAATGAGAACCTCCCCAAAACAGACTAATTTGCATATGGCTTGAGCAAATTTGAGTACATAGCATACCAATCCCACTTCCTAGCACCTAAATTCTGCAATTAGATTTAATACAAATACTTTTAAAACTTATTTTTAGCACTTTTAAAATCTCAGGTGTCAGTGCAAGTCTCTTTGGTATGAACTGCTCATGCAGGAAATCATCCTCGTTAAATATCTCCCTGGCAACCCAGGACACCTCCAGCCAACCCTCCCCCCCTCCCAGCAGTAAGGTAAACAAATAAACCATAAACCAATTTCTACAACTGGTTACACAAGGCTAGAGACGGGCTTTCACTGCAGCAGCTGCTGTGAGGATGGAGGTAAATCAACAATTTAAACCCCCCAGAGCAGCGGGACTCCCGGGAGAAACAGCTGATCCATCCTGCTGCAGCAGGGAAGGCATTAGCCTCCCCAAGCCTCTTATACTGGGCGCCTATGCCTGGTGGTCTGGGGAAAACAGGCAGGAGTGATGCCTACTTGCTGCATCACTCCTGCCTAGTGCAGCCTACTCTTCAAACTGGCTGCTAAAGAATTAGCCCTGGATATTCAATGATGGTGCCTAAACATGGCCCAGCATTGAATTTCTGGTGCTAATTCTGTCCATGGTGGACAGCATTTTAAAAAATGCTGACCGCCTCAGGCAGAATATCGACCAGTAAGTTTCCACATATATTAACCAAAAAGTCCGATCATCCTTACATAAAACAAGTTATTATACTAAAAATACCTATTTTAATGCATTTTCAGTTTCTCAGACACTCAATATAGTGTATATACCTCATGTCAGCAAGACATACCCAAAACAGATCAAAAATCACTATAAAAACTCCCAACGTCACCTCACATTAAAATCAGGGCCAGCTTAACCATTGGTCCAGGTGAGGCATAAAGGGCACCAAAATTCCCAGCCACTGATATCACTATCAGTGCTTCACCTGGTACAATGGTTAAGTGTTTCTGCCTCTCCCCTCCCAGTGGGTTTGGCATCTCCAGTCTCTCTCTCTCTCCCCCCCTATACTCTAGTATTGTTCCATCTTCCCTTCCTTTCCTCCACCTGCCAACCCACATTCCCGCAAACCTGCAGGCAGCAACAAGGTGAAAAGAGGTAGTCTCTGGCCAGCCCCTGGGTGTTCCCTTAGCAAGTATCCTGCCCACAGGAACACCCAGGGACTGGTTGGAGGCTGCCTCTTTTCATATTGCTGCTATCAGCAGGTTTGCAGGACCACAAGGGAGGGGAGTTGAGGGAGGGATACTGAACCACAAGAAGAAGTGTGCCAATGTATGTAGAAGAGGGTAGGGCACTGCCGATGTGGGGGTCAGGATGCCAAAGAGGACAGAAGAGGATTGGGTGCCAACTAGACATATGTCCAAACTACCTTATGACATCTGCTCCTCAACAATTTATAAGAGACATAACAAAACATTTGAACTATATGTTACAAAATGGACTCTTCCCGAAGGAGAAAGGAAACATTTTACTCACCCCCATACCCAAAGATGCAAAGAAAAATGCCAGCGAACTAACTAACTACAGGCCAGTAGCATCCATTCCTTTAATTACCAAACTAACAGAAGGGATGGTGACCAAACAACTGAGAAACTATTTAAATAAATTCTCAATACTCCACGACTCCCAGTCAGGATTTCGGTCTAACCACAGTACTGAAACAGTACTAGTTACTCTCATGACTAAATTCAAACAAATGATTGCAACTGGAAAGAGCATACTACTTCTACAATTTGACATGTCAAGTGCTTTCAACATGGTTGATCATGGAATACTACTACATATCCTTGAGTACTTCGGAGTTGGAGGTAACGTTCTCAGTTGGTTCAAGGGATTCCTAACCACACGATCATACCAAGTGACATTTAACTTGACTACTTCAGCCACATGGATACCTGAATGCGGAGTCCCACAGGGATCCCCCCCCCTCTCACTGACTCTATTCAACTTAATGATGATACCCTTGGCCAAACTATTATCAAACCAAAACCTCAACCCATATATATATGCAGACGACATAACGATCTACATCCCATTTAAACAAGATCTAAAGGAAATTTCCAATGACATCATATCATGCACTCATGGGCGGATGTATTTCGGCTGAAACTTAATGCAGAAAAATCCCAATGTCTTATACTCACCTCTCAACATAACACGAACAAATTCACCACCATTAACACACCAAATCTGAATCTTCCAATTTCGGACCAGCTAAAAATTCTTGGAGTTACCATCGGTCGACACCTAACTCTTGAGAGCCACGCGAAAAACACAACCAAGAAGATGTTTCATTCAATGTGGAAATTAAAAACAGTAAGACCTTTCTTCCCAAGGACTGTCTTCCGTAACCTGGTACAATCAATGGTGCTCAGTCATCTAGACTACTGCAACGCACTCTACGCCGGCTGTAAAGAGCAAATAATCAAGAAACTTCAGACAGCCCAGAACACTGCAGCAAGACTCATATTCGGTAAAACAAAATATGAAAGTGCCAAACCCCTACGAGAAAACCTACACTGGCTCCCACTTAAAGAACACATTACGTTCAAAATATGCTCCCTAGTTCACTAAAAATCATTCACAGAGATGCACCAGCCTACATGTCAGACCTGGTAGACTTACCACCCAGTAATGCTAAAAGATCATCCCGCACATTCCTTAATCTGCACTTCCCCAACTGCAAAGGTCTCAAATACAAACAAATGCAGTTATGGAACGCACTGCCGCGCAACTTAAAACTATTTACGAACTAACTAACTTCCGTAAACTACTGAAGACCTATCTCTTTAATAAGGCATACCATACAGATCAACAAATGTGAACATACACAACTCCTCCACATATATTCAGAACTGTCTTACAATATCTGCTTATTATACTACTATCATGTTCTATCATTATCATGTTACCCAAGATCCTTCTGTTACACATAAATGTTTATTTTCTAATATATTTCCACCATTCATGATATATTGTAAGCAGTGGCGTAGGAAGGAGGGGCGGTGGGGCGGTCCACCCCGAGTCCACGCCGCTGGGGGGTGTCGGCTCCGCTGGTTCACTGCTCTCTCTGCCCCGGAATAGGCTACTTCCTGTTCCGGGGCAGAGAGAGCAGGGAACAAGCGGAGCCGACGCAACTCCCAGCGACGTGCACTCGGGGCATAGCGGCCCTCCCGCCCGCCCCCTTTGGTAAGAATGCACTCCGGAGGGGGGGGTGCACGCGCTGGGGGTGGGGTGCGCCGTGCTGCACCCGTGGGGGAGGGTGCACAGTGGTGAACTGCCCTGGGTGTCAGTCGACCTCGCTACGGCTCTGATTGTAAGCCACATTGAGCCTGCAAAGAGGTGGGAAAATGTGGGATACAAATGCAATAAATAAAATAAATAAATAAATAAAGGAAATTGGCTCAGAGTGCCACAATCCCTCAAGATGGTCATGGTTAAAATAAAATAATGAATCTGACTACTCCAATGCAGCAGGATACCTTCTCTTACTTCAAAAATCCATAAAAATAAACAACATTAATTAAACAAAAATAACACTTGTGTTCACACAGCCCAAGTACTTACTGCTCCCTCTAAGGACCCTCCCAGGTCCTGACTACCATTTTTAACCAATTTAAATAATGTTTAAAAACCTAGGTCCAACTTTCTTAAAAATTAATTAAAAAATTATTAAAATTCAATTTCCTGATCCCCTCATACCTGTCTCCATAATGTGGCCTAGGTCCCTACTGTCTTCCGTTTGCCTTCAGGTGCACCTCTTCCAATGTCAGCACTAGACATGAGCTGCAGCAGTAGGCCCATCAGGCAGCCTCAAAATCAAGTCCCTGGGCCTGGCTTCATTTTGGACCTACCCCAGAGCTCCAGTGCATGCTCATAGTGGAGTGGAGGAGTGGCCTAGTGGTTAGGATGGTGGACTTTGGTCCTGAGGAACTGAGTTCAATTCCCAGCCCAGGCAGCTCCTTGTGACTCTGGGCAAGTCACTTAACCCTCCATTGCCTGCCACATTGAGCCTGCCATGAGTGGGAAAGCACAGGGTACAAATGTAACAAAAAAATGTGCAAAAATCTGCACATGCAGGGAAATGCCACATCCTGGGCCAACTCTCAGCCCAAATGAAAACCTTTTTTTTTTTCAAAACACCTAAGTAGTAGTATACCTCACTGGCTTTTGCCAAAACTAATTTGCATATTTTGAAGGTTTGCCTATGCCTACTTCCAGTTACATCAGCCATTCAGAATTAAGGATCTTCCCAAGCCAAGCTCACTTCCTTGCCCCACCCTGCCCCCTTTGATGACATCACCAGATGTGACATCATAACTCCACTCATGCCCATCCCTTTTGTATAACCCCACCCCTAACCCTGCCTTATTTGCATAACCCTGTCCCAAACCCCACCCCTTTATTGTATAATCCCACCCCAAACCCCGAACTTTTGGGACATCACAGGCTCCACCTAAGCCACACCCCTTTTTCAAGATGGCAGTGACCATTGGATGCCCTCAATGTCACTTCCTGTTTCACACTACTTGCCACCATCTTGGATGAGTCACATGACAGGAAGTGATTACCCACCCAACACAACCACCAATAGCTCCAGAGGACCGTACACAGTTTATTTTATCCCTATCCTTAAACAGTTAAAAAAAAAAACATTCACTCCCTCCATTTGTTTTTTCAGCCCTCTGTTTTTTTTTTTTTTTAATAACACGTGGCATCAGGCCGAAGCGCGTTACAGCTAAAATATCCATTTCACAGACACATGGGCATCACCTCCTTTCAGAAAAAAATCAGAGCAGAAGAAAAATATACAATCAACCTTTTAGACACAGCCCTCTTGTTTGTAGCAGTTTCCCTGATGACAAAAACCACCAGAAAACCTCCTCTTCTTTGCACTCTAAGTCTCTCTCCACACGCAGACAAAAAGCTGTTTTAAGATATCTTTCACAAAAACACAGAGGAGGGTCTGGCGAACCACAGCTTTCACTGATATCTCAAATCATGCTGTTTATAAACTCCTTTTCTGATCAGTACAGCAAAAAGGCTTGTTGTTTAACAAAACATTGAAAAAGACAGCAAGTGTGTTTCTATATAGTAAATGCCAATAATTCCCTACCCCCTCCTCCTCTTCCATTCTGTATTGTGTGACAGAATCACCACCATCTCACCCTCACCCTCACCTCCCTAGCCTTCTCCTTTCTGCAGATAGATCGAAAGGAAAAAAGCTGGTTTAAGAGATGAACTATGGCCTGTGTCAGACAGATGGGGTTTTTTTTTGCAAAACTATTGAGCTCATTTTCGAAAGAGAAGGGCATCCATCTTTCGACATAAATCGGAAGATGGACGTCCTTCTCCCAGGGACATCCAAATCGGTAAAATCGAAACCCAATTTATGACGTCCCCAACTGCACTCCGTCACAAGGACGGGCAAAGATCAAGGGGGAATGTCAGAGGCGAAGCGAAGGCGGGATTTGGGCGTCCAACACTTGGACGTCCTTGACCCATAATTGAAAAAAACCAAGGACATCCCTGATGAACACTTGGACGTTTCCACCTGGACCTGTTTTTCTTACGACTAAGGCACAAAAAAGTGCCCGAAATGACCAGATGACCACCGGAGAGAATTGGGGATGACTTCCCATTACTCCCCCAGTGGTCAATAACCCCCTCATACCCTCAAAAAACATCATTAAAAATATTTCATGCCAGCCTCAGATGTCATACTCAGGGGCATGACAGCGCATGCAGGTCCCTGGAGCAGTTTTAGTGGGTGCAGTGCACTTCAGACAGGCGGACCCAGGCCCATACCCCCTACCTATTAAGTTTGTGGAGGAAACAGCGAGCCCTCCAAAACCCACCAGAAACCCACTGTACCCTCATCTAGGTGCCCCCCCCTTCACCCGTAATGGCTATGGTAGTGATGTACAGTTATGGGTAGTGGGATTTGGGGGCTCAGCACACAAGATAAGGGAGCTATGTACCTGGGAGCAATTTATGAAGTCCACTGCAGTGCCCCCTAGGGTGCCCGGTTGGTGTCCTGGCATGTCAGGGGGACCAGTGCACTACAAATGCTGGCTCCTCCCACGACCAAATGCCTTGCATTTGGATATTTTTGACATGGACATCTTTGGTTTCGAAAATCGCCGAAAATCAGAAATGTCCATGTCTAGGGATGTCCAATCTAGGGACGGCAAAATTTAAGGATTTGGACGTCCCTGATGGTATTTTCGAAACGAAAGATGGACGTCCATCTTGTTTCGAAAATACGGGTTTCCCCGCCCCTAGATTTCAGTGTTTTGCAAGGATGTCCAAATCGCAACTTGGACATCCCTTTTGAAAATGCCCCTCCACGTGTCTCCTGTGGCTGTTATAAAAGGTATTATTTAACAACACACTGAAGGGCCCTCAGGGGCAAACACATGAGTTCAGAATTCCAGGCAGAATTTCACATAGGTGTATGTGCATAGCCTTTCCTTTAGCAAAGAAGATGAACCCTAGAGCCCCCCCCCCCCCCCCTCACCTCCCTCATCCCGGCAGGCAACAGGCAGGAAGTAAGGGAAGTAGGTCATATGAATGACATGTATGTCAGTTTCTGGGTATTTGGAAAAGCACTTCATACCACTGAATGTTAAAAAAATTACAGGTAAGCAAACTCTGTTTTTTAAAATGAAAATAGTACAGTACAATACTTTATACATGGATTGCTTACTCTAACAGTTTTAATCAAAGAAGCATTTTGTACAATACAAGCCAAAAAGATTATGAGTACAATTCAAACAGGCACAAATTTTAGCAAATAAAGTTAAGTAAAACACATGCAAAGAAGTTTTTTTCAGTACAATACGCAAGGTGTGTGGACATAATCAGTAGCCGTATGGCAACAGGCTAAAATTTTAAACCAAACTTCATTTGTCATATATGACCCTCTGAATTTTTTTAAGCATATGGCTCTTTATGAGCCATTGGGCTTTGTTCCTGACAATTCATATTTGCTTGTTGAGCCGCTGGCACCCTTGGGTCGTAACCCACAACTAGTTCCTTTAGACTGCAAAACTTTCTCACTGTTGAGTATGATTCTTTATAGCTTCAGGTGGGTTTCCCCATTAGATAACCTATACCCATATGTTTTGGGGCCTTATACTCACCCTGAGAGATCTTACTTATTAATTCACCTAAATAATCTCCCAATGGAGGATTCCACTCACCCTCCTTGCCAGGGGCATAGCCACAGGTGGGCCTGCACTTTGGGCTCAGGCCCACCCAGCAACAGTACACCTCAGACAACCAAACTGCGACTTCAGCTTTTCCTCCTCCCAGCCACCCGCCGGCGCGCTGCAGGTTTTGTTCCCTTTCTGCTCCCTCCCCTGTCATCCCCGTCCTGCAGCGGTGTTAGCTCCTGTGGTTTTTGTTCTCTCCCACCTCCCAGCCACCCTCCAGCACACCGCAGGCCCTCCCTCCCCTTCCATCCCCGCTATCCAGCTCTGAACGTCTGCAGCAGTGCCGGGGCCATCCGCATGCTGCTACGAGTGCTTCCTCTGCGCTGGCCCCGCCTCTTCAGAAAGAGTATCGGAGAAGGTGAGGCCGGCCGTAAGGAAGCAGTTGTGTAGCGGCAGCGTGCGGCTCCACTGCAGACGTGCAGAGCTGGACCGCGGCGGGGAGGGAGGGCTGGCCTGCGGCACGCCGGCAGCTGGCTGGGAGGTGAGAGAGAACAAAAACTGCAGTGGGTGGCTGGCGGGGGCGGGGTGGGGGGAGAGGGGAAAAAACCTACAGCATGCTGGCAGGTGGCTTGAGGGGTCAGGGAGAGAGGGAGAGATAGGAGCACTGTTGGGATGAGGGAATGAGACAGGGTAGTGCTAGGTGGGGTGGAGGAATAATTGTTCGATGTGGGGGGGGAGGGATAGAGAGATGCTGCAAGGGGAAAGAGAAGGAGAATTGTTGGATATGGGTGGTGTGGGATGGGTCGGGGAGAGGGAGGGAAAGGCTGCATAGGAGTGGTAAAGGACCAGAGAGAAAAAAAAGTGTTGGACATGGAAGTGGAAGGAAAGGAGGGAGAGATGAGAGGGGAAATGTTGAACATGGCATTGAGGTGAGGGGAAGGAAGGATGGAGAGATGCTGTGTGGTGGGGATGGGGGGGAGAGTAAGATGTTAGGCCAGGGTCTCAAGGCAGGGAGAGGGAGAAAAGTTGGACATGAAGGTGAAGGAGAGGAGAGGAAGAGGGAAGATGGATCCAGGGAGAGAAGATAGACTATGGATGGTAGGGAAGAGAAATGGAAAAATGCTGAACAATGGGGGAGGGAAGAGAGATGGGACAGGAACATGATAGTGGTGGGAGGTAAAAGGTATAGGGAGATATCAGGCTAGAGGGTGAGGATGGGAGAAAGAGGGAACAGATGCTGGGCTGGAAGGGTGGAGGGAGGGAGACACTGGGAATGGTGGAAAGCATGGGGGAGAAAATAAATGAGAGAACAGTGATTACAGGGGTAGAAATATGGTAATGGTGCGAACATTGAAGATGGAAAGGAATGATAGGCTCAGAAGCAAAGAGATGGGGAATGGGAGAGCTAGTCGGTGAAAGGAAATGGAAATGTGATAGATATCTTAAAAGTAAAAAGAAGGAAAAGATTTGGAAAAAGGATGAAATTTGAGTGTACAGAGGCAGAAAAGAAAAAAGAAAGAAAGAAAGGAAAAGCTAAAATGGAAAGATCAATATTTCAGAGGCAGGTGTAGTGAGGAAATGAAATGACAGGAGAAAAAAGACAAATGGACAGCCGCTTGAAGAATTAGCAGAAAACAGACGGGAAAGAGAAATTGGAACCAACATGATGGAAAAATAAAATATCCAGGCAATAAAGGTAGAAAAATCATTTTATTTTGAATGTTTTAAATGGAATATGTCAGTTTTGGGAAATGTGCATAGTGGATGTGTTTTTATTGTGTTAAGTAGAAATGGAAATGCGCTTTTGTTTTGTTTTTTTCTCCAATGTTGCAGTGCATACTGAGGATCCCAGTTCAATTTTGTCTACATATTTTTATTTCTAATTTGTGATCCCTTGTTCTGTAATTTGTGAGGGTCTATCAGTGTAACTGTAACGGCAGATGAAGAGACTGGAGAGGAGAGGGAATTGGGGGAGGGGCTTCTTTATTTTCTGCCCTGGTCACCAGCATGGTTAACAGCAGCCCTGAATCTTGCTGTGGTTAGTGGGGATCTCCAAGCCCTGCCAGCTGGGGATCTCTTCCGGGGCTGGCCGGAGCTGCCTTCTACCGAGCTTGGCAGATGGGGGCAGCATCCTGGAGCCACTGACAACTAAGCATGTATGGGGTGCTGGCATCAGTGGCACGAGGAGTTGCTACTGCCTGCTGGGCTTGGTGGGGAGGAGTTCTGGCCATCTCTGGTGGAGGTCCCCAGCTGACGGAGATTGGGGATCCTCATCAGCTAAAGTATTTATATTTTGAGTTGGGAAATGCTGGGGGAGAGGGAGGAGAGAGAAAATTTTGTGCCCACCTATTTTGTGCTCAGGCCCACCCAAAATTGGTTGTCTGGCTATGCCATTGCTCCTTGTTCACAAAAATCACAGTCTGTGTCACAATAAAGTTTGTACAGCTGTAGGCAAGCATGGGAGGTTGTAAAAGAGGCTATGAAGATGTTTGTGTTACCCGGTAGCGCAGAAAGCTCCTTCACGTGCTTCAAGGTGATGCAAGCCATGTTATTGTCAATAAGATCGCATGATGACACAGTGTTTTTGGTGGGAAACAGGTACATGCACAGCTCATTGAGGTCTCGCACATTGCTTGTGGTCAGTAAATTTCTTCTTTGACCAAACTTTCCCTACAAAGAGTTTAAGAACAATTTTGCAATTTGTTGCTTTCCAGGGTTCACAGTTATCAGCACATAAAAGCACACCTTCTTTCTAACAGAAATCATCTATGTATCTGTTTTGTTGTTCAGCATCAGTATACCACTGAAGAAATCCTGATGTTTCCTGTTTTTGATGCAGATGCATGTTTATGTATTCTGCAAAGAGGTGAGTAGATGTCTGTTCAAAATGTTAGACCTCGTAGATTTCGCCTACCTTGTACCCTTTAGCAATAGTCATCTCCAATTCTACAGTACACCATGTCCCCAACAAGGCTCTCTCACTGTCATCGTGGGTGCATTTCTCCTGCTGACTCGTCTTGCTGCACATGTAGCATAAGGGGAACATGAGCTTTCCATGCAGCATAATGGGTATTATGGGGAAAAAAAGTCCACGTGGGGAAACACCTTGACTTTCATATGCTCGAAATGATCTGAGAGGGCTTTACTCTTTCCAAAAATTCTAGGACTAGGGGGCATGCAATGAAGCTACAAAGTAGTAAATTTAAAACAAATCAGAGAAAATATTTTTTCACTGAACGTGTAATTAAACTCTGGAATTCGTTGCCAGAGAATGTAGTAAAAGCGATTAGCTTAGCGGGGTTTAAAAAAGGTTTGGTTAGCTTCCTAAAAGAAAAGTCTATAAGCCATTATTAAAATGGACTTGGGGAAAATCCATTGCTTACTTCTTGTATAAGTAGCATATATTATATTATATTGTACTGTTTTGGGATCTTGCTAGGTATTTGTAACCTGGATTGGTCACTGTTGGAAACAGGATACTGGGCTTGATGGACCCTTGGTCTGTCCCAGTATGGCAATTCTTATGTCCAAAATTTTCATAGATGATTTGTGGGGGTGACCGATTGAATATTCTTTAATTTTATTTACAAAAGAATATAGGCTGGTAACAATCATAACAGTGTATTTTCTCACCCTGTTTAGCCTGATAGTACAGACAGATGGTGTTCAAAGGGCATCCCAAGGAACTAAAGGTTCAGGTAACATGGCTCTGCTGAGAAAGGCCCCAAATTCACTATCTGATTTAACCAAACTGTCCCACTCATGTTCCCAAGTACTTATGACCTTAAATCCTTTCTCTATTAGGTAATCTGCCTTGCATTGTGTTTTGTAGTTGAGAAACTTGCACATATGAGTTTATCTCGTTGGGCAGACTGGATGGACCATGCAGGTCTTTTTCTGCCGTCGTCTACTAGGTTACTATCCAGCTTATAATCAAAAGTGATCGCCGGCCATCTTCCGACACAAATCGGGAGATGGCCGGCGAATTCTTAAAAGCGGCGAAATCGGTATAATCGCCGCTTTCCCGGCGAAAGTTCAAGGGGCGTGTCGGTAGATTAGTGAAGGCGGGACATGGGTGGGCGTGGGCGTGGCTACCAGATGGCCGGCTTTCGCCGATAATGGAAAAAAAAAAGCGGCGTTAAGCAGTATTTTGCCGGCTTTACTTGGTCCTTTTATTTTCACGACCAAGCCTCAAAAAGGTGCCCCAACTGACCAGATGACCACTGGCGGGAATAGGGTATGACCTCCCCATACTCCCCCAGTGGTCACCAATCCCCTTCCAAACTAAAAAAAATAAAACTAAAAACCTTTTTGCCAGCCTGTATGCCAGCCTCAAATGCCGTACCCACCTCCATGACAGCAGAATGTGTTGTATCCTCCGACAGCCTTTCCCTGGTTGTGATGTGGCTCTCGGGTGAGTGTGACACCTTTTCTGTTAGGTACCCTGCAGAGTCACATTAGCAATGCATTGTGGTGGGTGTAGGGTACTGGGCTCTACTCCCATGGTACTTTTCCCCCCTGCTAACTGGGTCAGAGTGTGCTCTGTTTTGTTTCCTGTTATAGTCCATGCGGTAGTGGCCATTTTTGTAAGCCAGTTTTAGTTCCCTTTCCTGTGTTACCCACGTTAAAGAACGTAGTTCTTACCTTGCATGTTGCTGAAAGAGGGCATTGTACACCATTGTGCCAGCTCTGACCTACTGCTAATCTTAGTACCAGGGGACTCTTTGCCAGTGGGGCACAACCTCTGATCTGCAGTTAACTGTGAGTAAACGTGGTTATTTCAAGAAAGGACTTTTTCAGAGAAATTAGTCTTCAGGTGTAAACTGGTGTGCCAAAGTTATACAGCAGCAATAAGTCCTAGAGGCTGTATGCAGGTCCCTGGAGCAATTTTAGTGGGTGTAGTACATTTGTGGGTAGTGGGTTTGGGGGGGGGGGGTTGGGGGGCTCAGCTCCCAAAGTAAGGGAGCTATGCACGTGGGAGCTTTTCTGAAGTCCACCACAGTGACCCCTAGGGTGGCAGGTTGGTGTCCTGGCATGTCAGGGGAGCCAGTGCACTAAAAATGCTGGCTCCTCCCACAGCCAAATGCCTTGAATTTGGCCGGGGTTTGAGATGGCCAACATAACTTTCCATTATCACTGAAAAACAAACCCAGCCATCTCAAACCCGGCGAACTCCACGGCATTTGGCCAGGCTAAACCGTATTATCAAAAAAAAAAAAGATGGCCGGCCATCTTTTTCGATAATACGGTTCCGGCCAGCTGTAGCGCCGCCGCCAACATAGATCGCCGGCGACGTTCGATTATGCCCTTCTATGTTACTATGCAGTGCTTGTTAGTAGATTCTGTTTTTTTAGAATCATAACAGATCATACAGCCATGGTAAAAGTACCCACTAAATTCAAAGGCTGTGCGCTTGCCATTAACAAGGGCATAGCCCTCGAGAAAGTAGTCTCCCACTTGCATTTTGCCACTCTTTAGAGCATACCTGATATATATATATGTTCTTTGTCCTCGATGTACATCAACCAACACATACTGGCGGTTGAATATCTCTTGGTCTACCAATGATAATTTTTGACTGACGGCAGAGCTATGGTTCTTGGTTTTAAACACATAAACCTGAACATGGTCCTACACACAGAAGTGAGTGTGATGTATTGAAACGGATCTATACAATTTTGTAAGGTCACCGGCTCACCTCCCTGCCTGTTGTGAAATGTGCACATCCTGCTTGCAGTAGAAGGCTAGTTCCTTTTGTCATAAGTACATAAGTTCATAAGTATTGCCACACTGGGACAGACCAAAGGTGCATCAAGCCCAGCATCCTGTTTCCATCAGTGGCCAATCTAGGTCACAAATACCTGGCAAGATCCCAAAAAAGTTCAATACATTTTACGCTGCTTATCCAGGAAATAAGCAGTGGATTTTCCCCAAGTCAATTTAATAATGATCTATGGACTTTTCCTTTAGGAAGCTGGCCAGACCTTTTTTAAACCCCGCTAAGCTAACCGCCTTCACTACATTCTCTGGCAATGAATTCCAGAGTTTAATTACACGTTGAGTGAAGAAAATGTTTCTCTTATTCGTATTAAATTTACTACTTTGTAGCTTCATCGCATGCCCCCTAGTCCTAGTATTTTTGGAAAGAGTAAACAAACGATTCATGTCTACCCATTCCACTCCACTCATTATTTTGTAGACCTCTATCATATCTCCCCTCAGCCATCTTTTCTCAAAGCTGAAGAGCCCTAGCTGTTTCAGCCTTTCCTTATAGGGAAGTTGTCCCATCCCCTTTATCATTTTCATCGCCCTTCTCTGTACCTTTTCTAATTCCACTATATCTTTTTTGAGATGCAGCGACCAGAACTGAACACTATATTCGAGGTGCGGTCTTACCATGGACCAATACAAAGGCATTACAAAGTCCTCACTTTTGTTTTCCATTCCTTTCCTAATAATACCTAACATTCTATTTGCTTCCTTAGCTGCCACAGCACACTGAGCAGAAGGTTTCAACGTATCATCAACTATGACGCCGAGATCCCTTTCTTGGTCGGTGACTCCTAATGTGGATCCTTGCATTACGTAGCTATAGTTCAGGTTCCTTTTTCCGACATGCATCACTTTGCACTTGCTAACATTAAATGCCATCTGCCATTTAGACGCCCGGACTCCTAGTCTCGTAAGGTCCTCTTGTAATTTTTCACAATCCTCTCGTGATTAAACAACTTGGAATAACTTTGTGTCGTCAGCAAATTTAATTACCTCACCAGTTACTTCCATCTCTAGATCATTTATAAATATGTTAAAAAGCAGCGTCCCAGCACAGACCCCTGGGGAACCCCACTATCTACCCTTCCCTATTGAGAATACTGCCCAATTAACCCTACATTCTGATTTCTATCCTTTAAACCAGTTTTTAATCCACAATAGAACACTACCCTCCTATCCCATGATTCTCCAATTTCCTCTGGAGTCTTTCATGAGGTACTTTGTCAAACGCTATCTGAAAATCCAGATACACATATCAACCGCTCCCCTTTATCCACATGTTTGTTCACCCCCTTCAAAGAAATGTAGTACATTGGTGAGGCAAGATTTCCCTTCACTAAATCCATGTTGACTTTGTCTCATTAATCCATGCTTTTGAATATGCTCTGTAATTTTGTTCTTTATAATAGTCTCTACCATTTGCCCGACACCGACGTCAGACTCACCGGTCTATAATTTCCTGTATCTCCTCTGGAACCTTTTAAAAAAATGACGTTACATTGGCCACCCTCCAATCTTCCTGTACCACGCTCGATTTTAAGGATAAATTACATATTACTAACAATACCTCCGCAAGTTCATTTTTCAGTTCTATCAGTACTCTGGGATGGTTACCATCCAGTCCAGGAGATTTGCTACTCTTCAGTTTGTAGAACTGCCCATTACATCCTCCAGGTTTACAGAGAATTCATTCAGTTTCTCCGACTCATCAGCTTCGAATACTATTTCTGGCACCGGTATCCCACCCAAATCTTCCTCGGTGAAGACTGAAGCAAAGAATTCATCTAATCTCTCTGCTACAGCTTTGTCTTCCCTGATCACCCCTTTTACTCCTCAGTCATCTAGCGGTCCAACCGATTCTTTCGCCGGCTTCCTGCTTTTAATATACCTAAAAACTTTTTTACTATGTGTTTTTGCCTCCAACATAATCTTTTTTTCGAAGTCCTTCTTAGCCTTCCTTATCAGCGCTTTGCATTTGACTTGACATTCCTTATGCTGTTTCTTATTATTTTCAGTGGGTTCCTTCTTCCATTTTCTGAAGGATTTTCTTTTAGCTCTAATAACTTCCTTCACCTCACTTTTTAACCATGCCGGCAGTCGTTTGGTCCTTCCATCCTCCTATTTTAATACGCGGAATATATTTGGACTGGGCTTCCAGGATGGTGTTTTTGAACAGCATCCACGCCTGATCTAAATTTTGACCCTCGCAGCTGCTCCTCTAATTTTTTTCAACCGTTCTTCTCATTTAATTTTTTAAAGTTAAACACTAACATACTTGATTTCCTGTGTATACTTACTTCAAAGCTAATATCAAATCCGATCATATTATGATCACTATCAAGCGGCCCCAGCACCATTACCGTCCCGCACCAGATCATGCGCTCCCACTAAGGACTAGGTCTAGAATTTTTCCTTCTCTCGTCGGCTCATGTACCAGCTGCTCCATAAAGCTGCCCTTGATTTCATCAAGGAATTTTACCTCCCTAGCGTGCCCCGATGTTACATTTACCCAGACAATATCAGGGTAATTGAAATCACCCATTAATATCGTGTTGCACAGTTTGTTTGCGTCCTTAATTTCCTTTAACATTTCTGCATCCGTCTGTTCATCCTGGCCAGGCGGACAGTGGTACACTCCTATCACTATCCTTTTCCCCTTTACACATGGAATTTCAATCCACAGTGATTCCAAGAAGTGTTTTGTTTTCTGCAGAATTTTCAATCTATTTGATTCAAGGCTCTCGTTAATATACAATGCTACCCCTCCACCAATTCGATCCACCCTATCACTACAATATAATTTGTACCCCGGTATGACAGTGTCCCACTGGTTATCCTCCTTCCACCAGGTCTCAGAGATGCCTATTATATCTAATTTTTCATTTAGTCTTATGTATGTTCTCGCTGTACCAGCATATGAAAGATTCTTTCTCATCAGGCATTATGCTCTCAACAACACTGTAGTATTTTTTCTCAGGCATTTCTCCCACATAGCTTTGATTTTCCATGTTGTTAAAAAAAAATGAGAAAAGTACCCTTTGCTGCCTTCAACCCCATGGCTTATAGGAGCTTGCTAAGTTCCATGGGCAGGAAATTTAGAGAATCCATGCCCAGCACGTCAGCCCTATTTGTAAAAGCTTACTGCCCTGCGCTAGCAAACCCACATCCATCTTTTCAGCTGACTGATGACAAAATAGCTGTTGTGCCCTTTCCAATTGCGAGCTATTAAATTGTAGTCCTTGAACCATTTGTATGTAAAAGACCCTATGAACTTGGAAAGGTAGCTCAACCCCTTCAATTCCCAGTCATGCTCACGTTTACAAAGACGTAATTGGGCTGTGTAATCCCTTCTCCTGCATACATTCAAAGTCATAAATGATATACCTTTTGGATGTTTTAGGCCTATCCAGCCATGTCATATAGCATAAATGTTTTTCACCTTTCAGTAAAGGATGACTTTATTGCAGACATTTTTTGGCTTTGCATTTGTGCTTTTTTTTCTGTGTTGTGTAAGAGTCACACTTATTGCAAAATACTTTAGACAAGCATTCTATCTCGTTTTTGGACACCAGGATTGTATGCTGTTTTATACATTCCTTAGAATGATGGTACGGTACAGCAGGACGTTAGGGCACCTCTCTCTACCACCCACCTCAACTGCACATGTGTCGAATAAACATTTATAACACTGTAATTTGCATGTGTGGTTATGGCTATAAGGCATTTTCCTTACCATTGAACTGTTTGATATCTAAGATGCCATAAAAATGATCACGGTGGAGTAATAGATATACAGTCTTGATGAATGGCTGGGTCACTTGTTTTATATTTATATTTAAATCTTGTTTATTAAAGCAAAAATAAAATTCACACCACTGAACTTTCCAGGAAGCAAAACAGAATAACCAAGGTGTACAAACAAATTACAGTGGTATTTTCTGATATCCCTTCCCCCCCCCCTAAAAAAACAAACAAACCCTACCCCGTTCACAATCCCTACCCCTACTTCAGACAGACTCCCAACCAACATCAGAGTTCATGTACCAACATCAATTAAGAATCCTACTACAAGCAGCTGACTGCAAGGTAGCCCAAAAGCACTCCCAAATGCACTGGAAGGCTTCCCCCTTTGGGGAAGACAGGTCATGTATGCCCCACTGCTCCATTGATAGAAGCGAGAGCATCTGTATTCTCCATACTGCATAAGCAGGGGTACAGGAGTCAGGCCTACAGTGCAAAATAGTTTTTTTGCCCATTAGTACTGCACAATAAAGAAATCCAGAGAAGCCAGCTGAAATCGAATGTGCAATCTGGTGGTAGTCCAACAAAATCGGAGGAGATCGCACCACCCGTCTGCCCCACTGAGGAAGGATGGAATAAAGGATACGCTCCCAAAATTCACAGATCTGGGGGCACAGCAGAACATATGACTCAGGTACACAGGAGAGTGCTGGCATTTCAGGCACTCAGCCGTGGGACTAATCGTTGCCTTCAATGCCCAGCTGGGGGCAATATACAACCAAAGTGCAAATTTGTATTCAAGTTCCCACAGCTTCGTGTTTCGGAAAGAACGTTGAATGCCCAATACACATCGCCGAACGTGTATTGGTCGCTTATTTTAAAAAGACACCAGCCATTTCTGTCAATAGAATGTAGGACTCATATGTTTATGCTGAGATGTTGTTCAAAAACTACTATGTCACTCAACATAACTTTTTTGTTTTCTGACCATCCTATCTCAGCATGTAGTTTTCTGGCTTCTTGTAACAATTCTACATCTTTTAGCTTTACAGCGCTCATGAGTGCCTTGAGACTCCCCACAAAGCAGAAGTTATTTCCCATTTTATTTAGATCTGCTAAATATCTTCTTTTTTTCCTGATGATGTGGCTATCAAGCACACTTTGTAAAAGCCTATTACAACCCCCACCACCACCTCTGTTTCTGATAACCATCACAATGAGATGCATGTTCTCATTGATGTTTATTTCTTTGTAACTCTATAGAAAATTACTGACCTGTTCTAAGAAATATCCTGCCTCGGTCTCCAGGGTGGGATTAACACTATATTGGGCCCTGGGTAAACTTATATTTGTGAGTCTTGCTACCAGGATTTTCCCTTCCCAAGATTTACTTCTTTTCTCCCCCTCGCTCCCTCCCCCTCCCACCAACATTTCACTTCTGAAGAAGTGAAACAAGAAAAAGTGGAAGATGCTACAATCAAGATCCAAAATGGCCACTGGCCCAATGTATTCTTCACATCTAACATGTAAAGGGCACCAACAAGATGTACCCAACACGGGCCATGTTTCGACATGCAGGTCTTCATCAGGGGTCCTGTTATTGTCAAACAGCAATCGATCAGTTCTTTTCAAAACATAAATGCTTACCTTTTTGCCCTATTGAATCTCCGTGCTGTGTGAGACATTTCTTTGAGCAGTAGGGGTGATCGGGGGTTGCAGTGCTGTTCGTATTCTGCACTGTCAAAATACACAGTATACCACCACGTTCACCACATCTACCTAAATACTTTGGTTGATTTAACACAATAGCTTGAGGACCTGCAAACACTTACATGGTCGTTTTGTGACAACGGAATCTTTTCTTCTGCTATAAGCATGCTCTAGCATTTTGTGCGCAGGTGCTTTTCAGTGGGTTTTTTTGTTCTTATTCCCTGGCCCCGATACACCTAATGACTGTGTTCTTCCTGAGTAGAACACGTATGCCTTTGGTACACTAAAGATCATGTTAGTTTTTGAGAATAGACAATGTAATGTTTTTAATATACTACCATATCACTGCCGCTGCTCTCTGTAGATTCAATTTCTGTATTATTGTGGGGCAATTTTATAGTTTAAAACTAAAAGAAACCATGCAGACCTTATACTTTTCCACCATACCATTCCTTCTGGCACAAGCCCCCCCCCCCCCCCCCACCCCCGTGACACCTTCTCATACTTCCCACCAACACCACACATATTTTAGGACCACTGTCCAAAAGGTCAATTGTGACCAGATGTTTTGACATGTAGGAGAAAAAACAAAGGCCCTGAACCTTTTACACAGTTTTATAAGAACACACGTGATGCTTCTCTATGTTTATGATTATTATTATTATTATGACATATGATACATATAGGCGGTTAGAAGTATTTTAAATAAATAAATACTACCTTTTTATATATTTTATTCAATGACCATAGCCTGCGCAGGCCATGGTCTATACTTCATGCGTTGTCTCTGTTCAACATGTCCTAAATTCTGAAACAGATACAAACATATTGAGAATCACAGACTTTTGTAAAAAAAAAAAAAAAAATCTAGTTTTCTTTCAAGTACAGTGCAATAGATATAATTTACAAAATCCCACTCCTTCAAACAGTTTGCCATACTATGTAGCATTTTAAAAGGATCTGGTGCTGTTTTTACACTTTCAGTGAGATCAATGATGGTATTAATAGTTTTATTAAAAAGCATCAGTGTTTCCATTTTATACCCAGCTATCAGAATGTCGCCTAGAATGCACTCTAAACACAGTCTCTTGCAAAGCACCTGTAGTTTCTGCCCTTTACATCAAGATGCCTTTTTGGGCACGTGTACTGGCTTAGCCCTCACATATCCAGTGCACAACTGTGACAGTCTTTAGCTATGGCTAGGGACCAGCAGTAAACTGCTACTTGAACAAGCAAATTGAAGATGCTTTTCTGGTCAAGAGCGTGGATCCTTGGATGTTTAATAATTCTGATACTGTGCCACTATCTCATGTCCCAGACATCCTCAGGCTTAGAGACCCATTTGCAAATCTCTGTGTATCTCGGACATTCTCAGGCACATATTGACAGCAGCACAAGCAGCACACACACACGTGGCATCGACTGGTTGTGGCTTTCCAGCATCTCTATATCCGTTGTTCACCTACAACAGAATATTGACAATCTGTTAAATGCAATTCAAGAAAAAAACCACAGTTATACCCCTAGATCATATTATGCCAGAAAGAAAACAAATCTACATGCATATGGTGAAACTGAGTGAGACGTCTCCTCCACCTGGTCTAGAAGATCCATGATTTCAAAATCCTCACTACTTTATACATTTCTGCATCATCAATGGCATCTCCACACATGTCTTCTGTCAAATACAAGGAATTATCAGTCACAGATATGTTCTGGGTGCTCTCTTGGTCTTCTGCTAGAGCAACATTGACTTCTTGGGAGTCAAACAGTCTTTGCCCTCATGATAGTTCATCTAACAAGGACTCGGTCATTTCATGTGGCATCAACGAGTCATCCAATATCATTTCTGGTGACTAATGATGCTTTGGGATTCTGTCAGATCGATTACCAGTGGGTAGCCCTCAGCTTCTACGTCAAGACCTTTAGAAAAAGACTGAGCCAGCACCCTCTCTTTAACCACAAGGGCTGATTACCCCTTCTGGTTCTCTGTGTGTTAGGGTTTTTTTAGGTATCCATGTTTAGCTGATGCATCTTTCTGGTCCCCCCTACTAGATGGAAAGTAACTGGTTCATCTATTTAGAGTGGTGGTAATGGTTTTGCCTTTTTATATCTGTTTGTTATGTGTTATTCTGTTATGCCCCTTATGATAGTAGGAAGGGGTCTGCCAGGATGAAGGAGGGGGGCTGTGGGATTAGTCTTCTTTGCTAAAGGAACTCCTGTACCAGGCTATGCATATATGGGTGTGTGAAATTCTGCCTGGAATTCTGAACTAACATGTTTGCCACCGAGGGTGCTTCAGCATGTTGTTAAGCAATACTTTTTAAAACAGCCACAAGAAACACAGAGAGTTTTGCAAAAACATCTGTCTGACATAGGAGCAGGGTTATACAACTAAGGTGGCATTAGGGATGGGGTTATGTAAAAGTGGTGGGGCATGGACAGGGCTATGACATCACATCCAGTGGTCATCAAAGGGATTGAGGTGGGGAGTGGGGGTGGCTTGGTCAGATAGTAGGCATGATTTGGGCAGATACTTGATTCTGATTGGTTGATGCAACAGAATGTGGGCATTGCCATATGTCAACATATGCAAATTAGCTTTGACAAAAGCCGGTGAGGTATACTACTCACCTACTATCATCCCAACTTTTACACATTTTTCCCTTAACTATGACCATCCCACCACTGTCATTTTTTCCAAATATTGTAACACCCTTTTCCAATTCCCACATGTCATTACAGCAGCCTTAGTAAACACATGTACACATTTCCCTACCTAAACTCATCCATTCTGTCACAATCAAGTAATTTGTCTTACACCTTGTTACATTCACTTGACACCCAACCATTTCTTTCTTTCCACTCCTATTACAACAAAGTTAGATTTGTGTTTTCTTAGTATTTCAATGGACTTCATGTTACCCACTTACCTTTCTTAGATACAGTGCTCTCTAATTACAGGAATTTTTTCCACCCATCTTTCTGATTTTCCCAATGTATACTTATATTTTTATTCTCTGATTACCAAGGAATAATTCCCATTTTCTCAACACAGGCCTTATTTTGGACTTTAGACATTTCCAAACATTTCAATACCATAAGTTTGCATATACTTCTAACCTTTCTCTGAAAACCCTGTTTCCAAGTTTTATTGGATAATCAGTTTCCAAGACTTCTTTTCAACATCACAAAGTGCTGAAGTGTTAAAGTGCTTTTGTGGTCATTTTGACTGTCAGCATGCATTATTTATAGAGTTTTTTCTGATTTTGTTTGGGAGGGGGCATTTATAGGGCATAGAATGGATGTGGAAGTATTATCCAGCTAGTTTATTCACATTAGTGTGTGCTAACTGGCTAATGGGAGTACTTAGTGTCTCCTAAATAGGAGGCACTAAGGGGCAGATAATCAGAGGTAAATACAGGTTGCTAGAGGCCATTAGCAGCAGAAAATAGCACTCGCATTTACCTGCGCTTTACGATCAGCTGCTCAGAGTGCCAGAACAAAAGGCGCATAGAAGATCAACACAAGTAGCATGCTAATCCATGATAATGTATGCTGGTGTGCTCATTCATTCTGGCACCCCCATGAATAAAGGTAGAGTGCATTGAGCAATGTCACTTTACCGCTCAAAACCCTATGCCAACTTGGAGCTGGTGTTAGGGCAGAAGAGGAAGCAGGAGAGCAGTTGGGCATCAGGATGTAGCTCTCTGCCCAGGCTGTGTCAGCCCAGGGTCCAGTGGACTCTCAACACCCCAATCTGTAAGGCCCTGGTGACCATGACCCTCCAAATCCCCCCCACACACCCCCAGACACCAACACAGGGGGGATGGAGGTCCAGTGGACCTCCAGCCCCCCTAACACCCCTCCAGCAGAAGAGAGGGTTGGAGGTCACTGGACCCTCCAGCCCCATAGCCCGGGTGGTCTAGCGGTGACTGTGATCCCCCCCCCCCCGAAGCCCCAGTACCTTGAATGGAGAAGGGACATGATCCTAGTCCCTCTTCCCATGAGCACCGCCTCCAAAATGGCAGCGCCCAGCCCTGTCCAGTGCATCCTGGGATGTGCTGGGAGGTGCTTCCATTCCAACAGAAGAGAGGATGCACTGAGCAGGACTGAGCGCTGCCATTTTGGAGGCAGCGTTTGTTGGAAGAGGGACTAGGATCGCATCCCTCCTCCATTCAGGATACCAGGGCTTTGGGGGGAATTGCAATCACAGTCGCTGCTAGACCAACAGAATGTGGGCTGGAGGTCCGTGACCATCAGCCCTCTCTTTTGTTGGATAGGAGGTATTAGGGGGGCTGGAGGTCCACCAGACATCCAGCCCCCCTGTATTGGTGTCTGGGGAGGTGTGGGAGCTTGGGGGGGGCCCAGTTGCCAGGGTTTAACACAGGCCTACTGCACACTAAAAAAGCATTACCATGGGATGCGCTGAGGCATCCTGCAGTAGTTTTCCATGTAGCACACCGCTAATCCCATGGGTAGAGAGTACAATGCCTGCACTAATGGGTGGCGTGGGCACATTTCTGCACGCTACCTGATAAGCTCAGGAGTAGCTCAGAAGCCATTACTGCCTCCTAAATAGTGGCGGGAAGGACTCCCATGTAATGGCCATGCATTAATGAAATTAGCACATGGCCCATTACAAAAAAATACAGCGAGGTGTTCATTTTTACCACTGTGTGTAAAAGTGCCGCAATGCATAGAAAACCCACACACTGAATCCAGCGCCGACCACTTTTTAGTGTGGCTTGGTAAAAGGACCCCATAGTGAATTACAATAGTCTGAGATGACAAAATAACAGCCTGAACTAATACTCTGAAATGCTAAGAAAAAATAAAGATCAAATTAAACGTAATTGCTTCAATTTAAACATAGATATATTTTTTAACTACAGCTTAATCTGAGGTTCTAACATTAAAAGACGTATGAAAGCACCCCCAAGACCCTGGACTTATCCTCTGAACAACATGACCCATCCAGCAATATGATCTGATCTGATATAGAACTCTGATTAATAGCAAACCACAGCTTAGTTTTATCAGCATTCAATTTTAAATGATATTGTACAGACCAGCTTTTTAATCATATCAATAGTAGCCATCATTTTTTACCATTAACAAATTATAGCTTTCATTATAGACAGCAACACTAAAGATATCATCTGCATATGAAATATCTACTCACCCAATTCCCAGCATAACTGTACTCAACGAGGTCATAAAAACATTGCAGAGCAAAGGAGAAATAGATGATCCCTGAGGGAAGCCACAAGGAGGGACCCAAAGAGATGTCCTTCCTCACCATATTCATTTATTTCTCAGGAATCCATCAAACCATTTTTAATACATTCCCAATATGTCCAATCCCTCCAATTTATCCGGTAACAAGTCATGGTCTATGGTGTTGAATGCAGACAGAAAACACCAAACTGCCAGTAGGATCAATTGATTCTCCCCTTACTCAGTTGATCTTGAGCAGTTGACCTTTAATTGCAATTAGCAGTGACTCTGTACTGTGAAACCTCCTAAACCCGTGTTGAGATGATACAAATGCATGATACAGCTGAGAGAAGTATCTTTTATTTTTTATGAGCCTTATCAATTCCATATATTCATTCAGACTAGATCTTTGGGACCTTAGTTCTAGCTGAGTCTAATCTGAGAGAATTATAAAAGCCTATTTGTTTTATCTTGGTAGCTTTTTCTTCAAAAATTTTTTTGTTTCTTCTGTTTAGTCTACTCTCTGAGACTTCAGATTCTTGGACCCCTCAAACAATAGTCTAGAATTTCCATTTTCTTTATATCTATAGATATTTTCTTGTTTATGATTCACAATATTATGGAAAATGTCTTTGTCAATAATTTGTTGTCAGAAACATTTTGTCATTATTGAGGAAGCATTTTTAAAATTGGCTTTTGGAAGCATATTGTATGATTTTGAAGCCACCTTCTTACCAACATAGGAATATTTAGATTTTTTTTTCCTCTCTTTGTATGTGTAGTTATAAGTGATGTGATCTTTCCTGTTATTTAATGGTGTTCTTTTCTTTTCCTTTTTATTAGGTGCTTATTTTATTGTTCACCATTGTTAACCTGATGGGCTAAGCTATATATCACATTTTTGTTAAATATTAGACGTGGAGGTGTATTTTCAAAGCACTTATGGGTCCTTTTATTAAGGTGCACTAACAGATTTAGGGCCCTGTTTACTAAGCAGCGTTATAGGTGTGATAACATTTTTAACATGTGTATGCATACAATATCCTTATAGACACCTATATGGTTAGTGCACGCACTAAGTATAGGCACGCTAAAAACACTAGTGCACCTTAGTAATAAGGGACCTTAGTGTGTGCTAATGATTAGCACATGCTAAATGATAAGACACCCATAGGAATATGGGCATCTTATCATTTAGCAGATGCTAATCATTAGTATGCACTAACCCCCGTTTACTAAACTGCGCTAGCGGCTGCCGTGCGGCAATGCCAACACAGCCCATTCAAAGTGAATGGGCTTTGTCAGCATTAGCACACGGTAGCTGCTAGCAGGCTTATTAAACAAGGGGTAAATCTGTTTGTGCACCTTAATGAAAAGACCTCTTAGACTACTTTATTTTTAAAAAAGTTATGACTAGATTTCTCATACATTTTTTGGCCAAATCTCAGGAAAACCCCAGTTTGTGATATCATGAAATGTATTCTCCAATTTTCTTCTTCACATTCTTGTTTTGGTTTTATTATTATCTTCTTTGTTTCTCTGGCTGGAAGAATTTTTCAGTTTCTCTATTCTTCTTTATTGGATGACTTTTTCTTCTTTACTACTTCTCTTCCTCTCCAGGTTTTCTAAGGGGCCCTTTAACAAGCCGTGGCAGGGCTATTGTGGGCTTACGCATGTGGCAATTTGGCCCTAACCAGCTGGGCGTTTCTGGTGCCAAAAATTATTTTTTAATTTTTTAGCACCGGGAACTTACCCAGAGGTAATCACTGTTAGCTTGGGAGCCCTTACTGGTAAAGGATCCTCTGGAATGGCCACTGCAACAAGTGTGTATACTTACCACACACCAATTTCCATTTTTTGTGTTATACTGACCATAACACATCATTTTCCATTTTAAAAAATAAAGGTACTTTTACGGTGGCAGTAAAAGAGGCCTTCACATGCAGCAACCAATTGCACCATGCCACCGCAGGGGTCCTTTTAGCGCTGCTTGGTAAAAGGACCCCTAAATTCTAAAGAACACTTTCATTTCTACTTGCCTCCAAATCTTTGTCATCATTCAATTTATTCACATATCTATCTTTCTTCCTTTTCTCTAGTCTTCTCTTTACTCAGTTCTACTTCTCCTTCCACATTTACCTCTTCTTCCATTTCATCAGACTAGCTGTCCCTGTCTTCAACCAGCTGACCACCACTTATTTCCTCAAACTTTGAGCAACATTCTTCATCATCCATAGAATTGTCTTCTCTTAAATCCATTTCTTCTTCAATACTTGTCTCTTTTCTCATATTATCAACCTTCATGTACGTTGTTTTCATTGGCTTCCAGTAAGACATTCTCATTTGTAACAGACACAAAGAATTTTTCCTCACATTCTTCCTCCTCTTTCAGCAATAGAGACTTCTCTTCCATTCCTAACTTCTTCAAGACTGTTTCCCCCCCTCCATTTCAGGTTGAGTCTGCACTTGTTTTCTTTCCCAACTTTCTTATAGTGTCTGGTCAGAATTTTCTACTGCTTCTGAAGTCTTGTCTAATATTTACCACAGCAGCCAATTCTTCTATTTTATTTGTCTTTCCTTCTGTTTCCTTTTCTTCCTCCAAGCAAATTTGTCTATAGACAGATGAATCTTCACCATATACAATTGTTTCTATAACTTGTTCTTTCTTTTCCTTCAAGCTAGATAATAGTTCACCGACTGGCTTCTCTTTTTCTTCCTCCAAAAACTTCTCCTATTTCAAATTTCCTCTTTCACCACCTATCTTTTGCATAGTCTCAAGATGCATTTGTACTTCATTCTTAACAGAGATATTCATTACTTTGGACTCTTCAAAGAAGTCAGTTCCAGCTGTAGCCTCTACTTATTTGGCTTCTATCCTTTTTAAGACACTTTTCCAACAATTGCTGTCTTTATTCCTTTATCTTATTCCAAATCGTAGTTTTCTTCCTCTTTTTTTCTTTTCCACTTGCTGTACCACTTGATAAATATAAGACCTCAGAGGACTAGGACTGACACTGTATAAACTCTCTGGCCTTTCCTGGTACATCTGTTCTTGAACTTCCAATTTGATGTTACAATATTGGCAAATATGGCCTGGTTGTCTACAATGGTAACAGATTAAAGGCTTTCCATTATTTCTTTTAGCTTCTTTCCCTCTTCGTCTTTTCAGTCAATCTGGCACTTATACATCTCGGCAAACAACAACAGGAAAAACACCTCTAGAAAAATCCAAGGATATCAGGAAAAGTAGAGATAGCAACACAAATAGCAGCTCTGGCAATGTTTATAAGGAGATCCCAAACGGGTAGAAATCCAGGGGAAACACCTTTATTGCCACCAGAATAGACCCAACTTGGGACCGTGTTTTGGCAGGACCTACCTGCCTATCCAGGGGTCAAAGGAACACTGGTTAATGTAAATAGCATAGCAAGCATGTAGTACTACTACTATTACTACTGACTACTACTTAACATTTCTAGAAGCCTACTAGGGTTACGCAGCGCGGTACAATTAATAACTAAGGACTGGTCCCTGCTCAGAAGAGCTTACAATCTAAAGACAAAATGTCAGTTGGGGTAGTCTAGATTTCCTGAGTAGAGGTGTTGTGATTAGGTGCCGAATAGGTACTGGAACAGTAGCATGTATAAAAAATAACAAACATGATTTAACTATAGGAGATCCAAAGTGACAAAAGATCACAGCGAACTTCAAAGCACTGCAGGGCGCCACAGTGTAGTTTAAAAAAAACCCAAATTTTCCAGCCACTTATACATCTCTCTTCTTTGGGTCTGTATTTTGAAATTTTTCTTTGTCCATTCCCTTGAATATGACAGCTGCTCTTTATACCCTCCAAATCCATATGTTTCTGGTACAGCAAAACAGATAAACTTTGTATGTAATAAATACTTTTCCTCATCGCATCTCCACTATAATATAGACAACTTCCTATGATTCTTTTCTAGCAATGTCCATATAACTCTTTGTACTTTTCAAATGAATCACATTTTTCTTCTACTTCTTGCCTTTTTGGTAGAGATAGCATAAACATCTTACTGGGCTAATATATCTTGGTTGAATCCTTTTATTCCAGTCCCAGAATTCTTCAAGAGGACCTTCTATAATATATAAATCATTTATTCCTAATGTACTCGTTTCCAAAACTTCATCACCTATTTTCTCTATTTCAAAACAAATGGAGAATGTCTTCTTTCGCTCAAGCTTGACTTTTGTCTAAAGTTTCCAACCTGAGTTTGTGGTTTCCATTTTTCTGCAACCCCTTATCTTCTTCTGGCATTCTCTTCTTCTGGTGATCTCAGATACTCACCTGGAAATATGGTCCCAATAACCCCTCCAAAGCAAGGTCACACTGACACAAAACTTCTTCTATTGCAAAATATTACTTCAAATACAGCTCACTTTGCAACTTTCAGCTCAAATGCACCAAATTATAACTCTGAGATCCCAACTCAAATGTAACTACCAAACTAATTTGAGGGGAGGGGGGTCAAAACAGGTCTTATCCTATTGACTATGCAAAATTTGTTATGTTATGTTATAGCAGACTTATCACCCGCCAACTCCCTCAATTTGAGATTCAAGGCAAGATACAATAAAGAAACTGATAACAAAACAACAGGAAATTACAAAAAATTCAAGTAAAATAAATCTAAACAAAAACTACATCATTAATAAATTAAAAATGTGTCACTTAGTCCTCTTTCTGAGACAAACAATGGCCTAGTGAATACCAGATGATGTAGCTGTGTCTTATTTTATGTTGCACTAATTCTGTCTGAGTTGGGACTAGACAAAATACTGTCTGCTGTTAACTTATTCAAAACCAGTTCAGGAAAATATAAGCTAAAGTTAGATAAAGCACTGTTGAATCAGAATCATGTTTATAAATTATTTTTATTAAACATTAAAACCCAGCTTTTACAGATATAAACACAAATTTTAATTAACTTTAAGAATAACATATTTAGCGGTGGTAATTGTTCAAGTATAGATAATAAATAAATTAATCAATTAATTAATATATAGTATACTATCCAGCTTATTTTCGAAAGAGAAAGACGCCCATATTTCGACCCAAATCGGGAGATGGGCGCCTTTCTCTCATGGGCGCCCAAATCGGTATAATCGAAAGCCAATTTTGGGCGCCTCCAACTGCAGTCTATCACGGGAACGAACAAAGTTGACGGGGGCATGTTGGAGGCATGGTGAAGGCGGGACTGGGCGTGTTTATCAGCCAAGGAGAGATGGGCGCGCTCGGCTGATAATGGATAAAAGAAGGGCGGTAGTAGCGAGAATTTGGGCCGCTTTTTTTGGACCATTTTTTTTCACGAACAAGTCCCCAAAAAAGGGCCCCAACTGCCCAGATGACCACCGAGGGAATCGGGATGACCTCTCCTGACTCCCCCAGTGGCCACTAACCCCCTCCCACCAAAAAAAAAGAACTTTAAAATTTTTTTTCCACCTGTATGCCAGCCTCAAATGTCATACCCAGCTCCATCACAGAAGTATGTAGGTCCCTGGAGCAGCTGTTAGTGGGTGCAGTGGACTTCAGGCAGGTGGACCCAGGCCCATGTTACACTTGTGCTGGTAAATGGAAGCCCTCCAAACCGCCCCCCCCCAAACCCACTGTACCCACATCTAGGTGCCCCCCTTCAGCCATAAGTGCTATGGTAATGGTGTAGAATTGTGGGGAGTGGGTTTGGGGGGATTTGGGGGGCTCAGCACCCAAGATAAGGGAGCTATGGACTTGGGAGGTATTTTAATTTTTTCAAAAGCTTTTTACAAGTGCCCCCTAAGGTGCTCGGGTTGGTGTCCTGGCATGTGAGGGGGACCAGTGCACTACGAATCCTGGCCCCTCCCACGACCAAATGCCTTGGAGTTGTTCATTTTTGAGCTGGGCGGCTTCAGTTTCCATTATCGCTGAAAACCGATACCGCCCAGCTCAAATCCACCCAAATCCGATGCATTTGCCCGGCACCAACCGTATTAGCGAAACAAAAGATGGACACCCATCTTTTTCGAAAATACGGTCTGTCCCGCCCCTTCAACGGACCCGTCTTCGGAGATAGTCCGCCCATGGAGGATGGGCATCCGCATTCGATTAGCCCCTCTATGGGGCTCATTTTCAAAGCACTTAGACTTACAAAGTTCTATAGGTTACTATGGGGCTCAATTTCAAAAGAGAAACGTCTAAAAAGTGGCATAAAGCAGCATTTGGATGTTTTTCTCACAAAAATGTCAAACTTGGTATTTTCAAAACCTATATTTTAGACATTTTTCTATGTTGTTCGTCTGCAGTGTGTCCAAATCTCAATGGGGGCGTGTTTGGTGTGTGTTAAGGATGGAATTTGGGCATTCCCAGACTTGGACATTTTTCAGCCACAATGGAACAAAACAAAACTGTCCAGGACTAAAACTAAGATGTTTTGAGCTAGACCTGCTTTTAGAATGAATAAGTAACAGAAAGGTGCCCTAAATGACCAGATGACCACTGGAGAGAATCAGGGATGACTTCCCCTTACTCCTCCAGTGATCACTGACCCCCCTGTCACACAAACACCCCAAAAATGTGATTAAAAACAGTACTTGCCAACCTCAGATGTTACACTCAGGTCCCTTAGAGCAGCTTGCAGGTCCCTGGAGTAGTCTAGTGGTGGGTACAGTGTACTGTAGACAGCTGGACCTCCTCCTACCTCTTACACTTATGGTGGAAAGAGTGAGCCATCGAAAACTCACCAGAAACCCACTGTACCTACGTATAGGTCCCCTCTTCACCCATAAAGGCTATTGTAGTGGTGTACAGTTGGGGGTAGTGGGTTGTGGATGGGTTTTGAGGGGCTCAGCAGAAAGGTTAAGGGAGCAATGTGTGGCTGGGAACATTTATTTAAAGTCCACTCCAGTGCCACCTATGGTTCACCAATGTTCTCCTGGGATGTCTGGGGGACCAGTTTACTAAAAATGCTGTCCCCTCCTATACACAGTGGCTTGATTTTCTCTGTTTTGCACTTAGACATTCTTTTTAAAAAAAATGGTTAAAACAACATACAAAGCACAAAACCTTGTTTGAAACGTTATTTCAAAAAAAAAAAAAAAAAAGACATTTTCCTTCTTTTGAAAATGACCTTCTTTCCTATTCAGATTTTGGACATTTTGTGCAAAACATCCAAAATTGGACTTAGATATCATATCAGAAATATCCCTCCACATAACTTTGTAAGTCTAAGTGCTTTGAAAATATGCCTCCAAAAATACTTTAAAAGTGAACTCAGCTAAATTCTAAGTTTAAAAATTCCTTCTCCAGACTATATAATTCAGGAAGAGATAATTGGAAATCCCAACCACTTAAGACTCGCACCTTATCAGTTAAGTACAACCACGTTTAGCATTAGCAAACAGATATTTAACTTTCAAACAATACTCGAAATAGTTTCTTTGTGTTATATAAAAACTGAACCTTTGTGCAATATTCTCTTTTTCAGAGTTTGTAAATGCTAAAACCCAGAACTTCATTCAGGTAAGTATATTTTTCCCTGTGTGTCTTTTATGTTTCTTTTGTGTTTCTCTCTTTCTCTTTCTCTCTCTCTTTCTCTATTCTTTCCTTTCCTCTTGTTCTCTGTGTTGTTTCTCATTTTGTGAATTAGGCACTTATATGTTTTTTCTCCTTTCTTGAATAGAATCTCTTCTCCTTTCTTGGATTGTGAGGGCCTTGAGTTTTACAGCTTTATTCCATTTCCCTATTTCTTCTGAGGCCTACTCTGTACTTTTACAAAATCAATAAGGCAAAACACTATACATTTTATATTGGTTTTATTGTTACATGTTGGACACACTAATAAATTACAAATTTTGAATCTCATACTAAGGAAAAATAAAACAATGATTTTATTTCCCAAAGGGGCCCTTTTACAAAGGTGCAGCAAGTCCACTGTGGACTTCTCCCCTGCCAATTCAGCACTACTTCCAGGCTAATGCAGGAGCCCACAGGTAGTGCCTGACCCCATTGCACACAATTTCCGGATCGTCAGAATTTTTTGCTGTTTTTTAGTGCTAGGACTTACCCAGCAGTACTCAGGCAGTGCCACATGTTGCCTGGTTACTGCCAGCCTACCATGGGAGCCATTATCACCTCCTAAATAGGAGGCGGTAAGGGATCCCCCAGGAAATGGCCACGCGGCAAGTATTTCACTTACCGCAAGGCCATTTCCTTCCTCAGCTGGAAAATTCTCTTTTACCAGGCTAGAGTGAAATGAGGCCTTCAGTGCAAAGCAAACCTATCTGCTGATGCCACCACAGCGCCGCTTTTACCTCCACTTGGTAAAAGGGGCCCTACATTTTTTTTTGCCCTATTCTTCATTATATCTCTACACTAATAAAAGGATTCCTCAATTCTGCAGGTACTCAGACTAGCTCACAGCAATCACTCAAACACCTCAGATCTTACAATGTCTCTCTGTCAATCAACTGTCTTTTATACCAGTCACAGCAAACTCTTTAGAACCAGATTTACTTTAATAAAAATCTAAAATTTTAGTTCAATAAGGGGCCCTTTTACCAAGCTGCAGGAAAAAGGGTCCTGCGCTGGGGGCCAGGGCTGTTTTTCTCACGTGCCAGGGCCCTTTTTACTGCAGTGGGTAAAAATGCCCCCAGCACACATGGCCATGCGGTAAGAGAACTCTTACCGCATGGCCATGCGACATGGAGCCCTTACCCCCACCCACTGAGGTGGCGATAAGGGCTCTCATGCTAACCCAGCAGTAACCGAGCGGCCCACAGCGATGCCCGATTACCACCAAGAGACACTGCATAAGCCATTTTTGAGCGGTTTCTTTTCCACTGGAAATGGCAACTGCTTGGGGCGGGACTACCACCGGCGGCCATGTTGGGCCGGCAGTAGTCCCGAAAGAGCAAGTAGTAAGCCCATATTGGGCTTACCTCCGCTCTTTAAAAGGACCCCTTTAAGGCTTATTTGCCAAACTGCTTGCTAAGCACAGCAGTTACTCAAAGTTGATAAATCGCAAAAGGACTGTGAAAAATCACAAGAGGACCTTACGAAACTGGGGGACTGGGCATCCAAATGGCAGATGATGTTTAATGTGAGCAAGTGCAAAGTGATGCATGTGGGAAAGAGGAACCCAAACTATAGTTACATGATACAAGGTTCCACATTAGGAGTCACCAACCAGGAGAGGGATCTAGGTGTCAGCGTTAATGATACATTGAAACCCTCTGCTCAGTGAGTGATGGTGGCTAAGAAAGCACATAGAATGTTAGATATTATTAGGAAAAGAATGGAAAACAAAAATGAGGATGTTATAATGCCTTTGTATTGCTCCATGCTATGTGCAATTCTGGCCATTGCATCTCAAAAAAGATATAGTGGAATTAGAAAAGGTACAGAGAAGGGCGATGAAAATGATAAAAGGGATTGGTTGACTTCCCTATGAGGAAAGGCTAAAGCAGCTAGGACTCTTCAGCTTGTAGAAAAGATGGCTGAGGGGAGATATGATAGATGTCTATAAAATAATGTGTGGAGTGGAGAGGGTAGATGAGAATCGCTTGTTTACTCTTTCCAAAAATGCTAGGACTAGAGGGCATGCAATGAAGCTACAAAGTAGTGCTGAAAAAAAATAATAAAATAGTAAATTTTAAAGAAAACGGAGAAAATATTTCTTCACTCAATGTGTGATTAAGCTCTGGAATTTGTTGCCAGAGAATATAGTAAAAGCAGTTAGCTTAGCGGGGTTTAAAAAAAACGTTTGGCTAGATTCCTAGAAGAAAAGTTCATAAGCCATTATTAAGATGGACTTGAGGAAAATCCACTGCTTATTTCTAGGATAACCAGCATAAAATGTATTGTATTGTTCTGGGATCTTGCCAGGTATTTGTAACCTGGATTGGCCACTGTTGGAAACAGGATACTTGGCTTAATGGACCTTTGGTTTGTCCCAGTAAGGCAACACTTGTGTTCTTATGTTCAGGCTGTCAGTAAAATTCCCTGCCCTGTGACAGCAGTACCACAGACTCTCAGGCCTTAGAATCGAAATACAATTGCAGGGTACTTTATTGCCATAATTCAAAATTTTAAATAAATTTTGTCCAAACTCACTTCACTTCTGTCCACAGTTATCAGTACTTAGAAGAATCACTCTGATCACTTATCTCTCTGTGACAAATACAGCTCACACCAATTTTTATCACAAATACCTTAAAAATCTCACAAGCCAGTCTCAAACCTCTCATAATATACTCTCTTATCACCAATCCATTCACTTTTTAACACCTATTCTCACAAATTTTCCATTCACTCATGAGTACTTCTGCCACACATCTGATTCCTCCCAAGTCTCTAGCCCTTCTCAATTGTAACACAAGCTATAGCCCTGGACCCCAAATTGGCCCTGACAAGGTAATTTAAAAAAATATTTTTCTAACCCTTTGGGTTATCAGTAACAGAAATCCTGGTGGGGGGGGGGGGGGGGGGGGGGCAGGCAGATAATGTACCTGCACTAGAACCACACAGTGAAGGAGTCCCCTACTGTGTTCATGAGTACTGCCAGTATTGGGGGCAGGGTATAGATTGTGTTTAACATTAATTCTTTGTGTACACTTTTTTAAGGGGTTTGGAGACACTGTATTCTTTTCTCTTTTTTTTTCAGTTCCGTTTCCTTTTTGTTGAATATTTTTCTGTCTCTCTCATGCTCCAACCACAGAGGCCTGCATATTCAAAATGAAAATGTTTGAACCATATAGAACTCCATAGACACTCAGCCCCATGGTTCAAACAGATCATGTTTGAACCATGTGGCCCCGTAGCACTGAGAAAGATTACACACTGGTAGGAGGGAGTCAGACAGTGCCTGTGCATGGCCAAAACCAGAGCTGCAGCCACAGCTCCAGCCTCTCCATCTTACATGTGTTGTGGTAAGGAAGGGAGACTGGGGAAAAAGAATAAACAGGGGAGAGCAAAACAGAACAGCAATGGGACTCAGGGACTGGAGGAGACAGAGCCCTAGATGGTTTAAAATTATATACCTTTATCTATGCAGATGACATCACCATTCTGATGCCTTTTTCAAAGAGTTATGAAGAGATGATAAGGGATATTCAAAAATGCATGGAGGTTATAGAAGGGTGGGCTTTATGTTTTTGCTTGAAACGTAAGGTAAAACAAAATTTCTTTGGATGGGTCCACCTAAGAATATAAAGGATAAAGAGACTTTTCTTCTTGAGAGTAATAGTTTTAAGCTTGAGTTCACTACTCGTGTATTAGGAGTTGAAATTGGATAGTCAGCTAACTATGATAAATCAGGTTAATAAGGTGGTAAAGAGCTCCTTCATTCGATTAAGGAATTTAAGAGCAATACATAGAAATTTTGAATTACATTGTACAATCTTTGTTGCTTTCCAAGTTGGACTATTGCAACATAGTTTATGTTGGTTGCATGAATGAGGTCCTAAAAAAGCTTCAGATGATTCAAAATCTTTTCTCTGAGTAGGGAAGTGCATATATCTCCTTCCCTTGCTAAACTTCATTGGTTACCAGTAGTCATAGGTCTCATTTTAAATTATGTACTATGATTTTTAGGGCATTGTATGGGGATCTTCCATTATATTTGGCTGAGTTTTTCTCTTTCTTGAACAGACAATTAGATAGGGGCCAGATAGTTTTGAGATTTTCTTCTATGGCTATGATTAAACTTAGGAAACAGCTGGCTTCATGCCTATCATATAAAGCTGCTTCGGTTTGGAATTCACTTCCTACGATAACCAGGTCATTTAAGGGCTATTTAACTTTTAGAAAACGATTGAAAACATTTCTCTTTAAGAAATATGTTGGTTGAATTTTTTAACTTACTGTACTCAGACTGTCAATTCCCAAATTATCCCAGTCTTTAGTCTTTTGTGATCCACTCTGAACTGTAAAGGCTTTTGTGGAATACAAAATTAATGTGTAATGTAAATCTCCCTCCCCCCCCCCCCCCAAAAAAAAAAAAAACAACTCATGGGTTATCTATGCTATTTGGTGAAAGAAGAATTTGGAGTGGAGGAGTGGCCTAGTGGTTAGGGTGGTGGACTTTGGTCCTGGGGAAATGAGTTCAATTCCCACTTCAGGTACAGGCAGCTCCTTGGGACTCTGGGCAAGTCACTTAACTCTCCATTGCCCCAGATACAATTAAGTACTTGTATACAATATGTAAGCCGCATTGAGCCTGCCATGAGTGGGAAAGTGCAGGGTACAAATGTAACAAAAAAGAATAACAATGATGGTATGAACAGTGACAACAGTGAATTTTTTTTAACACTACACACCTATAGAACATAAGCCATCTACTATAATAAAACTCACTCTCAACGTTCTGAGGACACTGACATCAGTGAAGCCAAGCCCTGACTTCCTTCAAAAAGGTTCGAAGGTTCGTGGTGGTGAAGCCACCAAAATCGCTCCGGGCCCCGCCCTTGAGGGCGGAGCAATGGCAGAACAACGAAGGGGTTGGCAGGGAGGGAGGCAGGGAGGGAGGGAGGCAGGGAGGCGGGGGGTGGGGGTGGGAAATCACTCCAGGCCCCGCCCTCGCGTCAAACGTCATGACGTTGGGGTGGAGCAATGGCAGAACAACGAAGGGGTTGGCCAGGGAGGGGGGGTGTTGGCGACGCAAACCTTGCTAGCGCCCGTTTCATTTGCTCTGAAACGGGCCTCTTTTACTAGTTATATATAAAGGAAGAACTGTGAAAGCAACAGCAAGGGATGAAAAAAGCATACTTTTGAGGTAGATGTGAATTTGGACAATTTCACATGCATTCTGTTTTACAAATTCTAATGGATACTGCAGTTGCAGAGGTTATGAGCAGCACAAAGGACAATGGACAAGATAAACAGTGCTGATCAACACAATCATCTGAGTTTTAATTCTAAATCACATAAGCCGAATACAGATTCTGCACAACAGAAACCTCAGTTCCTAAATCTTTTGACTTGGTTTTTTTTTTTAGTTCACAACTTTATTAGTTTTATTTTAGCACAAAACAACTGTAACACAACTTTGTCAGATGGTGTGGCCTATACCCACCCTCCTCTAACAACCTCAGCAAAAGTCCACCCAACTTAGGGGTCCTTTCACTTAGCCGCATAAGCGTCTACGCACACCCAATGCGCACCAAAATGGAGTTACTGCCTGACTACTGCTTGGCTCTTGAGGCAATTTCATTTTTGGTGCGCATCCAATACATGCATCTGAAAAATATTTTTTATTTTCAGACGTGCGTAACGGATGCACGCCAAGTGGCATTTGGCTCACAAAGGTCATTACCACCCGGTTACTGCGTGAGTCTTTACTGCTAGGTCAATGGCTGGCGGTAAGGTCTCAGACCCAAAATGGATGCGTGGCAATTTTCATTTTGCTGCACGCCTATTTTCAGCAAAAATTTTAAAAAGGCCTTTTTTACAGGCGCACTAAAAATGGATTGTCACACACTCAAAACCTACGCCTACACTACCGCACGTCATTTTTCAGCATACCTTTGTAAAAGGACCCTTTAGTCCAGTAACCCCATATGATGCCAAAGGGGAGCCCAAATGACAGAGAAGGTATCAATGTGTCCAGTTCATTCTGCCACTATTGCCTCATACCTATATATCAAACACACAGAGTTCCACCAGAAGGTAACGTTCAGCACTGATGCATTCTTCCAATTCCTCAATATTTCTTAAAAAGCAACTCTACCAAAAGTTTATAAAGTTTATCACTACGTGGGAAGTTACTCACAGTGTCTCCAAGAGGCAAGTAAAGCTATGGCCAAACTAAGCATTACTTTAGGCCTGAATGTGCTGTTGAGCAGGTGTAAAAGTAAATGTGGAACTTTTCCCCATACACATGTATTCTCTTTGTGAAATGGGGAAAAAGTGTAGATTTTCGTACCAACTAAACCATGCTCCCTTGAAATCAAAATGATCAGGAGTGGGTGAAGTATCAGGTGGGAGAAAGCAATTGGGGGTGGCGGGAGGATTGCACAGGCCCTGCAGGTTCCCTAGGAGCATCAGGTTGTGGCTTTGAGGTCTAATGCTCCTGAAACAGTAAAATAACTGTATAACTGTGATGTCCATAACTTGATTTATGGTAGGCAGAGCACCCAGAGCACACAGTAACTCATATTATGTTTTTTTTTTACATAATAATGAACAACATATCATTACTATGTAACCCAGAGTGACCTAAATATCTCTGCAGTAGCGAAATTAAGGAGCAAATAATGCAACTTAAGGCCCTAAAACAACTTTAAAAATTTCTCCCTAGAATCTGTTCATACTAACATTCAGGAAGATGCTCTATCTATTGTCCCATCAACTCTTAAGAAACATACGGGTTCCAACAGACCTCATAGCTGCACTGTTCAGGAAGGCTCTCACAAAGAACTATTTTTGTTTTCAGAAAATTATATACCAGTCAATCAAAGGGATAGCCATGGGGGCCACAATGACTCCAGCCATAGCAAATTTGTATGTGCATCATTGTGAGAGAGACTTTTTTTTCCAGATCATCCTTTTAAAGATTAATTTTTCCCTGGAAATAGAATATAGATATTTTGTTATTGTGGAAGGGGGCCCATCATCGATTGTATTAGTTTCTTGATTGACTAAATCACTGTGATACCAGTTTGAAATTGCAAACGAATAGTAGTCTTTTTGGGATCCCTACTTGGATATTTTGTCAAGAAAGTTTCTGATGGTTTCATTACTACTATTTTTAGAAACCAACAGACACAAATACATTGTTGCACTATCAGAGTTAGCAGGTACGTATTCTAAGATGACAACCTTCTTGCTAGTCAATTTTTGAGATTGCACCAACTATTTACAACTAAAGATGAATTTGAAGTACAATTTTGAAGAAACATTGGCACATAATACAGAGTATTGACTGTTTTGCTAATCAACAATCAATGGTTGCACATACAAGTGGGCATAATCTGAAAGAGGTACTCATTCCCTCAGCCCTCCCTTCTGAAAATGTGCTTTCTAACCTTGAAGGTCATTATAAATGTGGGAATTGTATGTTTTGCAAACAGATGGATCTTCCAGACTCCCTGCAGTACAATTCTTCAGGCATTTCTACTTCAGCTTCCCGATGGTGCTTTCTTCAGACTCCTCCTCCAGCCACTCGGCACTTTCCAAGGTGCAGCATCTTCATGGCAAAGATCTTCTCATCCTGCATGAATATCTCCGCCCTATAGCCTCCACTGCTGCCTGGCCATTCCAACCCTTTCCCCCAGGGCCACCATGCTCACTGATGTCTCCCGCAGTCCCTGATTGAGAAAAATATTCTTCATATACCAAGATCAAATAAAAAATGAAAACTACTCTCCTTGTATATATATAAGGAAGACAACCAAAAAATGTAATGTTAGGCTTGCTCAGCACAAATATTGTATTAAGAATATTTGCCAAGAGGCTCTTTTAGTTGAACGTTTGACACAACAATCCGAGAATTTGAAATTTTGAATTATGCACACCTTCAATTCTTAGGGGCCCTTTTACTAAGCTGCAGTAGGTGCAAACACACACCTAACACAGCTAAAAATGGAGTACTACGGGACGCGCTTAGGCATCCTGCAGTAACACCAAAGTGTGCATGTACTAACTGCACACTAAAATACATTTCAAATTTGTATGAAGGGGCACATTATGGGCAGAGAGTGGGTGTTCCTGCATTAACCAGTTAGTGCATCTAAATTATCATGTGCTAACTTGTTAGCCCAGGAATACCATGTGAGCCCTTATTGCCTACAAAATGGGTGGTGGTAAGTGCTCATGTAATAGTTTTTTTTAAATGGCCCCACACTAAAAGGCAACATTAGTGCCTGGCTATTAATGGGAAAAATAGAAAATCAGCCATTTTACAGCTACAGTAAAAATATCTTTCGTACAAGGAAAGACCAGTATAAGGGCACTCTAATGCCACTTTTCGCTGGAGTTAGTAAAAGGACCCCTTAGAGAGGTGGTGATCTTGATCGAATGATTTTATGAGCAGAACAAGGTTTGATTTGTAAATTAAGAACTGGACAACCTAGGGGTTAAATCAGGAAGTGATTTTTTTTTAGGTGAAATGTATTTATTAGAATAATTAATTGCATGATTAAAGGAGACCAGAATCCCCCCTCCCTCTGCCCAACCCCCCCTCCCACCTGGAGCCAACAACTCTCCCTCTTTCATTCTCCCTCCCTCTTTTATTAGCATCTTTCTCTTCCTCCCTTCTACTTTGGGTCCCATATTGCTTCTTCTCTCTTCCCTTCCTCCTTTATTCTCCCTCCCCCCCCCCCCCCCCCCACCATGTGTCCAACATGTCTCTCTCTCTCTCTCTCCTCCCTCCTTCCCTTCCATTGTCTAGTATCTTTCTTACCCTCTCCTCCGCCTCTGGATCCAACATCAATCTCTCTCCATCATTCCCTCCCTCCTACTCTGGAGCTTCCTTCCTGACTCATTCCACCCCTGCATCAGAGGAGGCAGGACATGTCAGAAAGGAAGCTCTGGAGCAGGTCGCAGGCAGTGTGTATATGTACTGCCACTCTGCTGCTGCCCTCTAAAAAATGCTGTTTTAAGATACTTCCAATGGAATGAGAGGGGAATTCAAAGATAGGGAAAGATGATAAACCACAGGTGAACGGACGGGGAGAAAGAGCTACTGCCATCTGGGGAGGAGGAGGTGCGATTAATTTTATTAGCTTCCATTTTTTTCACATTTTGACTAATAAATAACGCATTAATTGCAGCATTTTAGGATCTTGCCAGGTACTTGTGACCTGGATTGGCCACTGTTGGAAACAGGATACCCAAAAAGATCATTTAGTTTTTTTTAACAGTTTCATCAGAAAAGCCACATAGCTGTTTTAAAATATCTTTCAATACAGTTTACAATCTAACTACAACTGTCCATACATCTTTTAAATAGTTATTTCAGAGCCTTGAGAAGGCCTTGAAGAGTGATGGTATGAATCCAAAGCAGCTGGGAAGTTCCACCATAGCCACTAAACAATCCGATGTGCTCCCGATGCCTACACTCTTACCGGGCTCTCCACTTGTGGTTTCCACAAGCTGTAGCAATTGTTCTCCTACCAACGGGGGACACATAGGATGAAATTTGACCAGAAGGTTGAGGGGGAGGAGTTCTCGCCCCCAGACTAAGTGAAGCATTTGCAGGAGAATAATTACTCTCAGAGTTTTGATGGGACATCGAACGCAGAGGAAGCACATGCTGATCCATAGGTCCTCTTATGGGTACCAGAGTAGATTGTATCACAACAGATATTTTTACTCCTTTCCTCTTCCCCATTAAGGCAAATAATCAATATTCCTCTGCTTCTGCTCCTAGGTGCTCCTAAGAGGCCCTCAAGGGGCATGGTGTGCCCCTTTGGGCACATGCTTGAGGCCGTGTTCTGTGGGGAGTGTTTGCTCTTACAGCAGCTGAAACTGTCCCTGATGTCACTTGGGTCTTCCCACTTTCCAACCATGGCAAAGCCTGTTGGAGGATGACAACCCTAGCCTTCAATGGTAGTCAAAGGCAGCTTGTACCAGCATTCTGCAGTGAGTGCTTTCTCTTATAGCAGCTGAAGCTGCCCATGATATAGGTCAGATCTTCCCATTCGCCGACCGCAGCAATGCCAGCTAGGAAATGACAACCCTAGTCTTCAATGGCAGTCAAAGGCAGCATGTATCAGTGTTTCGGGGGGAGTGCTTGCTCTTATAACAGCTGAAGCTTTCCCTGATATAGGTCAGGTCTTCCCACTCTGCAACCACAGCAGTGCCTGCTGAAAAATGACAACCCAGGCTTCAATGACAGTCAAAGGCAGTGTGTACCACCATTCTTCAGGGAATGCTTGCTCTTATAGCACTCGATGCTGCCTCTGGCATCAGTCGGGTCTTCCAACTACTACTACTTATCATTTCTATAGTGCTACTAGTCATATACAGCACTATACACTGAACATGTAAGAGATAGTCCCTGATCCACAGAGCTTACAATCTAATCAAGACAGACAAACAGGACAAATAAGGGATAAGGGAATTACTTAAGGTGGGAATGATAAAACAGACATGGGTACTGAACAAGTGATTAGGAGTTAGGAGTTAAAAGCAGCCCACTCTCTGATCACAGCAATGCCTGCTGGAAGGTGACAATACAGGCCTTCAACAGCAGTCAAAGTCAGCAAGTTTCTAAAATGCAATTGTAAAATAAATCACTATAGGCTGTTGTTTCCTCTTCTGTAAAGGATTGTATGATGGTACATAATAGGTTAAAGTGGACTTAGAATTCAATGCATTCTAGAAACTTACGGTTTTTTTTATATTTTCCTAAAATTCACAATCTCGTTCAAATATTTTTTTAACAATTCCAAGGGAAATACTGTTATATCTACAAATGGATAATTTCACTGTGGATAATCTTTATTTTGGTGTCCTTTTAACAAGCTGTGGTCAGCACTGTTGTCAGTGCATGGGTTTTCTTTATGCTGCAGCTGCTTTTAGCATAGTAATAAAATGACCACCTTTCCATATTCTTTCTAATGGCCACATGCTGATTTCCCAATTAGCACGTGGCCATTACCAGGGGACCCCTTACTGCCACCTATTTAGAAGGCGGTACGTACTCTCGTGCTACTCCTGCACTAATCTGGCAGTGTGCGGTAATGTACCCACACTGCATGGTTCGTGCAGGGCATGCCTACTCTCTGCCCCCCAGATACACCTCCCACAGCACAAAAATAAAATATATTTTTTAACCCGTGAGTAGCATGCGCTGATGGCCAAACTACCTCGGGATGCCCCAGCAGGTCCCACGGCAGTGCTCTTTTAGTGCACTGTAGGCACACGCTAGTGCCTACCGTGCCTTAGTAAAGGGCCCCCTATATTCCAAAAGTAAATAAGTACATAAGTGTTGCCATACTGGGACAGACCGAAGGTCCATCAAGCCCAGTAGCCTATTTCCAACAGTGGCCAATCCAGGTCACAAGTACCTGGCAAGATCCCAAAACAGTACAATACATTTTATGCTGCTTATCCCAGAAATAAGCAGTGGATTTTCCTGAGTCCATTTTAACAATGGCTTATGGACTTTTCTTTTAGGAAGCTATCCAAACCTGTTCTAAAACCCCACTAAGCTAACTGCTTTTACCACATTCTCTGGAAACAAATTCCAGAGTTGTCTATTAGATTGTAAGCTCTTTGAGCAGGGACTGTCTTTCTTCTATGTTTGTGCAGCGCTGCGTATGCCTTGTAGCGCTATAGAAATGCTAAATAGTAGTAGTAGTTTAATTACACATTGAGTGAAGAAACATTTTCTCCGATTCATTTTAAATTTATTACTTTGTAATTTCATTGCACGCCCCCTAGTCCTAGTATTTTTGGATACAGTAAACAAGCGATTCACGTCTACCCATTCCACTCCACTCAGTATTTTACATACCTCTATCATATCTCCCCTTAGCCGTCTTTTCTCCAAGCTGAAGAGACCAAGCCGTTTCAGCCATCCCTCATAGGGAAGTCATCCAATCCCCTTTATCATTTTCATCATCCTTCTCTGTACCTTTTCTAATTCCACTTGTGTAGTCCTGTCCCTTGCCCCTGAGGGAGGGGGAAACACTTCAGCCCTAGTGGCTGGAATAAAAGAGACAATCAGACTTAGATTTGGCGCAACCAGTAAAAATCTTTATTGGTATTTCTCTAAGCCAGTACAAAATAATTGTTCTCTTTGGAGCAGGTTGTCACCCAGACGCACAGACTGAATAACAAAATCTGCTCAGCAAGACTTTCTCAGTTTTCATATATATACTGTTGTAAGTTTCATTTCACCTAAATCATGTGATTTCTCCTAAACTAACTTGCAGTTTATATATGGATTTCCCTGTTTCCTTCCGTTACACATATATGGAGTTTTTATATGTACACAAAAATGGCAATTTCCTCTATTCTATCATCCTCTCCTGCTTGTGTTCACATGCACACTTAATGGCCATTGGCTAATCCCTTATCAGTAACGCGTGATCCCAGCGTGCAAAAACCATGTAGCAAATAAGTAAGTAGTATGAAACACCTGGTGTCCTTCTATCTGACAGGAACAACTCCTTCTTTAGAGGGTCCTCAGTCTCTCTTCACCATTAAGGTTATATCTAGGTGTATCTGCCATATATGGGCCGCATAGCCTCAGTTCCTCCTGAATTTTCACTCTGCTTACAAGCAGCTGCAGGAAGAAACTAAAATTATGCTGATGACAGCAAATCTGAGGGTTAGCAGGGCCATTTTACAGGCCTAGTAACGGGCCTAGTATAGGGAGGAATATACACATTATAACTTTTTTGAGATGCGGTGACCAGAATTGCACACAGTATTCAAGGTGCGGTTGCACCATGGAGCGATACAAAGGCATTATAACATCCTCGTTTTTATTTTCCATTCCTTTCCTAATAATACCTAATATTAATACTGAGGAAGGTGGACATATCATAATTTGTAGCTTGGAGATATCGTAATTTGTAGCTTGGACATATCTTAATTTGTAGAATCTTCTCAAATTATTATTTGAAATTCATGCAACATTACTGGTTACTTTTCAGATAGAGATTCAGAAAAAACTTATTCTTAAATTGTACTTTACTAAGAAGAATGTACCTTTTTGTGGACAATTGATTAATGTGTTCCCTGATGTGACCAGACCTACTCAGCTACGTAGAAAGGCCTTAAAACTGAGGGGCCCTTTTACTAAAGCGCATAGGCGCCTACGTACGTCCAATGCACATCAATTTGGAACTACCACCCAGCTACCGTGAGCCCTGGGCAGTAATTCCATTTTTTACGTGCATCCGATATGTGCGACAGAAAATATTTTTTATTTTCTACCGCATGGGGCTAACCAGGTGGTAATTGGCAGTGTACACGAGCTGATGATTACTGCCCAGTTAATGCACAAGACCTTACTGCTAATCAATGCGTGGTGGTAAGGTCTGAGGCCCAAAATGGATGCACCAATTTTTATTTTGCCACATTCCATTTTCAGCCAAAATAAAAAAAAGGGTCTTTTTTGCAGGTGTGCTGAAAAATAGACCTGCACGCATCCATAACATGAATCTACACCAGTGCAGGCCACTTTTCAGCACACCTTAGTAAGAGGACCCCTTAGAGTTGGATCCTTGGGAGCCATATCCTTTTCAAGATTTCTTTGCAAATGTCTGGTCACATTAGGGAATAATATATCACTGTTGATAAATTACAGCTGGAAAAGCTTTTGGTTGGGAGAGCTGTACTATGACAATTTATTGTTTTGTTTTTCTACTAGAGGGTTGAATGTAAGATTTGGAGTTATTTAGAAGTTTTTCCTGCCGTTAGGCCTTTAACTGCTGTTTGGGCTAATGTGAACTTGAAATAGTTTTTTTTTTCATTTTTTCCCCCTTAGGCTCTTTTCTGTTTCATGAATGCTTTGTATTAATGGTTACAAAAGTAAAAATGCAAAAATTGGAGAAACCACTATGATGTGTAAACACCAAAGCTACAAAAGTGGAGCAAGAACACTTCTAAATCAAACACACATATGTGAAAATGAAGAACAATGGAGGAAGAAGACCTCAGTTGGTTGTAATCGTCACTTGACAAAAATTATGTAACTGGCATCCTTGTGGATACGAGCATTGTATATGTGTTTTTTGTGAGATAGGGGATGCTAAATTTTGAATATCATTTGCAATGATTTAATTTATTTGCTGGTGGATCACATAGGGGTCCTTTTAGAAAGACGCACTAGTGTTTTTAGCGCGCACTAAAAATAAGCATGCGCCTAATGCTAGAGATGCTCATATGTTCCTATAGGCATCTCTAATGTTTAGTGCACACTACTCGTTAGCATGCTAAGGGCCCTGTTTACTAAGGTGAGTTAGTGTTTTTAGCGCGCCTACACTTAGTACGCACACTGACCATGTAGGCGCTTATAGGGATATTGTAGGCACATACATGGTTAATGCGTGTTAAAAATGTTAACGCGCCTGTAACGCTGCTTAGTAAACAGGGCCCAATAAATGCTACTGTGCTTTTGCAAAAGGACCCCATAATAGTTTGTATTTGATCACATTACTTTTTTATTTTTAGATTGTCTTTTAAATTCTGATTTGTAATTTTTATTACTAATAGGTATAATTTGATTTAAGGTTAAAGAGCTAAGGAGATATTGGCAGGTTGCCTTCTCTGAATATATGCTCCTTTTGGGATAAGGCTTTGTAGGATGTTTTATTGTATAAAGAAAAGATTGACAAGTTTGTTAATTTTTTGTTTCTTTTGCTACCAATTTGATGTTTGCTTTTATTCTCATTTTTATTTTTGTTTTCATTTCTCATTATTAGTTTTTGATAAAAGGTTTTTGTTGATGTTTATTTTTTGTAGCCCTTTTCAGCACCTTGTTCTTTTCAAGTAAGGCCACTGAGGCAGGCATTGGCTGAAATATGTTGGGCATTTGATCCATGCTAGACTTTTTTGAATGAAGACTATGATGCTGGTTCTGTTTTTAAATGTTTGTGCATGTTTTAATTATAAGTGATTGTTTTAAAGAATAAAAGTGGTTTATATCTGATCAGTCTATGTTTATATTGTTTCTTGAGTATTTATACTCTTCTATTTATTTATACTTTTACATATGATTTCTATATGTGTTATTTAATGTAACACCAATTTTTCTGTTTTATGTTGTTTTTACATATTTAAAACATAGAAGCGTGGTGAAAATAAATCTTTTTATTATAGTTGGGGAAGGGTATTAGGTGTTAGGTGTCCTAGGCAAATTTTCAATCTTATACCTTGGCCACTGACCCCACCTAACCTCCCCCCTCCCCCCATGGAGGTTCTGTCACAGGATCATCTTCTCTATCTTCCTCTGCTCAACATTTCCCTTACCCTCTGCCATCCCAGAACCCCCTTTATTTGTCCATAGGGTGAATCATCTCTCATCTCATGGGTTAATATTAGGATCATCAAGAGAGTCCTATTTAGGTCTTCCTGCCAGTTCTGGTAAGTTTATACGCCTTCTCTTATATCATCATGTCTGTGAATTGTTGTGTTGTCACACATTTTTGATGAGACCAATGAGTGTTGCTAGTGTGTGACCAGAAATTGTTCAGTCACTCTTTTCTCTGCTGCTAGACTGCTAACTAATGAGCATATGCTTTTTTATTGCATAGGTCTGATTGACCCTGAACTGGTGACTGGCCTTCTGCTGGTCAAGGAACCAAAGTGGGAAACCACTCCTCTCATGTTCTAAAAATGTCAGTTCATCAACTTGTAGGTATCAAAGTGGCTCCTGGAATGCTTATAGTGTTGGAAGTGGCCATAGGCTAAACTGTGGCTGGCCAGAACAGCCATACTGTGAGTATCTTCACATATGCTTTCTTTTCTTTTAAGATCTGTGTCTCTCTGGCATGCCGGTGTGACAGAAGCCGAGTTCTGGTGTTTTCTTTGTGTGTGCCATTTTATCCAGCCCTTTCAAAGTGCAGGCCTGCTGTTTGTGTCTCTGTTGTGCACATGTGTGTATTTGTGTGTCTGTATGTTGTGGCATTGTTTCATTTCTGTACTTTAGATGTGGTTATTTTGAGGATAATCAATATAATAGCCATTTCTCATATGTAAAGCATATATTACATCCAGAAAATGGCTAATATACAATTGTGGCAATGACTATGCTCATACAAGTACATATGCCTACAAGAGCATATGTACTTATATATAGACTATACGTAGGCATTCCCACGAACATTTATAAAATACATGTGAACTGCAAAAAGAAAGCAGAAGTGTCCCCCTAACAATAAACCACAAACAGCAAAAACAAAAATAAAAAAAAGAAGAGGGTAGATCAATGTCCTTCCAAAACAGTGAGTTTATAAAAACAGACTCTCTGCTTAGTTTCTTCCAAAACTGTAAGGGCCCTGTTTACTGAGGTGCATTAGTGTTTCAGTGCATGCTAACTGTGTAGATGCCCATAGGAATATTATAGGCATCTGCACGGTTAGCACGTGCTAATGCTTAGCGCGCAGAAAAATGCTAACATGCCTCTTGCGCAGCTTAAAACAGGGCCTTAAATTTATTAACAACAGACTCAAAGCAGTCCTGTGTTTCAGCACTAGGAGCACCTGTTTCAGGAGTCAAAAAGATTATCTCAGCCACTGATGGTAACTGTAAACATGTAGGCTAGAAAATCCAATGGTACAGCATCCAAAATGCTTACAATCAGGGTACCAAATGGAAAACGTGCCAACATACAAGCGTGCCACAAAGGACAAGCACACTTTTATATTGGTGTGTTATTTATTTTATTTGAGTATATATTTAACTTTGTGATACTTATTTATTCATTCTTTGTCTGCATTTTATTTGTGACATTTAAAGACGTTAACCACTGAAGCAGGCATTTGTGCCAAAATACGGATCCATGTTGAATCCATATGTATGATTGTATCATTCTCTGGTGGACTTTAGATGGCAGTTGGACAGACACTGTTTCTGCTTTATAGTTTATTTGCACTTGCTATTCTGCATTTGCTAACTTGCAGTTGAAAGTGGTTTACAGTCTAAAAACAACTTTTAATAAGAAAAAAAATACAATTTCTAATAGGAAAGAGGCAACAGATTCAATCGTATACAATCCTACTTAAAGAAACAAAGAGAGAAGGGGGAAGAGACATGACAGGAAGAAAGAGGTGAAGAGAGGGTAGAGAGGGAGAGACATTTAACACAGAAATCAGTTCACAGTAAGAGACAGACAGCAGACCACCTAGGGAGGAGAGAAAGCCTATAAAAAGAATCAAGTCTTCACCAAAGATTTGATGTTTTTAAGGAAGGTTCAGCACAGATAAAAAAGGGACAGAGTATTCCAGAGGGAAGGAGCTGCAAAGATAAAAGCCCACTGTCTAGTAGAGTTGAAGTGGGCCTTCTTAGGGCCAGGTAGCACAGACAATGATCATTAAGAGAGCAAACAGAACAAGCTGGAGAATATGAGATCATGAGTGAGGACAGATGCAAGGGAAGACCAACCTGAGTGATTTGAAAGTGAGCATGAGAGTTTTAAACATAATGCGCTGTTCAAATGGAAGCCAATGATATTCTTTGAATAAAGGGGAGATAAGGTTGGAATGTCGTGCAAGACAAATAACCTAATGGCAGTACTTTGAATGGATTGTAATTTCTTCAATTGTAAACAGGTACAGCCCAAATAAAACTATGTTACAGTAGTTGAGTTCGGTAATTAATAAAGAGAATAAGTGAAGGAGAGTATCATGATCAAAGTACCAGTTTTGCATACATGAGATATTTGAGCAGAAAAGGTAAGTTGGGAGTCAAAAATAATACCTAAATAGTAGAAAGATTCCACAGGCTGAATGTCAGTTCCAAAAAAATTTAGAGTAAGACTTGGGGGAGTAAGACCACCAGTAAACCAGCAGGCCACTGTTTTCTTTTTGTTCAAAACTAGTCTTCAATCAGTAAACCATTTAGAAATGGACCAACAGTGGGAGAAAAAGGATTCGTAGGTCAGATCAACAATAATGTCATCTGCATAGAAGTGACAAGAAATACCAAAAAATTGAATAATAGTGGCAAAAGGGCTCAAGAACAGATTAAAAAGAAGAGACAGGATAGATCCTTACATGCTAATAACTGAGAGGCTGATGAGGAGGAAGTAGTGATGACCCTATAGGAATGTTCCGAAAAAAAAGAGATGACCCAAGCCAGGACTGTTCCGGTTATACCATGAGAAGAAAGATGGGAGAGAAGGTTAGAGTAGTTTACCATATCAAAAGTGGCTGAAAGATCCAGAGACACAGCCAAGACAATGTGATGTTTAACCAAATGGGAGTAGATTTCACTGAGGAGGGCTGCTAGAACTGTTTCAGTGCTAAAGTGGGTTCTGAATTCAGATTGCCTTGGGTGAAGAGCTAAAGTCTTTTCAACAAAAGAAGAGGTTTGAAAGAAACTGATTTTTTTCAAGGAAACATAGATTAGAAACTAAATGATAGTTTGCTGGAATTTGGGGGTTAGGAGAAGGTTTCTTTAGGATTGAGTGGACAATGGCAGATTTCCAGAGAGTTGGGACTTGACCAGAGGCCAGACTATTATTAATGAAGGACAGGATCTTAGGGAGGAGGTCTAATTTTTAATATTTAACCATCTCTCTGACCTCATGTGCTACTTTCTTTAAATCACTTACCTTACTTTCTAACTCTTCTTACTCTCTTACCTGTTTATTTGTTGCATCTTTGCTTTACCCTTCACTATCAATTAAAATGTCTATTACATATTGTGTTGACATTGTAAGTAGTATACCATGCCATGCTTTGTATTGTTATTTGAATATTTTTACTGCTGTAACTGCCTATTGCTCATGTTTGACCTACTCTTACTGTACACAACCTTGACTGAATTCCTTCAAAAAGGCAGTAAATAAATCCTAATAAATAAATAATTTGGAAACCTTTATCCAAGAAGATAGAGAAGGCTCAAGCAAGCAAGATGTAGTCTTACGGTAGATGTTTTAGAGAGTGATTGTAAGGTTTGTGCTTGGAAGGGGGACCAAGAGGAAACACCAAGAGCTGATACAAGGTTTTATGAAGTTGAAAGTGAAAGGCGCGATGCAGTGAGGGACAGGTGAGAAAGAGGATTTAGAACTGTTGGATGAGAGAAAGAGGCAGCGGGGAAATCAGGAGATAAAGAATCTAAGAGAGACGAGATTTTTGAAGAAAAATAATGAGAGAGAATCTCTGCGGAAGGTCTTTGAGAGTCAGCACCTGGATGCTTCGAGGGCATCAGGTTTAAAAAAAAATCGAGAAAATTTTGGGGTGATTTTCTCTTAAACTTTTTTTTTCCCAAAATGGTCCCAAAAGAAAAATGCACCGAGCACAAAGGGGCCCTTTCACTAAGCCGCGCAGGTGCCTACGCGTGTCAATTTTGAGTTACCACCCGGCTACCGCATGGCCCTTGCGGTAATTTAATTTTTGACACATGTCCACTACATGCACTGGAAAATATTTTATTTTCTGGCGTAGGGGCAGTAATCAGCATTTTACACATGTAGACCATTACTGCCTGGTTACCATGTGAGACCTTACTACTAGGTCAATGGCTGGCAGTAAGGTCTTCAACCCAAAATGGACATGCGGCAATTTTCGTTTTGCCGGTCCATTTTCGGCAACAATTTTAAAAAGGCATTTTTTACAGGTGCGCTGAAATATAATTCTGTATGAGTGTCCAAAACATGCGTCTACACTACCGCAGGCCATTTTTCAGTGCACCTTTGTAAAAGGGCCCCAAAATGTCTAGAAAAGACAACTTTTAAACCAAAAAGTAATTTTTCAGGTTCAAAATTGGCTATGTTCACCACTCAATTTTTGGATGTTTTTAGCAAAACGTCCAAAACCAGACTTAGACATTTTATCAAAAATGCCCAACATTTGAAGTAAAGAAAGTACTCAATGGGGAGGCCAGATGGTGCTCTTACAGTTTGGAATCTCAGCAGCCTGTAATATGGTTGATCGTGATATTTTGATAAACAAATTGGCTGAATTAGGAATTACCAATAATGCATTTCAGTGTTTTAATGACTTCCTGAGGAATAGGTGTTATCAGGTGATTAAGAATGGTGAATTATCTTCTTCATGACCCCTGCCCTACGGTGTTCAGCAGGACTCTCCCATCTCACCTCATTTATTTAACATCTATATGAGTTCCTTAGGTTTGTTAGTTCTTGGGGAAAGTGAATTTTTGTTCTCGTATGCGGATGATATTTTTATCCAGTTACCGATTTCTCCAGATTTTTAATATTCATATCTTGGGATAAAAATGTATATTGATAGGATCAGAGATTGGTCATTATCTTGTCTTTTAAAACCAAACACAGATAAGACTAAAATCCTTTGGTTTAGTTCGGATCTAAACAAAATTCCTAATATTATTCCAGTGGGTAAGGGATCCCTCCTTTTAGCTGAGAAAACCTCTAGAGTCCTGAAGTGATATTAGATTCTGCCATGTCTATCAAGTCTATCAAGTCAATAGTTTATTAAAGAAATTTTTTTTCTTAAACATTGACAATTTAGATGGATTTGCTCCTACTTCTAGGAGAAATATTTTGCTCTGGTGGTTGATTTTGACTCAGATGAACTATTGTAATTCTTTATATATATAGGAATCTCACATAAAATCTGCAAAAGACTTCAGCTGTTACAGAATACTATGGCTCAATTAATTTTTAAGATGAAAAATGTGACCATGTATCCCCTTTATTAATCCAGCTTCACTGGCTGCCTCTGGAAGCTCGAAACATTTTTAAATATCTTGTTTAGTTTATAAAATACTACTATCTGGGCAGTCTTCTAAAAGCTCTATTGTTACTTCCAGGATACTCCTGGTAGGTCGAACATGGCATATAATGAATCAAGATCTTCTCTGCTTTCAATCAGTTTCAGGCTTAAGAGTAAAATGATTTTTAGAAAGTTCATTCTGTTTCCAGTTTGCTAAAATTTGGAACTTGATTCCATCTGTTATTGAGCTAATACTTTCTAACTTTTTTCTTGAAGGCAATTGAAGGCATATCTTTTTTTATAAATAATTCAAAAAATGTAATACCATAATATTTTATTTCTTGTATTATTCTTAGTGATATTCACTGGACTCTTAAATTGTGATTTTGCTTTGCATTTTATAGGGAGAAGGTGAGTTAAAAATGTATAAAATAACTTAACATAAGATTATGGCTTAACCCCTTTCCAAAATTTGCAAAGCTAATAACATTTTTCACCACAGGCAGTCTGGATATAGGGTACTGAGTTGACACTGGTCGAAAGGATATTTGTACAATTATAGATGAAGAAAAGAAGTTCTTTTGGTCCAACTAGATCTCATTGCCCCCTTTCATATTATTGACCATTCACTTCCCCCTCTGTTTACGTGGAGGGGCATTTTCAAACGGGGGCACTGATCTCTAAAGGCGCCCATCTCTAAGGACGTCCCGGCGAAATCTCAACATTTAGGTCACTTACAAATGTATATTTGTTTTTAGACTCCTGAAGCAGGCCTAACGGCTGAAACACAACATTGTGTTGAGTCTTTTATTAATAAATGTTTTTACTCAAGTTTATGTTCCTCCAGTATCTGATTGTTGTGGTCCATCTACCACTTCTTTTTTGATTTGGACTTCTCCATGGGACCTTTGAGTTCTCCTTGTTCGTGGATTCTCTTGGACACCTAATAAGCATGTATTAGAACATTCAACTCAATGAGTGATGGTAAGTACTCCCCCCCCCCCCCCAAAATGGCCGTGCAGCAAGTGCAAACTTGCCACATGATCATTTCTTTTTTTCTGCCTTTTTACTCGCTGCAGTAATAGGGGCCATGGTGCATGGCAAAAACACACACTGCCACTAGCACAGGGCCCCTTTTACCGCAGCTCAGTAAAAGAGCACCTTAATTATATTTTTTATTATATTGTACATCAGCTTGACCAGTACGTTAAGGGCTCTTTCCTGACACCAACTTTATTTAAAATCTTTCTGGTACCTTTTGGCACTCTTATTCAGGACCTAGGTAACAGTTCTTTTAATTATGCAGACAATATTCATCTTCTTGTGGCAAGTAATTCCAGGAATATGACTCTCCAACAGAAGGTGAATACTGCTTTAATGCACATTGCTACATGGTTATCCTGTTCAAAACTGAAGCTAAATCTATCTAAGTCCAAGGCTATGCGGTTTACTAGGAATAAACCACCTCTGTCTTATTGACTCATACTTGCAGAATCTAAGATTCCAATTAAAGACACACTTCATTCTTTAGGAGTATGGCTTGGTAATCTCTCTTTTTGTAGGGAAAACAGGACAGTGGGAAAAAAACACTAACAGATGAAGCAATAAAAATAAAAAACAATGCGGTGTGTAATCAAATGTTTAAAGCAATCCTTTATTAAAACAATGGAGGACTAGTTCTTAAATAAAACTACTTAGTACCCAACATGGGCCATGTTTCAGCCTAATGGCCTGCTTCCGGAGTCCATAATATCTAAAAGGCCAAAAATCCACAATTAGAAAGATGTGCAGTAGAATATAAAAAGGAATGACAAGTCAATCTTTTAGTTTTAGAAATCACATCATAACAATATATTCCACTATACAGTATTATATATCCTATATAATAATTTGCACCTCCAACGTTCCATCGCTGTCTGGCTGCCTGGGTTCATAACATCTCATGACGTCAGCCAGCCTCCAGCATTCCATTCCCCCTCACTGCCCCGCCCTCGCGTCAAAACGTAATGATGTCAGAGGGCGGAAAAGAGAGAGGGAAGGGAACGCTGGAGGCGAGCTGACGTCAGGATGTTACCAACGGAAGTGAAGCCAGCCAAGCCAGCCAGAAAACGATGAGGTACAAAGGAAGAATCGCGGCACATCGAGGGAAGAGCAGAGCACAGCAGAATTGATGGACATGGATGGGATGGGATGGGATGGGAGGAGAGGAGAGGACAGGAGAGAAGAGAATCGTGGGAAACGGATGGGAGGGCAGGGAAGAGGAGAATCGCTGGACATGGAGGGGCAGGGGAGAGACAAAAAATCGCTTACAAGAGCGTCTTTCTAGGGCTCGTTTCATTGTTGAGGAAACGGGCTGGGTTCCACTAGTATATATATAAAGATTATGGGCCTCTTTTATCAAGCTGTGCTAGTGACTTTGAATGGGTTCTGTCAGCACTGCCACGCAGCTTGATAAAAGAGGTCCTATGTATATGTAAAGAATTAAGAACATAGGACATAAGGCCCTGTTTACTAAGGTGCACTAGCATTTTTAGTGCACACTAATGCGAGAAACACCTATAGGAATATATGGGTGTATCTAGCGTTCGCGTGTGCTCATTTGTAGCTCACGCTAAAATCACTAGCATGCCTACAGCATGGCTTAGTAAACAGGGCCCACAATTTGTTACATCACCAATAAGTCAATTGGATGATTGCAAAAAAATATATTTTTTAAAAACACTGAGTATAAAATAATATATAAAATATATTATTGGCAACCCAAATTAATGCAAAACTTCACACAAATCTGACCAGTTGAGGTGCCTAATAGCAGTTATTTACTTTCTCCACAAATCATAGCAACCCAAGCCAAGCAAATCAAGAATAACAAATTAGAAATAGAAATAACAATGAATGTTAATATTTTTAAAAAGTAGAAGAACCTACTAGTGTGCATTTAGGGCTAGATTCTATATATGGCACCAAAAAACCTGCTCTTTTATAAGCCATGCTTAAAGTTAGGCATGGTTTATAGAATAGCACTTGTGCCTGGGAATCATGCCTAACTTTAGGCACAGCAATTTGAACCAACTGAAACATGGAGGAAATGTATATGCCTACATTAGATGTGTATTCTTATTATTCTATAACAACACACATTACTTTTAGGAATGCCCCCACTCCACCCATGACCTCCCATTTCTGCACCCCTTTTTCAAACTGCATGTAAAATTTAGAAGCAGATCCCATGCCTAAATGTAAAGTTCCATTAAAAGCCGATTATTGTCACTAATTAGCTTATTATTTAACTAAATTCCACGTGCAAATTGGGCACGCACCCAACTTTGTATACACATTTTTTAGTGACTTTTATAGAATTAGGGAGTTAACGCAGAAAATTCTTTACAATAAATAAAGAAAAGAACACCTTTATGATGCTTATAAAATCACAAACTGTATTAGGATTCAAATTATTAATGTTGACATCAAACCTACTCTGGTGTGCCCCTCTATCTGAATTCTCTGTTGATCCTACATCAACCTCTACAATCCCTACACTCATCACAATGGAACCTCATTGTTATTCATACCTGTAGCATGCTGTGTCTAGATTTTACTAAACATGTCTGGTCTTCTGTACTGGCTCCCATTCTCAGGAATTGGTTGCCCTTAATATTAATTTAATTCAATTTAGGTCTTATATACTGCAAATATCCCCTTTTAAGGGTTCAGTGCAGTTTACAACATTAGTGGTTTGACCATTACAGTTTTAAAAACCTGACTGTGGGTGAATGCATTCTTGCTGGTTAGTCATAATGTTAGAGAACATTAAATGGTATATTTATAGACTGTGTTAAATTTGGTTTTTCTATAGTCCGCTAGGGAGACAGTGATCAGTGAGTATTATGTAGCAGTCTTTGGGAAGCAGTAGGCTTTTAGCTTCTTCTGGAAGCTGAGGTAGTTGTATTCTGTTCTGATAGTCAGGGGAAGTGAGTTCCATAATGCAATCCCTGTTGCTGAGAAGAGCGAGTTGAAAATCTAAGATCAGATTTCCTTGTAAAAAGGAGTTGCTAGGATCATTTGTTCTTTTAATTTATTGGAGCTAACTAAGCAAATAGCTGAGATGTGGATTAGGGGTAGGGTTACTATATGGCTCCAGAAAAAGGAAGACACAATGATCCAGTCCGGGTTTTGCTTCCATTGAAAGCAATGGAAGTAAAACCCAGACTGGCTCAATCTGTCCTCCTTTTTCTGGAGCCATATGGTAACCCTAATTAGGGGTGTAGAGGTAGTGCCATAAATAATCTGAAAGAGTAAGCAGGCTGCTTTGAACTTTGATCTTTCCATTGTTGGTAGCCAGTGTAGTTTTGTAAGGTAAGGTGAGACACTAGTATATCTATTCAGCTTGTACATTAGTCTTGCTGCTGTGTTCTTTATGATTTGTAGGTTGTTTTTTTTTTGTATTTGCTCTTAAGGCCCAAGAATAGGGCATTGCAGTAGTCCAGGTGTTGTAAAATAAGCATTTGTACCAGTAGTGCAAAGGCTTTTTGGTCAAAGAGTGATCTGATCAGGCGAAGTTGTCTCATTTTAAACATAGTTTTCTTCCATATTTGATTGATATGGAATGTGTATAATAGGGAGGAGTCAAGGATGACTCCAAGCACTCTAGCTTCTGATTTGACTGGGAAGGTGGTATTGTTTGGTAGTGTTAATGAGGCTGGGACCTAAGTTCCTTGAGTCCAGAACCAGAGGATTTTAGTTTTTTGAGTGTTCAATTTCAGTTTATTTGTAAAGGCCCAGGTCTGAATGGTGCTCATCCCGATCATTGCTGCTTGGATTGGATCTTGTTGTGAGGAGGTAAGTGGTAGAAAAGCATGATGTCATCTGCATATGATAGTAGTAGTTCTCCTGATCCCAGAGGTATTGAGCTCAGGAATGACATGAAGAAGTTAAACAAGATAGGGGAGAGTGGGGAGCCTTGGGGGACTCCACATTATGGAATCCAGTATTTGGAAAGGTTTATGTTTTGTTTCACGGAGTAGCTTCGGTTTGAGAGGAATTCGTTGAACTATTTGAGAACTGATCCGGTTATCCCAATCTGGTTCGATCGCTCCAGTAGTAGTGCGTGATCCACTGCATCAAATGCTGCTGAGATGTCGAACTGAAAACCTGCTCACCCTTGCATAGGTATTGTTTGACAAACATTGTTAGGACTATGAGTAGGGTTTCGGTGCTGTGTGCAGGTCTGAATCCAAATTGTAATGTAGAGTGTGTGTCCAGGTAGTTGGAAAATTGTTTGCTGACATACGATTCATTTTTGTGAAGAGTGGTAGTTATGCTGCAGAGGTTGTGTCTAGCCCTGCAGCCTTTAGTAGTGGTGTGAGAATGATTTTACCCATGTCTAAGGGGAGGGAACCAGAATCAAGTAGGCTGTTAAGGCTGTCAGTTAGCCATGTGATCACTTGTGATGGGATGGTTTGGAACAAGAATTCTGGGCAGTGGTCTAGGAAGCAATGAGAACGTGAGCATTTTAGTAGTAGTGATTTTGCAGCTTCAGTTGATAGGGGTTGGAAGGTTTCCCAAAGCTGGTTTGTCTTGATTCCTTGAATTGAGATTAGGGTGGAACTGGCTTCTAAGGTGTAATCATTTAAGTTATTTTCTATTGGGTTATGTTTGGCTGATTCAACTCTGATTTGATTGACCTTACTTTCGAAGTAGTCTGCAAGTTCTTGAACAGAGGGGCCAAACAGAATGCTCTTTATCAGGGTTGTGGAATGAGGTTAGGCTCTTAACTAGGGTGAATAGTTTTTTATTGTCAAAGGTATCCAGGTCTACTAGGTTAATGTAGCATTTTCACTTGGAGTCAGTTACTTTTTGTTTGTAGTGACAAAAGGAAATTTTCCATTTCGATCTGTCGTCAGCAGCTTTGCTTTTTCTCCATTTCTTTTTAAGGTTCCTGCATTTTTGTTTCAGTTGTGACAGTTCTTCTGAGAACCATGGTGATTTTCAAATGTCTTTGATCTTTTTGGTAGTAATTGGAGCTATTTTGTCCAGCACTCATTTGACTTTAGTGTCCCAGTGCAATTTGATAAATACATCAGTGGGGCTTCTGTGGGTGGAAGTGTTTATTTTTATCTCATTCCAGAAACTGGGTTTGTTGATTTTCCCTCTAGTGGTTATTTGTTTCGCAGAGTGATGGTTAGGGTGGTTTAATATAGCAGATATTAATGGTGAAGTCTTTCTGGAAGTGGTTAGACCATGGTATTACAGTTGGAAAGCTCTTATCATAAATTTAAGGCTGGAATTAAAACTTGATTATTTGAACAACATTTCTCTGATCACTGAACCCATCCATAGTTCTGTGAATAAGGTCTTTTTTCATTGTTGATATTGCCAACACATCCTGTTTTATTCTCCTTACCCTTTCATTTTTTTTGTTTCATTGTCAACAGGTCTTTATTGTCGTACTCCCACATTCCCCTGACCTACAATTAAGTTTGATGGTTTAGTCTTTGGATTTTATGTTGCGTTATATTCAGTCTTACTGGCTTGTAAGCTGCCATGTTGTTATTAATAAATTTTGAATGGTAGTATATCAAATACTGAATAAATAAAATAGATAATAGAGCCGGCATAAATGCTCATGCCCAAAGGGTGTTGAAATGTATGAAACTTACACTATTTTGTAAGCTATACATGTAAATTGAGCCCAGGTCATGCTCTACCAAAGCTCTGCCCATGTGTATACTCTGATGCAAATATGCACTTTTTAAGTTATGCAGCTATTTGCAGAATGACGCTTAGGCAGACTTTTGGCAGATAGGCACTTATGTGCACACATACATGCATAAATGCCAATAGTCTAAACATTTACATGTGTAATGGGCATATGCTTGTTAGCATCTATGGGCCTCTTTTACTGTACTGCGCTAGTGATTCCTGGTACAGCAAATGCAACGCAACCCATTCAGTTCAAGTGGGCTTTTTCACATTTGCCATATGGGAATTGCTAGCATGGTTTAGTAGAAGGGGCCCTATGTTATAGAATTGCTCATTAATGCATGTTTAAAAAAAAAAAAAAAAAGCTAATGCATAGGTCAAAATGCTAATGTACATTAAATCCCACCCTAAACCCCTAATGCAAAATTTTATGATAATACAGGGCAAGGGGTGGGGATCACTCACTGCAAAGTTGTACTTTTTTATGTTCGTTGACTATCAATATAAATGTTTATTATACTTTTTAATTGCAAACCGCTTTGATATGTACAAGTCAAGTGAAAAATGTCAGTAGTATATCTCATCAACATTTGTCAAACTAATTGATTTGATAGACGACACGCCCATTTCCGAGTTCTCAGCCAATCAGAAGTGAGGACATGCCTAAGCCACACTCACGCTCTACCCAAACCATGCCTGCCCTCACACTACTGATGTGTATATTAAACCAATAAACTAAACTAGTAAATAATGTAAAATAGTTAACTACACCTCTGAAGGTGCAGTTAACTGCATCCTCATTATCTGTTGTGGCATTAATGCAAGTTAGCAGTTTGTTCCATGAATTAACATCATGGTTGAAATTGTCCACATGCCAACCACACCCCCAATCAATTCTGCAAAAGTTTTGCAGTTAATGTATATAAAAACAATTCTGCTAAGGATTATTAAATTTAAAAAAAAAACCTACAGGACTTTAACTCACTTTAGGAAATAAGTCTATAATGCCTAGGTATCAATTGGCGGTGCAACTGCACCTTGAATACAATGTGAAGTTCTGACCATCCTATCTGAAAACAAATTACAGTGGAGCTAGACAAGATACAGAGAATGGCAACCAAAATGATATATTGGATAGAATGGCTTGGTTAGGGCTCTGCAGCTTGGGGAAGAGATGGCTAAGGAGATGTAATAGAAGTCTATAAAATCATGAGTGGAGAAGAACAGAGTTGCTTTCATTTTCCAAAGTACTAAGAAAAGAGACACTCCTTGAAACTAAGAGAAAGCACATTAAAAAAAAAATCAGAGAAAGTATTATTTTTCACTCACTCTGAACTTAAGCTCCTGTATTTGTTTCCACAATATTGTTCAATGCAGGTTAGAATAGCTGGATTGAAGGGTTTAGACAAGTTCCTGGAGGAAAAGACTATAAACCATTTAACTTCAGGTATGAATGATATGAAATGGATCTACTCCTTGAGATCCTGCTGGGTACACATAACCTTCATGGGCCATTGTCAGAGACAAGATGCTGAGCTTGATTGACATTTGGTCTAATCCATTGTATTTCTTTATGTTTTGAAACACAAAAATAAGGGTCAACCAACAAATAGGTGATATCTTTTTATTGCGCTAACTAAACCACAGCTTAGTGTGTTGGTCTTTTTTTTGTGTGTGCATATTCAAGTCAGTAGACATAGCAATCACAGAAGCACAGAGGAAGAGTAATTATATTTGCATGCAAAGAATTCTGTTTTGAAAGGTAAATGAACCTAATATTATATTTTAATTACCTTCTTCATCAACTGTCTATTGCCACATCTTGCAATCAAGAAAACTGCACTTCCAGTGACCCTGTTGATGAGGATACTTCAGCTTACAAACTCAGTTCTAGCAGTAAACTGTTCCTTCTCTTCTGGCTTCAGCTCTTTTCCTGAAATGTCAACCCTGGAACAAATAATGTAGAGAGTGGGTCTGCTTAGAACCGGAATGGAAATATCATTGCTTAGAACAAAAGTAGTTAGGGAGCAAAGCAATGACTAACTCATATGAAAAAGGAAAAAGAGGATGAAATAGAATAAAAAAAGAAGTTGGCATAAACAACACTGAGGATAAGACCGAGTGGAATTTGTGGGTGGCCAGAAGGTTCATAAGAGCATAAGCAAGGGAGTAGTGTGACCAGTAAGGCACCTTCAAAAACAACAGGAAGACAAAATAACAGTGGAAAAAACTTTATTTATAATGCCCAACACGGCACAGTGTTTCAGCCAAGTGCCTGCCTCAGGGGCCTCAGTGCTGGAAAAAGCACCTCAATGTGAATGAGTAACCTTGGGAGTATAGAGCACTTGCTGGTCACACTACTCCCTTGCTTGGACTTCTCTCACATAGTGGATCACAGTCTTCTGCTTCTGTGGCCTCCCCTTTCATAAGAACATAAGCAATGTTATACTGGAACAGACCAAAGATCCATCAAGCCCAGTATCCTGTTTCCAACAATGGCCAATCCAGATCACAAATACCTTGTAAGATCCCAAAAGAGTAAAACAGATTTTATGCTGCTTATCCTAGAAATAATAGCATATAGACTTTTCTTTTATGAAAGTATCCAAACCTTTAAGTTAATTGATTTTACCACATTCCCTGGCAACAAATTCCAGAGTTTAATTACATATTGAGTGAAGAAATATTTTCTCCAGTTTGTGTTAAATTTACTACTTAGTAGCGTCATTGCATGCCCCCTAGTCCTAGTATTTTTGGCAAGAGTAAACTGAATAAGATGCAGGGACATAAACAGGTATTGGATCAGACAGATTCTGGGGTTCATCTCAAAAAAGAGGAGGCTAAGAGAAATGAAGGGATTCTGGGATGGGTGGGGGACAGGTAGATAGACTAGGGAGAAAAGAGTAATAAGGAGAGGCTAGATAAAAAAGAAAAAAACCAAAGAAGTAAAAGTGTAAAGTCAGTAGAAGAGGAACTGGATAGGGTGAGAGGGACCAAAAAGTGGCAAATTGAAAAATATCATAGAATAATAAAGGGCACAAAACAACATTTTAGTAATGCAAGTGTGTAACATAAGTATTCTTTTCTAGCAGCATCAGTGTCCCTATCATTCCTGAACACTTGAGATCAGAGAGAAGAAATGTGCTGAATTTCAGATACCCCAAGATGAGTGGCTTCTGCATCACTGTGTTTCTATCTCATGAACACACTTGGGTCTTAGATCTTCTTTGCCTCTTCTGTCCTATTCTAGGAGTGTGCTAGGACTCAAGGGAGGAGTGGTTGGGCACCCAAGAGTCCTTTTAAACCTTACAGTCCTCCCACAAATGGGGAGAACCATAAGGTCCAATCAGATTGTGAGACAAATAAGACCAGAATATAAGGCTGGTGAAAGAAGAACAAGTTTCACTACAGCGTTTCATAAAGTGTTTTAAGACGTGAGCGTTTCTGTTGGGAATCTGAGGGAGGACTGCTGGATAGGTAAAATTTTGAGTTCCTGTCTGAAAGGGATTCAGCAAGAGTAGAGGTTTCAGGAGAAGTATCCCAATTCTGCATCATGCTTTGCAGGTACCAATAAGGGGGAAATCCAGATTGGGTTCCTTTCCAAAGAGTACTTCTTTGCTAGAGTGGTTGGTAAAAAAACAAACAAACACAACTAATGGGTAGAGATTTCAGTATGACTAAAATGTGTACTCTATTGATTTTTTCTTTTCTGTATGGATTGTACAAGACAAAATTAATTAGTTTGCAAATAGTGCATTTACATCTAGTATCCCAATAAACTGTTTAATTTTGGAACAACACATCCAGAGTGTGTGGATTTGTTATAAGATGTTTTGATCGTTTTTGTATGTAGGCAACATATAACAATTTATAATCAATATATTATTTTATGTTTCTTTTTATGAGAGTGCCTTAAAAGATTATTTTCCTTCTTACAACTGAAGAAGGGCAGATGTCATCCCTCTACGTAAAAGTGGCAACAGAGAGGAGTTTGGAAATTACAGGCCGATTAACCTGGCTATCTGTAGTGGGAAGCTAATAGAGACTCTATTGAAGGAAAAGACTGAGAGGTATCTACAAGCCAGTGGGTTGATCAAATGCAATGTGGTTTTAGCAGAGGTAGATCATCTCAACATAAATCTGATTGATTTTTGGATTGGGTGATCAGAGAATTAGATCAAGGGTGTGCATTGGAGGTGGTTTACTTGGCTTTCAGCAAAGCATTCAATAATGACACCCACAAAATGCTCACAAATAAACTGGACTTGAAAACAATTGCATGAAAGACAAAAGAAGTAGTGGAAAATGGAATTCACTCAGAGGAAAGATTGGTGATTAGTGGCATGTCTCAAGAATCAGTCCTGGGACTAACTTTGTTCAAAATCTTAGTGAGTGATGTTGTGGAAGTGTGAAAAAGTTTGCCTTTGTGTGTATGACACAAAGGTCTGCAACAAAATGGACACCCCTGAGGGAGTAGCCAGATTGCAACATGATCTAAAAAAAGCTTACGGGAAGTCAAATGCTTAGCAATTAAAATTCAGTACAAAAAATGCAGTCATCAACTTGAGACCCAGAAATCTGAAGGAGCTGTACACTTTGCGAGGTAGACTGACCAGGAGAAAGACCTCAGGATGATAGTGTCTGAATATTTCAAAGAAGGGAAATAGTATGATAAGGCAGTGGTCAAAACCAAGGAAGATATTAGGGTGCATAGGACAAAGCATAACCAGCAGAAAAAGGAGGTCAAAATGCCTTTTTACATATTATTAGTGAAGCCTCACCTGAAGCACTGTATTCAATTTTTGAAGCTGCATCTCAGAAAGGATAGAGGAGTTTCAGGAAAAAAAAACCCCCAGGGATTGAACATGGCAGTTTGAGGAAAGACTGGGCCAGCCAGGCTCTGTGTCTGTGGGGGTGTGATAGTTTCACTGTAGAAAAGCACAGGGGAAAATATGCTTGGTTCCCTCTGAACCACAGACTTCCCAACTCAAAACAGATTAGCATTCCCAAGCTTGTGGCCAACCAGTCACCTTTTCACCTGTTTTAGCTATGAGGCCAATGAAAGCAGCAGCTCCCTTGAAAGAAGAAATATTGAATCCAGATAAGGTAACTGCCTCGCCCACTCCATTTGTGTAGCTTCCAGGTTCAGAGTTGCAGATATAGCAGAGCCCAACTGGAAGTGTGTCTGGGTCAAGGGGAGTGGTCTAGCCACATTTTGAGTTTCCAGATTACTTGTTTTCAGAGCGGGAGATACCAGTAATACAAGATAGAGAAGCAAGGGGCTGATGGCACTGCTGGTGGAGTAAGCTTGGGGTTTGTTTTTATGAACCCCCTGGAAGACACCAGCACAATAACTATCTATATTGCCTCTTTGATGAACCTAGCAGAGATTTTCCTGTGGAAATATCTAGGAGATTTTGATCATGTTACATAAATCTGTTTTCATATTGAGCGCTCTTACTTTGGATATTCATCAGAAAACCCAAGTGTAGTCAGTGGAGAAGAAAGCTAATGAAGAACAATTGGGTATACCCAGGCAATAGACAGTACATACAGTGAAGTTTTAGCGGATACAGACGGAATTAATCTAAAGTTAGTATCTGGTGCCCTACAGACTGGAGAATATGGAAAATACAGTGAAACATTTGATTATTTATATTTTCTCATTTTTAGCCCACTTACCTAGGCAAGTTACAAAAAAAAAAAATAATTAAAACAACAGTTAACAACACAAACAACATAACCTGCTCCATATTCTACAGCTTAGAGTCTTTGGGTTTTCAACTTTTTCATGTTGTCTGAAGTCTCCCCTAGTGAGTGTTTCAAGAAATACATATTTGAGATCCTGAAAATATGAGTCCACCTACCTCTTCTGAATGTGACCTATTATATTTCATCTAAAAGGCTGGGGTACTGATATTCAGAACCACGGGAGGCAGCTCGGCTAACTCCCACAGTTGGCGGTGAGACCGGATATTCAATGCTGGGCCATTTCCGGTGACTGTCATTGAATATCCGGTTTATTTTTGGCTGGTTTAAAGTTAACTGGCCAAGCCAATATTCAGTGCTGGCTGCTAACATTTAAACCAGCCAAAGATAGACCCACCAAACCTAGCCAGAAATGTGCTGATTATTAGTGGATAGCCAGTTATATCGTGTGATATAACCAGTTAGCTGCTAAGCGTTGATCGGGAATATTCAGTGGGAGATGACCAGCTATCTCCCACTGAAATTTTTGCGGATATCTGGTTAGGTGCTATTGAACTGGCCAGGAGCTGTTCCTGGCCAGTTAAATAGTGCTGAATATCAGGGGGTGGGGCTTCAGTGGGGATGTGCATATCATCTTATGGATTGAGGCCAAAACAATAGGGAAAAAAACAAACTTTCAGGTTCTTTTCTGGGTTGGAAATAATGAGCAGTTTTCAGAAAGAGGGTACATTTTTCACAGATACACTCCATAAATAAATAGTCACATTCTATATATTCTAATCTCTTGAAATTAAAATTTAAATATAACAATATACCAAGGGGTTCATTTTTGAAAGAGAAAAATGTCTAAAAAGTGGCACAATAAAAAATAAAATAAATAATTAAAATCACATGATACAATGCACCAATACATATCAAATCAGCACATATAACATCAATAATAATAATAGATCTTTTACAAAGGCAAGATCGCATTTTTAGCACATGCTAAAAATTAGTGTGCACTAAATGCTGACACCCATTATATTGCTATGGGTCTCAGGGGGTGTTTTAGTAAAGCTTAGCTCGAATTATCTACAGCAGGGCCCATTTTATTTCTATGGTCCTCGCTGCAGATAACTTGAGTTAAGCTTTAGTAAAAGACCCCCTTAGCAATTAGCGCATGCAAATTTTTAGCACTCACTAAAAATTCTAGCACAGCTTTGTAAAAGGGGCCCAAAGCGATTATGTTACAGCATCATCATTAGTATTAGCCATCACTGCAGGAGTGTGCAAGCAGAAACAAATGCGTCTTCAGACACTTTGTAAATTTAATAGCAGAGCATTCCATATCATTGGGGTTGTTACAAAAAAAAAATCTTTAAGGGGTCTCACTTAATCATGCTTGCTTCAAATTTGGTATATCTAATAAACAATGATTTTCCAATGTCAAAGTTCTAATTGGTCAACATAACTTCAGCTATGTGCCACTATTTGGGAACTTCATTATTCAATGTTTTATATTCAATGCTTTATGTACTAGAATAAAATTTAAATCTACTACGATAGAAAATGAGTAACCCATCGAACTATGGCATTAGAGGAGTTACAGAGTCAAAACATCTTTCTCCCATTAAAACTTTACGAGCAGCATTCTGTGCTATCTGTAAGGGTCTCAGTCTAACGGCGGAGAGCCCAATATATAATCCATTACAAAAGTCGCAATGATAGGCAACTAATGCTTGAAAACACATCTATAAATTTTTGAAACTGAAATACGGTTTCAATCAATGTAATAATTTATAATAAATCTTTTTATTGCTGTTTTTTCTTTTTACTGTACATACAATGTTCCGTCATTGTTAACCGAGAATTCAATATAGCACCTAGATTTCTCAGTGACTTTGAAACAGTAATATTTTGCCCATTATTAACAAATGATTCAGTAACTTCAAGGTTAGTCATACTTTGTATGAACATAATCTCAGTTTTGTTCTTAATAAGACACTGTTTATTTGCTAATAACCATCTCTCAATTGTCCGTAGATGTAATGATACTAACTCTATAGTAGTAATTACTGAAATATCCATAGGAACAAAAAATTGTACATCATCTGTGTAACTCCTATATTTTACTCCCTGACCTGATAAGAAGGTTTGTTAGCTTCTGATAATCCTTCCACTAACTGAGTCAAGTTATCCATAATAGTATGTAAATATTGTACATAATGATAATTATGCACTGCAATGTGAGCAGCGAGCATTGAATTTTGCTACATTCTTTTACCCATTAAGTCTATAGATTTAAGGTCCTTATTTGGAGAATAAGGCATACGGTCTTTAGATCTTTTGTTCTTCCTCATTACAGATTTGACTGTCAAAGAAACATGAGACAATTGTTGCTTGCCATGTCCTAAAACTTCCTACACTCAATACTTATTATCTAAATTTCATTTAGTTGGTCTAACTGAATTAGGAGTTGACCAAATGTATATGTACAGGTCTTGAAGTATTTCATCTATAGGGAGCCGCAATACTCTCCTTATGAAGGTCATATAATGGACATATAATAACTCTTCCTCTCTACGATTCCCTAATGTGTCTGTACACACGAACCTTATGCTACCACAACATTACTGTATTTGTGTCACGGTTGTGCCCAGGTTCCTTGCTTACAGACACCTCGGCCCCCGGTGGTTAAACCTAGCGGGTGCTGGGAACCGATGGCTTACTGTTTCCCATGTTCCAGAAGATATGCTGGTCCGGTCCGGTCCGGATCTTCCAGCCTTCCAGAGTGTTTTGGGAGTTTTTTTAAACCAAGCAGTACCCATACTTAGTGACCTCCCTTGTGGGTTGCCTTTATTAACCACCTGGGTAGGTCTCTAGTTTGCCTTGCAACAAAAGTCCTCAGAAGTGTTTCCTTTGGTGAGAGTTGTTGCAGTGCATCTGTGCTGCTTTTTTTCCTTTTGTGCTTTTGACCCTGCTTGTCTCCTGGGTCATTCTCCTGCCTGCTGCCTGCCCAGACCCAGCTTGTTTCTGGACTATTCGTCTGCCTGCTGTCTACTTGGGACCCCAGCGTGTTTCTAGTGTGACCTGCAGTTTGTCAGCCGGCTGCTGTGTCCTGCAGTTCCTCCTTCTTGTCCTGTCCGGTAAGTCCTACCAGCCGCTTGCAGCCTGGAGCTCAACTCTTGGTGAAGGGCGGCTAAGTGTAGGTGAAGCCTTGCTCCAGTCCACTGTATTCCAGTTCCGTTTGCCTTGCCTGTGTTTGGGTGATTCCTCCTGCCGCAAGGGCTCACTTACCTAGAAGTCCGACAGAAGCGTGACAATTTGTTCATACCGGAATTGGCGAATGCCTTTACGGTACTATGTAAGCCACATTGAGCCTGCAAATAGGTGGAAAAAATGTGGGATACAAATGTAACAATAAATAAATAAGGCTCCATAGCATTTCTGCCTGGTTTTCTTTTTCCAATAGAAAGGTTGAAACTCCATTTTGTATAATGTGTCTATGTAGAAATTGGGATGTCCAGTTCAGGCCATTTACACTTGCCTAAGTATTTTACAAAAGGCTCTGCTGAACAAAAAGACTTTTATAGAATACATATAAGGATGCCAGGAAATGTACATGTATTTGCCAGCATGTACAGCAGAAGCATCAGGTTTTGGGAATGCCCAAATCTCACCCCTGACACGCCTCCTCTTGATTTGGACACACTGCAGATGAACTGCATTGAAAAACCTCCTAAAATGTGTTTCGAAAATAGCGATTTGGATGTTTTGGACAAAAAAATGTCCAGCTGCAGCTTTGTGCTGCTTTTAGAATGTCTTTGTTTCGAAAATGAGCCCCTTAATGTCAAGAATGGCACCCAAGCTTAAAAGTCTTTTGTCGGAGGTCCAAACTCTAGAGACACCCACAGGAATACATGGGAGTCTCTAACGTTTAGCACACCCTTATTTTTAGTGCACGCTAAAAAACACTAGCACGCCACTGTAAAAGGGGCCCTCAGTTTGGAAGGAACCCCTGCTCAGCTTCCACACGCTTCCTCTTCCCTTTCCTCCTCCTCCTCTCTTTTGCTATACTACCCATCTTTGTCTTCCATTTTTGAATTTTATTTCATTAATTTGTACCCATCTTTTAAACATTTCTAGGTGGCTCACAATAAAGCACACATAATTACTAAAAACAGGAAAATAATAAAACATAAAATATCTAAGAATATATTAAATCAAAGCATTTAAAAACAAAAATAATTTCAAACAAATGACTTTACAAACAGTTGTTCTTTTGCAGCTCCTCTGAGATTTTTAAAAATCTGTGAATTCTGATGCATGCTTTGTCACTGACTTGTAATCAATGCATGATGAAGGAGAGAGAAAGAAAGACCTTCTGTCCAAGTTTTCTAACATCTGCCTCCTCTTCCTCCAGGCTCCAGAAGACTTCCATGGTGTCCAAAACTAAGTGACAGCAGCCTCTTCACTTTTCAACAGTGTTGCCCATGCACAACTGTATAGGAGACAATGGTTTTCTCCCTTCTAAGCCCTGAGAAGCAGCAAAATTTAAGAAGCAAAAGCATTAACAAGAGGATCATGCATAACATTTGTGCATGGACAGAATCCATTGTTTGCCCAATCACCTTCTCTCCTCTCCTCCTCCAATTGTCTTCACTGAAGTTAATGAATTGGGGTGGGAATATTTTTTCAGGTCTACTACAGTTCCTTTAGGGCCTGATTTAATAGGGGGAAATCAGACATAAACAGCCAGAAGTCCTCTTAACTCACTCAGTCTCAATCTCTTCTACTACCTTGTCATCACACAGTCTCATTCTTTTAACCTGTTCCTCCCCACCAGTCTCCCTCGCTTATTTCACCATCCCTCAAATCAGCCACCACCCCCAGCCTCATTCCCTCCGCCCTTACCCAGCTAGCCCTCATCAGTCATCAAGCCAACCCCTACCTCTGCCTCAGAAAGTGAGCCAACCGCCAGCCCTACCACCCTTCAGTAATCCAGTCACCCTGCCCAGCATAGCAAGCCAATCAGCTATCCCCAGTGCCTAATGCCCCATAATCCTTACCCCCACCCCAGCAAGCCAGTCTTCACCCAGTCCTGATCCCACCTCCAGCAAGCAAGTTAGCCAGCTGCTAACTCTCCCCCCCCCCCCCCAGATAGTCAGCCCTCCCACCACCCTAGCAAGCCAATCAGCCTCTCCAATCCTCCCCCTTGGCAAGCCAGTCAGCCACTCCCCCAGCGCACTCTCACCACCTGGAAAGTCAGTCAACCATGCCAGACAAATCACTCAGCCCCCAGCCTCTCCCCCCCCCCCCCCCCCCCAGTGATTCTTTAGTAGTACTGATTCTTATCTTGTTGCCTGTGGCCACTGTGGACCTTTGTCTTTTCTGTACTGCATGGCTCTGTGCATGTCTGAGCCAAGTGGTGCAGAAACTCTCATATTAGACTTCTGAGATTTGAGATTTAGAGGCCAATATGAGAGTTCCTGCACTATACATCTCAGACTCATTCAAAACTGGGCAGTGCAGAGAAGAAGCCCCTGCTTTCTTGGTGACCTCTGCTCCCCCCCCCCCCCCCCACAAAAAAGGAAAGCAGCAAAATTTTAGGTGCCAGAAAAAAAAAATCTCTAGTCACCATGGTGATCTGGTGCCTGGGATTTGTTGAGCTCTGGATTAGGGCATCTGCATGGAAGCTGTAAAAGCCCAGATTCAAATTCTGTTTCCCTCCACTGATATTCCTTGTGATTGTGGGCAAATGTTTTCATCCTTTCTTGTTTCATGACTCTAAGCCCTGTGGGAACAAGGAATATCTACTGTGGCTGTAGATTACTCAACTTGAGTTATCAATTAAAAGACATAAGCTAATGTAATAAACAATGATTTTTATTCTGAGGAAATTTGGGTTAGACTCCTGAATTAATGTGGATGACATCCCACTTTATTTCTTCTTGAGTGTTCACAAAAAGAATTCACTTGAGAATATCAATCCACAAAAAATATGACTAAGAAAAGTACAGAGGTTTAAGGTAGAGTCTAACCCAAAAGACAGAGATGTTTTGAAAGGAAAGAAGCAGCTTGAGGAAAGTGGTTGAGAGACTATTGGAAGGGTACAGCAATCATTAAAGCTTTCAAGTACAAGGTGAAGCTTCTTTATAAAAGGTGACAAATGACCATTGCTAAAACAGCATAGAAATGGCCCTACAAAATGGCTTAAGTAGGCTGAGAGAAAAGAAGGCTTTAAACTTTGGACTTATTAAAAAGGTTCTTTTGGTAGAGTAAGAGATAAACAGGCAACTTAGGAGAAGCCAGGTTGTTATTAGTTCAGGGCAGTCTGGTCTGATGCATCCATTGTAATAATTTGCAAAGCTGAAGAGATTGGGGTGGGGAATAGTTTGGACATTTTTTTAAGGCTTTTCATTATTATAGTTAGGTACAGCTGGATGAAAAATCAGTAACAAAGGAATCTCAATATTATCATTAAAGCTGACTTTGTGCAGCAGCTGTTTGCTCAGTAGTACAGAAAGCATGCTTAAATGTTATTCTATAAAAGGGAAGCTACTTAAACAAATAAAGGGCAATTCTAGAAATTGGTGCCTCAGTCTAGGCACCCCAGAGCCATGCACCTAGAACCAATTCTATAATGGCATCAAGATTCTGTTATAGAATACTGGCTAAAGGTTGGCATTGGTGCACCCATGTGAAGGCACGCCCTCTTATCCCACATCAGTGGCAGGTGTAAGTTGGTGTTTATACTAGGCTATAAACTAGATGCCTAACAGACAGTCACACCCATCTCCTGCCCATGCTCCACCCATATGTACACACCCTTCAATTAGGCACTACCTTATAGGAAACTAATGCACATAGGTGCCTAACTATCAATTTGATGGCACCTTTGACGCACAAAGGGGTGCCTACTTCTAGGTGCCAGTTTATAGAATTGCTCCCATAGTATGGACTATATACCAAACATCACCTAAAATAAGTGAGATTGATATGCAGCTGAGATTGATACGCAGTTCCTAACAAATCTAAATCCCTCATCCCTGCACAATCGTCTCAACCATGCATTGAGACTTTGGAGCTCTGCCTGCCTTTGGGTCCTGCATGTGGAAGATCACTGCAAATGCTACCCTAGAGGATCTGGACTTCAGCTTTCTACCTAAATTTGACTTCCAGAACCTCTCCTCTCCCACATTTTCCTATGTCATTGGTACCCACATGTACCAAGACAGCCAGCTCCTCCCCAGCACTAAGATCCTGTCTAGATGATGCATGAGGTCAGCCATCTTTGCACCAGGCAGGCAAGTGACTAGGTGATCCTCACATCCATCCAGCTATCTGCATGCCTAATGATCGAATCACCAACTAAAACAGCTGTCCTAACCCTTCCCACCTGGGCATAAGTTCTCGGAGTACTCCTGGCTGATGCTCTTCTTTTAGGAGACCTACCTCCTCCAAGGCATCACAGGGGCTGCCAGACTGGAGGTGGAACTTCTCTACAACGTCCTTGTAGGTCTCATCTATGTATCTCCCTGTGTCCCTCAGCTCCTCCAAGTCTGCTACTCTAGCCTCAAGAGAACGGACCTGTTCTTTGAGAGTTAGGAGCTTTTTGCATCTGGCACACACATATAATCGCTCACCAACTGAGAGATATTCCTACATGTGACACTCAGTGCAAAAGACGATAGCACCCCTCTCGCTGCTGGACTGGTCTCCATTTTAGCATTCTTTTCAATAATTTAAAACTTGCTAAGGTATTAAGGATATTTGTCTAATATAAAAAATGTCTTTAGCTTAAAAAATGGCATCTAACTGGATAGTGTCACTGAATATCATTGTCTGACCACCTCAGTTCTATCTAGGTACTGCCAGAGTGGTCTGGAGATGGAGCAAAGGCAGAGCTGCAAGTTATAAGGCCACTGCCAATATTCATCACCAGTGCACAGATAACCATCATGGCTTTACCTGGATAACATCTAGCAACCATGGAAGATTTGGATATTTAATACCAATATCTGAGTATGGCCCAGTGCTGAATATCTAGGTCTCAATCAGCCCAGGGTGGTCAGCGTTTTTTTTAAATGTTGACTGCTGTATGCTGCATATTGCCTGATATATTTCCAGACTTTTGTGCTTTGAGATTGTTTGATAAAGAAAGCAAGCGAAAATAAAAGGAAAAAATAAAAACAAGCGGGTCAATATTCAAAGTGATTTAACTAGCTAGAAATGGCTTCAGGCCAGTTAAATTGCCTGTTCATGGCTAACCAGTCATTTTCAGTGGTACTTAACTGGTTGCTGGTTAGTGTCACTGAAAAAGTCCAGTTAGTGCCAAACTCAAAACCAGTTATTTTGTAGTTATTCTGGGGGCAGAGTCAGCAATTGTCCAGTCAAGTGCTGATATTCAGCACTTAACTGGCCAGGATAACTTCATAAATAGGACAACATACTAGTTAGTCCTATCTTTATGTGGTGCCCCAGTGTGGAGGAGTGGCCTAGTGGTTAGGGTGGTGGACATTGGTCCTGGGGAACTGAGGAACTGAGTTCGATTCCCACTTCAGGCACAGGCAGCTCCTTGTGACTCTGGGCAAGTCACTTAACCCTCCATTGCCCCAGGTACAAATAAGTACCTGTATACAATATGTAAGCCGCATTGAGCCTGCCATGAGTGGGAAAGCGCAAGGTACAAATGTAACAAAAAATAAATAAAAAGTGCTGAATATTGCACTTAACTGGCTATGTTTTATCCAGCTCCAGAAACCCAGAAATTCAATGCTGAAGCCCAGACATGGCCCAGCATTGAATTTCTGGGCATAACGCTGGCAGCGGTCAGCAAAACGCTGAGCAGCACTGGCTGAATACTGACCCCAAGAAAAACAAAGTACGACAGCATCTTGACAATAAGATATATTCAATACTGCAGTCTAACAATTACAACATGAATTTTATTAGTACCTGCTTATAATGTGCGATTGATATTCTCCTTGAACTTGATGGTCAAGCGGATTATAAATGACAAAATTAAATTAAATTAATGAACACGCCAGGCCTATATATATGTAGCCCCTGTTTTGGGTACTCATATTGAGAGGTTTAGTTCCAGGTCTCCTCACTAAGGACATAAGAGAAAGCCTAGCATGAACTCCTTGAGAGAGAGAAAGAGATTATCTGCTTCAAGGTGCATGATGTCTAGTTGAAGGAGACACTCCAAACATGGGTATGATTTCCTTATTAAATGCTTCTTCAACATAAACAGTTAAAAGGCAGTCACTGAACACGAATACAAATTCTTTAAGTGAGCAGCGCAGACAGAGCAGGGGTTCATTATGATCTTCCATACAATTTGGAGAAACTCTCCATCCCTCTGTTTGGACTTTGGGCTCCCTCAAAACCATTCCTGTGGTTCCTTGATGCCCAAGGACCTACCTTGGTACACGATATTCTAAAGCTTTACCTGCTCTGCTACACACTTCCTCTCCTCCTCTTCTTCTGGAATTCATTGGACCTCTGAGGTACTGAAGGATGACTCACGGATTAAGCTCCAGTGGGACAGTTTTCTCCTCTGTGCTTCCCTCTACACTCATACAGGTAGAGGTACTATGCTGGGCTAAGTGATTTGTATTAAGATAATGCAGTAATTGACTGTGTTGAGTGTTATTTGAGTTGTTAACACAAATAGTATAGAAATGGTTTTCTTTATTATTTTTTCTGGAGATTTTATGAAGCAATCAGGACCAAACTACAATAACAATACACAATTATGCACATGTTCCATTGCCTCACTTGCATTTAAACTCATAGCAGGACTACTTCAAACATTCATGCCCTTCACATCTTCTATAGAATACTCCAACCTTTAACAGTTTTTTTTTTAGTTAACTCACTTTCTACAAATACATGAACAAAACAGAACTATCCATCTTTTCCCACCCTCATTACTCAATCCTCTCCTCCTTCCAAGATAAAGTTTATGAAAACCAAGAGAAGGAGCATTCTAACATCCTAATACAGTGTGGAAGGCCAACACAGCAAGCGATGGTAGTACTACACTATGCATTAAATATAAACTTGCATATTAATTTAACTACACCTTTTCAGCTGTAGCTAAATTGTCACAGGCTTGATGTCACTTGTTTCTAAGCCAAATGTGACCTAAGGGTGGGGCACAACCCAAAACAACCAGGGTTATAAAAAGGCTGCATTTCCAAAGGACACCAGAGTGCATGATATTATGGCAATACAGGTTGCTCATTGCCAAGGAGCTGACACAACATCACAAGTCACCCCTGGCTCCTCAGGCACCTCTGAGGCAGGCACGTTTGAGCGCCGAAACACGACCCGTGTCGGGTCCTCTTTTATTAAAGATTGTACCATTGTTCCAGTTCTTGAGGCCCTTTTGTGCTTTTCTTGTTTGCTCCTCAGGCACCTCCTCATACTGTGCAGGAAGGGCAGCATGTGACTGCAGGAGACCAAGAGAAGTCAGAGAGTTTGAGCTCACAGGCTATCATGGACCTCTATGGAGTCCTGAAGGATGACTTGGAACTGCTCACTTGCCATTCTCACGCCATCTCAGAATTTGTGAAGCTGTCAGAAGCAAATGCAGGAGCTAGAGACGATAAGCACCAGACTAGTGCCCTCATTAACCAGCGCACAATGCTCAGAGGCCCTTACTGTGGGGAAACAAGGAGCTCACTAAAAAACAGTGCAAATAGCATGCTAATATAGTCAAAAAGAATGTAAATGAGGTCATCTGCTATTCCCTCCGGTGCTCAGAGAACAGTATGCTGAACAAGGGTGCCCTTATCACTAGAAACCTTACACCAGCTCGGAAATGCATTAGGGTGTTAGAACAGGCATAAAATACAGGAAACAGAGCTTGAAAGACCATGCAGACAGATTCTATTTGTAGCTAGTATATATATATTTTTTAATCTAAAGCTTGGTAGGCATTTAAATGTCAAGTTCCTCATCTACGTCAAAAACTAGGGCAACTTGGAGTTTTGGGGGGTTTTAAATTTTTTTTTATTTCTGGCACTTGATATACCAAAAGTGATCACTTAGGTGACTATGCAGTTTACAGATACAAATACTTGTACAGGTACTTTGAGGCTCATTTTCAAAGCACTTAGCCTCCCAAAGTTCCATAGAAACCTATGGAACTTAGACTCCCAAAGTGCTTTGAAAATATGCCTCTTTCTGTCCTAAGCTCACAATCTAAGTATTATTTGTACCTGGGGCAATGGAGGGTTAAGTGACTTACCCAGGATCACTAGGAGCTGTGGTGGGAATCAAACACAGTTTCCCAGGATCTCGACCCACCACACGCTATTAGGCTACTCCTCCACTCCAGGGGCATTGGAGGGTTAGGTGAGTTGCCCAGGATCACAAGGAAATGCAGTGAGAATCAAACCCAGGAGATCAACCCACTGCCCCAGTTGCCAGGCAGCAGCGTGAATTGAACCCTGTTCCCCAGGTCTAAGGCACTGGATCGCAAGTGGGGTCAAGAGGAACCATATGTCTGGGTTTGAAAACTGGCAAGAAATTCAGCAATTTGTCAGGAATCGAGGCATGGGAGGTATGGAAAGAATGCGGGTTTGGAGTCAAAGTTGCAACCAGCGAGAGTTCATCGTCCTGTAGATCATAGACAGTGGTCTTCATTTGCAATGGTGCCTCTTCCCCCTAGTTTGACTGGGCAAGAGCACGAGAGCTTTGCTTACTGCACAGCTGTTGTGCACATGCCCCAGGCACAATTCTCACTCTTAACTTCCTAATGCTGAATGCTAACAGCAGACAGATGATTTGCATACAACTAGCATTGAGCATTAGGAAGGGTTTTTTGGTGCTGTTAAGCATCGCCATGCCAGGACCAAGGGTCCATCGAGCCCAGCACCCCATCTCCGACAGCAGCCAAAAGAACAAACAATTTGTCCCACCCATCCCAGAAATAGTGGATTATTTTGTCCATTCAATAACATTCTATGGCCTTTTCCTCCAGGAAGCCGTCCAACCCTTGTTTAAAGTCTGCTAAGTCAACCACCATAGAGCACCAATGTTTTGAGCACTGGGCCCTTAGATGGCTAAGTTAACCACATAAATAGGACCGCATAAAGTATAGTCCTATCTTTATATGGTTTCCCATAGCCACTTAAGTGCTGAATATCACACTTACGCCTATGTTTACTAAGGCGTGCGATAGGCACGTTAGCGTTATTAATGCATGTTAATGGTTAATGCGTGTTAAATGCTTGCATGCCTATAGAAATGTATAGGTGCATTAGCGTTTAACACGCCTTAACTTTAAAGGTGCATTAAAAATGCTAACGCACCATAGTAAACATACCCCTTAACCAGTTATATTATCACTGCCTGCGTATACCTGGAAATTTATTGCCAGAGCCCAAACATGACTTAGCATTGAATTTCTTGGGATAATGTCAGTGAGAGTTCACAAAATTCTGAGTGCTGTTGGTTGAATATCTACCCCATAAGTTTTATGTCAAACTGTACCTGTTGTACACTACCTTGGATGAATCTTTTCATAAGGGCAGTTTATAAATCCCAATAAAGAAATAAATAAAATTATTGTTCTTTTCTGATCAGTCATTTGTGATCAGTGCCTTTCAAAGTACTCAGTTAGTTAAAGGTCCGCTTCAGACACATTTATTGATATCCTTAGCAGCATTGACAAATTGCCTGCATCAAATGGTTTCTGAAGTGTACTTGATTGACTTTGATCACAGCACTGTTTCATCAAATACTGAGCACAGAATCATATGATCTCCATGCTGGAGAGAGATGGACAGTCCTTGATGAGTAGGATACCAGTGACATATATTTTTTTCACTAGGAGACCAAGTAGTTCCTTGTTTTTTTTTTCTAAGTGAGTTGTACTCAAGCTATTAAGATCATAATTGATTAGAAGCTATTCTAAAGTGCTCTTCATCAGGCCAGCACAGCTTTGAATAGCTTCTAGCAGTGGGTCACATTCTTACATTCTCCGCGATAGGACAAAGGAAAACAGCTCTTGGCAATTTTTTCTTTTGCTTAGTTCACACATTTAAATTATGTTTCTCACATTTGAAATGTCTATAATAACTAGATTTGCAGCGGTGAATTATAGACCTGAGATTTATGGCCTCTTTAACCTATGGACCAGGTGAGACTCTGATCCAGGGCGCTGGAGATGTAGGGCACCAAAGCCTGATCCTGTGATGTCACTGGCCCTATAAGTTAAGCTTACTGAGAGCTTACCTGCTAGCATTGCATATGCAGGGAAGATAGAAGAGTTGGCAACCCCCTTCCTCTCTCTGTCTCAGGCCATCTTCCTCCGTCTACCTTTAAAGGCAGTTTTTCTTCTCCCAAACACAGACAGCATTTCACCTAATGCTATCCGCATCAGCTCTGGCATCTTTCTTCTGCCACACCCCCTCCTTTGACATAACTTCCTGTTTCCACAGGGGCATGGCAGAGGGAAGACACAGGGGCTAATACAGGTAGTATTAGGTGAAACGCTGTTGGTATTTAGGAGGGGGAAACTGCCTTTTAAGGTAGGCTGGGGAAAGGATGGCCTAAGAGGGGCCCTCCTGAAACCAAAAGTTAGCCAGCCCTGTTTACTAAACTGCGCTAGCAATTCCCGTTCGGCAAGTGTGATGCAGTTTAATAAAAGAAACCCTTAGTTTTGCTCAGTCATATTAACATCTGAAAATATTTTCTATGAGATTTTGCCACAATGAGTCAAAGGGTCAGACTTAACACTTAAGCATTATGGGGCTGATTCTATAAGGGGGTGTATACTATAACTGGTAGAATACATGCCCACTTTGGAGTATTTTAATCATTTACACAGTGATGTGGCAATGTATGCCCATAAATGACACCTTACACAATACTGACTAGATGAAAAGCATGCATCATGACATGATGATGCATACTTTGACGGTAGACATGCTCAGGATTGGGGTTTGGGCAGAGCTGGGGAGGAGCACACAAATATGCGCAGAGATTATAAAATACTATAATTTACATGCATATGATGCAAAGATTAGCCCAGAAATTTACAACTGCCCTAGGGCTGGTGTAAATGTTTGCACCTATCATGTATATTTGTATTTTATAAAGAAATTGTCTACTTTTCTTTATAAAACACTTCCTAAGCAGGTGCCTTCTTATCCTCTTATCCTAGGTGCCCTGTTATGAAATTAACCTCTATGGGGTTAATATTCAAATTGTTCACATTAGTATTTACATCTGCCTGCAATGTTTGCACCAATAATGAAACCAAAACTATGTGGGTAGGTTTACCTTGGTAGTACTCTGGGAAAAAATGCCTCCAAATATTTACACCTGCTTTTTCTACAGGCACACTTTTCCAGGCAAAGCACAGTAACATATAATAATACAATAAATGATGGCAGAAAAGAACCGCCATGGTCCATTCAGTCTATCCAACAAGGTGGCCTGACCTGCACATGCCACAGCAGTCAGGTTATACCTTTCTAAGCCTTGATATAAGTACCCCCCCCCCCCCCCCCAACTTACCACTGATCATGGTAATATCTCTGGATGTGTATACTTTAATCCACACATTGGACTGAGCAGTTTTCAAAAAGCCTATTTCAATGGATAGAACACAGTCTTGCCCGTGGAATATTGCACTCTGTAAAATGATGTAAGAAAATTACAGCAACAGTATTAAGGGTGATTGCACTCTGGTTTATTTAGAAAGTTTTGAGTCTTTTATCCAAAAAGGTGAAGTACAAATCTAGAAAAGAACAGAATAAACTAAAATAGGTCTTTCTAGGTTTACATAACTTTTGAGTTCAATGTTTCAAAAGATCTTGTGGTTTTACCCTCTGGTGGGTAAAACTTACTGCATACAAAATGTATTTACAGTTATTTAGGGGGCAATTTTAAGTAAGCAACCCCTTATAAGCGCCCCAATGCCATGCAATGAGAGCCTATTATTAAAAACAAAATTACAGAGCACATCCGAGGACATGGATTACTGAGACCAAGTCAGCATGGCTTTTGTGTGGGGAAATCTTGCCTGACCAATTTACTTCAATTCTTTGAAGGAGTGAACAAACATGTGGACAAAGGGGAGTCGGTTGATATTGTGTATCTGGATTTTCAAAAGGCGTTTGACAAGGTACCTCATGAAAGGCTACAGAGGAAATTGGAGGGTCATGGGATAGGAGGAAATGTCCTATTGTGGATTAAAAACTGGTTGAAGGATAGGAAACAGAGAGTGGGGTTAAATGGGCAGTATTCACAATGGAGAAGGGTAGTTAGTGGGGTTCCTCAGGGGTCCGTGCTAGGACCGCTGCTTTTTAATATATTTATAAATGATTTAGAGATGGGAGTAACTAGCGAGGTAATTAAATTTGCTGATGACACAAAGTTATTCAAAGTCATTAAATCACGACAGGATTGTGAAAAATTACAAGAGGACCTTACGAGACTGGGAGACTGGGCGGCTAAATGGCAGATGATGTTTAATGTGAGCAAGTGCAAGGTGATGCATGTGGGAAAAAAGAACCCGAATTATAGCTACGTCATGCAAGGTTCCACGTTAGGAGTTACGGACCAAGAAAGGGATCTGGGTGTCGTCGTCGATAACACACTGAAACCTTCTGCTCAGTGTGCTGCTGCGGCATAAGAAAGTGAATAGAATGTTGGGTATTATTAGGAAAGGTATGGAAAACAGGTGTGAGGATGTTATAATACCGTTGTATCGCTCCGTGGTGCGACCGCACCTTGAGTATTGTGTTCAATTCTGGTCGCCGCATCTCAAGAAAGATATAGTAGAATTGGAAAAGGTGCAGCGAAGGGCGACTAAAATGATAGCGGGGATGGGACGACTTCCCTATGAAGAAAGACTAAGGAGGCTAGGGCTATACAGCTTGGAGAAGAGACGGCTGAGGGGAGACATGATAGAGGTATATAAAATAATGAGTGGAGTGGAACAGGTGGATGTGAAGCTTCTGTTCACGCTTTCCAAAAATACTAGGACTAGGGGGCATGCGATGAAACTACAGTGTAGTAAATTTAAAACAAATCGGAGAAAATTTTTCTTCACCCAACGTGTAATTAAACTCTGGAATTCGTTGCCGGAGAAAGTGGTGAAGGCGGTTAGCTTAGCAGAGTTTAAAAAGGGGTTGGACGGTTTCCTAAAGGACAAGTCCATAAACCGCTACTAAACGGACTTGGAAAAATCCCAAATTCCAGGAATAACATGTATAGAATGTTTGTACGTTTGGGAAGCTTGCCAGGTGCCCTTGGCCTGGATTGGCCGCTGTCGTGGACAGGATGCTGGGCTCGATGGACCCTTGGTCTTTTCCCAGTATGGCATTACTTATGTACTTATGTACTTATATATTGTATAACAGCACCTGGATGCTCAGTTGCTGTAGTAGAATAATAGCATAACTAATCAGTGTTTTTTCTACTGTGTAGCTTTATTGTAGGTTCTTCTTAAATTCTTCTGTAAAAATGGAGATTTTCCAAAAAATTTTAATTTTTTCAATTCATAATTTTGCCTATTCACTTAAGGAAATTGGCTAAGAGGCTGAGATCACTAAGAGAAGACAATTCAAAGATAAGTTAGATATGTTTTAATATCTTTGATATTTGTGCTGATATATACTATTTGCAATATTTTAAGTAAAAGATTGCAAGATATATGCTACACTCATTGATTTTTAAGACAAGAAAAGAGGAAAAGAAAAGAAAATAGAGGGGTTTTTGCCAATGAAGAGATGCTGTTCAGCGAGTCTGTAAATACAATAATATTCAGACCACTGACCTACAGAAGCATTTTCCCTCTTTGAAATCTAATTTCCACAAGAGAATAGGCAAAATTATGAATTAAATTTTTTTTTTAAACTTAAAAAATTAAAAGCTTCGTTTTTACAGAAGAATTTAAGAAGAACCTACAATAAAGCTACACAGTAGAAAAAAACACTGGTTAGTTGCAACTAGTTCTTAGATCCCGGTGATTGAGTTCTTGATACATTTGTAGAATACTAGCATAACAATATTGGTACGTCATATGATATGACTATAAATGATATATGTTTGGTGCACCATATGATATGATAAATGATATGATACAATTCTTATATCCCACCAACTCCCACTTATCAGTGGCTCAAAGAGGTTTGCAACAACCATAGACCTGGTGTAATCTCAGGCACCTAAAGTAGCAGGGATGCACATAACTTACAGTATTCTGTAAGGTACACACACAAGTGGGAAGCATACCCATAATCCATCCCTTTCAGAGGGTAATTCTATCACATGGGTAAGTGCTATTTCCAGGCTGATTACTCATGCAAATGCCAAAATTCCACCTAAGCATATTCTGTACATACCACTTAACTCACATAGCGTGTATTTGAAGGGGTCATATACATAGACAGAACTTGGGAAGGACTCTCACATGTGTATAACTTAAGAATACTGTAAATTATATCAGTATCTCCAGAATCTACTGTAGGCATGAACATTTAAACCAGCTCTATGGGTGGTGTAAGTGCTTGCACCTAACTTTTATGCACAAATATACTTGATTATGCTAGTATTCTATAAGGGAATGTAGGCAACTAAGTTCCTTTATCGAATGAGCTCCTACCAGGTGCCCAGTTATAGAACTGCCCTACACAAGTCTGATGTATTAAATAGTTCTTTTATCTTTCTTTCTCTACCATTCTCCTTTAGGGGGCAATACTATAAATGGTGCTAAAAGTTAGGCACCAAAAAACTGGGCGCTAAGCTAGTATTCTATAATGGCTGCCGTGTGCCAAATATGATATAGAATACTAGCACACCAAATATTAGGTATGAGAACTTATGCCATGTCTAAGGCTGGTATAAATGTTGGTGCCTATGTGCAGCAGTTGGGAGCATAAATGCAACTATTCTATAAAGTATGCGCAAAAATAATTGGAACAACCCTGACATGCCCATGCTCCTCCCATATTAACATCCCCTTTGCATTTGCAGGCTAGAGAAGTTATGTGTGGTTTATACAATAGGGGCATGTCTGTTATTCACACAACTGCAAATTAGCACCAATTAGTGCTTGCTAACTCCAATTACTAGTATTTATCACTGATAATTTGCCAATTTAGTACATCGTGTTATGTGTGTAACTGGCCCTATTCTATAGCTGAGCACCCAATTGCACACCAAAATCTGGGTGCCATTTATAGAATTTGGGGGTTAAAGTATACATTGTTGTGCTTTTGAAGTTAAGGTTAGACCTTAAATACACAAAAAGTAGCACATATGAGTCTGTGCCAGAGCCGGTGGTGGGAGGCGGGGCTGGTGGTTGGGAGGCGGGGATAGTGCTGGGCAGAGTTATACGGTCTGTGCCCTGAAGAGGACAGGTACAAATCAAGGTAGGGTATACACAAAAAGTAGCACATATGAGTTTATCTTGTTGGGCAGACTGGATGGACCGTGCAGGTCTTTTTCTGCCGTCATCTACTATGTTACTTTGAGGCATATTTTCAAAGCACTTAGCCTCCCAAAGTTCCATAGAAACCTATGGAACTTAGCCTCCCAAAGTGCTTTGAAAATAAGCCTGTTAGTCTACCAGCCAATGTACTTACTGCTGTCCACTCTGCATCTTACTGACACAATTGAAAAACTCCAGGATTATCCTTTCCATCCCATGGGAGTATTAAAATGGATTCACTGTAGCTAAGTTTTACCACTCTAAAGGGGTCCTTTTACTAAGCTGTGGTAGGCACTAATGCATGTTTATTGCAGGTTACAATGCACTAGCACAGGGTGGGCTGATGCCTCCCATGGTACTTTTTGCATGTGCATGTCCTTCCCACATGTTAAAGTTTTTATTTTTTTTAGCACTGGGGCTGGAGAGTAGGTGTGTTCTGTGCTAATCAGTTAGTACTGCTACATTGCTGTGCACTATCTGATTAGCATATGGTTAGCGCATGAACTCTTAACGCCTACAAAATAGATGTAGGTAAGTGCTCACGCAGTAATGGCCAAACATTAATGAGAAAACTAACACATGGCCATCATTATAGAAACAGAAAAACAGTTCTTTCCCAGCAGCACTAAAAGCAGCCTTAGCGCATAGGAAAGACCCACACTGGTGATAGTGCAGGCCACTTTTACTGCTGCATAGTAAAAGGGTCCCTACGTTTACTCATAGGGTCTGCACTAGGATGATTTAAGAGGCTGTCAAGTTCCATCCACGAGTTAAGCACAGGACTCCCAATGTCTGCAGTCATAAGAACATAAGAGTAGCCATACTGGATCAGACCAATGGTCCATCTTCCCAGTATCCTTTTTCTAACAGTGGCCAATTCAGGTCACAATCATCTGGCAGAAATCCAAATAGTAGCAACATTCCATTCTACCAATCCCAGGGCAAACAGTGGAGCAATATAGAGGCAGTATTATATTCTTGGTCTTATTTACCATCCCTTTCCTAATAATCCCTAGCATCCTGTTTACTTTTTTGGCCACCACCACACTCTGGGCAGAAGATTTCAGTGTATTGTCTACTACCACACCTAGATCTTTTTCTTGGGTGCTGAGACCCAAGGTGGACCCTAGCATCAGGTAACTATGATTCGGATTATTCTTCCCAATGTGCATCACTCTGCATTTGTCCACATCAAATTTTATCTGCCTTTTGGATGCCCGGTCTTTCAATTTCCTAAGATCTTCCTGCAATTTGTCACAGTCCACAGGTGTTTTAACAACCTTGAATAGTTTTGTATCATCTGCAAATGTAATCCCTCACCCGTCATTCTGATTTCCAGATTATTTATAAATACGTTATTACTATTCATTTTTTAAAGGAGTCTCTTTAATCTATCTCTAGCATCCAAAGATCTCTCCTTTAGATCTTCCCACTTTTTTATATAATATAAGAAACATCTAGCAACTTTTTCACAAAGGTTTCTGCATATCCTGTTTCCCAGCTATCCAGAGAAAGATCTTTCCTTTTTCTAGGAACATATAAAAATATAGGATGTCCCATACTAGGTCCATCAAGTCCAGCATCATCTCTCTGACAGTAACCAATCTGGATCACCTGAAAAGTACCTAGCAGATCCCAACAATAAAGTCATTCCAAGTTGCTCATTCCTTGAAACAAGAGATGGAAACTCACCTATCTATCTGGCTAATAAATGTTACGTACCATGCATGAACGGTACATTTAGGCACGTAGGTGCTAGCTAGGTCCTAAGCTTTATTCTTTAACTGATGAATGTAACTCACCTAGTGCATAAATGCAAGGGAGCATACAAGTGGGCAGGGTATAGGTAGGACTCCCACTTACACATGTAATTTACAGAATACTGTAAGCTATACACTACAGTGCCTCATTTAGGCGCTCACATTTATGCCTGCTCTTGCCATGCTGTTCAGTCCCCATTTGCATCCTGTAGTTCCCCGTGATAGGCTCTTTCAGAGCACATGTCCAGCTCCCTGTCTTACAGGACTCTTTCTATTGGCTTGCCTTGTTCTCTGTGTATGCTAGGCAAGTTGTCCCCTCCCCCCCTTCTCTCTCCATCGGGTCCATAGAGTTAGTCTGCAGCATATTTCCTCTGTGAATTGAAACTGTCTATGCTATATTCTGTTGTATGATCTGTTCAAGCTATTGTGACTCTGAAGATTTCACCAGTGTAAAAGTATAAACAGCTTTACTCTCAGCATGCTGTTGAACTCAGGGGCGTATCTGTAATGGGGCCACAGGGGCCAAGGCCCCTGTAGATTTGGCCCTGGACCCCCCTACCGACGGCCCTCGCAACCCCCCTCCCGCTGCCAACCTGCCGTCGCCTACCTTTGCTGGTGGGGGACTCCAACCCCCACCAGCCGAAGCCGTCGTCCTTCATTCGTTTGTTTTCTTCTTTCTGAGTCTGATTCGTCTCTGACGTCCTGCACGTACACAACGTGCAGGACGTCAGAGTCAGACTCAGAATGAAGAAAACAAACGAACAAAGGACGACGGCTTTAGCTGGCGGGGGTTGGGGTCCCCCGCCAGCACAGGTAAGCGACAGCGGGTGGGGGTCGAGAGGGTCGGCGGGCGGGCGACAGTTGTTGGAGGTGGTTCTGGTTCTGGCGGCGGGGGGGAGGGGGGTTGCCGGGGGGGGGGGCTAAAATGTGCCCCCTCGGCTCTGGACCCCCCTACCGGCGAAGTCCAGATAAGCCCCTGGTTGAACTCCTCCCTGTTTCTCTCTCTTGCATAGAGAGAGAGAGCTGGTTGACAACAGACTCCCAGTTTGCAAGTCAAAAACTCTTGTCCAGCACATCCTTGTTTAATTACTGCATTAAAGATGATTTTGGTTCAAGAGTTCTGAGTCTTCTCATAGTGATATTCTATACTCTGGTTTAAACAGCATGCCAATCACCCAGTGGCACATGGGAGGTAATTGGGAGGTAATTGGCATATTATGCGTGTAGACCATTACCACCCGGTTACCGCATGAGATCTTACCACTAGGTCAATGGCTGGTGGAAAGGTCTCAGACCCAAAATGGATGCATGGCAATTTTCATTTTGCCACACATCCATTTTCAGCAAATATTTTAAAAGGCATTTTTTACAGGTGTGCTGAAAAATGATTCTGCACATGCCCAAAACACACATCTACATTACCACAGGCCATTTTTCAGCGCACCTTTGTTAAAGGGCCCCTAAAATACCTAAGTATGACTCTGCTTATGATTTTTGTTTGTCTTCATATTTCACATTCTGTATTTCCAAGAATAGTGGCTGTCTGCCCTGTGAATGCATTTTTGGTATGCTAATACTGTCTCCGTGACTGCAGACTCTGAGATGCTACTGCTATGCTGACCAAGGTGATCCTGGGGGCAGTAGAAAGTGGCCCCCTCTTTCTTTGTGTGAATGAAAGACAGATGTTTGTTCAACTGAGAGCTGATTCCTAAGACAGAGGTGGTGGGCAACACTTTAAGGAGAGATTTGTGATGAGATATTAAGGAGATACTTGGATGTCCCAAAGAAATGATTTTCTGATCAAAATTAGCTTTTGTCGCCTCTTTCATTTTCAAACATTTAAAAAGCATGCATTCTTCATTTTGAAGACTTTGTCAAATATATGGGGGACTTCAAGAGATATAGCCATTGTAGGAATGTTATTAAAATGTGTACTTAGGAGGAATATTCCAAACGAAATACTACTATTTAAAATATGGGCAGCCATTTTTGATTCCCATGTGGATTATTTTAAAGCGACAACAGCAGTGTACATGTGCTAAATTACATCCTTGTGCCTTTTTTCCAGATATGCCTGATGCTACTGGGATCATTCAGACTAATAAAAAAAAAAAAAAAAACAAGGGTATGGAAAAGTGAAATATACCAGATATATTTGGGGGATGAGATAGGGGCAGGACAGAGAAATCACATAAACACAAGTCACAGGAAAAGGCTTCGAAATACAGCAGTCCTCCCCCACCAACCTATTTTGCATCATGGAATGCAATTTTTTTATTCAAGCGTTCTCTTACATTCACACACCTCCATCTTTAACTGCTTTGAGCTCTTGGTTTACTCAAACTTGTAACATAATTAGCTATCAGGGCAATAATCTCAACTTTGAATAAAGTTCTCCACATTCTAACCACACATATACAAAAACAGAGCATTAACTTCCATTACTGTCCAGCAATGCAATCCAAAAATGATCAATAAACATACATCAAATCCTATAATTAGCTTCATTAATGATTCTTATTTGCAACCACTAGGAAAAAAAATTGAAAACAAGATTTATGGAGCCTAAGGATGTTGTTGAAGTTGCATGAAAACTTAACTGCAAAATCAATTCCAGCTGAATTCAGAATTGCTAAGCTCTGGGAGTCAGATTGTAATCAACTGTTGAGACCCACTTCCTTTGCCAAGATGTGTGTCTGATTATTATCATCAAGGCAGGTACACACCAAGAATTCATAATTTATTCCTGCCTCTTGATGGGCTAATAGCACAAAATAAATATATTTACCATTGTCAGTATAAGGGGATGTTTATTTTCCTTTACTAGTGCCTGTGTTTCTCCACTGGAAGGCATATGGAATGTACCCTAACAGAATGAGAGAATGGAGGATGAAACAAATTCCTGAGGTTTTATTTTTGAAACACCACTCATTACCTGGAATTTCCCCTCAGCTACATAGGAACATGTTTCATTGTATTCTATGAACAGCACTAGCATCTTATCTATGTTATGTGAATGTTGTGTGTGCCTATCGGGTGTTTCATTGGTATTGTGCTGACATTGGATCATATTTATGTTATTTGCATGTACTTCCAAGCTATTATGGTATCATTTATATTCTGCTAACAATTATCTTATTGTTATAAAATTGTTATATAGTGTTAAATGTAATGTTAGTCCTATTACCAGGTTTCAATTTGCCATTTCCAAGTTTATTTCATTAATTGTATTTATGCTTATATTTGGTCATTTTACTATCATTATGCTCAATATGCTGTTAATAAAATTGTAAGTTCTATGTTAAACTGTACCTGCTGTATACTGCCTTGGGTGAATCTTTTCATAAATGCAATAAATTCCAATAAATAAAATAAAATAAAAAATAATCCTTAGAACCTTAGCGGCCCTTTTACCAAGCTGTAGTACAAGGGGGCCTTCGGCGGCATCAGCAAATGGATTTACTGTGCACCAAGGCTCCTTTTATCACAGTGGGTTAAAAAAAAAAAAAGGACATGGCTGTGTGATAAGTACAAACTTGCCGTGCGGCCATTTTCTGGGAGTGCTCTGCCTGATTTCCACCAGGTAAACCCCCAGCGGTAAAAATAAAAAATATTTCCAGTTGCACCAGAAATGGCAGACGATGAAGGTGGCACTACCACCGGCTCCTGCAGTAGGCTGGCAGTAGTGCTCGATCGGCGCATAATAACACTGCAGTAGCTGTACCATAGAGTTGTAAAAGGGCCCCTAAGGGTCAAGAAATCCTTCCCTACCCCCCAACAGAGAATCCATACCAGATTTTCCCTAAAAGCTCAATGGAGTGGGGCCCTGCAACCCACTAAGCACTCTGGGAAATGCATGAGCAGAGGAGCAGCCTAGTGATTAGAGCACCGGGTGTGTTGTTCCAGGCAAGCCTTATCACTGTTCTGTTACATCACTCCCAGAATGATCAGCATGCAGTTTAAACCCAATACTGTAAGTATACAACATCACTAAGATAGTCTCAATTCTTAAGCAAATCTTCTTTAATGTAGTAACTTGAACAAGGAGAAAATAACTTACAGTTTGTTGCTTGAAAAGTATGTAGCCAGGGGGCATTCCAAGATGGCTGACGTCTGTTGCTGAGCACTGCCACAGCGGTTTTTTCTTTTAGAGAATTTCCTTCTTATTTCTCCTAGATGGGGAAGAAACGCAAGGGAGTACAATGCCTGCTATCAGCAGCTTCAGTGCCAGTATTATCCGGGCCGATGGACAGTTTTGTACGTCATCCCGAAGCAGCAGAAGTAACTCCAGGTGGCTTGTTGGGATTGTACTTGGTGGAAGGTACGCCACTGACTTCCTCTGAGATGGAAGTTTCTCTATCCCCCTCCTCTCCCACAGGGAAGTCCCATTCGGCCGATCGAGATGAACGAAGGCCATGGGGCCCTGAAGCAATCCACAGCTAGAATAGATGCTGTGGAGATTGAGAACATGCCGGTGAGTGGGGATGTGCAGCAAGCAGAACAGCAGCTTGGGCTTTCCGTACAGAAGGGAGCACATGGTGCAGACTTACCTATAGTTAAAACGTCACCAGTTACTATTGAATTCTCTACTTTTACTCCGGTAAGACCAGTGCCGTAGCAAGGCCAGCTGACACCCGGGGCGGGTCGCCGCTGCGCACCCCCCCCCGGGTGCAGCACGGCATGCACCCCCCTTCGCGATGCACCCCCTCCGCGACGCACCCCCCCTCCGTGGTGCATTCTTACTTGCGGGGGACGGGCGGGAGGGCCGATCCGCCCCGAGTGCACATCGCTCGGAGCTGCGTCGGCTCCGCTGGTTCCCTGCTCTCTCTGCCCCGGAACAGGAAGTAACCTGTTCCGGGGCAGAGGGAGCAGGGAACCAGCGGGGTTGACATCCCCCCCCAGCGTGTGCACCCGGGGCGGACCGCCCCTCCCGCTCCCCCCCCCCCCTTCCTACGCCACTGGGTAAGAACTAAGATATTTACTTTGGAGACATTATGGGAAAGCATCTTGACATTAGAAAAGTCCTTTCTGGGACAGATGGGAGTACTTTCTCAAAAAATGGATACTTTGGTTATATAACAGAATACTGTTATAGCAGATATTAATGGATTAAATCAGTGTGTCACTGAAAATGAAAACAAAATCTCCAACAGATTCAGCAGAAAGAAACAGCAATGATTAAAGATATTTGTATTATACATCGCAAGTTGGAGGCACTGGATAATGCAAATAGAAGGTGAAATTTAAGATTTATAAATTTTCCCCAAGTACCAGCGGTATCTGCTCTTGAGATGTATAAAAAAATTTGTTACAACAGTTTTGAAAGTGCCTGTTGAATCTGTTCCACCAGTTTCCAGAGCTTATTACCTCCCCCAGAAAAAGAGAAAGGAGAGAGTTGGAAAAATTTCTTTAGAATTAGATAGTTTGGATTTAACAGCCTTTCTACAAAGATCAGATTCTGACCCTGTGGTTGCTACATTACTAGTGACGTGTATTCAAACCTGATAGGGACTGGCTACTCTGGATGTTTTTCCGGTCTAAGGATACTACTTTCATGAATGTAAAAGTTCAGCTTATCCCAGATGTATCTAAGGACACTCAGCGGAGGAGGAGACAGTTTCTTCTATTGAAACCTGCGGTGTTGAAGTTGGGAGCTCTTTTCTTTTTACGTTATCCATGTAAATGTCTTATTAAGTACCTGGAAACATGTTATGTGTTTTAGGAACATGAAATATAATGTAAGAAATAAAACATCGAACATAAAACAGTATAGAAAAATAAATGTATGTTTATATATGTATATATATATAATGATCAAAATATAAAAATATAAAAACAAAATTATAATAGAAAACCTATATGGAAATTGCATAAAATGACACACATATATCTTGTTACATGATTTTTATGTGGAACCAATGAGTTTAACAATTTACTGGGAAAATGCCAGTATTATGAATCTATATTTACATTTACATGACTTAAGGACTATGAGTCCTGGAAAAATCCTTATCAACCAGGTGGAAAATGGGTGCTCTTAAAAAAAGGAAATAAAATATGAACAAAAAGATGAATAGATGAATGATCACAGTGGAATTATATTAAATGGATTGGTGAATGGGCAATTAAATAAAGGAGAAAATGTCTATATGTGCTTAATGATGTCAATTCCAGGGGACGTGATGCAAATTATATGAACTGAATGGTACCAATAATAATGAATAGGAAAAACAGCTAATATAGACATATTGCCCTGAAACGGACGATGATATAAATAATGAATTAGTTATGACTCACCAGGAATTGTCAATGCATCCAGGAGCTGTGTTTAATTATAGCAATAGGAAATCGCTTACAGGAATGATCAATAAAAGATCATCTAAATGGTCTGGAGTGCTGGAAAAGATAAAGGTATTAAGCTGTGTTAAAAATAAACACATTGATATGTATGATATCTAAAGAGAAATATACGTAAGTCAGGGTGAACAGCAGATGTATAAGAAATATAAAAATCACTATTGTGAAGATATTTGGAAAAAAAACGGTGAGAGGCAAAACAATGTTCTTCTCAAAGTCCATTTATATCTGAATGGTAAAACTCAGCAACTTCTTGCTTGTCTCCAGTGGCGACTTCTCTCTCGCAGTCTTGGAGGAGCTGAAATGAGAGACAGAAAACACAAACAAAAACCCACAGTGGTCCACGATGTCCTCAGCTCTTGGTGGTATGCATCACTGGCTCAGTGATGGCTCTGCTCAAGAAGTTCCTTGTCTTTCAGGGAAGTCTTGTGTCGAAGTTTCCAGGTGGTGCCAAGTTGTCATTGATGATCTGTAGTTCTGTATCTTGGATGGCACTTTTGATGATAGATGACCATTCCATTAAGTATCATTTCTGCTATCTCTACTGCCAGCACTGCTCCATACAACTCTAAGTGTGCTGTTCTAGGTTAGGTGAGATGACAAAGCTTCAACAGCCAGCTAAACCGTCCCCAACTTTACCAGTTGTCTCTCGATTCTTAATCCAACTCTTCTTTAATATAGCAATCATAACAAAGAAAATCAACTTACAATTCAGTTGCTTGAACAGAATTGTTGCCTTCTGTACATAAAGTCTGTATCTAGCTACCTCAGAGGCAAGGAGATGGCCAGAACCTTAGTACAGCTTCCTTCAGAATCTTATGCAAAGGAACTGTCACAGCCTCTTTAGGTGGAGAAGAATCATCCAGGACCTCGAACATTTCAGTCCTGGGTTCATCCTCAACTTCCACAGGGAAGGGAATAGCCGTAGCCATTTCCAGGACAAAAGAGGAAAAGGACAGACTCTCCGGTAGAGATAGTCTCCTTTCTGGTGGAGGGGAAGGATCAGAGAGAATCCCAAAGGACTCACCAGAACAGAAGTACCTGGGATCCTCTTCTGACTCCCACGAACGCTCCTGCTCAGTATTGGATAGAACCTGAGTCAAGGTGCTTCGACACTGAACCTGCCTCGACGCCAAGGAACGATGTCCTCTATGGCAATGTCCGGTCTGACTGCGGTGAAGCTCCCTCCACCGACATAGAAAGGGAGTCGACCTGCCAATGTGGATGCCGCAAGCGGCATCGTGGTCGGGGACCTCACCACAGGCGAAGGGCCAGACACCGCTACAGCTGCAGGTACAGAAGGCGCAAGCACCCCCGACACCGAAGCTGACTGTCGTAACAGTCCCTCCAGAAGTTCTGGAAACAAGGTCTGGATGCGCTTGTCGAGAGCTGCCATCGGAGAAGGCTGCGGGGTCAGTGGAACAGGCAGTGTCAGAATCCGTGGAGACGGGAGCAGGTACCAGGCTGCTAGGGACCGACGCATTGGCACCTCCTGTTTCGAGGGGGAGCGATCCTCTTGGCGCCGACGCTTCTCGGGTGCCGACTCTCTCAACGCCCCGGAGCTCCTGGTACCGTGTGTTGAAGAAGAACGATGATGGTGCTTCTTCGCCTTCGCTTGACGCCCGTCATCGAGACTTCTCGGTACCGATGAGGAAGACGTGGAATCCTCACATCTCCTCGGGGCCGGGTCCGACGAAGGGCGGTCCTGGGGGGCCTGCATAACAGGAGGCCTCGAGGCAGGTGGAGACCCACTTCATGCCTCACTGCTCCCAGCGCGAGTTGGTCTCTCAGCAGCCATTACCTTTCTTCTTGACGTCGATGCCGACCTCGGCAACGATTTCAACGTCGAAGGACCGGACTGAGCCCCAAAAGGTTTTCTCATTGGGCTTCTCAAGATGCTTGGGTCCATTTCTTCAAACAAAGACACAGACTACAAGCGGCTGGGCTACGGTCGGGCCCAAGGCACTGGATACACCAGGTGTGGGTATCGGTACCTCAGATAGTCCGGTTGCACCATGTACAACGCTTGAAGCCACTGGGTATCTTCGATGACATGGAAGGAAAAACGGCTTCAGCGAAATCAAACGATGCGATTGTGCCAAAAAAGAGAAGGGTACAAAAACGGAGAAAACCTGGCCGCATTGAAAAGAAAGTAAACTTAAAATAGAGGGAAAAAAATACTAACGGTAACTACTGGGAAATTTTTCTTTTTTAAGAAAATGACTAAAATAATAAAAGAAATAGTCATCAGACTATGCTCCTGGGCCAAGAACGAGGAGAGCAGAAAAAAATCCTGTCACCTCGTCGTGGACAAAAAAGAACTGAGGAAGCACGCTCATGCAATGGGTGGGAAGTCATCTGAGCATGTGCAGTAAGTGCGATTCAAACACTAGAAGACTTTAGCAAAACTTTGTTTTTGTTTTGCTGGCAAAATGCCGATTGCTGGGCCGACGTGACGCAGCCTGCTTGTTCTTGGAGAACTTCACTTTCTCTGAAGACAAGCAGACCTATGTATTCTCACATATGGGGAATCCCTAGCTACCAGGCTCACTGAAAACAACAAAAACAGCAAAAAGAAAGCACTGAAAATAATAACCATTGGTCAACTGGGCCTCATAATGGCAAGGACATATCAGAGATCAACCTGAAACTATATACAACTATGTGAGAGTGCAGCCTGCAACAGAAGAAAACAGGCCTTAGTGGGTAGAGTTGGATTCTAGACCCCAAATAGATTCTGCAATATTGTCTGTCCAAACCGACTGTCATATCAGGTATCCTGCTGAAGACAGTAGTGTGATGTGAATGTGTGGACTGAAGACTATGTTGCAGCCTTGCAAATTTCTTCAATGGATGCTGACCACAAGTGGGCTACTGATGCAGCCATAGCTCTGACACTTTGAGCCTTGACATGATCCTCCAGGGTCAGCCCAGCCTGGGCATAAGTGAAAGAAATGCAATCTGCCAGCCAATTACGAGATTATGCATTTCCCAATGGCAATCCCCATCCTGTTGGGATTAAAAGAAGGGTGGATTGTTTTGGGGGCTTAGTGTGCTCCATGTAATAGGCCAATGCTTGCTTGCAGCCCAAGGTGTGCAAGGTGCTTTCGCCAGGATGGGCATGAGCTTGGGGGAAAGAATGTTGGCAAGACGATTGACTGGTTCAGATGGAACTCTGACACCACCTTTGGCAGGAACTTATGGTGCGTATGGAGGACTACTCTGTTGTGATGAAACTTAGTATAATGTGTATCCACTACTAAGGCCTGCAGCTCACTGACCCTATGAGCTGAAGTAACAGCACCAAGAAAATGACCTTCCAGGTCAAATACTTCAGACGGCAAGAATCTAGTGTCTCAAAAGGTGCTTTCATCAGCTGGGTGAGAATGATGTTGAGGTCCTATGACACTGGCGGAGCTTGACAGGGGGCTTTGATAAAAGCAAACCTCTCATGAACTAGAGGTTGTCAAGAGATGAGCTTACCCTCTACACATTGATGATAATCACTATTTGCATCGAGGTGAACCCTTACGGAGTTGATCTTGAAACCAGACTCAGATAGGTGTAGAAAGTATTCAAGCAGGGACTGTGTAGGGCAGCTGTTCCCAAACCTGATCCGGGAGGCTGGGGTGCATGCACTGCCTCCACTGCATGCAAATCTCTCTCATGAATATTCATTGTGGATATCCTGAAAACCTGACTGGCTGGGGTGCCTCCTGGTGTAGAGCAAGAAAGGGGATCTAGGGTCTTGCCCTCACATCAGACGGCAAATCTTCTCCACTTGAAAGAGTAACACATCTTAGTGGAATCTTTCCTGAAAGCCAGCAAGACCTGGGAGACACCCTCTGGAAGAACCAAGGAAGCAAATTCTAGGCTCTCCACATCCAGGCTGTGAGGGGCCAGAAACTGAAGTTTTAGATGCAGAAGAGATCCCTCATTCTGTGTGATGAGGGTTGGAAAACACTTCAATCTCTACAGTTCTTTGGAGGATAATTCCAGAAAAAAAAGAGAACCAAATTTGATGAGGCCAATAAGGTGCAATCAGAATCATGGTCCCACAATCTTGCTTGAATTTCAGCAAAGTCTTCCCCACAAGAGGTTATGTGAGGATACGCATACTGAAGACTGGTCCCCCAGTTAAGGAGGAAGGCATCCAAAGCTAGTCTGTCATGGGCCTGGAGCCTGGAACAGAACTGAGGAACTTTGTGATTGAGTTGAGCGGCAGAGATCTAAAGAGGGGGTGCCCCAAGCTCAGAAGATCTCAAGGACAATGTCTACATTGAGAGACCACTCATGCGGTTGCATAACCATGTTCAGTCTGTCAACCAGGCAATTTTTGCCTGCCAGATAAGTGGCTCGAAGGAGCATGCCATGCTGGTGAGCCCAAAGCCACATCCAGATAGTTTCCTGACACAGAGAGCATTAGGTGCCCCCATGCTTATTGGTGTAATACATGGCAATCTGATTGTCCATTTGAATGAGTACAATTTGGTGAAACATCTGATCTCCGAAAGCCTTTAGAGCATTCCATTTTGCCCGAAGATCCAGGAGATTGATCTAGAGATCTGTTTCTTGGGCGGACCAAGCACCTTGAGTGTGAAGCCCATCTACATGCTCCCCAACTCAGGAGAGATGCATCTGTTGTCAACACCTTCTGTGGCTGAGGAATTTGGAATGGAAGTCCCAGAAACTGGATCAAATGGTCCACCACAACAAGAAACGAGCAAGTTCCAAGGACACTCATATGACATCTTCTAGACACCCTCATATGGCTCGACACCACTGAGAAGCTAGGGTCCTTTGGGCAGTTCTCATATGAAGATGTGTCATGGGTGTCACATAAGCTGTAGATGCCATGTGACCCAATATCCTCAACATCTGCCGAACCGTGACAGTGTGACTAGAGTGTCTGCCCTCTGCCCTGGGTGAAAAGCTTGAACCTTTTGTGTATCGAGCAGGGCTCCAATGAATTCCAATTGCTGTGAAGGGTGTAGATGGGACCTGGGGTAGTTTAAAAACAAACCCTAGTAGCTTGAGCACCCAGATAGTCCTCTGCATGGATTCCTGAGCACCATCCTCCTCCATACTCTTCACCAGCCAATTGTCGAGATAAAGGAACACATGGACTCCCAGTGACATTAAACATACTAGTGAAGGGCCTGTTGGGGTGATAGTTGTTGGATTATTTGTAGTAAATAATTAGCAGATTTTAGTACACACAGCTTCAGCTTTAGAAATGTTAATTTCTTTCTTCATCTCTCTCTCATTCACCCCTGAATAATTCACTGCTGAGTCACTTTAAAGTTGAAGTAACAAAACATCTGTTTACTCACAGTTTGTAGTTAGATTATAATCAGACAGGCTTATATATACATATTACTATACATTTGTCTTATCAGCTCCTTCCATGTGCTTAGATGGTAATGGATGCTCACACCACCATAGATCCTCTCAGGTTAGGAGAGATCATGAGCTCCATGTGCTCCATGTGCTGCATGTGCTGTGTCTAACCCCCACAGGAAGTTGCATAGCTGTGTGACCTCTCTAAGTAATTCACATCAGAGGTCACAGAGTAATCACAGAGAAATAATAGGTGACAGGCAATGCATGTAAAAATACAATTACATTCCAACAAACCCCTTCTCATGCATAACTGTCATGCAATTATTTATTCATACAAAGTCCAAGCTTTATACGCAGATTCACAAAATGTTCTCTGAGTAACGGTTTGGTCATGATGTCAGCTGTCATCTCACTGGTGTGACAATAGTGTAGACTGATGACCCCTTCTTTCGCCAACTCTCGCACGTTGTGGTATTTCGTTGCGATGTGCTTGGTGCGTGACTGAACCTTGTCATTCTGTGACAGTCGGATGCAGCTCTGATTATCTTCCATTATCTGGATTGGTCTCTGTTCAGCTATACCAAAATCCAGCATAAGTTTTTCAATCCACATCAGTTCTCTGCACGCTTCCGATACAGCCACATATTCAGCTTCTGTAGAAGACAAACTCACAATACTTTGTTTATGACTGGCCCATGAAATTTGTACATTTCCATACATAAGCACATATCCACTTGTGGATTTATAATCAGAATGATCCCCTGCCCAATCTGAATCACAGTAACATATTAGTTTTGGATTACTATTGGCTGAAATCTTTAATTTACAATCAATGGTACCCTTTAAATACCTTACCATCCTTTTAACTGCAGTCCAATCTGATTTGGTAGGTGAGCTGACCCTTCTGCTCAAAATTCCTACTGCATTTGCTATATCAGCCCTGTATGTGGTAGCTAGATATAAAAGCTTACCTATGGCTGATCTATATTGGATGTTATCTGGTAAAGGTTCTCTTACTGTTTCATCCTTCAGAAAATCAGTGATCATGGGAGTGCTTACAACTTGGGCATCTTGCATACCTAAACTTTCAATAAGCTCATTTATTTTCTGCTTCTGGCTTAGAAGATAAGAACCATCATTTTGTTTCTCAATTTCTATACCAAGATAGTATGACACATTACCCAGTTCTTTTATCTCAACATTGAGGTTTAAACACTTTACAATGTCCTTGTACTCTTGCTCACTTTTGCTTGCAATGAGCAGATCATCAACAAAAGCTAAAATGTATGCATATTGTCCATTTGTGCACCTAGTGTACAAACATTTATCTGCTTCACCTTGCTTAAATCCTAAATTTGTCAATATTTCATGCAATTTTTCATTCCAACATTCTGCACTTTGCTTTAATCCACAAAGACCTTTGTTTAATTTACACACTAGCTGTCTTTGTTTTGTATTTATGAAACCTGTTGGTTGTTCCATGTACAAGTCTTCAGTTATATCTCCGTGAAGAAACGCTGTTTTCACATCAATGTGTTTGACTTGCATGCCTTTTGAGACTGCAATGCTCAGAAGTGTTCTAATTGTCGTGTGTTTCACTACAGGTGCAACACTTCATCAAAATCTTCTCCATATTTTTGAAGATATCCCTTTGCGACTAATCTGGCTTTATACCTTTCCACTTTTCCTTGTGCATTCCTTTTTAACTTGAATACCCATTTGCATCCTATAGCTTTCTTGCCAGGAGGTAATTTTGTAAGAATCCAAGTATTATTTTTATCCAATGCATCAATTTCTTCTTGTGCAGCTTTATGCCATTCAGCAGCTTCTTCTGCTGGCATTTTCTCAATCTCATCCCATGTTAAGGGCTCTTGAGCTTCTGCTGACTTTGTTAGGTAAGACAGTCTTGGGGGTGGAACACCTTTGTTTTCCCTGGATGAGCGTCTGACAACAGATTGGTCTGACCTTTCTGCATCCTCTAAATCTGAGAGTCCTTCTCCAATTGATTCCCCTTCTCCAACTGTACTGTCTTCTTCAATGATCCTTTCTGTGTCTGCTTCCTCTGCCTGTTCCTCGTTAGATACAGGTGAGTTGCTTTCAGACATCTGCCTTGGTATGGCATTTATATACACTGGCATGTCTATTATGGTTCTAGTTTCATATTCTGGATGATAAGGCTCATCTGGGATAATCCAGCCTTTATCAACCCTTTTGTTTTCATCAAAATATGTAACATGTCTTATGCCAACAATGCCAGTTTTCAGATTCAAAATTCTATATCCTTTGTGTCCTGGAGTATAGCCAACTAAAATGCCCCTTTCTGTTGTGGAATCCAGCTTATGCCTTCTTTGCTTTGGTACATGAGCATATGCTGTACTCCCAAATGTTCTTATGTGTGACAGGTTTGGCTTCCTACCATGCCATGTCTCATGTGGTGTGCGCTCAGCGCCTTTAGTTGGCATTCTGTTTTGTAGGTACACTGCTGTGAGAATGGCTTCCCCCCATAGTCTTTTAGGGAGATTGCTATCTGACAGCATACATCTGGTCATTTCCACAAGTGACCTAAATTTTCTCTCTGCAACAGAATTTTGCTCTGGTGTATAAGCTACTGTTGTGATATGTTGAATGCCTTCTTGTTCTAGAAATGTGCGCATGCTTTGTGAAGTGAACTCACCACCATTGTCGGTCTGAAGAACCTTTGGTTTTCTTTCAAATTTATTGCTCACCATGGCTACGTATTTCTTCAGCATGTCTGTGACTTGACTTTTTTCTTTCAGCAAATAGGCCACACAGTATCTAGAGAAATCATCCAAGAATATTAGCACAAATCTGTTATTTCCCAATGATGGATATTAAACGGTCCACATAAGTCACTGTGTATTAAGTCCAGCACTTTATTACTCCTATTTCCTGTGTATGCAGGAAATGAGGGTCTCACACCTTTTTGAGTAACACAGTCTATGCATTTCTCCATTTTACCAGCATCTGCACTTATCTGAATGCCAGTGGCTAGTTGCTTACTGTAAAGATCCTGGATCACCTTAGAATCACGATGTCCCAGGCGGCGGTGCCAGATTTCCAGACTACATTTACCATCATTCTTCCTTACTTGCGCCAGATGTGAGGCTTCACCTGAAATGTTCAGCTTATAAACATCATTATGCATAAAAGCTTCAGCATACACTTCATCATTTTTAGAGATTGTGCACTTACTGTTTTCAAAATGAATCGCAAATCCCTTCTTATCTAATGTAGATACACTAAGCATATTGCAAACTGCTTGGGGAATATACAAGACATCACTTACAGGAATTTCTTTAACTTCATTAGACACTTTGCATTTTAAGAATCCAATACCTTTTGCTTGGATCTTAGCAGTCCCTGCGTTTGCAGTTTTAAGAATACCTTCTTCTGGACACATTTCCTGAAAGAAATTCTTACAATTGGTTAAATGGCATGTGCTCCCTGAATCCAAAATCCAAGTACTTTCATTTGAATTATTATTTACCATAGTCAAAGATTTTTCTGTCATTAGAAAGCCCTTGTGTTTATCTTTGTCCTTCATACATTTCCTGGTTTGAAAATTCTTTAGTTCCATTGGCTTAGGTGAGCTAGAGGGAGTGTTTTGTGTTTCCTTACACCATTTAGATACATGTCCTCCTTTCCACATGAGTAGCAAATCAGCTTGCCTTGGGTGGAGTTTTCCCATAGCTCCGCCTTCCTCTGTTCTTTGCCAAGAAATTTGTTTCATTTCTCTCTGACTTGCTTTGAGAACACATCTCCTCAGAATCATTTATTATGCATTCCTGCCTTAGTTTTGATGTTGCCTGTTCAAAAGATTGCCCTTCAATGGCCTCATTTACAGACCTAAAACATCAAACTTCTTTGATAGTGAGGTAAAAAGAAATGCTCTTTTCAATGCATCACACATGGGAATTCCAGAAAGTTCTAGCTTTTGAAATGAAGACATAAGATACATAATGTGATCATTACATTTACTTTTATCCCTTAATTTGGTTTCATTCAACTCTGCCAACCAAATTGGTTGCTGCTTTGCATATGTAGTTGCATACATAGTTCTCAGTTTATATAAAATGTCCTTTGGTGTATCTTTTCCCTCCACTAATATGGCTTGTTTCTCTGAGAGAGCTTCCAAAAGCATGCACTTCACATAATAGTTTGCATTGTCCCATTCAGCCATATTTTCAGCTGTTCTGTCTTGGTCTAAGCATATATTTAATCTTTTTGCTCGAAGGAGACATATGAATCTTAGTTCCCACTGCTGATAATTAAACTCAGTTAATTTAGGCACCTTGAGAGAATAGAACAATGGTGAATTTCTTCCCTCAGCCATTTTCTTAGCCTTCTGTCTGCTGTGTGGGGGGAGAGAGAGACAGACTGAATCTTTCCTTTAAAACTTAAGAGAAAAATGTGGCCTTTTTTCTGCCTGGTAATATTTCTCTTCTTTTTCAATTCCTGAGCCCTGGGCCCATAACCCTTTTGTTGGATTATTTGTAGTAATAATTAGCAGATTTTAGTACACACAGCTTCAGCTTTAGAAATGTTAATTTCTTTCTTCATCTCTCTCTCATTCACCCCTGAATAATTCACTGCTGAGTCACTTTAAAGTTGAAGTAACAAAACATCTGTTTACTCACAGTTTGTAGTTAGATTATAATCAGACAGGCTTATATATACATATTACTATACATTGTCTTATCAGCTCCTTCCATGTGCTTAGATGGTAATGGATGCTCACACCACCATAGATCCTCTCAGGTTAGGAGAGATCATGAGCTCCATGTGCTCCATGTGCTGCATGTGCTGTGTCTAACCCCCACAGGAAGTTGCATAGCTGTGTGACCTCTCTAAGTAATTCACATCAGAGGTCACAGAGTAATCACAGAGAAATAATAGGTGACAGGCAATGCATGTAAAAATACAATTACATTCCAACAATAGTAATGGCAGTTGGGAAATCAGAGGAGAGGCAGAGAGGAGTGGGAATCGGGGAGTTAGCAGTGTTAAAGGCAAAAGACAGTTTGAAATGCCTATTCTTTTAGTGTAAGAGCTAGGCAGACAGGAAGAGAACGTTTTTTGGAGGGGAGGGGTGTATTGGAAGTAAATTTTTAAGGTTGTTTTTCAACTCTGCTTTGACTGACCAGTGCACTTAGGGGTCTGTATTTTTTATTAAAAGTAATTCTATTTAAAAATGATTGTTTAACTTTGTGTGAAAATAAGTTGGAATATAGAAGATAAGACACAGCTCTAATTGATTTGGTATGTGCAGGGAGAGGTGGAGCCCGTTTTCCGGTTCAGACTGGCCACCTGGACTGGGAAACATGCGACCACATTCCCACAGTATGGCTTGTTTACCTAAACAGAGGAATTCTGAAACATTCTGTAATTTTCCTTAGCTCTGAACATGAGTTCTAAGCCTAATAAAAAGGGGCATTTCAGTGAAATGGGGAGCTCATCTGTGAGTAATGTATGAACTGCATAGAGAACCATATTTCCTGGTCAAAGAAACTCCTGGCATTCGCTGTGAACAAGGCCCCCCTAGCTGATGATAAGAGCCTGGATGATGTAAGGGCCAGTGATGATTGTTTTATTGCTTTTCCTGGTCTAGGAACTCTTAGCATTGCTTAGATGTAGAGACCAGTGTAGTAATGATTGTTTATAGATAGGTATTGCTTCTTTTTAGTTATCTAGCTAATCATTGTGTGTATATAGCTTAATCATTGTATATATCTTAATCACTGTAGATTTTAGAACCTCTAATAAAGGTCTCATTTACCTAATACGAATCCAAAAGAATCCACAGTAATTACTGAGTACTCTGTGTTAGTGAAGCAGGCTGTAAATCCATAGCAGTACAAGGGGTTGGTCTATGTTAGAAGACAGAGCAATATACCACAAGCAATTAAGTCTACAAAAGAGATATCAAATAGCTAAACCTATATCCAGACATTTGAAATATTAAGAATAAATATCAGAAAGCACTTAGAGCCCTTTTTACTAAGCTGCACTAGAGGTGCGTTAGCGTATGCTAACCAAGTAGATGCCTATAATATTCCTATGGGATCTACACGGTTAGTGGGCACTTTTTAGCACACGCTAAAAACTCTAGTGCAGCTTAGTAAACAGAACCCTTAATATGGTGTTTCAGGTCCTTGAAGGAGAGCACATGGATGGGAAGGTCTAAAGTGAGCTACTGGACTCATCATACCAATGCTCATAGTGCACATTCTTAGTAATAGCTCCATTTGCATAAAAATGGGACCCGCAATAAATAACCCTTGTTAATGCTACTTAGAACTAGATTTCCTAGTGTGTGCTGTGTCGCCAGTATTTTCCTCTAATGTGTCCACTGTAAAGGCTACAGTTTGTAAGTTAGCCTGCTGAGAGTTCACCTTATACTCTAGTACCTCAACCATGATCCTAAGAGTTTTAGGGCCCTTTACTAAGCTGTGTTAGGTGCTAATACAGCATAAAATGGAATACCATGGGAGACGCTTAGGTGTCCTGCAGTAATTGTCAAATGTGCACATGATGTGTCTTTAAAATATTTTATATTTTGTTGGAGGAGGCATGTCTGGGGGCAAAGAATAGGCATTTTGTGCTAATCAGTTAGCAGTGTTACATTAATGTGCTAACTGGTTAGTGCACAGATACCATATGAGACTTACTGCCTACAAAATGGGTGGCTGTAAGTGCTCACGTGGTAAAAGTTTTTGATGGTAGCGAACTAATTGCAACTTTAATGCATGGCCATTAATACAAAAAACAAAACAAAAAATGCCATTTTTATAGTTGCGGTAAAAAGGGGCTTAGTGGGTGGGGGTAAAACTATGTAAGGGTCCGTTAAGGCCACTTTTTACTGCAGCTTAGTAAAAGTGCCCCTTAGACTCTGGAATCAAGTATTTTCTTAAATCATTGCTTCCACAGCATTTCCAATGCAACATTCCCAGGAACCACACAATCTTGAAGCTCTACTATTCCTTCTGCTGCATCCATGACGGATGCTATCTTATTCTGCTTGGCACAAGCTCCAGCAAAACCCTTCCTAGTGCTGAGCAGATTCCAAGAAGTCATCTATCACACAGAAGACCTAATAAAATGTGTATCCTCTGACATCGATAAGCTCTGTAAAGGATCAGCAACTCCAATTCTCTCGTAATCACTGCTTCAGTGAAAGATGGCCATTCCACCAGCGTGGTTTCCGTTAAAACCTGACACACTAGCTACCTTGAGAGATCATATGTGAGTGGAGAGGAATACAATGCCTGTCCCTCCTGCAGATCAGGGCCAGAATTAGAGTGGGTGACACCAAGGAAGTTGTTCTGGGCCCCCATGCCTGTCTGAAACTGGAGATATAGGCTGCTGGTGGGATTTTGGGTCCCTTCCCAAATTTCTGCCTTGGATTCCAGCATATGTAACACTGGCCCTGCTGAAAATATCAAACAGTAGACAATATTGTTCAATGGCGCATTTATTATGGTGTGCCCAGGTAGGGCCACATTTGTATATTGGCATGTTACCTTGAGTGTCACCAAAGAAAAGAGGAAAAACCGTTCTTTTACAAGAATTATATAGCTAGTGTGTAGCTGTACACAGCCAGACTTCAATTCCATCCCTACACTCATGTACTAGGGTTCTTAAAAATGTGTTCATATTGGTATTAGATGCTCTTATAGTAGAGAAGTCAGTATAGTTTTATTAACAAACAAATTCAACATTCGAAGCGTTCTGTTTAAATAATTGAAGAAATCTGCATTTGTTTCACCTCCTCCTCTAAAGTGATATGCTATGTAGCAACTGAATTAGCAAGAGTTTTTGTTACAGATGTACAATGAGAAGGAAGGTCTGATAAATAAGGCCTGCAGAGCTCACACAGTTATCCTATCAACAAAAAGTCTTATTTTCCAATTATGTTGGCCAAAGACAATAAGCATGAAAGATCATTGAAAAAATGACTCATTAATAAAGGAATAAAAGATTAATGTAAGTAATTCCAATTTCGATAGGTCATCCAGGTAAGAAAAAGGGATGCTCACACTTTGAAGTGTATTTTACAAAAAGGCTTGCTGAACACAGGGCTTACTGTAGAATGCTCTAACACGATGGAAAAAATCCATGTATTCGGTGGTAAGTACAGTGAGAATATCCATTTTACAAAGAAATACGTTTCCAAAGAGAGCAGCATCGTGCAGGACTTTGAGGGCCCCTTTTACAAAGCTGCGGCAAAAGGGGGCTTGCGCTGGTGTTGGCCTGTGTTTTTGATGTGCACCTAGGCCCCCTTTTATCACAGTACTTTGATTTACCCACTGTGATAAAAGGGGGCCTAGGTGAACTAGGAAATACTTACCTGTAGCAGGTATTCTCTGAGAACAGCAGGCTTCTTATTCTCACAGATGGGTAGATGCTAATTCCACGTTGCCCGGCCCGGCAAAATTGCCACAGTAAAAAATAGAGCTTTGAGAAGCCCAAGCTGCACTTCAGCGCGCATGCACCAGTGCCTTCCCACCTGTCACATGAACTCTCAGCTTCAGTTTAATACAAAAGCTACAAAACTAAATGAAAACATCAAAAAGACAATTCCATGGGGCGATGGGCATAATTGTAAGAATAAGAAGCCTGCCATCCTTGAATACCTGCTACAGGTAAGTATTTTTGCTTTCTCTGAGCAACCAGGCTCATCCAAAATAACAAACATTGGTCAATTGGGCTTCGCAATGGCGAGGACGTAACACAGATGAACCTGAAACTATATAAAAACTAGATGAGAGTGAAGCCTGAAACAGAAGTAAATGGGCCTAGGAGGGTGGACTTGGATTCTACACCCCAAACAGATTCTGCAACACTGACTACCCAAACAGACTGTCGCGTCGGGTATCCTGCTCAAGGCAGTAGTGACATGTGAATGTGTGGACTGAAGACCACGTCGCAGCCTTGCAAATCTCTTCAATGGAGATTGATTTCAAGTGGTTACTGACGCAACCATGGCTCTAACATTATGAGAAGTGACATGACCCTCCAAAGTCAGCCCAGCCTGGGCACAAACCAAGGAAATGCAATCTGCTAGCCAACTGGATATGGTGTGTTTCCCGATGGCGACCCCCCATCTTGTTGGTATCAAATGAAACAAAAAGTTGGGCGGACTGTCTGAAGGGCTTCGTCCACTCCATGTAAAAGGCCAACGCTCTCTTGCAGTCCAAGGTGTGCAAACTGCTTTCACCAGGATGGGCATGAGGTTGAGGAAAGAATGTTGGCAAGACGATCGACTGGTTCAGAAGGAACTCCGACACCACCTTCGGCAGGAACCTAGGGTGCGTGCAGAGGACAACTCTATTGTGATGAAACTTAGTATAAGGTGCATCCACTACTAAGGCCTGAAGCTCACTGACCCTACGAGCTGAAGTAACAGCCACCAAGAAAATGACCTTCCAAGTCAAGTACTTCAGATGGCAGGAATTCATTGGCTCGAAAGCAGCTTTCATCAGCTGGGTGAGAATGACATTGAGATCCCATGACACTGGTGGAGGTTTGACAGGGGGCTTTGACAAAAGCAAACCTCTCATGAAGTGAACTAAAGGCTGTCCAGAGATACGCTTATCTTCTACACACCGGCACTATAAAAATAAATATATTTTTGTAGTAACATAGTAAATGATGGCAGATAAAGACCTGAACAGTCCATCCAGTCTGCCCAACAAGAAAAAAATTCATTTTACATGGTATGTGATACTTTATATGTATACCCGAGTTTGATTTGTCCCTGCCTTTCTCAGGGCACAGACCGTAAAAGTCTGCCCAGCACTGTTCCTGTACTAAAATTTCTGAAGCTAACGTCGCAGCCCCTTAAAATTTACACTCCAGCCCATCCATATTTATTCAGCCACGATCAGGGCACAGACCGTAGAAGTAACATAGTAGATGACGACAGATAAATACCTGAACCAGTCCGCCCAGCATTGGTTTTACTCTCCAATTACCGGCGTCACCACCTAATCTCCGCTAAGATTCTGTAGATCCATTCCTTCTAAACAGGATTCCTTTGTGTTTATCCCACGCATGTTTGAATTCCATTACCATTTTCATCTCCACCATCTCCCATGGGAAGGCATTCCACATATCTACCACCCTTTCCGTGAAAAAATACTTCCTGACATTACTCCTGAGTCTGCCCCCCTTCAACCTCAATTCATGTCCTCTAGTTCTACCACCTTCTCGTCTCTGGAAAAGGTTTGTTTGCAGATTAATACCTTTCAAATATTTGAACATCTGTATCATGTCACCCCTGTTTCTCCTTTCCTCCAAGGTATACATGTTCAGGTCGGCTAGTCTCTCCTCGTATGGTTTGCAACGCAAATCCCATACCATTTTCGTAGCTTTTCTTTCCACCGCTTCCAGTCTTTTTACGTCTTTAGCAAGATACGGCCTCCAAAACTGAACACAATACTCCAAGTGGGGCCTCACCAATGACTTGTAGAAGGGATCAACACCTCCTTTCTTCTGCTAGTTATACCCCTCTCTATGCAGCCTAGCATCCTTCTGGCCACAGCCGTTGCCTTGTCACGCTGTTTGTTCACCTTCAGATCCTTGGACAGCAACACCCCAAGGTCTCTCTCCTGAGTCGAGCTTACTAATCTCTCCCCTCCTAATCAGTATCTCTCTTTTAGATTTCTGCATCCTGAATGAATCACTCTGCACTTCTTGGCACTAAATTTTAACCACATTGTGCTTACTGCCGCTTTGTAAAAGGGGCCCTGAATGTGTAAATGCTGGTAGTTAAGCAGGTAAGAGACAATTTTGCAACCTATGTGTGTAAGTGTTGCTGCTTACATGTTTAAATGCCAGCTACAAAATTCTAAGGTTCGAACTTCTGAGGTGATTTTTTTTTAATGCCAATAAGACAAGAACAATCACCCTCAAACCTCCACCTTCCTTCCTTTTACTCCAAGTTCAAATGAGTATTTAGCTGACACTCAAGCATGCCTTAGAGAAGGTATAAATGCAAATATCTACCTTTTTTTTTATGAAGTAGGCATATATTTCCTTTGCTAAATAGGAAATACATGCATACTTTTCAGGGCTACCCAAACTACGTTCAGAAAAGGCATCTTTGAAAACTGTGCATACCATGGACATAAAATTGTTACTTAAATTCATTGCTTCATTTCACTTGCAAATGCCAACCAATACTTCAAAAATGACCTTTTTCACTAGCTTTTCAGAGGTTGTCACCTTATATTCTTTCTTTTTCAAGTGATTAACATTTATTTTTATATTTTCAAGTGGACAAACACAGCAAACACATTACTGTATAGAAGACCAAAGATATGTTATTTCTGAGATTTGCCAGTTTAAGAACACCTGCAAAATGCCATCTTGCAGCTACAAGATAGCAACAACTTATAGAGGTTATGTGGTGTGCATGGAATTTTAAATATTATTTCTTTGATATCACTGTTCAATGCTAGTCAATTAATTATTATCATTCATAAGGCTTTTCTCCTATTCTAAGACACTTAAATAATGCATACCCATTATGTATATTACCCAACAAAACCATCAGTATGATGTACAAGTGGTAATCTTTTCTTAAGCCATCAAATCACAGACCGATCTATTGTAAAGGATGGAAAACACTATCACAGGAGACTATCAGCACAGGGAAAATGACTATATGAGAGCCAGCAGTATCCTTTAATGTTACATATTCCTTCACCTCTGGTGCCACTGCTCAGGTCAAATTACTTCTTTGAAACAATTTTGTTGATCTCTGCCCATTTCATATTAAATATCTAGTCTGCATCACAAATCAAAAATCAAATCAAAGGAACTGTTAGTGGGGAGAGGGCCATCAATCTTGAATTCACAAGATAGGATCCCAAACTGGCACATCTTTTCCATTTCAACAGTATGCAGCAGCATTATGAATACATATGAAAATCTCTTCTGTATTATTTAAGTGCTACATATGTTATAACAATTTTCCACAGTGTATTGTGCTGCACTTGATCACATTATGTTTCTGACCTAGTCAATTCATTTTCTCCTGTTTATGTCTTCTATATTGCCTTTATCGCTACAGTATTTTAAATCAAGAGACAATGGTCTACTTTAGTTCCGAGTATGTCTAAATGCTGGCTTTTTGCTGTAAGAATGCCCACTAATTTGTTTTCTTCCCTGGAACCAGCTACCACTGGTGGGTATGAGGACTGCTTGCTATCGTGCCTGCCCAGTGTGAAAGTGGCAGATCTCAGGTGTCACCTACATAGCATTATGGACAGAGCTGGAGAGCAGCTTGTTGTGCTACATGTGGGTACCAACGAGATAAGGTGGAGTGGAGAGGGAGGTTCTGGAAGTCATATTTAGGCTTTTAGGTAAAAAATGTGAAACCTAGAACCTCCATGGTAGCATGCACAGATGTTTTCTATTCTACATATAGGACACCAGAGGCAAACAGCATTCCTAAGTCTCAATGAATGGATGAGACAATGGTGCAAGGGAAGAGAGTTGCAGAATTGTTAGAAGCTTTGTAACTTTTTAAGGATACACTATAAGAGTGTTCACTATATGTCTAACAATTCCTATTTAAAGGGGGGAGTTGCTTGTTTTTATAAGCTGTATTTTGCCACTGTTTTTGCTGTTACTGTTTATTGTTGTATTTCCAAGATTACTTAATAAACAGAGTAAAAAAAAAACCATAATCCTATTTAAAAGCAATAACAAAAGCGTCATAACATAAACTGTGTGAAGTGTGAGAGCCTTGAGTTTACACACCATGACATCCAGCCCTTGGTAGTGTGAGCATAGTTAATGAATTCAGCCCTGTATATAAGCAAATCATTTATACTCACTAGCCACCATTTGGCTCCCTAACACATATAATAAAGTGTAATGTGTTAAAAAATAAAAAAAAAAAACCCAGTGAAAACTAATAAACAAATGCAGCTTTTTGTTTATAACAGTCCATATGATGAAACCTGGGATGGCCCTAAATTAAATGCAATAAGAGTTCAAAAAAGCAAAGTATCAATTATCTCCACATTGTCCATACAAACAACTTTATGTAACACTTAACTTAATGAAAGCTGCATCATGTCCATATAGCAAAGGACACAATGCGACTTTAATTAAGAAGTGTTACATACATTTGTTTGTGCTGCAGGGTATTAAGTTGGTGTGGGGAAAGGATGCCAGATGAGCCCTAGACAAGCCTTATAAGGACAGGTTCCCTCGTCTCCCTTTCATGGCCATTGTTCTTTCTAGCCCATAGGGCAGTATTGTCCTTTGTCTTTTCAGGTCCAAGAAAACAAACAGGCAAGCAATCCACAATATCCAACACGAAGCACAAAAGCGCAGATCACACAGATGTAATCCAAAGAGAGTTGCAGCAGTCTTACCTTCACTTCCAGTGAAGCAGCAAAATGTCTTGTGGTGAATCTACTACTATCACTCACTGGGTCATTTTTAATGGTGACTGTTAACAGGTCAGAGATCACACCAGGATAAACTTTGCACAACCCATATTTCATAAACTTCAAAATGGTGTATATAAAAGTAGCCATATATATTAAAAAACAGGGGCACTCATATATAAAAATAAACATAGAAAAACGATAGTATTAAGAACAAAATTTTTTAAATGGGTTAGAATGATATAATCAATAAAAAGGCATCTGCGAAGTAAAATCGCTATGGTTATTGACTTGAAAAACTTAAAACTCGAGTCTTAAAAGCAAAAGAACATCACGAGAACAATGCATTTCACCACGTGCATTCCAATGATTTCATAAGCAGGAAACAACCTAATTGACAGGGCACTGTTTACTATGCCGCATTATTGTTTTTTTGTTTTTTTTTGTTAGGTGCGCTAGTGTTTTTAATGCACGTTAACCATGTACGTGCGTTAACAGTGTACACGCCTACAATATCCTTATAGGTGCCCACACAGCATGTGCGCTAATTATAGGTGTGTTAAAAATGCTAACGTGCCTTAGTCAACAGGGCCCTGAGAATGAACAAACCATTCATTGACAGAGAATGTGGTAAAGGCAGTTAGCTTAGCAGAGTTTAAAAAAGGTTTGGACGGCTTCCTAATGGAAAAGTCCATAGACCGTTATTAAATGGACTTAGGGAAAATCCACTATTTCTGGGATAAGCAGTATAAAATGTTTTGTACATTTTTGGGATCTTGCTGGGTATTTGTGACCTGGATTGGCCACTGTTGGAAACAGGATGCTGGGCTTGATGGACCGTTGGTCTTTCCCAGTATGGCAATACTTATGTACTTATGTACTCAATAAAAGGGCTTATGCCAAGTAAAATTACTAACTCACCAAAAGACCTTAAAATAAGTAATAAAAACATATAAGCGGAACAGGAATATCGTTTTTCACCGCTGCATTCCAATGACATCATAAACCAGAAATGATGTCACTGGGCAAGAAAAGACCTCCCCTAACTGCCTCTCTCCTTAAGTGACCACAGACGAAAAAGCATAAAAGGCTGAAGCCAAAATTAATAAACAGAGAAAAGACAAAACAGACTAAAAAACAAGCACAAAACAAGAAAATACTACTAGGTATCAATACATCTATACTTAAAAAAATAAGTAAGATTGTTAAATTAAAACAGATAAAACTAAAAACAGGCAAAGAGGTCAGATAAAACTGAAAATTGGGTACTCACTGCACAGAAAGCATCATTAAAAAAACCTGAGACATCCATTTCATGGTTCAATGCAATAATAAAAATGTCCTTTTTGGCCGTGCTTCACTCAGCTGAGAGACCTGGAAGTAAGTGAGGGACATCCAAGTAAGTATAGTTGTGGCTGAGTGGCTAGAGCAGCGGTCTTGTAATCCAGAGGTGGCGGGTTCAAATCCTGTAGTTTTGTAAAAAAAAAAAAAAAAGGACGAGCACTTGGATTTTTTTTTTTACACTTTTTTAAGTTGTATGAAGTCTTTATTGAACATTTATCAGTTTTTCGGGTGTAGAACGGCCATAATGGCCATCCATGACGAGCACTTGGCCGTTTTAGCCCCCCATTTTATTTTTACATTTTAATAATTTTTCCAATCCCGCACAGACCTCTCGTTAGATTTTCCAGTGTTTTCCAGCGTTAAGGCAATCGGAAAAGTTTAGTGCATCTCATTACAATAGGGTTTCTACACGATTTGCTCATCTGCATTCCATTTTCGTTAGCTGCTACCGTCGTCGGAAAAAAGTGTTTAGTGCATGCCAGGGTTTACTACTTGCTCGTTAATGGTTTGTTAAGGGCTCATTAAGTTTAGTGCATCTGGCCCTAGGTGTCACAGTCTGAAATCTCAAAATTAAGTCTTTGTTTCACCCTCAGAAGAAGTTTATCCACATCTCCACCTCTCCATGAAGGTTTAAGGCAGAACAACAAAAAAAAATTGATATTCCTCGAAGGTGTGGTTAGCTGTCATTGCGTGTTTGACCAGCAATTTGTCCTTAATTTCTTTTTAATGAACTTCGATGTTCAATGATCCTGGTGTTAAATCCTCACTTGGTTTTGCCCATATAAATCTTGTTGCAAGGACATAAGGCCACATATACAACAACAAGTCTTACAATTAGAAAATTGTCTCAAAATGAAATTATGTGGGATGTATAAATTGCTCAAGTTCCAAATTAACAAAACATGCAGAACAATGATCCACATTAAAAATGTCCACATGGTAAATTTCTAAGTTTGGTGTTCTCGCAAGGAAGTGCTGAAGATACCAAAATAGCTTTAAAGTTCTTCTCTTTCTTGTAAGCAACCATCAAATCCTTACCTGAAAAATGTCTGAAGTTCTGAATGATATGCCAATGTTTCTTCAAAATTCTTACCTGATCATTAGCTAAATGAGTGAACACCAGAGGATACACAATTTTATCTTTATATTCCTTGTCTTTTACTTCCAAAAGTAATTCCCTCTCTATCTGTGTTGCACACATATAGCAATTGTTAACACAACTATCTGGATTGCCTTTCTCTATAAATCTATTTGAACATCTCTTTAGTTCTTTCCATATATGTTCTCTGTGTAGTTCAATGACTTATGACAACTGCGGTCATCTAAAACTGTATTCACATCTGTGGGTTTCTTATGTCAGTCTGATAACTGTTTCCTGAATGTGAAGTCAAGAAAAGTTATAGAGTCACTATCAAACTGTACCTGAAAACTGATATTGCTACCCAGGCTATTCAGTCATTCATAAAAGGTTTCTAATTGCGTCTGTGTCCCCTACCAAATAATCAAAATGTTGTCAATATACCTCCTCCATAAGATAACATTTGCGGAGAAAGGGTGCGAAGTAAAAATTTCTTTTCATATGCTACCAAGGGGGCCATTATTGCCCCCATAGTGTTTTCTTTGTTGAAAGAACTCACCATCAAACATAAAAAAAAATGTAAATGCAATACTTGTGAGTTCAACCACAAACTCACATTGGGGCTCATTTTCAAAGCACTTAGACTTACAAAGTTCCATAGGTTACTATGGAATTTTGTAAGTCTAAGTGCTTTGAAAATACACCTCTATGTATTCTTAACAAAAAATCACTTTTATTAATAGTATCTCTACTAACATCTATTGCTTCAGCCTGTGGTATATTGGTATAGAGGGCTTCCACATCCAAGGTTGCCAAAATAATTCCTTATGTATGTCCTAATCCATTTCATACATTAATAATGTCAGTGGAATCCCTAATATATGATGGTATTTTTGATATAAACAGTCTAAGAAATGTGTCTGTAAACATAGAGAGTGGTTCCAATAATGAGCAGTTTGCCAAAATAATTGGTTTTCTTGGTGGTGATGTCAAAGACTTATGTATTTCAGGAAGGATGTAGATTGTAGGAATCTTAGGACATTTAACATCCAAAAATCCAATTTCTTTAATTAGTAAGGAATTGTTTTTCCCTAGAAATATTCAGAAGGGAATGAATTTCTTTAGAATATTAGATGTTGGATCGCCATTTTTTGTAGAAAGTAGCATCATTTAATTGTTTTTTGATTTCAGCAACATACTTGTCTGTATCCATGACTACCACTGGTCCCTCCTTTACTAGCAGGTTTTATTATAATATCTTTATCTGCTTTCAACTTCTCAATCGCTGCCCTCTTTTCCTTTGTTATATTATATAGTAAATTATCTTCTTTTCTTCCAATTTATTGATATCTTGAAGTACCAATGTCTCATAAGTATGTATGAGGGGATTAACTGTACCAGGGGGTAATCATGTGCTGTTATTCCTTACAACTGAAAAATCTGAACTACTCGCTGTATTTGTAGAAAAGTAATCAATGATTTTAAGTTTGCTTACAAATTTAAAGAGAACCACTCATATTAAAGGCATTATAGGAGGGTGTGGGGACAAATGAGAGACCCTTATTCAACACACTTCTGTAGTCGTTAGCTCTCTTTTTGAAAGATTATACTCCATCTATCCTTGTATTTACTCCCTGTGAATTGTGGTTGGATACTACAGGCTGACATTTTTGACTTCACAACCCTACTCTGCAAATGTTATCTTATGGAGGAGGTATATTGTTAACAGTCACCATTAAAATGGTCCAGTGAATGATAGTGGTAGATTAACCACAAGACTTTTTGCTGCTTCACTGGAAGCGAAGGTAAGACTGCTGCAACTCTCCTTGGATAATTATGTTTGTAGCTATGTTGTTCATAGCCAAATATTGATATAGTGTGCATCTTACTAAAAAGGTCTTATTTATCTTAGTTGGTTTGTTGGTTTATTCCTGTAAGGTGATATATTGTGGAACCACCATTGGGGTATATATTTTCTGTGTATATGTTTCTGTGTGTGTGTATGACAATGTTATCATTCATTTTATCATTTTATCATATATATATATATATATATATAATATGCTTTTAAAAGTTTTCATATGTCATACTGTCACATATATAGTTTATTTCTATATATGTAATGTTGGTGTGCTTTTATATGTATGTTTGGTTTTATTATAAGTTTTACTAATATACTTTTATGTTTATTGGCAGTAGTGCTACTAAAGTCCCTGACGTAACCCTGATTAGGGTGAAACAAGGCCTTGTAGGGCTCATTATTTTCTTATGTGTGGTGAATAAATAGAACATTTTTGGATTACATCTGTGTGATCTGCTCTTTTGTAGTCCTTGTCTTTTCAGGACATGGTAGGTGTTCTTGAGATTATGTTTGACATTAATCTCTGCTTTCATATCGCAGACAAACTTGTTGGTACAGTCTGTTTCTTTGCCCTTAATTGAATACATACTGTGAAATTGGTCCTCCTCCCAATCAAGCTTGTGAGAACACTAGTCCTAGTCCTAGTATTAGTTGTCACTCATTTGGACTACTGCAATAAACTATATATTAGACTTACACTCAGGGCTGCCGAGAGACTGGGCTGGGCCTGGGGCAAGGCCGCCCCCCGAGGCTGCCGCGCCGCAGTCCCCACCCGCCAACCCCCATCGACAGCCCCCCTCCATTCAAATCACAGCGCCTCACCTCCATGTGAAAGCGTAGCAGCAGATTGCCTCCCTTTGGGCCTTCCCTCCCTGTGTTCCACCCTCATCTGATGTAAGTTCCTGTTTCCGCGAGGGCGGGACACAGGGAGGGAAGGCCCGAAGGGAGGCAATCTGCCTCTGCTGCACTTTCACAGGGAGGTGAGGTGCTGTGATTTGAATAAAGGGGGCCTGGCTGCGGACAGAGGGGGGCTGTCGACGGACCCAAGGGCAGGTGGGTGAGACCGGGGACTGTGGCGCCGGGCCCCCCTTGGAGGTCTGGGCAATTTTGTCCCCCATGCCCCCCCTCTCGGTGGCCCTGCTTATACTATATTCTCTTAAGCTGTTAAAAATTGATCCAGTCAATAGCAGTAAAGTTATTATATGATGCCTACTCAGTGGCGTTCCTGGGGGGGCTGGCACCTGGGGCGGATCGCCGATTCGCCCCGCCCCCCGGGTGCAACGCCCCCCCGATGCAGCGCAGACCCCCCCCCCCACGGCAAAAGGACACCCCCGTGAAGAACCCCCCCCCCCCCCCCCGCCGGGTGCACACCGCCGGGGGGGGGGGGGGGGTGCCGCACGCGCCTGTCCTCCGTTGTTCCATGCTTCTTCTCTGCCCCGGAACAGAAAGTAACTTGTTCTGGGGCAGAGAAGAAGCATGGAACAACGGAGGGCAGGCGCGCACGGCACCCCCCCGGCGGTGTGCACCCGGGGCAGACTGCCCCCCCCTAGGAACGCCACTGTGCCTACTGCCATGATCACATTTCCTCACTACTACACAAAGGACATTAGCTATCAGTGTTGGCCCACTTCAAGTTTAAAATTCTTGCTCTGGAATTCAAGGGTTTTTCCCCACAGTCTCCCAGTTATCTTTCTGACCTATTGATTCTCAATGTGCTGGGGCAATCCCCGCAGTATTCACAGATGGCTCTTCTCAGCCTTCAATCTCCTTCTTTGTGTACACCTTGATATTTCAAGGGAGATACCTTTTGCTATGTGGGCCCCTAATTTTTTAACTTGCTTCCTATAGATATTTGGTTTAACTATCTCTTGTAGAATTCAAAAAGGCATGAAAACCTGGCTCTTTCATTTGGCATTTGGTGATTGACCCTGGAGGAACTCCTGCTCAGTCGGTTAATGCATTGCCCATTGCTGCTGTTCTTTTTCTCCCCCTATTCACCACCTCAGTTTTGTCCTCCCTCTCCTGCTTTATTTTTGTGACATGTAGACATTGTTATATTATTAAATTCTCTGTTGTGTTATCAATCATGATTTGTGGTACATCAAGTGCTTATAAATAAATTTGGAGGCGGGATAGCAAGAAACGTTGACTTTGTAAGACAAAAGTGAGTTCACAGATACATATTTAAAAATATGCTGGGCTTACGGCCACTGCTGTTTGAAGAACTAATGGTATGGTACACAATATCTCAAAGCACCGTAGAAAAGAAGTGGGGAAGGGAGGCTCTTTCCAAACAGTGAGGAAGATGTATAAGTAAAAGTTCAAAAATGTATTAATAGGTTCAAAAAATGACTCAACACAGCCGTTGTTCGGCGCCGGAGCACCTTCTTCAGGAGTCTTGTGTTACGATATGATGTTAAATCCCAACTAGGTATAAGTGCGGTGGGACCACAGTCCTCATAACCAAGATAAAAGTGGCTTCTGTAAACAACATATGCTGCCGCAGAGAGGTGTGGTCTTTTCCTTACACAATATCTCAAATTCAGAACAAAATATCACAGAGGACTATTCATTCAAAAACTAATCAAGTTATTTGGTAACTACAAAAACCCTTACTGAATGAAAAATGTGCTAAACACAATAATATAGAATGTTATAAACAAATTTCTGAAAAAGGAGGAAAAGACCTCATAAATAGTCTGCGGACATATCTGTAATGAAGAATTGTGGTCTCAACAGACTTTCACATAATCATCGGTCAAAAAACCTCCATACTCTACCTAATGGAACTTTATTCAATTAAATATTTTTTTTTGTTTATCTTTTCTCTAAAATCTTGATAGAGCATACTTAATATTTTCAGCACTCAATTGTACTTGTCTGAATCAATTGTTTCAAACACTAATCTTAGTGAATACCAAAAGGCTTCCCATTTCACCATAGGGCTTCATCAGGGGAATTGGTACGTTTGTGATTTTGTTGCTCGAGTGCCTTCTGAAAATTCAAATCCAAAGCCCCTAATGTCATACGAATGGAAACTGACTAAATAACAGGAAACAGAGAGTAGGACCAAATGGCCAGTATTACAATTGGCAATAGTAGTGGAGTACCTCCTAGGGTGTGTACTGGGATATATGTTATCATATGTGATCTAAAAACAATCAGTGAGACAATTAAATCTGTAGATGGTACAACATTATTCAAAGTAATTTTAAAAGCAGAAGATTGTGAAAAGTTACAGAACATAATAATAGCCATACTGGCCCAGACCAATGGTCCATCTAGCCCAGTATCCTGCTTCCAACAGTGGCCAATCCAGTCACAAGTACCTGTCAGAAACCCAAATACTATAACAGTAAAGCAAAGAAGAAGTGCTTTACATGAGCATCAATGGTAAGAGACACGTTACCTAAACTGTATCAAAAGTGAATTCAGCGTTGAGGCATCATCAATCAAGTGAACCAGCCATGAGTTCTCTTATAGCCTCGAGCTATTTCAGATCTGCAGCACGAACTGTAAGATAATCATCTGCCTCTTAAGCTGTAACAATTTTTTAATTTTTTTTAAAAAGCTAATGAATTTATAATTTGAATTTTATTTGTACTCCAATTAAAAGTAAAAATATAAAGAAAAAACAACAAACAAAAATCACCCATTATTATAATGTTGCCCAATTTGCAAGCTTTCCTAATTTCTGAACACATTTCTTTATCTGTCTATTCATCCTATCCTGGTAGATGGTAGTAAAGCCCTACCAGTATACTTCTTCCTTTCATACACGAATTTCTATCCACAAGGATTCCACGCTGCTGTTTTATGTAGAATGCTTATTTTTGCCTGACTCAATTCCCTCTTTAACATATAGCACAACCTCTCCTCCATTTTGATCCACTCTAACATTGCGATATAATTTGTATCCTGATTGCACAATGTCTTATTGTTTGTCCTCCCAGGTTTCTGAGATGCCTATAATATCTACCTCTTCTTTTAGTGCTAATTACTCTAACTCTCCCATCTTATTTTTTAGGCTTCTAGCATTTGTATACAGATTCTTCAAATTGTGTTTTTTCCTTGCATCTACAAGCTGCGTTGAAGTTGACAGGGATAATTTGCAGCATCCTTTACTCTGTTCTCTTATTAAACACTCCTGGCTTTCGTTCACTATTATCAAAACCTCTCTATTGGAATTCCCTAAAGATCCCATTTCAATAGTATCCTTCAAGAACACTCCACACCGAAGTGTGTGTCCGTGGGCGACTATCGGCTTCCCCTCCCTCCATTTTAGTCTAAAAGCTCTATTTATTTATTTATAGAGATGAATAAACTAGAATCTAGACATTCATATTGCATGGACATTGAAATCCTGATTTTACAAAGCCAGGATATGAATGTCTAAAAACTACAGAATGTGCATCTGGCAAGGGGTCATAGTCTGAGCATATTTGGGGAAGGACTTGGGCGAGCTAAAAATATACTTTCATTCCCCATTGCAGCAGGGAAAGGAAATGGAATTTCCTTGTCCATAAAAGGTCTAGTTGAGGTAGTTAGACCTGCTACCTGGAACATCCAGGGGGCCCTTGTTAGAGGGTCAATAACTGTTTGTACTTACCTGTTAACAGAACATCATTAACAGAGGGCAAGTGCAAAGCCTATATGGTACATACAGGGAATGTAACCAGCATCTACCTCGCATGTACCATACAGGAATGTACCACACTCACTCAATCAAGAGCCCCCCATAAAATTATACTCTGTGGCGAAGCACCCCAAATTCATATCTCCTTCCTAGCTCCTTGGCAGATTCACAGCACTGTTCCCCCCTACCAAGAAGTTCGATTCCCCTCCTAACCTTCTCAATGTTTTTCTAACATCTACTCACCAAACCCTGCACTGAACAAAGATTCTGCAGCACCTCTTCCCTCCAAGGCACCATCTTGGATCCTGGTGCCATTCCAGGCAGCAGCAGTGAGGGACCATTGCTTCTGGATACACTGACATAGGACATCTACTCTGTGGGTAGGTCCCAGTGGGTAGGGGATGGGAGACAGTAGGGCTCGTAGGGCTGCAACTCTTTTGTTTGGGGGCAGGTGATAGCGATATGAAAGGACATTGGGGAGACATGGGATAGGAAGTAATGTTCTATTGTGCATTAAAAATTGGTTAAAAGGATAGAAAACAGAGAGTAGGGTTAAATGGTCAGTATTCTCAACAGAGAAGTGTAGATATTAGGATTCCGCAGGGGAGTGTGCTGGGACTGCTGCTTTTTAACATTTATAAATGATCTAGAGATGGGAGTAACCAATTTGCTGATGACAAGGATTGTGAAAAGTTACAAGAAGACCTTACGAGACTGGGAAGGGAATTGGGACTTGATATACCACCTTTCTGCAGTTTTTGCAACTACATTCAAAGTGGTTTACATAGAATGTACAGGTACTTATTTGTAACTGGAGCAATGGAGGGTTAAGTGACTTGCCCAGAGTCACAAGGAGCTGCAGTGGGAATCAATCCCAGTTCCCCAGGATCAAAGTCCACTGCACTAACCACTAGACTACTCCTTCACTGGGAGACTGAGCATCCAAATAGCACATGATGTTAATGTGTGCAAGTGCAAAGTGATGCATGTGAGAAACAGGAACCCAAACTATAGCTATGTGATGCAAGTTTCCACATTAGGAAAGGAAACCAGGAAAGGGATCTAGGCATCATCGTTGATGATGCACTGAAACCCTCTGCTCAGTGTGCAGCAGTGGATAAGAAAGGAATGGCGAGTTGTGCGGAACAGGCACCTGTCGGGGAAAGTCTCGCACATCATATTTAAAGCTAAGTTGAGCTGTTTTTATATACATAGCATTGCCTTGACAAATTGTTAGACCGCTCATTGATAAAGCACCCAATGAGTATGCAGTCTTAGTATAACCATACCGTGGGTACTTATAAAAAGAAAAAAGTAAAAAATAAACTAGAAGTAACTAAGGAGGGTGGTAGGGTAAGTCGATGATTACAACTGTCGCAAAGTAGGGGCATTGTAGAAACCCCAGCGACTTATGAGACTTCCCTACTTTAAGACACAATGCTTTACTGACTGCATACATGTATATGTTCGACTGAATTGTGTGAGGTATTTCTAGGAAAAGCAGCATAAAATGTATTCTGTTGTTTTGGGATCTTGCAAAAGTACTTGTAACCTAGATTGGCCACTGTTGGAAACAGGATGCTGGGCTTGATGGACCTTCTATCTGTCCCAGTATGGCAATGCTTATGTTCCTATGCTATTGCACAACAGACATTCATGTGCTGTGAAATGGACATCTCTGGGCCTGCTGTTTCCCCATCCATATTTTGAGTGTGTTTGTTTCTATTTTGTAAACCATTGTGACCTTTTAACAGTAATGGTAGTATAAACAAAAAACAATAAAATGGACATTCCTACTGCACTAGTAGCACATAGATATCCATTTTACCATGCATTTTAGAACAGACTCTGTGTCAGTAGATCTGGTTCCAAAGTGAGAGAACGTCAGATGTCCCAACTTGGACATCTGATTTCCCATTTGAATTTTCTTCTTAAAATGCTGTTCTAGGCATCTTAAGGGAGATAAAATTTAATGTGGAGAAGTGCAAAATGATGCATACTGGGAAAATAATCCCAACTACAGGTACATAATGCTGGGTTCCTTGTTTAGACTTACCATCCAAAAAAAAAAGATCTTGGTGTTATTGTGGATAACACATTGAAATTTCAGCCCAGTTTGCTGCAGATGCTAGAAATGCAGCTAGAATTTAAGAAATTATATGAAAAGAAATAGAAGACATAACTGAGAATATCATTATGCCTCTCTATAAAGTCTGTGATGAAGTCACACGTTGAGTACTGTGTACAATTCTGATCAACCCATTTTAGACATGAGCTAGAAGAGCTGGAAAACATTCAGAGAAGGGCAACAAAAAAGATAAAGGGAATGCAACATGTTTCTTATGAAGAAAGACCAGGTAAGGGTTATTCAGCTGGAAGAGATACTACTTAGAAGGGGTATGAGAAGTTTATAAAATCATGAGTGGGATGAAAAGGTTGAATAGGAGCTAAAGCAAGAGGGTATCCTATAAAAGTAGCAACCAAAAGAATAAAAACAAATCACAGAACGCTGTGGTCCATTGTGAGTTAGAAATGTGCTGCTACACGCTCTTGAAAAGTCTCTAATTTAATTTATATTTCATACCTAAAGCAGTATCAGTGTTCACTGAATTCCACCGTTCCTCCTACTTAATCACTCACACCATAATGAACCTAAGCAAATGACATTCTTGTGTGCTGTCACCTATGAAAGCTTCATGCAAGCATCATACTCTAAATTTCATGTATAAATAGGTACCTGAGCTTAACAACGGTGTATTTTAAAAACAAAGTGCATGTGCTTAAAAAATGATGCACATTTTGCATTAGAAAAGTGTAAAACATGAGAAATAAAACTGCATTAAGACAAAGAATAGGGAGAGTCTTAAGTCATATTTTTAAAACTCTGATAGAAAGCATCAAGCTTTACACCAGAATTTGTTTAGCATCACAGAGCTTTTTTTTTTTTTTACTTGGATTTTAAGGGAGATTTAATCCTCCCAGCATGGTCAAGTTTCAAACAATTTTATATCTAGAGTAGGGCCAATGACAGAGCCAACCCCCATACTAGATAACCTTTCAATCAGGTCCTGATTTACCTAGAGGGCCTCAGAATTACAAAAGACCTCTCTCTAAGTGAAATGCATTTGTAATTAATGACAATTTCAATGTAAAATAATCATAACTACTGTTTGCATTATCAACCATTGCTGAAAAACTATTAAACCTAAAATGTATTTTCTGCTTCAAGGAGAGGGGCCTCTTAAATGTTACAGCTTAAGAGATACCATATCCATAAATTTGGCCCCGATTTCAATATCTGTCAAAGAAAGGGACCTCCTTAGCTCATAACTCAAAATTTTAGGATTGATTTTAGCAACTAAACCTCAACGGCTAGAAACTAGGAGTGGGAGATAATTCAAGTCAATCACACATTTATATGAGTAGCTTTAATGAGCTTACTTTAATATTACCTGCTAACTTTATACTTTTTAAAAAAAAGTGTATTATCATTAGCTGATCATGTATTTTGTGCAAATCTATTTATTTTGAGGAGCTGAATATATTTATGGTATTTTTAAACCAAACATTTCATAATCAAAATGTTTATATTTAACTTTTGGTACTTACACACTTACCGCCTTATTTTCGAAAGGGAAAGACGCCCATATTTCAATCTAAATCGGGAGATGGGCGTCTTTCTCCCGTGGGCGCCCAAATTGGTATAATCGAATGCCCATTTTGGGCGTCTTCAACTGCAATCTGTCGCGGAAATGGCCAAAGTTGATGGGGGCGTGTCGGAGGCGTGGTGAAGGCGGGACTGGGGCGTGTTTATCGGCCGAGGAGAGATGGGCGTCCTCGGCCGATAATCAAATAAAGAAAGGCGTTTTTAGCGTGAATTTGGGTCACTTTTTTTTCCACAAACAAGTCCCAAAAAAGTGCCCTAAATGACCAGATGACCACCGGAGGGAATCGGTGATGACCACCCCTGACTCCCCCAGTGGTCACTAACCCCCTCCCACCCCAAAAAACCAACTTTAAAATCTTTTTTTTCCAGCCTGTATGCCAGCCTCAAATGTCATACCCAGCTCCATCACAGCAGTATGCTGCTCCCTCGAGCAGTTTTAGTGGGCAAAAAAGTACAAAAAGTGGGAGAGTGACCGAGGATATCAGAAACTGGACGATGTGGACGATGCAGTTTTAGTGGGTGCATGCACTTCAGGCAGGCAGACCCAGGCCCACCCCCCCTACCTGTGACACTTGTGGTGGTAAATGGGAGCCCTCTAAGCCGTCCCCCAAACCCACTGAACCCACATCTAGGTGCCCCCCTTCAGCCATAAGTGCTATGATAATGGTGTAGAGTTGCGGGCAGTGGGCTTTGGGGGGGATTTGGGGGACTCAGCACCCAAGGGAAGGGAGCTATGGACTTCAGAGGTAGTTAACTTTTTAAAAAATTGTTACAAGTGCCCCCTAGGGTGCCCGGTTGGTGTCCTGGCATGTGAGGGGGTGCAGTGCACTACGAATCCTGGCCCCTCCCACGACCCAGTGCCTTGGATTTGTTCATTTTTGAGCTGGACGCCTTCAGTTTCCATTATCGCTGAAAAACGAAACCACCCAGCTCAAATCCGCACAAATCCAATGCATTTGGCTGGCACAAACTGTATTATCGGAAAAAAGATGGACGCCCATTTTTTCTGAAAATATGGTTTGTCCCGCCCCTTCACGTACCCGTTCTTGGAGATAGACGCCCATGGAGATGGGCGTTCGCATTCAATTATGTCCCTCCTCGGGACCTTGGGGCTTTTTTTTTTTAAAAGCACATAGACTTCCAAAGTTCCATAGTTTACTATGAGGCGTACTTTCAAAGCACTTAGGGCCCTGTTTACTAAGTCACATTGCAGGTGTGCTGTTGTTTTTAGCGTGCGCTAATGCTAGAGATACCCATAGGAATATATAGGTATCTCTAGTATTAGCACATGCTAAAAACGATAGCAAGCCTTAGTAAGCAGGGCCCTTAGACTTACAAACTTACATATAGTAACCTATGCAACTTTGTAGGTCTATGTGCTTTGAAAATGAGCCTTTATGGAACTTTGTACTCTAAGTGCTTTGGAAGTAGCCTCTTAGAGCCAAGAAGCAATGGGCAAAATTTATAAGCTGGCTACACAAAATAAACATTTTTTACTAACCAGTGGTTTGATCGTGAACACAAATGAACCACAACCCTGTCTGAGAAACAGGCCACACAGGTGAAGAAATTTTATCTAAGAAAATGCATGTAGGTTTTTGATGCAAGATTGCCTCTCCATGATTTTTCTTGCCGTATTATGTACTTTCCTGCATTTCCCTTCTTGGCTTTTAATATTCTGACAAAATATCAAGTTAATGGCGATCTCAAAACTGAAATGTATGAATCTTTGGAGTTTCTCAAAATCGTAGTCGATATGTAGGTTCCTTCCTTTCCCACATACAGATAATCACAGCACGGCATTTTAATAGTGGATGATGCTTTGTACTTTTCCTCTGGTGGCTGTAAAACTGTGACCAGTGTGTGGTGAGAATAGGTAATTAACGCCTTCAGAAAAGTTTTTGAGTGTAAAAATAAAATTGCCTTATCGTTCTACAGTATTTCGATCTAAAAATGCCGAATTCTCTGCATTGACGAAATGTATTTATTGAGAGACTGCCCAGTCCCGCCGGAATACTTTAAGTTCAGAAGAGAAACCCAGGCTGTACTTACACCCACACAGCCAGACCAACCAGTCCCAGGTCTCCAGGAAAGGCAGAAATTTATAGGCTGTGCACAGACCTGTAGAAAAGCTCCTCTACACCGAGACACGAAAAGGTCACAGAATCGTGCATCTACTACCTGCCCCTGTGGGGGGAAAAAGACGCATCAAAGACTTCCGCAGTATGTCACTGATTCGGGACCTGTAATTACAAAATCCCCCCACACTATTCAGGTTCGACCACCTTAATTTTATATGTAAAATTATACATTTATCCCAAAAAAATTGAGTAATCCCAGAATAAGGATGCTAAATTGGGCAAAGGCAATGTAAACGTAAGCACGCAGGTGGGTTTTTTTTTTGGGGGGGGGGGGAATCTACATTAATCTTAATAAAACTGGAAACAAAATGCATAAACATTATGGGGACTAGAAAAATGATGAGGCAGGCCCTGTTTTGAAAGATTTCTTACAAGGACGGAACACTTTCGAAAAGCTAGGCTTAGTGACTTGTTAATCTACAATGGTTTGGCGTTAACATTATGGAACCAGAGTTGTGACCCTAAAAATATAATATTTAGACTTGCTTATATAAATATCTATCGCCGATCTTTCCATCAATCAGTTGTTTTCCGATGTACGTTAAATTCAGAAACGTCTGAAGAATGAAAAGCCTTCTGCAGGTTGCATAATTAGGGATTATGGAACCTAAACTATGATCGATCTGTTTCTATATAAATCTCAGGCCTTGCTGAATTAATCTCTGTTGGAAGCGGGGCAGTGAGAAGGGAGATGATTAACATCAAAGTTCTAACGTGAAACGTTATAAGCAGAGTTCATTATATGTAACACTTCTACACCTGCTTCTTTCTACACAGGTAGTACATTTAGAAAATACCTTTGTTCATTACATCTATCGTATTTTCTGTCTGGCGGTGAATTAATTTTATTCATCCCAAAAGCCATAGTCAATGCTTGTTTATTTTGCTGTTCAAAATTGGGAAAGGTATTTCCTAAATGCCACCCAGAAGCTGTCCCAAAAGTTGTGAAAGTTCTTGGTTTCTACAGAATGAGGTAGGTAATGCTGGAATCCTTTTTGTCCGTTATCACCAACGATCAGAAAAGTTGAGGTCCTTATATTTTCCAAAAAAAAATATTTTTTTGCCATGTTGTTGTTATAGACAACATAGCTCTGAAAAGTATAGAAAGAATGGAAACCTCGGAAGTGGAAGAGCAGCATAATGTTTAGAGCACTGGGATAAGAACTAGGGAAGTCCAGTTTCGTTGCTACTCCTGTGATCTCTAGCAAGTTACTTAACTCTCCACTGCTTCAAGTACAAACTGTTCAGGGACACGGAAATACCTGGTGTAGTGGAATGCAACTGACCTCGAGCTGCTATTGATAAAATGTGTGAGCTAAATCTAAATACAAATAAACAAATAAATCAAAACAGTAAAGTTCACTATTGTGTCAGGAGTAGGTTGGCTTACCCAGCGGTGTGGAATACTTCCAATCACAGATATGTGCAGAATTTGCCCTTAAAGGACAACTGGAACTGTTAACTTTTTGGATCTTAAGCAGGTAATTCTAGGGCCTACATGTTTTCTCCCATTTGGCTTGGGAGAAAATTTATTCTGCCTTGCAGTCCCAGTTCTTGAACACTGATTACAAAATGGAATCATTTCGTAAAACAGATTACTTACCACACCTTCCCCGCTGGCACCCTAAACATAAAGCACTCAAGTGTTGAAACTTGCCATGGAAAATAGACATTATGAATGAATTGAAAGAAATATTCCATGACAGTAACAAAAACAAACACGTTATTGCTGTAACTGTGAAATTATCAGTTGAATAAAATAAGCAAGCGTTGGGTACTTATCATCAGAATTTTATTTCTGAGATCAGAGAAAATAAATACAACAAAATTGTACTTTTTTTTAAAAATTGGACTGAGAACATATATATATATATATATATATATATATATTTTTTTTTTTACCAGCTTTCGGGAACTAACGCCTCCTTTTCTCTGGTCAGTATATTTCTTGTTCTGATATCACTAGATATTTTATATGTGTGTTATCCTTACTTTTGTCTACTCAAAGGTGCTGGAATTTTAATTGCTCCCTTCTCTGCTATATTCCTTTGTATTAGAGGAATGGTGACCTAAAGACCCACAGTTCTTTGCTGTCCTTGATTTCTAGGTACATACTAGAAGTAGTTTTTTTGCAAGCGATCTGGAATGAATATTACATCTTGAAAACCTCTCAGATTTGTACAGTGACGTTCTCCCTACATGAAGACCATTTCTATCTGTCCCTGTCTGCGTTTAACGTTTTAATTATGCAGTACCCACTGGAAAACTATAAATTTATCCAATACAATATCTTGGCAATCTTGTTTCACCCACCTATAATTCCCAACAAAATTGTTTTGTACCAAAATTGACTGCCTCGATCATTTTTTTCCACTTTAAACAGGTTTAATTAAAGCATTTCAAAAAGAAATCCCTGTTTCCCGCTCCAAAAAAATAAATGTCATTCTTAAATCTGATCACCTTCTTGCACGTCTTTCTACACATGCGAATGACTTGTTGCTTTAAATCTAAGCCCTTGCCTCGAACTGATTTCTATAATAGGCTGCTGTGCTGATTACAAAGTATCAATTTATTATTATTTTTTAAAATCTGACATTTATTAAAAATCGTTACGTGGAAATCAGCTGAAAATATAAAGGAAAAAAAAACCGTTGTACTTACAAATCAGTGGTTTCTGGGGTTTTCCCTTATTCTGTGCACTTTGAGTTAATTTGAAAAAGTGTCCTTCCGCTACCACAAAATGATGGGCAACACGCATAACCTAGGTGGCTCTAGAATAGGCGAGAAAAGTCATTGCACCTATTTATGGTCTCTGGTACTATTGCCAGTACTACGGAGCTCTTATTTCAAATGGAATCTAGTATTCAGGTTTAAAACCTGGAAGCAATTCATCTAACCTCCTATGCCTCTCATGCTCAACCGCACCGTTAATAGAAACCAACTTCTGATCTATCACTATCTACGTCAATCTTATGTTTGACACTTAGAACATTAGCTATACACGGCAAGCCACAGTGATAAATAATTGGGGAGGGGGTGTTTGTGAAGGGTGGGGAGAGGAGGCATGGTGACTATGTAAATATGAAACTAACTGCAATTTTACTCAATTATCTTAGAAAGATGTCAATGACTATTGTTTGCTGGTTTCGCGTTGCTCCACCCCCCCACCCCCCCATTCCCTCCCCTTTAGTGTCTGTTGTAAACCTGGCGCCGGGCTAAAATAAACCCGAGATAAGAGCGCTTAGGGCTCGCCTACTTCTCCAAGGCGATCAATCGGATCTCAGGCGTCCTCCAAGCACCCTCTTACGTAGACATCCACAAGGAGAAAGAACTGACACAACACGGTTGATCAGTTCATCAATTTTTTACCTGCTTGGTTGCTGAACCATGTCTTTGAGCCCAAAGCATACGACGCCCTTTTCAGTGACTGACATCCTGAGTCCCATTGAAGAGACATACAAGAAGTTTGGTGGCATGGACGGCGCAGGAAACCTGAGCTCTCCTCTGGGAGCATATCGACAAAACCAGATTTCTCAGGCAGGGATGCAGCAGCACGCCATGGGCCACAATGCCACCGTGGCTACCACCTACCACATGCCACACAGCGTATCCCAATTCTCGCACAGTGCCATGGGAGGCTACTGCAATGGGAGCATTGGCAACATGGGAGACATCCCTTCTTACCAAGACACCATGAGGAACGGTGCAACTGCTACAGGCTGGTACGGAGCCAATGCAGACCCCAGATACTCGACAAGTAAGCTAATCAAAAAGGGGTGGGGGGGGAAGCACTTTCTAGGGGAAGTTGAACTAGAGCAAAATTTTGCATGGATGTGCTAATCCACACATTTTATTCCCCAAAAGCAAATGCAAATAAAGGTATCATCACTTCCACCGTCCAAGTGCGTTAATTAGTAAAGTTAAATGACTATTTTAATTTTTTACTGTTTTGCTGGATCTTAATGTTTTATTCAAGATCCATGCATATCACTGAAAAATACTTCAGTAAGCGTTTCCTTGGTTAAACTAGGCAAACCAGATATAACTCGTCTTATTTTTAAACAAACTTTCAAACAATGCAGATAAGACAGTACACAGCTGTTTAATTCTAGCAATAAGTTTGCATTCTCTGCAGTGATGTTTCTTTTCTTTTAGTGCTATACAAGCTAACCTGCATTAAACGTACTGTATGCTCTGATTAGTTTCTAGATTCATGGGACCTTCCACCGGTATGAACATGGCTGGCATGGGCACTCTGACAGGCATAGCCGAGGCTGCTAAGTCCATGGCCCCTCTCCACGCAACCCCGAGGAGAAAAAGAAGAGTCCTCTTCTCTCAAGCACAAGTATACGAACTAGAAAGGAGATTCAAACAACAAAAATACCTCTCTGCTCCTGAAAGAGAGCACCTGGCTAGTATGATTCACCTTACCCCAACTCAAGTCAAGATCTGGTTTCAAAATCACAGGTACAAAATGAAAAGACAAGCAAAGGATAAAGTCACCCAGCAGCTTCAGCAAGAAAATAATCTGTGTCAGCAACAGTCACCTCGGAGGGTGGCAGTACCAGTTTTAGTAAAAGATGGAAAGCCCTGCCAAAACAGCTCCAGCATATCAACGTCTGCTCAGCCCCAACAAAACGGTTCCAGCGGAGTTCTTCCATCAAACACTGCTGTTCATCAGCATCAAAACCAGCAGGTGAATTCCTTAACCCAGGCTCCAGACTTAGAAGAGATGTCGCCGAGTCCTCCGATTCTCCACAATCAAGTTGCCAGCATGGCTCAGATGGACACATCGAGTGTAGATTATAACGGAGGCATGGTGAACCCGAACCTGCTCTATGGCAGGACGTGGTAAAATTTATGGCTCTGCCTAGCTTTGGATTCACATACAAGGCAAAAACCCAATGCACTTATCGGTTGATCCTTATACTGCATTCTCCCTTTCGACTGGAATGTTTAGTAAGGGACTTGTTTCTTTCCTACTTTCACGAAGACTGAAGTAAACCATAGGGTAAACGGTAGATGTGTTGTCTTAAGTTCCTCAGCAAAAAAATATATAATTCGAGTTGTTATAAAGGCCTAGGAGACCTGCCCATTCTAAAATTGGTTGCTTAGGAAACTATAAAGCAACAGTTCAGGTAAAAACAAGAAACTAAATTATTGTGATATTTAAAAAGGCACCCTCTGAATTAATTTCTTTGTGCGTGTATGAAGACAAAAATTAAAAAAACAAAAACGAATCAAAGAAAAATCAAGGGGATTGACAGATCAGCGATATAATACTGAACTAACAATGCATAAGAATCGTAGGCTACTTTAAAAATTAGCTTGACTGCTCTGTATATAGATACCTTTAAAACCAATTGAACATGAATAATAAATCTTTTGAAGAGCATCTTATCTCAGAAGAATTAATTTTATAAGGGCCCCTTCCTTAAGTGCAGTTTCATTTTTGTTTGATTGAAAGAAAATTGAATTGTAATTCAAGGTCGAAGAGGAATGGCACAACATTATCCACGAGGTATTTTCACTGGGGCAATACAAGTGACAATAGAATCAAGCAGCAGCAGCAGCACACTGATGGATATTTTGTAATCTCGTGCTGATTTAAGAGTTTTCTTAATGTTATTTGGAAAGTACTTCATGATCATTACAGGAAAAACGTCAGAACATGCAACAAGTAAAAGATGCTGTTTAAGTAAATCCGCGAGAAGTCGAACTTTTTATCTAGAAGGTCAGGACAATTGGACGACCTTGTTTTCGAAATGTTTTGCCTACCATGGGAGAAAGCCTTTTTAGAAATCGAGGCAGCAAGCTGACTTTTAAGTGTCTTGCAAGATATCAGGTAATTTGAGAAATGGCATCCTTCACATTGACATACTAGATTTTATTTAAATCCCAACTATTTACATTGGGCAAAACTGTACAGACTGCAGTCAAACTGCACTCCAGAATTTATTGCCCCATCCTAAAAACGCAAGCCCATTTGGATGCACAACAGAAAATAATTATTTGCAATAATTTACCTTTCCAACGAATGTGTTAACCAAATAAATCAGATATTTAAAAAAAAAAGTGCAAAATAAATATTCCTTGGTTCAAACAGGTTTTATCTTTTAGATTTTAACATTGAATGTGCCATTTTTTTTACAAATCGAACTCTGAAAACTGCTTCAGAAGGGTTACTTTCTATATAAATCAGAAGTGATTTCTGTTAATGTAAACATTTTGTTTTATACAGTATGTATAACTGTTCTATTTCAAATTTTAAGTTGCTTTAAAGAAACCACTGGTTGTTTTAAATAGATGCAGACAGAAAAAAAATAAAAAAAATGTATTATCTAATAAGAGAAATGAATATTAAGCTGATTTTTTTATGCATTGGGAAAATCAAATGCATGCTAAGATAAGAGAAGGACTACAAATCTTTTCATGTTTCAGACTTTATATAAATCTGAATGGAATGTATTCCCTGATTTAGGAAAGGGATATACTTATGCTGCTATTGATCTACCCCTCCCTATAATTCTTGCAAAGGATGCTATTGCAAACATAATTAATATCAACACCTTAAAGAATAAAAATCCCAGTGACGAATAAATGTGTCAAGATAAAGCAAAATGAGAACAAAATTATATAATCAATCTAAAAATAAAATGTGTTTTAGTACAAAAATTGTGTGTGGACATATTTTGGCAAAATGCTAACAGCTTCAGATCTGAAGCAGTCTATGGAAAACTCTATCTCCACAAAAAAAAAAAAAAACCCTTTTCAGTAAGATACAGTTTATTTTCAGTCCTGGGCATGTGACTAGGAAGCTTGAGTGTTTTTAAGTAATGATACTTCTAGAAAATAGATTTTTACTGTAATGTTTTTTTTTCAGATAGCAACAATTGGTACTAACCATAGAAGACAAAGCGTAAATCAAGTTTCACATTTGGATACAAATGAACTTAATTTAAGACAGAAAGGTCTTCTTAAAATAGTAGAAACATATTTCCAAGTTTAATGCAAAAACAAGACAAACCATTTTGACTATAGTTCATTTAGAATAATCAAGCTGAATGTTTCTGCTACTGATATCAACCTTTAATAATCTTAGAAATGTGAAGCTTATATTCTCATTTCTGCTCTGTATACAATACAAATTAAAATATTAAATAGGTAGGTTTATTTTTCAATGCCCTTCCTAAACTAAATAAACTATATGAAGACAATGCTATATCTAATGCTGAAATGCATCCTTAACATTGACATACTACATTTTATTTAAATCCCAACTATTTACATTGGGCAAAACTGTACAGACTGCAGTCAAACTGCACTCCAGAATTTATTGCCCCATCCTAAAAACGCAAGCCCATTTGGATGCACAACAGAAAATAATTATTTGCAATAATTTACCTTTCCAACGAATGTGTTAACCAAATAAATCAGATATTTAAAAAAAAAAAGTGCAAAATAAATATTCCTTGGTTCAAACAGGTTTTATCTTTTAGATTTTAACATTGAATGTGCCATGTTTTTTTACAAATCGAACTCTGAAAACTGCTTCAGAAGGGTTACTTTCTATATAAATCAGAAGTGATTTCTGTTAATGTAAACATTTTGTTTTATACTTTAGTATGTATAACTGTTCTATTTCAAATTTTAAGTTGCTTTAAAGAAACCACTGGTTGTTTTAAATAGATGCAGACAGAAAAAAAAAATAAAAAAAATGTATTATCTAATAAGAGAAATGAATATTAAGCTGATTTTTTTATGCATTGGGAAAATCAAATGCATGCTAAGATAAGAGAAGGACTACAAATCTTTTCATGTTTCAGACTTTATATAAATCTGAATGGAATGTATTCCCTGATTTAGGAAAGGGATATACTTATGCTGCTATTGATCTACCCCTCCCTATAATTCTTGCAAAGGATGCTATTGCAAACATAATTAATATCAACACCTTAAAGAATAAAAATCCCAGTGATGAATAAATGTGTCAAGATAAAGCAAAATGAGAAAACATTATATAATCAATCTAAAAATAAAAATGTGTTTTAGTACAAAAATTGTGTGTGGACATATTTTGGCAAATTGCTAACAGCTTCAGATCTGAAGCAGTCTATGGAAAACTATCTCCACAAAAAAAAAAAAAAAACCCTTTTCAGTAAGATACAGTTTATTTTCAGTCCTGGGCATGTGGCTAGGAAGCTTGTGTAAGTGTTTTTAAGTAATGATACTTCAAAAAATACATTTTTACCGTAATGTTTTTTTTCAGATAGCAACAATTGGTACTAACCATAGAAGACAAAGCGTAAATCAAGTTTCACCTTTGGATACAAATGAACTTAATTTAAGACAGAAAGGTCTTCTTAAAATAGTAGAAACATATTTCCAAGTTTAATGCAAAAACAAGACAAACCATTTTGACTATAGTTCATTTAGAATAATCAAGCCGAATGTTTCTGCTACTGATATCTAATAATCTTAGAAATGTGAAGCTTATATTCTCATTTCTGCTCTGTATACAATACAAATTAAAATATTTTTCAATGCCTTTCCTAAACTAAATAAACTATATGAAGACAATGCTATATCTAATGCTGAAACACCACAGGAAATGTATAAAGTAATTCAAAAATGTTTACAACACAAGGGTTTAACTGCTGGATATTTCTGCTTGTTTAAAACAAGAAGCTGTATGTAATTAGTGCAGGCTAGATCTTTAATAAGCACACAAACATACAGACTAGGTGAAACTCATTAACTGAAGAGGATCATAAGTGTCTTCAGATGGAAGATGCAGCAAAAACTATGGGCCTTATAGAACAAAGCCACCTCAAAAGTTCAGCAGCAGCAACTCAAGGCTCTTACTAATACCCGCTCTCCCATCCCCCACAAAGGCTGAAGACTTTCAAATGTTCTCCAGAGCCCCAAAGTGTTATACTCCAGAGAACCTTTAACTATGATGAGGACCTAATACTAAAGCTAGTATTAAAGAAGCTGAAATTACAGGTATCTTTAGTAATCTGGACAAAAATCAAAGTGATACTTTAATTCATTTTCAGTGATTGGGGCTTTAAAACCTTCTGGCGCTGGAATGTCTTGCAGTACCTGGCTGTTCGGTGTCTGCTTTGCTCCTCTGGCTAGAATAATAGAGTGAGACTTGAAAACTTCAAGGACACAATAGAGTTTCAAACAAACAGATCTGTATTCCTTGATTTGTTCTTCAGATATTTTTAAACAGCTATCCCTATCTTTTCATTCCTATATTATAACCATCTGAAAGCTCTAGTTGAGAAATACCATTCAGGTCTAGTTAAGGATAACTATCTTGCGCATTAGAAGGTTTCATTTGTGAAAGGGTAATCATGAATCCAATGGAGGGTATATGCATACCTTTTGATGCATGAGTTAATAGGAATGTTAAGTCCATTTATTCTTTGTAAATATAATTGTAAGATACTACTTCAAATATAGTTTTATTTAACAAAATGAAGAATCATATATTTTATCTGTTAAATTACAGGTTAAATTATGAGAATACAGAAAATTAAGGGGCTAATAAGCATCTCTTCTAATAACGATCAATATCTTCTTCAAATATTTTAATAATGCTTAAATATGTTCAGGGGATGTACTATGCCGAAGCCATTCCTTTCCCGGAAATGACCACTTTTGTCCAAGTCCCTATGTTCTAAAGACGATAATAATTAGACTTTAAATGGGTGTAAGGGGACTGTTAAACTGGATTTTCTTTTCACTTATGATATGGTCCTAAATGAGCTAATTAGTTTAGAGGAGTTAGGGCCTTTGGTGTAGTTCTTTCAATTACATTATACATACACACCCAGATGATTTTTCTTCTTCACCCCTATGTCTATAGAGGCCATGGAGACCATCTCCTAGTTCTAAAAGTCTGGCTTTCCTTTTGAAAATTTGCATGTCAGTTTAGCTAAAAAGAAAAAAAAAAGTAACAGCTTTCACAAAGAACAAATTTCATAAATATATATTCCTTACCATTACTAAATATTTGCATTACCCAATGGTAACTTGGGCTTCTCAATGCTCCATTTACCCAGTTAAGATTCTTCTAATAGGAAATGGTTCTGATACTTCACCTTGAAATACAACTAGGATAAACATTTACTGATTTTAAACCAGTTCTATTTTCTTCTATCCAGGGCTTCTTGATGTTATTTTGCTGTAAGTATACATTGCCAAGAGAAAACCAGGGGTCATAAATTTCAAGTACTAGCAGTAGGAAAACATAATCTAGTTATATTGCAAGTGTAAAAAAAAAAATCGCTAAACCTCTCCTCCTTTTTGTCTTGAGTTTTGTTCCATTCTTGGAGCTCATTAAATTCATTTAAACAGGTCACATACTGATCCCTCATCACAAGTTAAACCCCATGGAAGCACCAACTTAATACATGCAAATTATGAATATGGTAACAGCAGCTCTTCAAGGAGATAGCCAAGAAGAGAACATCAATGGATGGGACTATAATAAAAGGTGCACAGATTTTATTTCTAGAAAGAGTGGAAACAGTAAAGAAAAATATACTCAAAGAAAAATCAATATAAAACAAAGCTAGCTGTGTACTACTGGTTTAAGATAAGAAACACATTGCAGTTTGCCTACAAGACTCTACAGTTGTAATACTTTACATGAATGTAAAAAGTAAAATAATTGAAAAAAAAAATCACAAGAACTATATTCCCCTCTGAACTTGCCTATAAAATTGAATCCTATCAACAAGGATCCCAATGTGTTTAAAAAAAGGCATTTTCCACTAATCACAGCCAAAATGAAAGCACAATTCTTTAGCTGTAGCAATCCTAACCACTTGCAACCAATGTGCTGTTTTAGTCACATCTTGTACAATAGTGAAATCTTTGAAACTTGTCAATAACATGCTTCTTTCCTGTACTTTTATGACTTTACAATCGTCAAGATGCATAGAGAGCATATACCCATTTTTCTAAATAGCTGTAATATTTGTGTGTGAGAGCACTAAATTTATATACCCATTTTTTTAATATAGTTTTATTTTAAAAATAAAATCCCTTGTCTGGATACTTAGGCTTCTCAACTAACTTCTAATCTGAATTTGTATTTCAATTTCATTAATACAATATGCAAAACTGCAAACAATCGTTGAGCTGCCGGTTGGAAATGACCGTTATACAGTATCCTGAGGGAGCGGGTAGGTGGACAGAGCCTGCTTTTAAACTTAGGTCTCTGGTGATTAATAACCTGTCACTAATCCAGTCGACCCTCCAACTGTGGTTCCTGTAAAGCTTAAAACTAACAACAACAAAAGGCGGCAACATCAAGAACAGATCTGCGCGGGGAAAAAAAATCTACGTCTGGGTACACACGTCAACTCGCTTTTGCCTCTGAGGCGCGAGGAAGCCAGCTGCTTCTAAGTTTAGGAGAGAAACACGACTCTTCATGAGGGCTGAAACGGCATAGACCAAAAGTATGACCTGAAACAAAATGCACCATGTACTCTATAATACTTCAGCAAAGTCATTAGTTGCCCTTTATTTATTTGTTAAAGGATAATACCAAATCCCTTATACAAACTAACAAACTTGCTCTAGTCTCCATAGCAGACTTGCCTTGCCAGGATAGTGCTTTGTGCCCCAAGCTGATCCAAAACGCGGCAATGAGTCCTTCTCAAGTCGTGCGAGCCAAGGCGAAGCGGGCGCGAGGCCAGTTTGCCCAGCTCTCGGCTGACATTTTGACTGCTACGTTACCGCGGATCTTTCCCGAACTAATCTCTACGTGGAAGCAACGCGACCGTTTTACCAACTCTGAGGAAACTAAGAATTCATTGCCCCAATCCTAGATCGGAAACTGTGCGAGAACAGGTAGAAAAGGGCGGCAGGCTGGGCGACTCGTTTGCAGAACAGCAAGAAAAGGGTGACGTGAAAGCTTCGGTTTCTGCTCCCCACTGTGTATATATATTCTTGCAAAATTTCTGGACAGGGACGCGTGTTTGAAGGGCTGCAAGAAACACACTGAAAATAACGGTATTTATTTCCTATGCTACTTACGCATGAGATTAGGCCGTTGGACAAATCAACGGTTGTAAATGGTGTGCTTTCAGGGCCCCACACACGACAACTCCATCTTTACCTTCTGGTATTTAGGAAGTGCTTGATCTCACCTATCCAAAGGCCTTTCTCTGGTGGTATAGCTGAGCTATACTTTGCAAAGTTTCATTGGACAGCAAGTATTTTTGTTTTTCTTCACATTAATTTTTAAATTTTATTTCCCTCCATTCTATTCCGGTAAATACTATGCAGTACAGTAAGATGATGCCTTGTCACCAAGAAATAAAGGGCGTCACTGTTAGAGACAATGATTTGTGAGTAATAACTCCACTTTTGAGGTCAAAGTGGAGATGGGGGTGGAGAATTGGTCTTAGGGAAAAGGACTAGAGGGTCCCACAAACTACTGTTATCCCCCACCCAGGCATGCAAGCATAAATTTACCCAAAACCTACTCTCATCCCCCAACCCCACCAGCAGGCATACAAGAATACATTTACCAAGAATATTACACAGAGAAGATTCTTGAAATGGTTACATTAATTAAGCTAGTATGAGGGACAGTTACCTACATTTATAGTAGCATTAAATGTCATGGTAGGTCACATAAAATCTTCAAGAATACATGTAAAACATCCCATTTCCCATTTTATCTAATCCAAATTCAGTTTTCAGCATGCTACTACTAAGATTAGAAAGTTTTAGCACATGAATGTAATAAGAAGGAAGAAAATTGCACCGGAAAGATGAGAAAAGACAAAATGTAACCATTATTTTTAAAAATGCATTTTTCCCCAAATCTTCTACACTTGTGCTCAAACACTAGACATTAGAAATTTTTAAGTGACTAAGAGGCGTATTTTCAAAGCACTTAGAGCCCCATTTACTAAGCCGTGCTAGAGGCGAGTTTGTGCTTTTAGCGCATGCTAACCATTAGTGCACACTGTTTAGGCCCCCACAATATTCCTAGGGGCACCTACACAGCACGCTAATTTTGTGCACGCGCTAAAAACATTAGAGCACCTTAGTAAACAGGGCCCTTAGACTTACAGTTATATAATAACCTATGGAACTTTGCAAATCTAAGTGCTTTGAAAATGAGCCCCTAGATCTCCAAAATATTTTAAACTGAAAGGATATAAGTCATTTATGGAGCCGAAAATCCTCTTGAAAAATATCTGCTCCTGTTCCCAATGGTGGAAAAGATAAAAAGAAAAAACTCTGATAGACATTTAAAATTCATAACACCTTTATAAAACACATTTAGCAAAATAAAAAATTACATGTGAGGGATACATTTAAAGAACTTCCACAAAGGATTTGCATAACCTGCCATAAACATTGTGTTACTACCACTGAGCTGTACACCATTTAGCCAACCCAAATTTCAATGCATTACTGACTGCTGACATGTGTTCTTAGTATATGAAGAAAAGATACAAGCTGTGTCATTCACAGTAATGTCCATTTGGTATTTAACTCTGGCTAATAAAGGAGAACAAACCCATGCCTCCTCTAGCAAAATAAAACTACACAAATGTATTCTAAGGTACATTTGTGATGTACACAATATTTTGAAGACATATTATGCAATCAGATCTTATCAATAACATACACCGATAAATCAAGATTTTAAAATTACTGCCCAATGTTTTATAAAGATGATTTCTTTTCATAAGTATCTTAAAAGTGTGGACTTTATGACAGAGTCCAGAAAAAGCTCCACCGAAGCTTAATTCCAGTTGTATCTTCCAGAAGAAGGTGGCAAAGGGTAATTCCTGCCAGAATTATATCCCTAGAAATACACAAAGGAAAAAGCTTATTTACTGGATTAACACAGCAAACAAATTAAATAGCATGGCTCCAGCCCCATACACAATTTGAACAATGCATCAGTTACACAAACAGATATTTATAGAAGGCTAAATGTGTTTTAATGGAGTTTGTGAATGTCTTGATGCTTTCCACACAGAATACAAGATACTGTACTTCATTTTTTTAAAAATTAAGTTATTTGAGCTGCTATCACAAGAGAAACTAAAATCTTTAATTTCAGCACTGGGAAAACAGGTTCTCTATCTCTGCACAAATTAATGTACATAAAAAATGAGGGGACGTCAAAAGGATTTAACTTCGGTTCAATATGTTTATAAGAATACAAAAAGTAATGTGTGTATGCATATACACATACATACAATTTATACATACATGCCTCTTAATGTATCTTTTTTCTGTATCATTATAGTTTTCAGATATTCTTTTCAAGAAGATACATTTTACAAACTCATGTGAAAGCATCATTCACTATTAAAATGTAAATGCAAATATGTAGTCATCCCTCCAATTAATAGAGAAGAACTTTTCAAATATCTACTATAATAAAACGCAGCCTCAACGTTCTGAGGACACTGACGTCACTGAAGTCACTCACACACCGGTTCGTGGTTTCATGGTGGTGAAACCACACAACATCTTCATTCCCCGCCCTCGCGTCACACGTGACGTCGAGGGCGCAACACGAAAACAAGGCTAATTAACGCACGGGGAGCAGTAGGGAAACACGCGGAGCGTGTTTCCCTACTCCTCCCCTTCCAAAAAATCCCAGCCGCCCAGGACGTCCACATCAACCCAGCCCCTTTCCCCACATAGCCCCGCCCCTTTGAAGTTACCGCCCCACCCATGGTACCACACTCACCCTCAGCAACGTCCCTCCCCCCCTGTCACCTCCCCCTCCCCTTCCCTTCCGCCTGTCTCCCTGGTGGTCTAGAGGTACCTGTTCGGTGGGGGCAGGAAAGAAAGGGCCCCCACTTTCCTGCCCGTAGCGGTGGTGGTAGCATCCTTGCTACATCGTGTGGGAGTCCGGCTCTCGGCGTTTCAAAATGGCCTCCGAGAGGTCAAGCTGCATCGCAAGACTTCAACTCTCGGCGGCCATTTTGAAACGCCGATAGCCGGACTCCCACACGATGTAGCAAGGATGCTACCACCACCGCTACGGGCAGGAAAGAGGGGGCTCTTTCTTTCCTGCCCCCACCGAACAGGTACCTCTAGACCACCAGGGAGACACGCGTAAGGGGAGGGGAAGGGAGTCCCCTGCCCGCTAGCGCCCGTTTCATCGCCGCCAGAAACGGGCCATTTTTACTAGTATTATATAAAATGCATCATCTTGCAAAATAACATCCAAAAACTAAAGAGAGATACAGAAACTGAGATACGTGGAGGGGCATAATCGAATGCCAAGTTTTCCTGGGGCGTCCTCGCGAAGGGGTGGGGAAACCCGTATTATCGAAACAAGATGGGCGGCCATCTTTCGTTTCGATAATACTGTCGGGGACACTCAAATCTCAACATTTACGGTCAACCTTAAAGATGGTCGTGCCCGGTTTTCAGCGAAAATGGAAAGCGAGGACACCCATCTCAGAAATGACCAAATCCAAGCTGTTTGGTTGTGGGAGGAGCCAGCATTCGTAGTGCACTGGTCCCCCTCACATGCCAGGACACCATCCGGGCACCCTAGGGGGCACTGCAGTGGACTTCAGAAATTGCTCCCAGGTGCATAGCTCTCTCACCTTGGGTGCTGAGCCCCCCAACCCCCCCCCCCCCCCAATACTCACTCCCCACAACTGTACAACACTACCATAGCCCTGAGTGGTGAAGGGGGGCACCTAGATATGGGTACAGTGGGTTTGTGGTGGGTTTTGAAGGGCTCACATTTACCACCACAAGTGTAACAGGTAGGGGGGGATGGGCCTGGGTCCGCCTGCCTGAAGTGTACGGCACCCACTAAAACTGCTCCAGGGACCTGCAGGAAGCTGGGTATGACATTTGAGGCTGGCAAAAAATATTTTTAAAGTTTTTTTTTTTTTTTTAGGGTGGGAGGGGGTTAGTGACCACTGGGGGAGTAAGGGGAGGTCATCCCCGATTCCCTCCGGTGGTCATCTGGTCGATTCGGGCACCTTTTTGAGGCTTGGTCGCAAGAAAAAAATGGACCAAGTAAAGTCGGCCAAGTGCTCATCAGGGACACCCTTCTTTTTTCCATTATCGGCCGAGGACACCCATGTGTTAAGCACGCCCCAGTCCCACCTTCGCTATGCTTCCGACACCCCCCCCCCCCCCCCCCCGTGAACTTTGGTCGTCCCCACGACGAAAAGAAGTTGAGGACGCCCAAAAATCAGCTTTCGATTATGCCGACTTGGGTGACCTTGGGAGAAGGATGCCCATCTTCCGATTTGTGTCGAAAGATGGGTGCCGTTCTCTTTCAAAAATAAGCCTGGTAATACAACAACCTTGTTAAAAAGCAATGCACACTATCAGGCTTATTTTCGAAAGAGATGGGCGCCCATCTTTTGACACAAATTGGAAGATGGGCGTCCTTCTCTCAGGGTCGCCCAAATCGGCACAATCGAAAGCTGATTTTGGGCGTCCCCAACTGCTTTCTGTAGCGGGGATGACCAAAGTTCCCGTGGTGTGTCGGAAGCGTAGCGAAGGCGGGACTGGGGTGTGCCTAAACATGGGTGTCCTCAACCGATAATGGAAAAAAGAAGGGCATCCTTGACAAGCACTTGGGCGACTTTACTTGGTCTATTTTTTGTTACGACCAAGCCTTACAAAGGTGCCCGAACTGACCAGATGACCACCGGAGGGAATTGGGGATGACCTCCCCTTACTCCCCCAGTGGTCACTAACGCCCTCCCACCCTCAAAAAAATATTTTTTAAAAATATTTTGTGCCAGCCTCAAATGTTATACCCAGCTCCATGACAGCAGTATGCAGGTCCCTGGAGTAGTTTTAGTGGGTGCAGTGTACTTCAGGCAGGCGGACCCAGGCCCATCCCCCCTACACCTGTTACACTTGTGGTGGTAAATGTGAGACCTTCAAAACCCACCAGAAACCCACTGTACCCACATCTAGGTGCCCCCCTTCACCCATAAAGTCTATGGTAGTGGTGTACACTTGTGGGGAGTGGGTTTTGGGGGGCTCAGCACCCAAGGTAAGGGAGCTATGCACCTGGCAGCAATTTCCTAGGGTGCCCGATTGGTGTCTTGGCATGTCAGGGGGACCAGTGCACTACGAATGCTGGCTCCTCCCACGACCAAATGGCTTGCATTTGGTCATTTGTGAGATGCGCTCCCTCGGTTTCCATTATCGCTGAAAATCGGGGACGACCATCTCTAAGGTCGACCTAAATTTTGCGATTTGGACGTCCCCAACCGTATTATCGAAACGAAAGATGGATGCCCATCTTGTCTCGATAATACGGGTTTCCCCGCCCCTTTGCCGGGACATCCTGCGAGGATGTCCCCAGGAAAACTTGGGCGCCCCTTTTGATTATGCCCCTCCACGTGTACCAGGACACAAAAACACACAATATAAACAATACAGGTATTAAAGTGCAGGTGCAACATTTTATCTATCTATAAGAATCTAAAAATGCAAAGCCTAGATAAAACGTTTTAGAATAAAAATTCCCTTCCCTGCGAATGATCCTAAAAAGTGAGATTGCATCAACTAAAAGCTCAATCATAGATTTTTAAAGTAATTTACATAAAGTTCCAAAACCAATGATGCAATGATTAATTCAATGCTGTGATGAAAACACAATGTAGTTTTTTTAAAATAAAAAAAACACCCTAGATTACAATGCTGAATCCTATCACCTTCATTACCTGTCTTCCTCTTTCTCCACGATCTTCACGTCTCTGGTAATAATTACTTGGCCCACCTGATCCCATATGTTGATTTTGTTGGAATGCTGAATTCTGTGAGTGCAGCGTACGGTTCCAAGATAAGACAGGCTCATTTCCATAACTCCTATGTGAAGAAAGACATTGTGAAATAATTCATCTTCTTCTCATGCGTTGTAGCTTGACAATTTACATTAACTTCCTGATAAAATTGTTTATGCATGGCAAAAGAAACAAAAGAAAATCTGCTTTAAAAAAATATTTTCCAATTGATGTAGTTCTGATTCTCCTCCAGAATCTCAGTATTTAATTTACTACCAATCAATACAGGTACTGGTGCCAAGACATGTTCTGGTGACTGAATGTATTGTTTTACTTGACCAGGTATATATACTGGGCTTGCACCTTACATGCAAGAGGTCTGAGTGCCTGCAATGACCTTTAACACAGATTTTAGAACACAAAAAACCCACAACCACTAACTTAGCTAAATCTAAATTATCATCAAAAGAGTAAACATGCGCAATACAAGAGAATGCGGCTTTATTTTCCGAAAGTCCAGATTCTTTCTGTGAGCCTATTCTTTCTAGTTAATTGCAGGTTGCAAATGAATTCTTACTGCTGAGTATTCTGAATCTAGGGTAGAGGCCTCGGCTGTTTTTTTCCCATCCATTATTCTGCTCAATATGTCAGAAGGTCTGATCGGGAAGAAACCTTTTCAAGTTCTATTGATGCAGTTTTCAATTGACCATGGTGACCTAGTAACATAAGTGCTAATTGGCAAGGACTGACTGACATTTGGTGTACAGTTTATATAAGAACACAGATTCAACATCAATTATAAACTAGTATAACATCCAAGATTATTAGTAAGAAATGTTTTAATTGCTCTCAAGTATCCATTCTGCAATTACAAACATATAGCAACAGGTGTAATAAGTGTATCATTGTTTCAGCAGAATTATTCATAAAATGTTATGACATGCAGATATATACTCTAAAGCTAAGAAGTGGCACAGTTGTGATGCTAGGATAAATCCTATAGATATAGGGCCCAATATTCAGCCGGCAGCGATCAGTGTTTTGCAGATGCCACCGGCAGGCATTATACTTGGAAATTCAATGCCAGGTCACATCTGGGCTCCAGCACTGAATTTCTGGGTATACGGATCTGGCCAAATTATAACTGGTTAAGTGTGATGTTCAGCACTTAACCACCTATAAAGAACTGTATAAAGATAGAACTGCCTTTTATGCAGTCAACTTTAACCAGTTAAGTATAGACTCCATCCCCCAAAAAGCCAGTTTCACCTTGGGTGCTAACCAGGCATTTTCAGGGGCACTGTAAATGCCTGGTTAGCCCTGGACAAGCAATTTAAATGACCGTGAGCCTCTGAATATTGAGCCCATAGTCTTCAAAAGGAGTCACTGCATTATATTTATTTATTTGTTGAATTTGTATCCCACATTTTCATACATTGAGGTGGTACTTCTATAACAGGATGCCTATTTGAGAAGTTCAAAAAAGATAACATAGGCACCTATGTGCCCAGGGAAGGATTAACCCTTTGGTAGGCCCTGGGATAAGTAGTACATTGACATACCCATTATAATATAAATACAATTAAAACCACCAACAAAGAGGGCCCTGTATAGTTTTAACTACACAAGAAAACTAGAAGAGAAGGCAGCAGCAGGTAAGACGAGTTACTTGCTAATTCCTCCTATTAACTGTATGGAGAATAGGGTGGGGAGAATGGACCTCTACAGATGGTGATGGCCCTGGGCCCCCCTTCCTCTCACCATATACACATATACTTTCTCTCTACTACTACTACTTATCATTTCTATAGCGCTACTAGACGTACGCAGCGCTGTACACTTGAACTGCTTGCAGCTGATTTAAGGCAAACATCTATTTTGGGACCATTAAATTAGCACACCTGAGGGGAGAACCTCCTAAATATTTGGACCCTAAGAATAAGCCTAGTTTGCCTGTGCTTTAATCCTGCCCTTAATGTGCCTTTATATATTAGATTCCCAAATCTAGCCCTAATATTGCACAAATGCTGATGCACAAATTTACACCTGTTCCAAAAATGTGTAAATGTGTACTCTACATACGTATACATTTTACATTTACAAAAAAAAAGAGAAAAAAAACAAAATACTTGAGTATCAACAACTCTGCCTCTGCTCAATTATGGCCTCCTGAACAGATAAGCGTAAACTACATAAAACTAGTTACATATTTTCCATGTGCATATTTTATATGCATGTATATATTATTGCAGAATTTTATAAATGACTTTTTGTGTGCGAAAAATGGCTCTCTTTACATGTGGAAAAAAACTTCTTAAGTTTATACCCAGAAAATCTAATGAACTGAACTATAAGACTTATGGAAAGCCAGTTTATGGTAATAATCAAAATGTATTCTTATGCTTCCCTACTTTATACGTTTTGGTTACTGGGTAACAGAATACATATTAGTAGTATACATGGGATCTTTTTAAAGATCTCATTCCGTTTCATTTTAGTGGTGCAAAAATGAAATAATGTATGCTAGTACACAAATGTGCACTAAAAGAAAAAAAATGAGCAAACATAATTTTCAGACATGGAAAAACATTTAATATTTTGAACCATTTCATTAACATATATAATAACGGATTTTACTTTATTTTAACAAATCTATACAAAATTAGCCTTAAAATGCAATAGCGGTCATTTAAAAAATAAAACTTGGCAAAGTACGTATTTTGATAGATGGTCCTACTATCCCTAATATATAACCCTCAGTTTTGAAAATGGTACTATATGTCTAGAAATGCTGCATTCAAGACTGGGAATTATGTTTCACCAAAAATACCAATGTTCAGGTCCAGGTTAAAAGTTATACTTGATTCATTAATAAGTGACACACCATTTCCAAAAGAAAAAAAAAATAAAAACCCTCACCTGTTCTTTGTTTCATACTTGTACCGATTTCTCTTCTATACAAACTAATTGTATCTTTTCCCCAATCATCCCCCTTCCACCAAGAACAAATGCTTGCCAAATATTTAAAATGCTACCTCTCTTCTCCAGTTATAAAGGAAGCTTGAAATTTGTTTCTACAAAATAGTTCTTTCAAAAGACTCCCTCCCCCAAATTTTGTTTCTTTCACCATATCATTTCCATACAACTGAAATCTATTGTTGACATTCCAGGTGTATCCTGGTTTCTAACGCAGGTTTGTCTGTTACATCAATGGTATTCTAGAGTGTCTACTTTTACCCTCCTCGTGCCCTCATCACATAAGAACAGACATACTGGATCAGACCAGTGGGCCATCTAGTCCAGCATCCTGTTTCCAACAGTGGCCAAGCCTGGTCAAAATACCTGTCAGAAACCCAAATAGTGGCAACATTCCATGCTACCAATCCCATGGCAACCAATAGCTTCCCCATTTGCCTCAACAGCAGACTATGGCCTTTTCCTCCAGGAACTTGTCCAAACCTTTTTTAAAACCACACGAACCGCTGTTACTACATCCTTTGGCAAAGAGTTCCAGAGCTTAACAATTTGATGAGTGAAAAAATATTTCCTCCTATTTGTTTTAAAAGTATTTCCATGTAACTTCCTTGAATGTCCCCTAGTCTTTGTACTTTTGGAATGAGTACAAAATTGATACATTTCTACTCGTTCTACACCACTCAGGATTTGGCAGACCTCAATCACATCTCCCCTCATCTGTCTCTTTTCCAAGCTGAAGACCCCTAATCTCTTAAGCCTTTCCTCATATGAGAAGAGTTCCATCCCCTATATAATTTTGGTCACTCTTATTTGAACCTTTTCTAATTCCGCTATATATTTTTTGAGATACGGCGACCAGAACTGAACACACTACTCAGGGTAAGGTCGCACCATGGAGTGATAGAGGCATTATAATGTTTTCATTCTTATTCACCATCCATAGTAACATAGTAGATGACAGCAGAAAAGACCTGCACGGTCCATCCAGTCTGTCCAACAAGACAAACCCATATGTGCTACTTTTTGTGTATATCCTACCTTGATTTTTACCTGTCCTCTTCAGGGCACAAACCGTATAAGTCTGCCCAGCACTATCCCTGCCTCCCAACCATCAGCCCCGGCACAGACCGTATAAGTCTGCCCAGCACTATCCCCGCCTCCCAACCACCAGCCCCACCTCCCACCACCGGCTCTGCCACCCAATCTCGGCTAAGCTCCTGAGGATCCATTCCTTCTGAACAGGATTCCTTTATATTTATCCCACGCATGTTTGAATTCCATTACTGTTTTCATTTCCACCACCTCCCGAGGGAGGGCATTCCAAGCATCCACCACTCTCTCCATGAAGAAATACTTCCTGACATTTTTCTTGAGTCTGCCCCCCTTCAATTTCATTTCATGTCCTCTAGTTCTACCGCCTTCCCCTCTCCAGAAAAGGTTCATTTGCGGATTAATACCTTTCAAATATTTGAACGTCTGTATCATATCACCCCTGTTTCTCCTTTCCTCCAGGGTATACATGTTCAGGTCAACAAGTCTCTCCTCATACGTCTTGTAACGCAAATCCCATACCATTCGCCATCTACTATGTTACTATGGATGGTGAATAAGAATGAAAACATTATGTTTTCTTTGCACCGCTTCCATTTTTTTAACATCCTTCGCAAGATACGGCCTCCAAAACTGAACACAATACTCCAGGTTGGGCCTCACCAACATCTTATACAGGGGTATTAAAACCTCTTTTCTTCTGCTGGTCACACCTCTCTCTATACAGCCTAGCAATCTTCTAGCTACGGCCACCGCTTTGTCACACTGTTTTGTCGCCTTCAGGTCCTCAGATACTATCACCGCAAGATCCCTCTCCCCGTCCGTACCTATCAGACTCTCCCCGCCTAACACATATGTCTCCCTTGGATTTCTACTCCCTAAATGCATCACTTTGCATTTCTTCGCATTGAATTTTAATTGCCAAATGTTAGACCATTCTTCTAGCTTCCGCAGATCTTTTTTCATGTTTTCCACTCCCTCCGGGGTGTCCACTCTGTTGCAAATCTTGGTGTCATCCTCAAAAAGGCAAACTTTCCCTTGTAACCCTTCGGCAATGTCACTCACAAATATATTGAATAGAATTGGCCCCAGCACCAATCCATGAGGCACTCCACAACTCACCTTTCCATCCTCCGAGCGAACTCCATTTACCACCACCCTCTGGCGTCTGCCCGTCAACCAGTTCCTAATCCAGTTCACCACTTCGAGTCCTATCTTTAGCCTGTCTAGTTTATTCAAGAGCCTCCTGTGGGGAACCGTGTCAAAAGCTTTGCAGAAATCTAAGTAGATTACGTCCATAGCACGTCCTTGATTTAATTCTCCAGTCACCCAGTCAAAGAATTCAATGAGATTAGTTTGGCACGATTTCCCTTTGGTGAAACCATGTTGTCTCGAATCTTGCAACTTATTTGCTTCTAGGAAATTCACTATCCTTTCCTTCAGCATCGCTTCCATTACTTTTCCAATAATCGAAGTGAGGCTTACCGGCCTGTAGTTTCCAGCTTCTTCCCTATCACCACTTTTGTGAAGAGGGACCACCTCCGCCGTTCTCCAATCCCACGGAACCTGTCCCATCTCCAAGGATTTATTAAACAAATCTTTAAGAGGACCCGCCAGAACCTCTCTGAGCTCCCTCAATATCCTGGGGTGGATCCCGTCCGGTCCCATGGCTTTGTCCACCTTTAGATTTTTAAGTTGTTCATACACACTCTCTTCCGTGAACGGTGCTATATCCACTCCGTTCTCACATGTGCTTTTTCCAGTCCATTGCGGTCCTGCTCCAGGATTTTCTTTTGTGAAAACAGAACAAAAGTATCTATTTAGTAAATTTGCTTTTTCTTCATCATTATCTACATAGCGGTTTGCAGCATCTTTCAGTCTCACAATTCCCTTTTTAGTCTTCCTCCTTTCACTAATATACCTGAAGAAATTTTTGTCACCCCTCCTTATATTTCTAGCCATTTGTTCTTCCGCATGCGCTTTCGCCAGACGTATCTCTCTCTTGGCTTCTTTCAGTTTCATCCAGTATTCCTCCTCATGTTTCTCTTCTTGAATTTTTCTGTATTTCAGGAACGCCAACTCTTTAGCCTTTATTTTCCCAGCCACTTGTTTGGAGAACCATATCGGTTTCCTTTTTCTCTTGCTTTTATTTACTCTCCTTACATAAAGGTTTGTGGTCCTATTTATAGCTTCTTTCAGCTTGGACCACTGTCCTTCCACTTCTCGTTCATCCTCCCATCCCATCAGCTCCTTCCTCAGGTATTCCCCCATTTTACTAAAGTCAGCATGCTTGAAATCTAGGACTTTGATTTTTGAGTGGCCACCCTCCACTTTAGCCATCATATCAAACCAAACCGTTTGATGGTCACTGCTGCCCAGGTGGGCACCCACTCGGACATTTGACACACTATCCCCATTTGTGAGCACCAGATCAATCCTAATAATAATTAGGATCCATCCCTTTCCTAATAATTCCTAGCATCCTGTTTGCTTTTTTGGATGCTGCCGCACACTGAGCAGAAGATTTCAGCAAATTATCTACGATGACACCTAGATCTTTTTCTTGGGTGCAGACCCCCCCAAAGTGGATCCTAGCATCAGGTAACTATGATTCAGATTATTCTTTCCAATGTGCATCACTTTGCATTTGTCCACATTAAACATCTGCCATTTGGATGCTCAGACTTTCAATTTCCCAAGGTCTTCCTGCAATTTTTCACAGTCCGCACGTGTTTTAACAAATTTGAATAGTTTTGTGTCATCTGCAAATTTAATCACCTCGCTCATCGTTCCAATTTCCATATCATTTATAAATATGTTAAATAGCACCGGTCCCAGTACTGATTCCTGTGGCACAAACTAATGACAAAGTGCACAAAGGAGTTTATAGATTTATAGGAGAAAGCAATGTAAATGCTTCTGCTATAGTTACAGTTTATTCAGACTTCTATACTACCCACACTGACAAGCAGAATAGGGTAGTGAACAATCCATAAATTAAAATACAAATTTGTTTAAAAGAAAACAAAAACAAATCACAGGATAGAAAAACACTCATACCAGAAAGATATCAATCGACAACCATAAGAAAAATGTCAATTCAAAAATGTTTCAAGGGAAAAACAACCAATAGAGCGAGAGAGGGACACTGTTTCCAAAAAGCTTATGAGTCAAAAGGCATGCTCAAATAGCCATGTTTTTATAGCTTACGTAAATTCTTTAATATAAGTAATACTACAAATGCAAAGTGGTAAATTATTCCAATCAGCAGGGGTAGTAAAATAGAAGGTACTATGTTTCATTGATTCAAGGTGCACCTGTTTTGGTCCGGAAAGGACCAATCAATAGTCATTAATTGAACGTAAAACTCTTGCCGAAGTATATAGAATTGTAAGATTGTCCAAATAATGTGGGACGCCCACCCTAAATGCCTTAAAAGTGAGTATTAATAATTTATAAGTGATTCTTTATTCTACAGGCAGCCAATGCTTTTCTTCAAACATAGGGGTAACATGGTCAGACGTTTTAGCATGATATAACAATTTTATTGCAATTTTTTGAATCAATTGCAATTTCTTTATCTATGAATGTGATATTAAAGTAATCAAGCTTGGTAGTATCAGGGCCGGCGTGAGGGGGCATAGACAAAAAGCCAGCTTTTGGGTCCCCTTGGCCCCTGCATGTCTAACACCAGCCCTTGGTAATATAGCTGTCAAAATCAAATTCATTTCACCTAGGCCACCTTTTAAGCCCCTAAGGATCAGAGCTGGATCTGACTGCACCTTCTTCTGAAAAGGTACTGCCCTCCCCCTTCTTCTTTCCCCTTTTGCAGTGCTGATATTCTATAGGGAAAGAGTTCTTCACAACATTTCTGCCACTTGAGCTAACTCCTGTTTACTTACACAACTGTGTTCAGATTAAATAGAGGAACATTAGTGATACAGTGCTTATAAGGAGGTTTTCTACTGAAGATTAGCTCGAGTTATCTGCAGCAGGGCCCATTTTATTCCTATGGGCCCTGCTGCAGATAACTCAAGCTAATCTTTAGAAAAAAAAACCAAAAGAACACTATGAGTGGAAGTACAGAATAACAGAATAGCAAGAAAGAAAGCTAAAAATATTAAAAAGAAGATATCCTTGTCTTGATAGATCAAATACTACAAGGTTTCCTACAAAGCAACACTTTATGAGAAGTAAATAATACCATTCTTGAAATAGAGCTAACTCTGCATTTTCTCTCTCTCTCTCTCTATATATATTTTTTAAGCACTATAAAAGATTGGAATGTACCAACCCTTCAATGTTTAGCTCAAGCAAAGTCAAGACTATTACCACATTAGAGGAAAACAGGTTTTCACCTTGACTATTTCTGCAAATTTTAAGTTCTGAAAATTCAAGGCAGACTGATATTTTAAAGCAGAAAGGCCATTTCTAGCAGTCCTGCAAACAAACTAAGAGAGTGCTGTATTCACAGTTTCCTCTGAGTGAATTAAAAAAAAAAAAAGCCTAATATTTTCAATACAGTATAATTTTTAAAGTTTTACAATATACTATGATATGCTCCATAGAAACTTAGCTTGAGAAATACCCACATTTATTGTGTGCCACAACAGCTGTAAAATTATCAAGCTGTAGTTCATAGAGAAAACAAATTATGTGATCTGCCATGCTAAAGACGTCAATGCACTAGCACTTCATAACTTTGCTTATGCAATGGACCTTTTATCATTCTAACCATCAATTAAAGGAGATCTAACTATGGTAAGTGAGAATATAGATACAAACCAGAACAGACCAATTTAGAATTTTTGACATTTTGTAATCTGAACTATGCAGCTTTTACACTTTTACAGATAAGATCTATGGCCCCATGCTATTTTCTGTAAAATCTGGTTAATACATTTTCAGTGTAAGGCACACAAAAATTAAATATAAATATAAGACCTCACAGTTTATATCCACAGCTGGAGCAAGCTCTGTCTTCCAGAGACATTTTTTCCCCTTTTACTAAGACCGTGTAATTGTTGGGGGCAGCAAACCTTTTGTATAGTTTTCTTCCTTTATAATTTGGACACATCTGTGGCACGGACGCCCGAAAAGGAAGAATGCCAGCCTCTCTTGGCATCAGCGGGAGTTTCGTCGGCGGTGCAGAGCCCTTTGCCGTTGTGGTCCTCTCAATCGGTTTCGGAGGAGTGAGGTGCGCCCCCGGAGGCTGCCTCCGTGAATTTGGTGCGAAAGTCGGCCATTTTACCTCCCGCGCCTTTGTCGCCATTGCCTGTTCCTCCTACAACGTTCAGTTGTTCTAATGCTGATTTTCAGGCAGGAGCGCTGGTACAAGCTGGGCCTTCTCAGGCAGGGGGTTTTCCTCCTGAGTTTGTGCTCCAGATGTACCAGGCTTTTTTAATGCACAAAGGGGATGCAGCAGCTACTGCAGGAGCTTCTGCTAAACCTGTTCCTCCACCTCTTAAAAGGTTTAGAGAAGATGTTTTATCTGCAGATGTTTGGGACAATCAGGAGATGCCCTATCTGGAAGAGGAGGAGGATCTGGAACAAAATGTTTGGAATGATCCCGATTTCTCTTCTGCAGACCCTGAGGAGGCTTCTTTTGCCCAGGGAGATGATCCTTCCGTGGCTAGAATTTTTCACAAAGATGATTTGCAGGAGCTCATTTCTATGGTCTCCTCTACTTTAAATTTTGAAGATCTTCTGCCAGTTTCTCAAACACGTAAGGTAGACTTCTTGATTAAGGGGTCTAGATCTGTAGCGAAAACTTTTCCAATGCATCAGGATATTTAGGACATTATTAAGGCGCAATGGGAGGCTCCAGATGCGGCCTATCGTCTGACTAGATCTATGTCTCGTCTCTGTCAGATTCCAGAGGCAGATAAAGCTGTCCTTAAGGTTCCGGTTGTGGATGCAGTGGTGTCAGCGGTTACTAAGCGGAATACAGTTCCTGTGGATGGCGGCACGGCTCTTCGGGATGTTCAGGATAGAAGATTAGATTCTCTGCTCAGGAATAGTTTTGATGTTTCTTCCTTGGCAGTGCAGTCGGCCATCTGTGGTTCCTTAGTGGCGAGAGCTTGCTTCAGGTGGGCAGAGAGAGTCCTGGATAGGAATTCTGATGATCTTCAAGCTATTGAAGTAGACGTGGCTAGGATTGAGACGGGGGCGGCTTTTCTGGCTGATGCCCTATATGATTTGCTGCGAGCATCTTCTAAGTCTTTGGCTTTGGGGGTCGCTGCTCGCAGATCTCTGTGGTTGAAAGGTTGGTTAGCGGATGCGGCCTCCAAATCAAAGTTGAGCAAGTTTCCTTTTAAAGGTTCTTTCTTGTTTGGAGAAGAACTGGATAAGTTGGTTAATTCCTTAGGGGATGCTAAAGTTCCTCGCCTTCCACAAGATAGGCCTCGTCTGTCCAGTCGGGGTTCTTTGGTTCGTAGGGGGTCGGTTAGAGGCTTCCGTAGGTTTCAGGCTGGTCGTGGTTTTCAGCCCCAGAAGTCTCGGTTTGGCAATAGGACTCAGTCCTTTCGGGGTTCTCGCAGAGGAGCGGGTTTCTCCAATCCAGGTTTTAGATCCCAGATCCGTCCTTCCCAATGAAGGTGCGAGGGCCTCTCCTCTGGTCCCTGTCGGAGCTCGTCTTTCTCAGTTCTATCAGAGGTGGGCCCACTTCACTTCAGATCAGTGGGTCTTGGAGGTTATTCGAGACGGTTATGCCTTAGAATTCGCAAGGCCTATTTCAGACGCCTTTCTAAAGTCTCCCTGTCGTTCTCCTCTCAAGGCAAGGGCGGTTCGGGACACTTTACAGAGGCTCTTAGATCTTCAGGCTATCTGTCCAGTCCCTCCTTCCGAGTACAGGCAAGGCCGGTATTCCATTTATTTTGTGGTTCCCAAGAAGGACTCCTTTCGTCCCATTTTAGATCTCAAGGCTGTCAATCGAGCTAGGGAGGGAGGAGATGGGGGGAATATCAAATTGTTGTGACAGCACTGAGTTGTGGCATAAGTTTTTGTATGTAAAGTTTATTTGCATTTGTTGTCAATAAAAATCATTGAAACATAATTTGGACACAGGTTTGAATTACTTACTTTCCTTAATATATAGTTTTTCTGCAGTTACAATTTGAGGAACTCCTTCACCCCATTAACCTTTTTCAGTGCTACTGCATTATTTAACGGTAGTAGTAGCAGTACTACTGCATTAAAAAAACAGCCTCAAGGTGGTTCATCTCACTATAGGGGGCCATGCCCCAGGGGCCATGCCCCAGGAGCCCTCCACTCTTTGCCCTTCAGTGCATTATACATGGTTGTATTTGCCCAATGATTTTTGTGATGTTCACTGACAAATGTTACAGGTGAGGACAAATGTGACAGTTATGTTAGTCTAACTCTCTACAAAATTTGCATAAGCTCATTAATATGAACAAATGAAAAAATGTGATGCTTTTAGAGAGTAATTCCGTATCAGATTGCCTACTACAGGCACTGGTTATGGTGCTTATTTTAAGCCTATTCTATAAAGAAAAGTAAGCACTTATACTAGCACAAGTGGGAAAGAATGCTTGTGCATCTTGTTGCAACCAGCCCTATAGCTGGTATAAATGCCCAAAGCAACATGCACGCATGAACACACATAAATGATATTATTTTGTGTAATTTATATGCATACATATGTGCTCCACCCAAACTCCACTCATGCAAACTCCCACTGGCAAAGTACGCACCATCAAAGCATGGCACATACTTTTTCCCTAGTTTGTATTCTATGAGATGTATTGCCATTTACACACATTCTTGCTGCCTAAAACCAGGTAGCTTCTTACAGAATTATCACCTTAATGTTTCCATCTGCAGGAAAACAAAAATGTAGGCACAGTATAGTAACACAGCACATGTGAATGGTTAGTGACTTGCCTAGCCAATCTGCCTGGTGCAGTTGCCCATATTGCTCTAGCCAATGAAATCTTCTAGTCGTCAAGAGACTGTCTTTTTTTGTGTTCCACTGTTCTATTTACACAATCATATACATTTCCATACTTTTTTTTTTTTACTCAACTTTTACCAACACCTTTTCTAACCAGTGACCTCTGTATCTTTTTCAAGAATGCTTTTAGTTTCCATCACCTTTGTGAGTAGACTATTCTGGGTATTTACTGCATGTCAGTAGAAATGTATTCCCTCATACTTCCTCTGAGCTGCCCTAATTACATTTTATGATTCCTTGTCTTTGAATCTCTTTTCTTCTTTGGAAAATGAATGTTTTTGTGCTTTATTGAAGCCTGATAAACCATCTGAATGGCAGTATCACGCCTCCCTTTTCTTTCTTTCCTCTGCTAAATATATTTTGTATTTTTTAAGTAGACCCTATACCACTTTGATAGTCCTTCAGTTTGTTTGTTTCACAGTATGTGATTGATATTTTGAAAACACAATTCTGAATTCAATTAAATTAGTGCTGTTGATTAATCACAGTTAACTATCACAATTAGGTCAACAATTTTTTAATAGTGATTAATATTAACAACAGCAATTAATAGCACTATCACCATCATGGCCACCATTTTGACCCCAGAGCAACACACGCAGAAAAGACTGGGGATCTCTGCTGCCTATCCTACTCTAGACTACTAGGGCATCTTTTAGGTAGGCTTGCAGGTGGGGGAGCGCCTCGAGTGGGGTGCATACGTGCTTGACGAGGGGTCTTTAGGAAGGAGTTCTTTCAGGGGGATGGATGCTCTGGGTGGGGGGGGGGGAGAGGCTTTCGGAGGAGGTTGAATGCTCTTAGGTGTGGGGCGGGGCTTCAGGACTACAATTAAGTATGTCATTAATTGCAATTAATCTCCCCCTATGTTCCCACCCGTAACCTCCGCTCACAGGACAAATCCTTCCTCTCCGTACCCTTTTCCACCACTGCCAACTCCAGGCTCCGCTCATTCTGCCTTGCCTCACCCTATGCCTGGAACAATCTTCCTCAACCCCTACGCCAAGCCCCCTCCCTACCCATCTTTAAATCTCTGCTTAAAACTCACCTCTTCAATGCTGCTTTCGGCACCTAACCTTTCGAGAAATATAGTAAGCCCTATCAGATCGACTCTACACTTGTCTTTTAGATTGTACACCTGTCTTTTAGATTGTAAGCTCCTTGAGCAGGGACTGTCCTTCCATGTTAAATTGTACAGCGCTGCGTAACCCTAGTAGCGCTTTAGAAATGTTAAGTAGTAATTAAAAATGTTGATCAAACAACAACTATAGTTTAAATTAATTTTATGGAGTCAGCATTTCAGGAAATCAGGGGACAAAATTCAAATAGAAGTTATGGTACTGCTAGGGCACCACAAAAGAGCTGAAGATTAAGAAAAGGTCAGTAACTGAAACAAAGACATTGTAAATTGGTAACCCAGCAAATGAAGGAAAGTGGATGTAAGAAGCGATTGTAGGCTGGGGAAGAGCTGTGGTGGTGGAGGAAAAGGAAATCTGCTCTGTATGGACTTGAAGAGAGGACTAGACTTCATTCAGAACAAAATGATACCTAAAGCTCCATGTCAGGCCTAGTTAATCCAAGCCTATTAGATTAAAAAAAAAAACCAAAACACCCCACTCAAACAAAATAGTCAATGTTATACATTTTAAGATTAATTACTACTATTGTGCAACAAATACGCAGGAAAACTAGAGAGAGGTTGTTCACAGAAAAGTAAAGAGAAAAATATTTTTTCAGACCTGTATTCTTTCATTTGTTCTTCACATTTTTTAAAACAGTTATCCATATCTTTTCATTCCCAGGTATTCTGTAGTTCATCTAACTGAACAACTCACATTTTATCAATGAAATAACATGCAAAACATCCCTTATTATCAAACCATGTCACATTCTTTCTATTCCATGCTACTTATTGGACTACAGATTCTATAATCCTCTTCTGAGTCCCTTCTGTATTTAATTCAGTTCAGTCTTAAGTAGTTAAAGAAACTGTTTTCAGTGGCAACTAATAACTACTGACCTACACTGACACTGCCCTACAATAGGCTTGTCAGCCCTGAAAAAGTTATACCAAAGAAGCTGATTAGGACTTCAAGAGGTTTGTAGCAAGAATCAATGGCTGGTCTGTACTAATGCTGTCACTGCAGCACAGAAATGATAAAAGTGGAACACCATTAGTTATGCCTCATTAAGCTCCACAACCCTCCTAAAAAGAAATTTGTTTAGCCTGTCCAAAATCTAATGCAGATTTAAGCTCTCTGTGTTGAATTTCATAGCATCTCAAAAGCTTCATTAAAATAAAGGCCAATGAAACAGGAAAGAAGTTCCTAAAGTATCAACAAAGAGAAAAAAATGTTAATCTGAAGGAAACTGCAGTATGATGTTAAATCCTTGGAAAGAATTATATAACTCCCTCCCCCCCCCCCCCCCCCCCCCAACATTATAGCTTTATGTATACTCAAGCAGAAAACTAAAGATGTTTCTAATAAAACAACCCATCATATGACCTAGAGATTTAAAAAATAAATGCAGAGGCAAGGTGGCCTTATAAAACTGTACCTGTCATATCTCTGTTGCTGAGGTCTGTGCACAGGTCCCTGAAACAAATTTTGTGGTCGAAGACCTGTAAAATAAAAAAATAAAAATATCTTTATTATTAGTAATGTCAAACTAAGGACATAAGGAGAATATTTTACATGATATTCAAAAGATTAAAAAATTAACTGAGTATGTCACAGAGTGTTTAGGTCTTGTACAGAAAACATAATATCTCCAGTAAAAACACAATACATTAAAAAAATAAAACAAATGTATGTTAATGGCATACATGCTATGATTTAAGTTGTAGGACATTTTAACCAACCAAAGGGCACTTTTACTAAAGTGCTTTAAGATTTGCAGTTACTATGGCTTTAAAATAATGTCCAGCAGCTGCAAATCTAATGCAACAACTAGTAGGGGTGTTTCTGGTATTTTTGTATTGAAGTTGTGCATTAATGTTTCCATTAGCGCATGGTACCTGCTGACAGTCAACATGTGAGCAGTTAGCCCTCCTATTTAGGAGTCAGTAAGTGCTGCTGTGTGAAAAGCACATTAGCTTATATGGTGTATAGCCTCGCCCAGCGCATCCCGGGATACTCTGGGCAGGGCTGGGCGCCGCCATTTTGCGACGTTGCAGGAAGAGGAGGGAGGCAGGCTACCCTCCCTCCTCCAACCCACAAGGTAGAGGGGACTGGACCACCAGGGACCCTTTAATGGGGGACTAGGGGGGGCTGGAGAGCCACTGGATCTCCAGCCCTCCCTGAACCTGGGGAGGGGGATCATCGGGGGGGGGGGGGGGGGAGTTGGTTGGTCGCCCACTAGACCACCAGGGACTGTTTGTTGAGGGGAGTTGGGGGGGGGGGGGCTAGAGACCCACCGGATCTCCAGCCCTCCCTGAACCTGGGGAGTGGGGATCGTCGGGGGGGGGGGGGGGGACTGAAGGACCGCCGGACCTCCAGCCTCCTGTCGCTGGCAGGTTTGCTGTTGGGGGGAATGGGGGCCTGCCAGCATGCAAATGCATGCTGGACAGGGCTCTCCATTCCTCCCCAATGATCTGCAAACCCTAATGCCAGCTTGGAGCTGGTGTACAGTTTGCCACGGCCAGCGACCCAATCTTTGGCACGCTGGCCGCTGATAATTGGGGATGAATATGTTTAGCCCTGTTTAGCAAGCGTAAGGAGAATATTTTACATGATATTCAAAAGATTAAAAAATTAACTGAGTATGTCATAGAGTGTTTAGGTCTTGTACAGAAAACACAATATCTCCAGTAAAAACACAATACATTAAAAAAAATAATAAAACAAATGTATGTTAATGGCATACATGCTATCGAGCGCATTGTTTCACGCACTCGAGGGCTCTGATCATGGGGCGGTAGCAAACGCCGGTGCTAGTATGGCGCTAACAGCCTCTAGCGCCGGCATTTGCTTCTGATCATCTCCCTGTGAGTGGAGCATACTACCTGGATAACACCTCCCTTACCATGCCCCATGATAAAGGATTTCTGATAAATTAACATATGGTTTTACCATGCGGTAACAGGCAAACTAATGCAAAACCTTAACGTGGTTGTGTGGTTGCCTGTTTCCAAATGCTAACAGCTCATTAAGTGCTTACTGCACTTTAGCAAAAGGGCCTCTAAGCTCCAAAACAAGCAAAAGTGACTGTATCAAAACTTTATGCATGAAGGCTTTCTCAAAGCCAGATTTCCCATAGCAAAATGAGCAGTTAAACGCTTCTCTTGGCTCTTTCAGATTCACAAAGTGACAAGTGGAACCCATATCATGCCACATTAATATGAAAACAAGATATAGTACACCTTAATTTTATCTATAAAGCTGCTTTTAGACTAATTTTATGAACTTACAGAACACAAATATTATGAGCATTACAAGAAAACCAAAATTTTCCAGTCGCATATACTTGCAGAAAAATTAAAGGTGTAGCTAAATAAACTTCAATTTGCCTTATCTGAAAGCCAAACAAGTGTAGCCACCTGAAAAGGATAGAGGCTAGAAAAGCACTGGTCTGACAAAATCTAAGCAGAATATACTGTTAGATTTCTACCTACTCAGCAAAAATATAGGAGATAATGAAAATACAGGAGATAATTTTCAATAACCCATGCTGTTTGCATGTATGCAGACAGTTTTAGCCTTCATACATTGTGGACAACTGGAAACCACCATGTTTTTTTTTTTTTTTTAAATTAGCAGCTATAAAATGTATGTGCTAAAAGCACCCACATAATTTGCATCTATTATTTATGTTGGCAGCCAAATGTGGAAAAAACAGTAGGCATACATTTGAAAATCAAAAGTGCATGCACTAATTTAATCCCACTCCATGACTTAAACATTCATATGGGAATACCTCATTTTAACCCAGTTTAAAGTGTTATTGAAGCCCATGAGTATTTTTAGCCACAGAGAGGGTGACAATTTTCAGCCAGGCAAATGGCTTTGCAAATTGTCCTGCCTTGTGAAGAACATATAGTGATGATGAAGAAGACTGTTAAAACCCATACCAAAAGAATAAAATACCCAATAATCTAGCAGTAAAGGCTGCTCAAAAAGGACCACCCAATTTCCTAATGTCTTTTTTTTAGTTAAATTCAGACATAGGCATAAAAATCCACAGCTAAGAACACTGCTACAAAATGACATGCAATTAGATGGCTATTGTTTTTCTTCTCAAGTGAACTAACCAGTAAACCAGCATGAAAGAAACCATCTAATCAATAGCTCCCATTAACCTCACAGTACTTAAACTGTGTATCAATTGAAATCCTTTGTTTCTATGACACCTTTGATGATCTCCAATGGTGTTAAGTGTGACCTAATTAAAATAGTTGCCTGCAGAAATGGTCTCAATAAGAATATTGTGATGGAACTTCAACCTGTTACATCAGCAGTATTAAAATGTATATGGATAAGTGATTTAAAAGCATGAGAGATGTTCATGCTTTTAAATCACTTTTCCATATACACTTTAATACTTTGAATTTCATGTCGTTACAGTGACTAAAATAATGGTCACAGCACAGTGGTTCTCAACCTTTTCTTCAGTCGGTACACACCTGACAAATGATGCTTGCATATGTGACACACCAAATACACAACCTGCTCAGACATTTGGTTTGACACAGTATAGCAGTTTTTATGAGTTAAATGTAAACATGCTCTGCATCCAAAAACCCCTACCCTCCCATCTCATGTCATCTGATTAATAGCAAACCTCTCCACTATCAGGCATATTATTAAATACAAAATCTGGAAAAAAAAATCCTAACTCAACGTACATGTAGCAAATCTATCATACAACAGTAGCATTAATTCCTATGATGCAAACAACTTGAACCCTACCTATTAATAGGCAGCACTACAAATATTATATATGCCCAGAACACAATTACACCTACTACTGGTAATACAGAACATGCACACAGAATACTATTCCTTGGTCACAGGCAAAACACAGGGAGACCCTCAAATAGAGAAAAAGGGATCACAAATTATAAATACAATAATGACAAAAACTGAAATGGGAATCTCAATAAGTCAAACTAGCTGTGAACCACCACATGGGAGAAATAAAGGCAAATGCATTTCCTTTTTAAAGACACCCATGAAGCACATTTCCCAAAGCTAACATATTCCACTTAAATTCAAAATAAACCACTTTTTTCTACCATTGCTGTGTATTCATTTTATTTCATCACGCATGTTGGTCCCAGTTTCTCTGGTGTAAATGTAGGCACCTAAATGCAGCGAACGGGCATGTAACAAACTATTTCTGTAAGTCACGTGCTTAAGTGGCAGCCCTGTGTATGCCCCCTCCATAGTCCACCCTCGTGAACACCCCCTTCCATATACTTGCTAGGTCACTTACACTCACCCTTAGAGAATAGCACTTAGGTGTTTTACTGTCACTTACATATGTAAGTTCTGTGTTTCCTGTACATTTACACACACAAATAGCAAGCAGCTATAAGCACCATGTTATAGAATTGCCCTTACAATGCCCATGAAGCTTTGAAGGTTTGGATAAGTTCCTGGAAGAAAAGTCCATAGTCTGCTACTGAGACAGACATAGGGGAAGCCACTGCTTGCCCTGGGATTGATAGCCTCCTGCCTCATTATCCTCTTCCCCAACATCCATCCACCTGTCTCCTTCTCCAGCATCCATCCTGCCCCTCCCTCTTTCTTTACACCTGTCCCCACCTATTTTTCTAGCATATTTTACTGTCCAGCATCTGCCCCCCCTCCAAGAGCTTTTGCTCCCTGCCTTACCCCTTTCTCTTCTCCAGTGTCAGCTTGTCCCTGTTTCTCTCCTCCACCAGCATCTGCTGTCCCCTGCCTCACTTTTTTCCCTCCAGCAGCATCAGATGTCCCATTCCTCTTTTCTTCTTTCTCTCCAATATATGCTTTCATCTACAGCTTCTGCTGACAGCAGTGGAAAGGGGTCTCTGTTGCCATTTTGCTTTTTGTAATGACTGCCAAGATATTATAATGCCAAAACTGACGTCTGAAACCCAACTGCGAAGCATCAAGTAGATCATAATGATCTAAATGATTATGCAATTGTATAGCAACTGCAGCTTCAAATACTTTAGCCAGAACTCAATCTGTATTTTTCAAAATTGGAATAAGAACAATTTACATAAAAAAATGGAGGGCGGGGGGGGGGGGGGGAGAACTATCTTTTAAATGCCTCATTAATAAAAAGATATCAGCCAGCTTCTCCAATCAGATGGTAATGTCAGTGGCACTTGGATGAAGGATGCATCTATCCCTTCTAAAATTTGATACCAATTATACCAACTTTAACACCAAGACTGGGGTAAAACACGCCTAGTAGATCATTCCGCAAATGAACCAATGACATATTCTCCAGCAACACTGCGAATAATCTATTCCATGAGCTACGGAAATTTGTAAAGGTTCTACTTTAGTTTCTAAAAATAAGACTAAAATACTGGCATCAGGATTAATTCCAGCAGCAGTCAAAAACTTTGTAGAGAATAAATGTAACATAATGCTGCTATCCCTTTCCAATGGGCTGAATAAAAAGCTCTCAGCCTCAAATATCTCAAGTAACTCTTTTTTGTTAAACTAATTTTCTATTATTGTCTATTCAAGCAACTAACTTTATTCCAACTAGGTTTCCAAATTTCCTGAGAGACTCTGGTTAGAAACCCTATTTGCAATTTACATTTCAAAATATCAGCATGTAAATGAATAAACATAGAAAATCCAAATTTAGAAAGCTGGGATTTACGTGTGGGAACCTGAACTACATGTGTATGGCAAAGGGGCATGTTTGGATGGGGTATGGATGGGACTAGAGTACAACAAAATTCCCTATTTCGGAGGAATGCACATTGAGTAGAGAGAAACATCATGATTTACAGCTGCTCTAGGATACACATTGGTTTTGTAAAGTGCTTGTTTTGGGCAGCACTCTACAGGAGGGATTAGGAGAGGTCTCCCTCTTAATCCTCTGGTGTTCCCTCCACTTCACAAAATTGAAAGTGTTGAATGATTGTTACATCTTTACCTAATTGGAAGCATTTAGCCGTACAGGTTTCCAAAATGGCAGACATACACATCTATGTGTTGGCACTTACATGTCTATGTTCATTCATTCATTCAAGTATTTATATACCGCTTAGACCTAAGTGGGTTTACAGTTTCATTTTACAGGTACTGTGTCTGTCCCTAGTGGGCTCACAATTAAGTAGTACATTGTACTACTGTTGTACCTGGGGCAACGGAGGGTTAAGTGACTTGCCCAGGGTCACATGGAGCTGCAGAGGGAACGGAACCTTGTTCCCCAGGATCTCAACCCATTGCCGACCATCAGGCAGAAGTGGGAATCAAACCCAGTTCGACAGATCTGAAACCCACTAATCATTAGGTCATTCCTCCACTTCTGAAATACTAACTTACAAGAGTAAATGTTGATACTTACAAGGGTTGAATGCAAAGTAATGATGCCACCTCTATAACTTTTGTTTAAGCAAAGATATTATAATGAATAAAAAACAAAAATCTTGAAACTTGCTCTTTTATTATATGTATTTAATTTTCTACATAGTCGCCACTACTTGCCACACATTTCTGTCAGTGATGGACAAGTTTTTTTGAAAGCCATCTCAAAAGAACTGCACAAATTGTGCAGGAGTAGCCTAGTGGTTAGTGCAGCTGTGAACAAACAGTGTGTTTTAAGCCTGTAAAATGTATTGGATATTTTCCTGTCTTAAATATGTCTGAAGTGTACTTCTCCTGTTTGGCCAGAAGATGGCACATGTTTATGCTTAAAGCTGTTACAGAGGAGGACTGACTTCTCTTTCTTTTACATTTCAACATTTTATTGATGACATTTCAAAGAAACTATAATGAACAATAAAAGTAAACATAGCGTCCAATGTCAAAATGCACACAATAAAGATAGCTTGATAAAGTCTGTCATCGAACCTTTCACAGTTTTATTCCCCCAACCCCTACCCATCGTACTCCTCCCCTTGCCCTCTATTTTATTTTCAACAAGTTTTATTGAGGATCCAGAAAAATGAACCTAGTCTACAAATTCCATATACAACAAATTAAGTTTCAAGACATACTATTGAGGTATAAGAGGATAAAGTCCTTCATCAATGTTTTAACAATTTTTACTCTTCCCCATCCAGCTCTTCCAAACCTTCCTCCCCACCTCCAGTTTTTATAAACCTATCTGTTGAATAAACTACAACAAAGGAGCAATAAACTAGACCAGCCACAACTCTTTTATCCTTCCCCCTCCCAATTTTAAACAAACCATACCAATGGAAAACAAACTATGGCATAAATATCTAAGCTACAGGTGGAGTCACCTCTCATTGGCCCCCTAGCTGCCTAAAGCTGAGCAGATATACCCACACCCAACCTCCCTTCCCTCCCCCCCCTTTATGTCGTGCCTGACTCCTATCTGACTTAAATTATCTTCACTGCCCCAGTGAAAATCTATTCATAATCTGACTACACGCCAGTGGTGAAATAAAACTCTCAAATCACAAGCTCATGGAGTTTGTTCCTCCAGTACCGAAAGGAGGGGGATGATCCAATACTCAATGGCTGAGAATGTATTTCTTTCCAAGGATAAATGACTTTCCCGAAAATCATTTCCCCCCCCCCCCCCCCCCAGAGTGCCAGTTCCTCACAAGCTTTGGGCACTAAAAATTGTTCTTTCAAAAGTGAAAACCACTCAATATCCTAAAACAGACTGGAGAAACAGTAATATAGCTTCCCAAAATGATTTGATCTGCTGGCATTGCCACTTCCCATGAGAAAAAGTGGCAATTCCATTCCTGCAGCTCGTACTGTCCACTGCTTCTCTTTCTTTTATTTGGCACACAAATAGGAAGTGCCTGTAGTGATGTAACTGGTTTTTATTTTAAATTTGACTGTTCTGGGCTCTGATTGGCCTGGAGTTTTGAAATTACCCAGCAGATGCTGGCTGTTGCTTCAGTTTCAGCCCGGGAGAAAGAAGAGAGATCTCTTTTGCTGAAGCTCTGTGAACAGATATATGTCCTGATCTCCCCAGGAACTTTCTAGGAATAGTGTTATGATTGATCATTATTTTAGTTACCTGTTATTGTCTGCCAATTGCACTATTTTGTTCCACTGTTCAATATTTTTAAGAGAATAAACATAATTGTTTGTTCACCCTGTTTGTCTGGTCTGATAAAGAATCCTGGTGGTTTGTGTGTTAGGTCTGTAAATGCTTTCTGAGAACTGTGGGGCCACTGGGAGTGTAGCTCCAGTAACCTAGAAATCACTGGGGATAACTGGAGAGTGGGTTCCTGAATCTTTGAGAGAAGGGTGCCTAGAAAACCATCCTGAACTTTTCTTTGACCAGGAATTTGTTCAGGGTCTTTAGCCGGTGGTGGGAGGCGGTGCTGGTGGTTGGGAGGCGGCGATTGTGCCGGGCAGACTTATATGGTCTGTGCCAGAGCCGGTGGTTGGGAGGCAGGGATAGTGCTGGGCAGACTTATACGGTCTGTGTCCTGAAAATGACAGATACAAATCAAGGTAAGGTATATACAAAAAGTAGCACATATGAGTTTATCTTGTTGGGCAGACTGGATGGACCGTGCAGGTCTTTTTCTGCCGTCATCTACTATGTTACTATGTTTTAGGTCTAGAATGGGATGCATCCTCCCTGTTTTCTTTCACATAAGAAGTACCTAGAATAGAATCACTTCTTCTTTCACTGGTGGAACGGGCTTGAACATGTGGGCCTTTAGAAGGGCGGAGACTTGCTCTGCAAGTACCTCCTTGTAACAGCTGAGATGAGATGCTCTTGGTGGGCAATTTGGTGGTTGGTGCCGCCAATATAGGGCGCAACTGAGACGGACTATTTGAAGAACCCACTGGTCTGAGGTTCCAAGGGGATCACCTTTATTGGGGGGGGATCCCAAAACTTAGCCTCGATCCTTCTGGTAGATAGTTTACGACAGTTACTGCAGCTATGCTGTGCTGGAGCCCATCAAAAACTCATCCTCTGTTTTAACTGGCGAGACGGCTGAGCCTTGGGCGCACACTGTTGACGAGAATTAGCACAGAGGCCCAATACATTTTCCCCTCAGAAGAATCCATGGTTTGAGCTTTTCTGCCAGGAATGCCGCAGCATAGTCCCTGGAACTCCTGGCTCCGATACATGGTGTCAATCTCTTTGGGCAGGAAATGGACCAACAGAGGGAACTCCCAGTTCTTCACCTGAACATCTTTCACGATCCGGTGAGAGGAACAATCATAGTCTCTCTAGGAGGAGAGTCATAGTCAGTCCTGGGCTTGTCCTCCGTCTCAAAATGAATTGGAATGGCAGTCACCATTTTCCTGACAAAACTGGGGAAGGAAAGGCACTCAAGTGGAGACTTCCTTCCTTTCCTCTGGAGGGGTCAGATGGGATATCATAAGACTCCTCCCTCTGAGAAGTACTGTGGATTCTCATCAGACTCCCATGAGGGCTCATCAGTGACAGGAAAGAACTCCTCATGGGTGGGCCAACACCGAGCCTGCCTCGACATAGAGGAACCATGGACCCCGAGAGGGGCATCGAGGTATAGGCTCCACCCTCGACTCTGGAGAACCTTCCTCCACCACATGGGCAGCAGTCAACACCGGTAGCGCACAGAGCACTGGCATCGGAGACCTCACTGCAGGCTGAGGACCTTGCAGGGCGGCAGCAGCAAGAGGCATGGCTGGTGCAAGCACCCTAGATGCCCATGCACACTGTTGTAAAATCCCTGCCAAGTGCTCATCGAGCATGGCCCAGATGCATTCATCGAGGAAGGCTATCGGGAAAGGCTGGGCCTTAGGTTGGAGACAAGCTGTTGAACTGCCGTGGTCGAAGCGAGTGCCTGGTCCAGTCTGCATGGAGACCCACACATCAGCACCTCATGTATCGAGGGGGAGTGATCCTCCTGGTGCTGACGCTTCTTGGGGACCGTAATATCCTGGCAATGTGCGTCGAGTGGGATCGATGTCACTGCTCCTTGGCCTTCGCCCGATGCCGATCATCAATGCTTCTCGGTGCTGATAATGTCGTTGTCGAATCCCATCAGTGGCTAGCGTTGAGGCAGGTGGAGATCCGCTCACCCAGTGTCTGTCAAGGGTCTCACAGCCATGTGGGCTGATGCATCCGATGCCAGTACAAGGCTCGACGCAGATACTGATGCAGACATAGAGGACTCTGACTGGGCCCCAAAAGTTTTCTCTCTCTGAGCCTCTCTAGCCAGCTATGTCCTTTTCTTATAAGAACACAAAGAATACAGCTGGAAGGGGTATGTTCAGTCCTCAAACACTTTAGACACCAAAATGGAGTGTCTTTGCCAGAGATGGTCGGTCCTATTGCACTGAGCACAACACTTAAAGCCACTGGAAACCTTCAAGGAATTGGAAGGAAAAACTTCTGGGCCAATCAAACAACTTGATGGTGATTGTTAAAAAGGGGCTAATCACCACGAAAAAGTAAAAATAAACCCCAACCAGAGGTCAGGCCTAAGAGGGCCTACTGAGCATGGAAAAACAAAGAAAACTCAGATGCAGGGAAAAAGGCGCTAAAACTGTAAGGGGGAACCAAAAAGGAGAAAAACAGAAAAACCAGGGGAAAAAATCCTGCAGGGAAGGCACAAAACACTGCTGAAAAGCAACCGAACCAGAAAGTGAAGGAGCCACGAAACAGCGCGTCTTCTCCTCACGGCGGATGGAAGACTGCAGGTCCCACGCTCTTGTGGCAGACGGGAAGGCACTCGCGCACGCGTGGTGGGAATGCTGCATGTGCTGTTTTAAAGCCGTTTTAAAGCTGTAATACGCTATCAAGCGTTCTGCACCAGGCGACGTGGATGCCACCCACATGGCACGTGTGAGAATATGGCCTGCTTCCTTGGAGAAATTATTTTTCCAGAGCTGAAAACTAATTATAGTCATCCTCTGGATTTTCAAAAGGCGTTTGACAAAGTGCCTCATGAAAGACTCCAGAGGAAACTGGAGAGTCATGGGATCGGAGGTAGGGTATTACTATGGATTTAAAGTTATGAAGCAAAGAGTAGGGTTGAATGGTCAGTATTCTCAGTGGAGAAGGGTAGTTAGTGGGGTCCCAAAGGGGACTGTGTTGGGACCGCTGCTTTTTAACATATTTATAAATGACCTAGAGATGGGAGTAACTAGTGAGGTAATTAAATTCGCAGATGACACAAAATTATTCAGGGTCATCAAGTTGCAGGATTGTGAAAGATTACAGGAGGACCTCGCAAGACTGGGGGATTGGGCGTCCAAGTGGCAGATGAAGGTCAATGTTGACAAGTGCAAAGTGATGCATGTGGGTAAGAAGAACCCGAATTACAGCTATGTCATGCAAGGTTCCGCGTTAGGAGTTACGGACCTAGAAAGGGATTTGGGAGTCATCGTTGATAAGACATTAAAAACGTCTGCCCATTGTGCTGCGGCGGCTAAGAAAGCGCACAGAATGTTGAGTATTATTAGGAAAGGAATGGAAAACAAACACGAGGATGTTATAATGCTGTTGTATCGCTCCATGGTGCGACCGCACCTCGAGTACTGTGTCCAATTCTGGTCGCCGCATCTCAAAAAAGATATAAAGGAATTAGAAAAGGTGCAGAGAAGGGCGACGAAAATGATATTTTTTCCAAGGAATGTCTTCCGTAACCTGGTACAATCATTGGTACTCAGTCATCTGGACTACTGTAACTCACTCTACGCCAGCTACAAAGAGCAAATAATTAAAAAAAACTCCAGACAGCCCAGAACACGGCAGCCAGACTAATATTCGGCAAATCAAAATACGAAAGCACAAAACCCCTACGAGAAAAACTACACTGGCTCCCACTCAAAGAACGCATCACGTTCAAACTCTGTACCTTAGTCCACAAAATAATCCATGGTGACGCCCCAGCCTACATGTCAGACTTAATAGAACTTCCACCCAGAAACGCAAAAAAAATCTTCTCGCACTATCCTCAATCTTCATCCTCCCAAGTGTAAAGGCCTGAAATACAAATCAATGCACGCATCTACCTTTTCCTATATGAGCACGCAGCTCTGGAACGCGTTGCCACGCAACTTGAAAACTGTCTATGAATTGATCAATTTCCGCAAACTATTGAAAACCTATCTCTTCGACAAGATATAATACAAAGATCAATACATGTAACTGTACAATCAATAATTTATTCAGAAATGTTCTATACTATCTTTTGCTTTAACACTATCATGTAACCCAAAACCCTCTGTAAAACCAAATTTATATTCTCTTCTACTTCCAATATTCATGATGAATTGTAAGCCACATTGAGCCTGCAAAGAGGTGGGATAATGTGGGATACAAATGCAATAAATAAATAAAGGGAATGGAACTGACTTCCCTATGAGGAAAGGCTGAGAAGGTTAGGGCTCTTCAGCTTGGAGAAAAGGCGGCTGAGAGGTGATATGATAGAGGTCTACAAGATAATGAGCGTTTGTTTATACTTTCAAACAACAACCAGACCAGGGGACACAAGATGAAGCTAGAATGTCGTAGATTTAAAACAAATAGGAGAAAGTTTTTCTTTACTCAGCGTGTAGTTAGACTCTGGAACTCGTTGCCGGAGAATGTAGTGACAGCAGCTGGCCTTACGGAATTTAAAGGGGGTTTGGACAGATTCCTGAGGGAAAAGTCCATTGAACATTATTAATTTTTTTTTTTTTTTTTTTTGGGGGGGGGGGGGGTTGCTGGGTTCTTGAAGCCTAGATTGGCCGCTGTTGGAGAAAGGATGCTGGGCTTGATGGACCCTTGGTATTTTCCCAGTATGGCACTACTTATGTACTTATGTACTCTACTCAACTGGGATAAAGCTTTCCAGACCCAGGAGCATCTGGAACAGACTAGTTCAGAAGCTGCAAGGTCAACTTGTCATCATCTGCTGAAGACAAGAGGAATATTGAACACCCTATAGAGTCCATGCCTCCAATGTGCTCTCCCATGTTAGCCTACATTTTTTTTTGAGCGCGGTCGGTTTGAATACTTTTTGATTACTGCATTGGGGAACAAAATTGGCCCCATAGTATCCAAACCGTTTTCATCCTAAAACCTAAGGTGTCCATAGACAGAAAGAATTAACTCCTTAATAAGACTGATCATTAAGACAGATTAAAATGTTTGGAATTTAAAGAGTGTTGGGCAATTAATTCTGTATCATTTCATCCAAAGTATTATTCCGGCTATCAGATATGTGATAGATCTGTAAAATACCTATAGGGCCTCATCATACTCCAGATGCTGTAGGCTAACAATGGCTAGCTAACCCAGATATAGACTATGAAATCTTCCTACCATAGATTAAAAAATTTTTTTTTTTAAATCTTAACACACACCAAAACGTCACTTTCTCTCTCTTCCCTAAGTGTGGACAATGTAGTATATTATATTTCAGGGACCAAAAGTATTTAACAGCCCTCTGAGTCTGATAACCAAGATTCAGTTATAAATACAAAAACAACTTGCAAATCATCCATCATATTCTATGTAATAAAAGTGTTATTACAAACTGACTGAGCAACTTGTAATCTTTACTTCAGAATGTACATGGAAGAAAATGCTAGTTTTACTATCTCAGAGGATTAAAAAACAGATGCATGGCAAAGCTTTAAGACCATAATCTGAATTTTCCAACGGCTTTTCAAGTAACAATTTAATCAGTGTGGCAATCAAACACGAGACTTCATGTTTACTGATTGTGTTAATGAAAATCGCTTTCCAAATGCAGCTAATTGACAAGTTTACCGATTGAAATATGAGAAAATCATAAATCAGATCCTTTGAATTGCATAAACTAAATATACCATTCACAAGGAGTACTATCAAACTGCACTTGACTCCTACAAGTTATCAGCACACAGACAATTATTCATCAGCTGAAAATTGGTACATCAAAGTCAAATCAGGAAGCACCAGTAAGAAACACCCACAGAAGATCCTCAAAAGGAGGTGGCAGTCTGATTGACCGCATTGCCCTTCTCAAACAATTTTAACATTACAGCATCAACATAGTCTGAAAGCATGTCTCTACCTGAGTGCACATAACCACATGTATGCATCCACACACTTATAAGCTACATATATATATATATATATATATATAGCCATGAAATATTAAACTGTAACCAAAACTATAAAACTCCTGAAAAGGAACAGAAAGCATAACAAAGAATATAATAATGCCTCTATATTTATCCATGTAAGCGGTGTACAGTACTGGCTGTTGCAGTGCTAGAAAAGTGTAGGCAAAACCAATGAAAATGATAAAGGTGATGGAACGGCTCCTTTACAAGTAAAGACTTAGCAGGTTAGGGCTTTTCAGATAGGATATGATAGAAGTTTACAAAATCATGAGTGATATAGATCAAGAACAAGAACTGTTTTTCTATCAACTATCAAACAATACTTCCAACAGAAGACATTCCATGAAACTAAGTAGCAGCATATTTAAATCCAGTTTTTAAGAACTTTTTTTTTCCACTCGTTACCAAGAGTTGGTCTGCTGAATTTGTTACACAAATATGTGGTCTAGGTTAGTTAGTAGCATAGTTGAGTTAAAACAAGGTTTTGGCAAGTTTTGGAGAACAGATCCATAAAAAAATTAGTCAAGGAGACTTCAGTGTCTCCACTTTATGCTTCTGAGAGTGATAATAAGGAATGGACTATTAGACTGGGTGAAATAAACATTGGCCTGCCTCAGTAAGACTTTTTTCTCTGAGGACAAACAGGCCTCTATATTCTCAAAAGTGGGTGATGCCGATCCTTGTCGCCCGGTCCAGAATTTGCCAAAGCTAAAAAAGAGCTTTGTGAAGCGCAAGCCACACTCCACCATGCATGCGCAAGTACCTTCCCTGCCCGTCGCACGAACGCTGTCTCCTTAGTTGTTCTTTTTTGGGGGAGGAGAAGGTATTTTTCTTGTCATCTCCTCATTCGCTTAGTCTTGAGAGCTGTGTTTTGTGCCTTCTGGCTATTTTTTCCATCCTTATAAATTGGACTCCTCTTTTTGGAACCTATTTTCCCTTCTTATAATTTCTTTACTCTTGTTTTGCCCGTTTTTAAAGCTTTATTGTTTTTCTGTCATCATCGGGCCGCATTCAGGCCTTGACTTCGGCCGTGACTTGCCACTTTTTCAGGCACCATCGCGTCATTTAATTTAGTGGACTAAGTTTTTCCGTCCATGTCCTCGAGGACTCCCAGAGGCTTCAAGCGCTGTACCCAGTGCAATTGGACTATCTCAGGAAAAGACACCCATTCTTGGTGTCGGCATTGTCTTGGGTCCAACCATAGCACTGTTAACTGTGTTCTCTGTCTTCGCACTAAGAAGAGGACCCAGGTTTCAACGAGAGAGGAGTTTTTGAGCCAAGTACGGTCCCTCGATGTTGGTATCAAGGACGAAGGCATTTGCATTGACTCTAAGCATCGCATCAGTATTGGGAGTGTCGGTAAGCATGGCTGCTACTAGACCCTTAAGACAATGGGAGCAATGAAGCATCGAGTGGGTCTCCACCTGCCTCGAGGCTTCCTGCTATGCAGGGCCCCCAGGACCGTCCATCGTTGGACCCGACCCCGAGGCAACGAAGGATTTGATGTCCTCATCGACACCGAGGAGTCTTGGTGATACACTTCAGGCGAAGGCCGAGAAGCATCTTCATTGGTCATCCTCAACACATGGTGCTGGGAGCTCCAGGGCGTCGAAGGATTCAGTATTCAAGAAACATCAGCGCCGGGAGGACTGCTCCCCCTCCATACAGCCTGCCTGTCCCCTAGCAGCCGAGAACCATTTCCTGCATCATTCCCAATGGTTCTGCAATTGCATCTCAGCAGACACCCCAGCTTTCCCCAGTGTCGGCCCTCGATTAGCGCATCTGGGCCTTGCTCCCTGAGCTGCTGGATGGCCTTATGCAACAGTTTGCATCAGTATCAGGAGTGTTTGCACCTACCCCACCTCCCGTTGCGGCTCTGCCTGGCACTCAGCCTGTGGTGCGGCCTCCGATGCCGGCACCACTTGTGGCACCAGTGTTGACTGCCATCCAAGACGACACTCCCTCAACATCAGTGGAGGAAGCTTTGCCAGAGTCAAGAAGAGAGTCGGTTTCTCGACGTCGCTCTTGAAGACATGGGTCCTCGGCACCGAGGCAGGTTTGGTTTCAACAGTCCCATTGGGAGATATTGTCTGACACCGAAGAGGAGCGCTTATGGGATTCAGAGGAGGATTCCAGGTACTTTTCTTCGGGCGAGTCCTATGGGATTCCCTTTGAACTCTACCCTCCATCTGAAACGAGAAAGTCTCCTTCAGAGAGCCTTTCATTTCCCTCTTTTGTAAAGGAAATGGCTGATGCCATTCCATTTCCTTTGGAAGTGGAGGATGAGCTCAGGGCCAAGATGCTCGAGGTCCTGGACTACAGATCTCCTTTTAAAGAGGCTGTGACCACCTCTCCACAAGGTACTCAAGGAAGTCCTCGTTGGGAAATGGGAGTCCCCTGTCGGTCCCTCTCAGGCCTAAAAAGATTGACACCCAGCATCGGTTTTACAGTGTGCCTGGCTCTGATAGGCCTCAGTTGCCTCACAATTCCATGATGGTAGAGTCCGCTCTCAAAAGAGCCAGGAGTTCCAGGGACTATGCCTTGGTGCTCCCAGACAAAGAAGCTAGAACCCTGGATTATTTTAGGAGGAAGATGAACCAGGCTTCAATGCTCATTTCCCGTATAAAATTTTACCAGCTCTTCACGAGAATCTACTTGCGAAACTTGGTGCATCACCTATCGGATTTGGTTGAGACACTCCCTACACAGCAGGCCGAGCCTTTTCGCCAGTTGGTCAAGCAGCAGAAGGCGTATCAAAAGTTCTTGGCAAGGGGCACTTACGACATACTTGATGTGGCATCCAGGATCTCTGCTCAAAGTATAGCAATGCGCAGACTCTCATGGCTGCATGTTTCTGACTTAGAACATTCTGTTCAGCAGCAGTTGGCCAATACCCCATGCCAGGGGTATAACCTTTTCGGAGAGAAGGTTGAGGAGGTCGCTGACCAAATTGAGAAACACACTCATACAATCTCTTCTCTCTCCCACCGGATGCCTTCTGCATCAACCTCCTCAGCTAGGAGGGCTTTTGGCAAGCCAAGGAGGAGTTCCTATTACTATCCTAGGCATAGGTGTCAGAATTGCTGGACATACTTAATATGAAACCAGCTACCAGCTTCTGATAACTCCCGCCTCCTTCAGGAAGCTCTGAGGATGGCAAATGGACCTCTGATAACCCCCCCTCCCTCAGGAAGCACTGAGGATGGCAAATGGACCAAATGCTGCCCAGCTGCCTGCTAGCCCAACCTTTTGTTCTCTCTGGGCATCTGGAAGCAGGGCTCTCTCTGAGAACAAAGAAAGCCAGACAGATAGGCTCCAAAACTAGGGACTTCAAAGAGTAGAACCTGTGAAAATGGTCACCTTCCTTGCATCAAGGAAATTAAACTGGAGTTTGGCTGGGAAGGAAAGAAGTTATTTGATCCCTTTCTGTTCCTGAGGTATAAAAAGGAGAAGCACATGGCTCTGGGCAGCTCTGCTTTTCTTTCTTTCTGGGAAGGAAAGAAGTTATTTGATCCCTTTCTGTTCCTGAGGTATAAAAAGGAGGCAGCTCTGCTTTTCTTTCTTTCTTTCTCTACACACACACACACACACCTTCAGCCACCAGAGCCCCTGGCACTGGCCCCCCTTTCTCCTTCAGCCCTACTCCAAAGCTCTGCTTTCTTAGGCTCTTTCTCCTTCTCTGTACACACAACTTCAAGCCCTACCTCAAGGCTTCTCTCTCTCTATCTGCACCCCCCCCCCATTCTTACATTTCTCTCACTGATTCCCATCTAAACCCCCACACATAGATACAGCATTGTAACCTGTACTAAGTGCTGTGATCCTATACAATATACTTTCTATATATATCCAAACCCGTGTGGATTGTGTATTCTTTGGGAACCCATTGCCTCAACGAACCCACTTGCCTCTGTGAACTGGACCCAGGACCATACCTAGACAATGAATGCTGACAATAGGTACAACCCTTTGGCTCGCCAGCCTACTCAGGCTCAGCCCAAGCATGCTTGTTCGTCAACAGTGTGCACCTAACCCCTCCTGCTCCCCAGACAAACCAAGGGACGAACTTTTCGACTGGCTCCAACAGAGCATAGCCGCAGTAATAGTGTACGTCCCGGACAACTTGCCGGCTGGGAGGAGGCTAAAGTTTTTTCACAAAAGGTGACCTCTTATAATCTCCGACTGGTGGGTTCTTCAAATAGTCCATCTCGGATACGCCCTCAATTGGCATATAAAACCTCCAAATTGCCCCAAAAGAGCGCATTCATTCGGCTCTCAGCACAGGCAGGTACTTGCAAAGGAACTCTCCACTATTCTAAAGACTCATGCATTCGAACCCGTTCCACCAGGGAAAGAAGAGCAGGAATTCTACTCCATGTACTTCCTTGTGCAAAAGGAGACAGGGGCGGGGGGATGCATCCCATCCTAGACCTAAGGGCCCTGAACAAATTCTAGTCCGAAAAAAGTTCAGGATAGATTCCCTGGGCACCCTTCTCCCAATGATTCAGAAAAACGCTTGACTATGCTCTTTGGACTTAAATGATGCATATACTCACATCCCGATACTTCCAGCCCACCAGAAGTATCTTCAATTTCAGCTGGGAGCACATCACTTTCAGCACCACGTGTTGCCTTTTGGCCTCACATCAGCTCCCAGGATCTTCAAGTGTCTAGCGGTAGTTGCAGCATCGCTATGCAGACTGGGAGTCCATGTGTTCACGTATCTTGACAATTGGTTGGTGAACAGAACCTCTGAAGAGGGTGCTCAGGAGTCCATGCGGATGACTACTCAGGTACTCGAGCTACTAGGGCTTGTTTTAAACTACCTCATCTCCGCCCTGGTACAGCGTTTGGAGTTGATAGGAGCCCTGCTCGACATACAGAGGGTTCGAGCCTACCACCTGGAGACGAGAGTGGACACTCTCGTCTCGCTTGCGTCAAAGGTTCGTGCCTCTCAGTGGGTCACAGCTTGGCAGATGTTGAGACTGTTGGGCCACATGGCTTCCACAGTGTATGTTACACCCATGACATATGAGATCGGCTCAATGGACTCTGGCTTGTCAGTGGTATCAAGCCACAGGGAGTCTAGAAGATGTCATCCAAGTGTCAACAGAGCTTGTACGCTTTCTTCAGTGGTGGACAATGCGATCCAATTTGACTCTGGGACTTCCAATTCCAAATTCCTCAGCCACAAAAAGTGCCGACAACGGATGCATCTCTCCTGGGATGGGGAGCTCATGTAGATGGGCTTCACACTCAAGGTGCTTGGTCCTCCCAGGAAACGAATCATCAGATCAACTTCCTGGAGCTTTGAGAGATATGGAATGCTCTAAAGGCTATCTCACCAAATTGTTTTCATCCAAACAATCAGGTTGAGATGTATTACACCAACAAGCAGGGGGGTACCGGATCACACCCTCTGTGCCAGGAGGCCGTCCGGACATGGAATTGGGTTTGTCAACATGGCATGTTCCTTTGAGCCACTTAGCTGGGGGTGGGAACTACCGCTGGGCTGCTGTAAGCAGTAAGCCCTCATTTTGGTCACAGGCTGCAATAATGGATTGTTCTTTCTCCTTTTCTGACTTCACAACTTTCAGGCTGTTGTAGTGCAGATGGCGCTGGTTCACATGATTGGTGGAGGTTATTTTATCTGCTTTTGTGATTTTGGGTCTTCTCACATGGCAAATTTTTGCATAGAAGCAGCCTGGACCTTGATGCTCCCAGGTCACTCTGCCGTTGCAGCCTTCTTTAGGCTACTCCTCCGGGCTGTGTTTTCAGTATGTAGCTCATTTCTCTGAGGCCTTGGCTATGCTGGCGTGGGTTGTCCTCTTTTCCTGGGGAGAGTGTATTTCCTTTTTGCCGAGAACTAAGGAGCAAAACCACCTCATGGTTGTCTGGCCTGCAGTTTCCTGGATGCATAGGCAGCCTTCGGCTTGTGCCCGCACTTGCAGGGGCATTTGTTGCCCTCTGATGCATTTTCTCCAGTTACTGGATTATGACGTTCCTTGTTTTGGTAGCTGCAGCTCTATGCTACTTGAACTATTTTCTCTCCTTCCTGAGGCATGGCCATTTTTCTCCTTTCTGATGTAGGGGCAGCCGGCAGCCCCATGAGCATCTAGTGGTGTGCTCTTCCTGTGGCTGCCTTCAGGGCATGTCAGTCATTCCAGCATGGCCTCCTAACAAAGCAATCTGATGCGGTGTGGGAGTCTTAGACTCCTGATTGTCTGATCTGTTTTTGGGTCCCTTGTGGCATTGTCAGCCTTCAGATCCCAGCTGCATTCACAGACTTGGCGGCATTTCCACCTCGCAGCTCTCTGTACCTTTAGCCACCTTGGGGCTATTCTGGCAGGGGCGATTGCCCTTCAGATTATTTAGTGCTTGCACTGTTGGCCTTCAGGCCACTGTAGCCTTGTGGCTTGGAGTAGGTACCAGGTGGGATGCCCCCGGGTGCCTGGCAGGTTGCAGCCTTCAGGTTTTCTGCTGTGGATTGGCAGAAGACAGTTTATGGTAGCTTCACTGGCCTCTTTATGGCCTCTTTATGGCCGCTCTTCCAGGACCCTCCTGTTGGGAGCTACATAGGCTTCCTGGCCTAGCTGCCCACTGCATACTGTCAGGTTCTTGCTGTCCTGAGTGCCCTCTCTCCACCGGGCAGGTGGCGTGGTTTTGTCTTTTTGCACTCCTTCACTATTAGCAGTACCTGTGTGGGCCTCCGGCAGTTCCTGTTGCCACTGTCAGCTTTTGCCTCACAGCGACAGCTTTAGCTCAGTGCATGACAATGGCCGCTTGGCTAATTTGTGGCTGTATGGTATCGGCACAATTTGGCTCTTTCATGGCTGTTGAGCTTTTTGTGGTACTGTTTCTGAAGGGAGAGCACTGACCATCTGGGATAATCAGCAAGGCTCCATCTATGAATATGGATCTATGGATCATAGCGCTATCTCTGCTTCTTCTGTATTGCTCCAGTACACTTGGCTCCGTCTGTCTACGGGACACAGCTTCCTCATGGGGCATGGCTCCTTCTCTGCATGTATGCTCAACTCCACTTGTGGGCGCGAGGCAAGGTTTCATTGCTCAAAAAAGTAAAAAGAAAATTGAAACGTCATGCATTTCAGTGACCATCTTTAATGTGTTCTGTGCAACTTTTTTTTTTTAATTAAAAATATGTTTTTTTAAGGAGGGCAAGCATCGTTGTTTAAAAGATTTTATATTCATTTCCATTTTTATAATTGTGACAAAAACTTTATTTTTGATGGCACTCTCGCTCTTTAAGATGTGTTTCTTATTTTTGCAGTATACTGCAAAGCTGCAGCACTTTGAATGATCTATATAATTGCTGTTGAGTTTTACTTTGGGGATTAACTATTCCAAAAGTCACTTTTGACCTCCAAAATCTGTGTATAAAGCAGCCCCCTTTTTTTCCAATAAGGCTGATTCCAGGCTGCATGTTGTGAGAAGTAAGGCGAGATGCTGTTGCTCTGCTGAACTGATTTATGACTTTTGGGAACTGCTGTTTGTGAGTAACCATGGTTTAAAATCCCCCATTTTTTTGATTATATGTTTAGATGAGATTTTTTTTGGAGCTGTTCATCTTTGGTTATTTGTGTTATGTTGTTTTATTGATCAGGCAGTCTTGGAAGTGTTTCTGCTTATTGGGGATACTCTATTTTTATCCCCTGGTTAGGTTATGTGTACCATTTGGTTGCTTTCAGCCTGTCCGACCACATGACCAGCAAGTCTGCACGGCTAACTTTCCCCACACAGCGGGCCTTCCCTGAGGTGCCCCACCTTTGTCGCCGTTCACTTCTGTTGTTGGTCAGCAACCTCCTTCCTTTCAGCTGATTGCTACCGGAGTCTCGCTGCCTGAGAGTGGTTCCCAGCGCTGCCTCTTTTCTACTGCTGTTTCCGTGTTTTGGAGGAGGAGCCCTGTCTTCGATGCTGGTCAGCTGTTATTTGCCAGCAACCTCCTTCCTGTCAGCTGATCGCTGCTGCAGTTTCGGCGCCTGTGAGGGGATTCCGGCACTGCCTCTTCAGCGTTACTGTTTGGGTGGAGGTGCCCCGGCTTCGACACTGGTCAGCTGTTGTACACCGGCATCCACCTCCCGATCGGCTGCTCTCTGCTGCAGTTTTGGAGCAAACGGATTCCAGCGCCAGCTCTCCTGCCTTGCTGTTTGAAGTGCATACGACAGATTCCAGTTTCGTCGCGGAAACTCAGAGCTGCAATTTTGTGACCATCAGTCCACCCTCTACTTCAGTCTGGATTGTACTGCCTATATGAAATATGAAACTATTATACCTTTTTTTCAGGTCCCTCTTTCCACTACTGTCTTGCCCTGTTCTTCATATCTTGCCCACTGAAAATAACTTTATTCCCATCATTCACAGTTTCCACAGCCGGTCTAGCCGATTTGCCTACAATTGGATAAAAAACAGAGGGTCCTGCAGAACTCCACCTTCACTCTATGGTCAGACTTGTCATCTTAAACCTACATCATCCCCCAAAAGACAACTTTTACGGATTTCTCCCTCAACAAACCAGACGACCCTCTTTCAAAATCTCCTCGTGGGCTACATTAATGCCAGATCAGTGGTTAACAAAGCAACTATTATATCTGACTGGATCTCAGCGGAACGCCTTGACTTGCTTTTTATAAGTGAAACATACAGTGGTGGAAATAAGTATTTGATCCCTTGCTGATTTTGTAAGTTTGCCCACTGACAAAGACATGAGCAGCCCATAATTGAAGGGTAGGTTATTGGTAACAGTGAGAGATAGCACATCACAAATTAAATCCGGAAAATCACATTGTGGAAAGTATATGAATTTATTTGCATTCTGCAGAGGGAAATAAGTATTTAATCCCTCTGGCAAACAAGACCTAATACTTGGTGGCAAAACCCTTGTTGGCAAGCACAGCGGTCAGACGTCTTCTGTAGTTGATGATGAGGTTTGCACACATGTCAGGAGGAATTTTGGTCCACTCCTCTTTGCAGATCATCTCTAAATCATTAAGAGTTCTGGGCTGTCGCTTGGCAACTCGCAGCTTCAGCTCCCTCCATAAGTTTTCAATGGGATTAAGGTCTGGTGACTGGCTAGGCCACTCCATGACCCTAATGTGCTTCTTCCTGAGCCACTCCTTTGTTGCCTTGGCTGTATGTTTTGGGTCATTGTCGTGCTGGAAGACCCAGCCACGACCCATTTTTAAGGCCCTGGCGGAGGGAAGGAGGTTGTCACTCAGAATTGTACGGTACATGGCCCCATCCATTCTCCCATTGATGCGGTGAAGTAGTCCTGTGCCCTTAGCAGAGAAACACCCCCAAAACATAACATTTCCACCTCCATGCTTGACAGTGGGGACGGTGTTCTTTGGGTCATAGGCAGCATTTCTCTTCCTCCAAACACGGCGAGTTGAGTTCATGCCAAAGAGCTCAATTTTTGTCTCATCTGACCACAGCACCTTCTCCCAATCACTCTCGGCATCATCCAGGTGTTCACTGGCAAACTTCAGACGGGCCGTCACATGTGCCTTCCGGAGCAGGGGGACCTTGCGGGCACTGCAGGATTGCAATCCGTTATGTCGTAATGTGTTACCAATGGTTTTCGTGGTGACAGTGGTCCCAGCTGCCTTGAGATCATTGACAAGTTCCCCCCTTGTAGTTGTAGGCTGATTTCTAACCTTCCTCATGATCAAGGATACCCCACGAGGTGAGATTTTGCGTGGAGCCCCAGATCTTTGTCGATTGACAGTCATTTTGTACTTCTTCCATTTTCTTACTATGGCACCAACAGTTGTCTCCTTCTCGCCCAGCGTCTTACTGATGGTTTTGAAGCCCATTCCAGCCTTGTGCAGGTGTATGATCTTGTCCCTGACATCCTTAGACAGCTCCTTGCTCTTGGCCATTTTGTAGAGGTTAGAGTCTGACTGATTCACTGAGTCTGTGGACAGGTGTCTTTCATACAGGTGACCATTGCCGACAGCTGTCTGTCATGCAGGTAACGAGTTGATTTGGAGCATCTACCTGGTCTGTAGGGGCCAGATCTCTTACTGGTTGGTGGGGGATCAAATACTTATTTCCCTCTGCAGAATGCAAATAAATTCATATACTTTCCACAATGTGATTTTCCGGATTTAATTTGTGATGTGCTATCTCTCACTGTTACCAATAACCTACCCTTCAATTATGGGCTGCTCATGTCTTTGTCAGTGGGCAAACTTACAAAATCAGCAAGGGATCAAATACTTATTTCCACCACTGTAGATTCCTATCCAACAAGATCCCATTCTTCTCGATTTATGTCCTCCAGGATACCAGCTAACACATTGGTCTCGCCAGGGAAGAAGAGGAGATGGCATTGCTTTGATCTACTGCTCCCCATTTTACTATTAATATTACAACGGATTCACAACTCCTCATCTTGAAATTGCCTCCTTGAGAATCACCAACAAATCGTTGCATGGCCATTTAAATTGCATTCTATTTTATAGACCTCCTGGTAATTGGAATCAATTGCAAATTATCTTTACTGATTTCATCTCCAACGTATGTTTAACTAGTCCTAACATTATTATTGTAGGTGACATCAACCTCCACCTAGAAGATACCACATCGGCCAGTGTACGGGATTGCACTGATTTTCTCCTCTCATGGGATTTTTCTTTACCAACCATCCCTACAAGTTACACATACCAAAGGGCATGCCCTCAATCTTCTTTCCTACAAATTATCCTTTGATAATAATTTTTGCATAAAAAATTTTAAATGGACAGAAACTCCATGGTCCAATCACTACAAGTTAAATTTAACCCTTTTATGGCGGAAAAAGGGTCCCCAATGCTCACCGGGCCGTACACCTCACAGTTTTAGAGATAAAATTGACCCTAGGGTCTTTTGGAAAATGGTTTATGACATTCATTGGACAGCTAGTACGGATTCTAACTCCTTTCACTTCGACTGGGATGCTAGGTGCAGAACCGTCTTAGATGTTTTAGCTCCTGTACACACTCACGCAACACATTGACAGAACTTGACGCCTTGGTATAATGAAGAACTTCGAACACTTAAAATACTTACTCGACGTGCTGAGCGGTCCTGGAGAAAAAATAAAAACGAGCATACTCTTCACACTTGGAAACAAGTGCAGCGAAAGTATAAATATTCAATACGATAGTCTAAACGGCACTTCTACAAAACCAAAATAGGTCCAAACTTTAGAGACTTAAGGAAACTATTTAACTTTGTCAATAAATTCACTGACCACCACTTGCACAGATTTTCCACCTGCTGACGATCTTGCAACAATACTTTCAGAAAAAAATTACTAATTTGCAGAAAACAATCCCACAGAACACTACTGACATTGATTCCTTTCTCCAGTGTCTCACACCTATCCCTGGTGAACATCCTGCAGACCGTTTCTTGTCTAACTTTGCCCCACTTACCTTGGAGGCTGTCACCCAGAGGTTTCACAAATTTTCCAAAAAGTACTGTAGGCTAGACCCTGGCCCTAATTACTTGCTCAAATCAGCACCTTCCTGCTTTCTTGCAGAACTCACTACCTATCTCAACTATATGCTCGAACGCGGTCTATTCCCTGTATCACATGGCAACATATTACTTACGCCAATTCCAAAGGACTCCAAGAAAAAAATGTGGTGATCTTACCAACTATTACCCTATTGCTTCAATTCCACTTTTTGTAAAACTGATGGCGAGCATGGTGACGAAACAACTTACTGACTACAGTGAAACCTCGGTTTTCGTCATTTTCGGTAATCGTCGATTTTTTTTGCGAAAATTTTGTCTCAGTTTTCATCGGTTGCCTCGGAATTCGTCAGCGTGCCCACACTGCTAATTTTGCGTTCTCCTGTGGCATTCTTCTGGGGCGTTGTTTCTGGTTGTGGGATCTCTGATGATAAAACTTTGGTCGTTTTGCCCACACTGCTGCTTCTGGTTCATTGCCTCTGCATAACTGCCTGCTCTCAGATAATAAAAATTTTGTCGTTTTGCCCACACTGCTGCTTCTGGTTCAGTGCCTCTGCATAACTGCCTGCTCTCATCATGGGGCCAAAAAAGTTTCTAGAGCCAGCAGTCCTTCAAAGAAAAAGGACAGGAACACGATCGAGTTGAAGAGGGAAATCATTGAAAAATACGAGAGTGGCATTAAGATTGCTGAAATCGCCCGCATGTACGGGAAGACACCATCCACCATAAGTTCAATCGTGGCGAAAAAGGAAGCAATAAAGGAGGCAAAAGTAGCAAAAGGCGTGAATGTGCTAACAAAACAGAGATCACAAACAATTGAAGATGTGGAACAGTTATTATTAATTTGGATCAATCAAAAACAGTTAGATGGCGATTCTGTTTCTGAGGCCATCATATGTGAAAAGGCCAGACTGTTATATGCCGATCTCATTAAGAAAATGCCTGGGACGAGTGCTACTTCACCAAGTGATTTTAAGGCCAGCAGAGGCTGGTTCGAAAAATTCAAGAGGCGCACTGGCATACACAGTGTTACTAGGCACGGAGAAGGTGCGAGTTCGGACAAGTCTGGTGCCGAAAAATTTGGGTCTGAATTCAAAGATTACGTAGAGGCTGAAGGATTCATCCCCCAACAAGTCTTCAACTGTGATGAAACTGGCCTGTTTTGGAAGAAAATGCCAAAGAGAACGTTCATTACACAGGAGGAAAAGGCACTGCCAGGACATAAGCCTATGAAAGATAGGCTAACTCTTTTGTTGTGTGGTAATGCTAGTGGTGATTGTAAAGTGAAGCCCTTACTGGTGTACAATTCAGAAACTCCTAGAGTATTTAGCAGAAACAATGTGATCAAAAGTAAATTGTGTGTGATGTGGAGGGCAAACAAGAAAGCATGGGCCACGAGGCCAATTTTCATTGAGTGGATGAATGAAGTGTTTGGTCCGAGTGTGAAAAAATACCTCCAGGATAATCATTTGCCCCTTAAGTGCCTCCTGTTAATGGACAATGCTCCTGCACATCCTCCATGTTTGGAAGATGCATTGTTGGAGCAGTTCAGTTTTATCACTGTGAAGTTCTTGCCCCCTAATACCACACCACTCATCCAGCCTATGGACCAGAATGTCATTTCCAATTTCAAGAAACTGTACACAAAAGCATTGTTTCAAAGGTGCTTTGAGGTGACATCAGATACAGAATTGTCCTTGAGAGTTCTGGAAAAACCATTTCAACATTCTCAACTGGATCAGCCTCATAGATAAGGTTTGGCAGGGAGTGACATCCAGGACTGTGGCTGGAAGAAATTATGGCCAGGATTGTGTGCATGAGAGATATATAGAAGGGTTAGATCCTTCACCTGATGACCCTACATATGTTGTGCAGTCAATTGTTTATTTGGGTAAGTCCATGGGTTTGGAGGTGAGTGGTGAGGATGTGGAAGAGTTGGTGGATGACCACAGTGAAGAACTCACCACTGAAGATCTGCAAGACCTTCAACTAGAAGTGCAACAGACGGCAGATGAAAAAGTTGCTTCGGATAAGGAGGAAGAGACAGGAGAGAATGTGCCTTCTTCAGAGATTAAGGACATCTTCTCCATGTGGAGTAAAGTACATGTGTTTGTGGAGAAAAATCATCCAGACAAAGCTGTTGCAGGCCGTGTCTGCAACTTGTTTAATGATAATGTCTTGCCCCATTTTAGGCAAATCTTAAAGAGGCGACAGAAACAAACCTCTTTGGACAGCTTTCTTGTGCGGCATGGGTCCACTGACTCTGAAGCTGGTCCTAGTGCCAAAAGACCAAGAAGGGAAGTGACCCCCCCCCCCCCAGATAGTGTCCTTATGGGGAGGGGTATCCCCCTTCCAAATAATAATATCTGCTCCTCTCTCTCCATCTTCCATACATCAAGAAGAGTCTTCAGAAAGGTAAATGCCATGCTAAATGTACATTTATTCTATACATTAGTCTTTTTTATTCATTTAAAAGAAAAATTTCTTATTGCCTCGGTTTTCATCGATTATTTTCGGACGAATTATCGACGAAAACTGAGGTTTCACTGTATCTTGACAAGTTTTCTGTTTTTCACGAATCTCAGTCTGGGTTTTGCTCCCTTCACAGCACCGAAACCGTGCTAATCACTTTACATAACAGTTTTCGGCAGGAAATAGCTCTAGGCAAAAGCCTACTATTATTACAGTTCGATATGTCAAGTGCTTTTGACATGGTTGATCACACCATACTGCTGAACCTTCTTGACAGCATAGGAATCTGTGGACATGTTCATAACTGGATTAAGGGCTTTCTCTCTTCCAGAACTTACCAAGTTATCGCCAACTCAGATTTATCGCAGTCGTGGAAAGCAACTTGTGGAGTCCCTCAAGGCTCTCCGCTATCGCCAACTCTCTTCAATATTATGATGATTTCACTGGCCAAGACCTTAAGTAACTTAGGACTTAACCCGCAAATTTATGCTGATGATGTTACTATTTATATTCCCTTCAAAAATGACTTGTCCAAGATCTCTAGAGAAATTAACCGCTGTTTAAATACGATGTACTTTTGGGCATCTTCTTTCAAACTCAAGCTAAATGCTGACAAAACACACTGCCTACTATTATCATCTCAGCACAACAAGTACAGACCTCCCACATTAATCACCCCCACCTTAAACCTTCCCATACTAGATAACCTCAAAATTTTAGGAGTCACCCTTGACCGCTCACTTTCACTCAAACAACACGTTAACGCCACCACAAAGAAGATGTTCTTCTCGCTGTGGAAACTAAAAAGAATAAAACCATTTTTCCCTCAAGAGGTCTTTCGCAACCTCATACAGTCCGTCGTACTATGCCATCTGGATTACTGTAACGGAGTGTATGCTGGATGTAAACAGCAACTAATTAAGAAACTGCAGACGGCCCAAAATACAGCGGCCAGATTGGTTTTTGGAAAGTCCAAGTTTGAGAGTGCCACGCCCCTCCGAAAGAAACTACATTGGCTTCCTGTCAAAGAACGTATCACCTTTAAACTCTGCTCTCTAGTTCACAAAATCCTATATGGTGAAGTACCTGGCTAAATGGTAGATCTCATCATCCTACCGCTTCGGAATACATTCAGACTCTCCCGTTCATATCTTACCCTTCATTATCCCAACTGCAACGGCATCAAGTACAAGTCCACGCATGCTACCTCCTTCTCTTTCATTAGCACTCAGCTTTGGAATTCTTTGCCGAGGACCATAAAAACCATCACAGATCATCTAACTTTCAGGAAATCTCTGAAGACCATGTTATTTGGAAGTGCTTATCCCACGGCCTCTTCATGTGTCTCCACTGCTGAAAGCGCATCGATCTAGAGACATTTGGCCACATCTCCCTTCCCTCACAGTTTCCCTTCTCCTTCTGTCCATTCCTACTCTTCCCCAGTATCTCTTGTAAGTTTTCTGCTGTATTAGCTTCATTTTACTGCATTGGGGTCTGCCTCTGTGGTGCACTGTAAGCCACATTGAGCCTAACACTGTTGGGAAACTGTGGGGGTACAAATGAGATAATAAATAAATAAATAAAGAACATTTATGCACATAAGAACTGTGGTTGAAGTATGAATCCTTTCAGATGTGTTACATTTAGTTTTGTTGAGAATCTCTTTGTATGGCTTTCTTTACCATGTTCACTGGTTTGGCACATTTACACATATTTTAATGTCCGTTTAGAGTTTTCTCTAATTTTTATCTGTATTCGTTATGGCATTCTGTTAAGAATAATTTATACTGCATGTTTTTTTAAATTTATGTGGATGTTCTTATGGATGTATTTTATTTATATTTTAAATATTCATATTGTATTTTTATGTTCTAATTGTTAGTGTTTTTATGATATCCCTGATGAAACATGGCCACGTCCAGACTTTTTTAAAGAAAGAATGAATCTTGCGACTTTTCAAATAAATAATCTTCTGGACTCTAGTCTGCTTTGATGTTCTGTATTTGTGACTTTCTGCGGAGTTGAAGAGCCTCTGTTTGTGCTGCTAATTAAAAAACCTACAGATACTATAAAAACTTTATCAAGGCCAAAGACTTCTGCTACCTCTTTCTTCTAGAAGATTTGCAGGAGGATTTCAATGCTCCAATTACTATATATTTAAACATCATTACACTCCTACTTCTCCTCTACCTCAAAAGACTACGCCACAACACTCACTTCCGAGGCAGCAGTGGGGTCAAAAATCTCAGACTCCTTCTCAGTCTAAACACACACCCAGTTTTTGACTTCTTCCTAGAGAGCATTACCACCGTATAGTTGTCCGTGCCAAGCAACCTATTGGTAGGAGGAAGACATCCTCTTTCATTAGAGGTAGGCTCTCATAACCTCTGACCATTGGGTGCTACGTACCATAGAGTACGGTTATGATCTGTGTTGGGAGAAAAGACCTTCCGACTATCCACCAACAGAGTATTGTTTCAACTCCCTCCAGATGACACTACTTCGGGAGCTCTCTGCCCTCCTCCTGCAGAATGCAATAGAATCAGTTCCTCTGCCAGACAGGGGCTGAGGGTTCTATTCCAGATACTTTCTCATACCATCAAAACAGATGAAGGGGGAGTATGACCAATTCTCAATCTGTGAGACTTAAGTTTCTATTCAAAGAAATTTTTCCTGGGATCACTACTTCCTGTGATACAATGCAACTGGTTTTGCTTTCCAGATCTCAAGGAGACATTCTCCCTACACACAAAGTTTCTCTGCTTCTGCTGTGGAACTCTGCACTACCAATACAATGTCTTACCATTCAGCTTGGCTTTGGCTCCTCGAGTCTTCACGAACTGCCTGATAGTGGTAGATGCAACACTTCGCAGGTGGGGCATACAAGTCTTCCCCTACCTCGACAACTGTTAATCAAGGCAGCCTCCTGGGAGTTGGCACACACCTCCATTCTATCTGTCATAAAGCTTCTAGAGCTCCTGGGGTTTGTGATCAATTACCCCAAATCACATCTTCAACTGGTTGGACAATTTAATACTCTTGGGACACAGCCAAGGACTCATAAAGTAGTCTATTCTGGAACTTGAGCGTATAAGGTACTAGTCCTTTTCATCTTAGTGTTGCAGTCTCCAAATATTCCCCAGTCAAAAATCAAATATAAGAGTTCATAGGGGTTCTCCTCAACACTACTCAAAGCCAAGCCTTCCTTCCTCAAATGAGAGCAAACATCATACTGCATCTCTCCCAAGCATCTGCTCGTCAGATGCTCCGCCTACTCGGTTGCATGGCTTCATCAGTTCATGTAACACCATTGGCTCGATTTCTCAATGGGTGCTCTCTTCTCAATAGTCCTAGGCCACGGGATTACTCTTGGTTCACATTCGAGTCACTCCACAGCTACACGACTTTACAGCGGTGGATGATATTCCAGAATCTCACCCAAGGTCTTTTGTTTCAGCTCCCTCTGCATCACAAGGTCCTCATCACAGCCTCCAGGGGCTCACGTCGATGGTCTCCACAGACAGGGTTCCTGGTCCCCATGGGAGAAACACCATCACAGCAGCTTCCTGGAATTGCAAAACAGTCTGGAACACACTCAAAAACAGGAGCCGACGAGAGAAGGAAAAATTCTACACCTAGTCATTAGTGGAGCACATGATCTGGTGCGGGAGGTAATGGTGCTGGGGCCACTTGATAACAGTGATCATAATATGATCGGATTTGATATTAGCTTTGAAGTATACATAGGAAATCATATACGTTAGCGTTTAACTTTAAAAAAGGAGACTATGATAAAATGAGAGGAATGGTGAAAACAAAAAACTTAGAGAAGCAACTGCGAGGGTCAAAAATTTACATCAGGCATGGATGCTGTTCAAAAACACCATCCTGGAAGCACAGGCCAAATATATTCCGCGTATTAAAACAGGAGGACGGAAGACCAAACGACAGCCGGCGAGATTAAAAAGTGAGGTGAAGGAAGCTATTAGAGCTAAAACAAAATCCTTCAGAAAATGGAAGAAGGAACCGACTGAAAATAATAAGAAACAGTATAAGGAATGTCAAGTCAAATGCAAAGCGCTGATAAGGAAGGCTAAGAGGGACTTAGAAAAAAAGATTGCGTTGCAGGCAAAAACACATAGCAAATTTTTTTTTAGGTATATTAAAAGCAGGAAGACAGCAAAAGAATCGGTTAGACCGCTAGATGACCGATGAGTAAAAGGGGCGATCAGGGAAGACAAAGCCGTAGCGGAGAGATTAAATGAATTCTTTGCTTCGGTCTTCACCGAGGAAGATATGGGTGGGATACCGGTGCCAGAAATGGTATTCAAAGCAGATGAGTCGAAGAAACAATGAACTCTCTGTAAACCTGGAGGATGTAATGGGGCAGTTCTACAAACTGAAGAGCAGCAAATCTCCTGGACTGATGGTATTCATCCCAGAGTACTGATAGAACTGAAAAATGAGCTTGCGGAGCTATTGTTAGTAATATGTAATTTATCTTTAAAGTCAAGCGTGGTACTGGAAGATTGGAGAGTGGCCAATGTAAAGCTGATTTTTAAAAAAGGTTCCAGAGGAGATTCGGGAAATTATAGACCGGTGAGTCTGACGTCGGTGCTGGGCAAAATGGTAGAGACTATTATTAAGAACAAAATTACAGAGCATATTCAAAAGCATGGATTAATGAGACAAAGTCAACATGGATTTAGTGAAGGGAAATCTTGCCTCACCAATCTACTACATTTCTTTGAAAGGGTGAACAAACATGTGGATAAAGGTGAGCCGGTTGATATTGTGTATCTGGATTTTCAGAAGGCATTTGACAAAGTATCTCATGAAAGACTCCAGAGGAAATTGGAGAGTCATGGGATAGGAAGTAGTGTTCTATTGTGGATTAAAAACTGGTTAAAAGATAGAAAAAAAAGAGAGTTGGGTTAAATGGTCAGTATTCTCAATGAAGAAGGGTAGTTAGTGGGATTCCCCAGGGGTCTGTGCTGGGACAGCTGCTTTTCAACATATTTATAAATGACCTAGAGATGGCAATAACTAGTGAGGTAATTATATTTGCTGATGACACAAAGTTATTCAAAGTCGTTAAATCGCAGGAGGATTGTGAAAAATTACCTTACACAACTGGGAGAATGGGCGTCTAAACGGCAGATGACGTTTAATGTGAGCAAGTGCAAAGTGATGCAATATTCTGGCAACAGATGTACAACAATGATTGGATGGCATAAACAGATTCCAAACACTATCTATCAAACTGGGACGACAGATGTAAGATCATATTGGACATAATAGCACCACTACAACAAAGAACTACACGTAGACAAAACTCAATACCTTGGTTCAATGAAGAACTGAAATCACAAAAAACACAAACTAGGAGACTTGAAAGAGTATGGAAAAAAATGAAAGATGAATGTACACTCAACGCATGGAAACAACAGAAAAGAAAATACAAATACTCAATAAGACAAACCAAAAGAGCATACTACAAAACCAAAATAGGGCCAGACTACAAAGACATACATAAACTCTACCAACTCATGAATAAATTAACAGACACCACACCGGTGACTACAACCAGCACAGACATACCATCAGAAGACAACCTTGCCAAATACTTCAATGAGAAAATTATAAAACTACGATCCACGTTACCACTCAATACCAGAGATCACGAAAAATTTATGGACTGCTTGGACCCAACTCCCGGTGAATACCCAGCAGATCGCACATGGAATAACTTCGACCTGTTGACCGAAGAAACCATTAATCAAGCAATCAATAAATTCTCCAAAACTCACTCCAAACTGGATATTTATCCCAGCAACCTCATAAGGCTCGCCCCCAAACGCTTCATAACAGACCTGACATCGCACATGAATTACATGTTGCAACACGGACTATTCCTCAAGGACAAAGGAAATACACTACTTACCCCCATACCCAAAGACCTAAAGAAAAAATTAAACGACACAACCAACTATCGACCAGTAGCATCAATCCCTCTGATAGTCAAACTAATGGAAAGTATGGTAACCAAACAACTTACCAACTACCTGAACAAATTCACCATACTGCACGAATCACAGTCAGGATTTTGATCCAATCATATCACTGAAACAGTGCTAACCACTCTCATAACCAAATTCAAACAATTAATTGCAACGGGAAACAATGTGCTCCTCCTACAATTTGACATGTCCAGTGCGTTCGACATGGTCAGCCACCAAATACTCACAAACATACTGGATTATTTCGGGATTGGAGGAAACGTACTTAGATGGTTCGAGGGCTTCCTAACAGCAAGAACCTATCAAGTGATATCAAACTCAAAAACATCAACACCATGGAAATCTGAATGCGGAGTACCACAAGGATCACCGCTCTCGCTGACTCTTTTTAACTTAATGATGATACCATTAGCCAAATCGCTATCCAACCAAGGACTTAACCCGTACATTTATGCAGATGATGTCACGATATACATTCCGTTCAAAAAAGATATAACCAAAATCACAAACGAAATCACACAAAGCCTCCAAATAATGAACTAATGGGCGGACGCATTCCAACTAAAGCTGAACGCGGAAAATACACAATGTCTCATCCTGTCCTCACAATATAACACAAACAAACCCAATACCATAAACACCCCGGATTACACCCTCCCGGTCTCAGACAGCTTAAAAATTTTGGGAGTCATAATCGACCGAAATCTCACATTTGAAGATCATGCGAAAAATACAACAAAAAAAATATGTTCTGCTCAATGTGGAAACTTAAAAGAATCAAACCTTTCTTCCCAAGGGAAGTATTCTGCAGCCTAGTACAATCAATGGTATTAAGCCATCTAGACTACTGCAATGCCATTTATGCTGGATGTAAGGAACAAATCATCAAGAAGCTCCAAACCGCTCAAAATACAGCAGCCAGACTCATATTTGGGAAAGTGAAATACGAAAGCGCCAAACCCCTGAGAGAGAAACTACACTGGCTCCCACTAAAAGAATGAATCGCGTTCAAAGTCTGCATTACCCTAACTGCAAAGGGCTAAAATATAAATCCACATATGCGATCAGTTTCTCATACATCTGCACGCAGCTTTGGAACGCACTACCGAAGGCAATAAAAACAACGCAAGATCTAACTATCTTCCGAAGGCTACTGAAAACAGATCTGCTCAAGAACGCATACCATAAACATCCAGCTTAAATACTAAATAATAAGACTTTACATGACATAGACATAACTGGAACCCTATCATTTGTCTGATTAACCTCTTTGCCATTAATTAATAAGCATTACCACTTCAAACTTTATGTCGAATATGGTCACTCCATAGCAGATGATCTAAAGTATGATACAACCCAATTTCTTACTCAGGAACTTTCATGTATTACCATAATTTATTCTTCCTTACCATGTATATGCACATGATATATATGTTATGCTAAATGTATGTTACCATGTATGTATGCAACTTAACGCATTACCACTTGTAATCTGTTATCCGGAAATGGCAACTGCCATTAAGGCAAATGTAAGCCACATTGAGCCTGCAAATTGGTGGGAAAATGTGGGATACAAATGCTACAAATAATAATGCTACAAATAATCTTTATACTACTCCATTCATTATTAATGTATGCCAAAAGGAAAAGCCCAAAGCTAGGTATGAACTTCTTCAACTACTTTCTGTCTCTTGTTCTGTTCAACTTTTTATATTGTAAATCACAGTTTTGTAGGTTTCAGAAACTACAAGAAGATCTAAAGTTTTAACATAGGGATGGAGGAATAGCCCAGAGGTTAGTGATACATGTTGAGAACCACAGAAATGAAAATTCAAATCCTATGGATGCTCCTTGTAACCTCAGACAAGTCACTTAACCCTGCATTGCCTCAGGTACAAAATTAGATTGTAAGCACTCTAGGAATAGGGTTATACCTACAGTACTGAACATAAAACACTGAACTACTACTGAACACAGGTGTGTACTAAGTAATAATAAACTCGGTGATTCAAGAACAAACACTTACTTGGTAAAAGAGATGGAATCTGTGCTTGTGATCTTGCAGATGGTCTGTATGAATTTCCTGGATTATAAGCTCCAGGAGGTGGGGCACTGCTATATGGTCCACTTCCCGAATACCCTCTGTCTTTTGGCACAGCATGTCTGTAGAAAGATGGTTAATATATACAATTGTAATCAGTAAGCCATTTTACTAATACAGTTCATATCAGCATTAAAGCATTACAAGAGATGCCTGTAAGCCACTGCAGATGTAATACAGTAGTTACTATTTAGCAATAAACCACAGTTAAGAGATAATCACCCTGGATGATCCTATAACATGAAAAGTGGTCTATATCTATTTAATAATTTAGCATTATAATTTCATAGAAAATGTCACCATAATTGGCAAAATATATTTATTTTACATGGTGTTACGTTATTGTTTTAATTATCGTTGAAGTAGTTACAATGTATTTCAGTTTCCAAGGTTTTTTTAGGTTTTGTATATTATCCACTTCTATCATCTTTACATTGTACGTTATATATCCGATGGGGAGGTGGGATTGCGGGGTCAGATATCAATAAGGACAAAAAGAAAAAAAAATGTCACTAGTAAGCAGTGGTTCTCAACCCAGTCTTCAGGGCTGGTTTAAAGATATTTGAAATAAATATGCATAAGATTGATTTGCATGAGACTGAAGTATATGCAAATTAACTCATGCATATTCATTGTGGATATCCCCAAAACCAGACTGACGATGTATCCTGATGACTGAGCTGAAAATTATGGCAGAAGTCAAACAACATGTACATGCTCCTCCTTCCTCATTCTTCTTTGCTCAGCATTAGTCTACTCATTTAGATACCCAGTATCTTGTGGTAATTTGCCTTTATTTCACATAGTATTACCAAGTAGTTGTGCCGTAGTTGTCACTATAAGTGACATCCAGAGAAGACATTTTGAGCACTCAGAGGCCATAAAGCCAGATTTTACAAACATTTTGCCACATTTTGAGGGGCATTTTGCAAAAAAAAAAAAATCCAAAAATCCAGTGGTCATTTTCAAACCAGAAAAATGTCAATCTTTTTGGTTTGAAAATCATCCTATTTTAGAAGTTTTTGTGCTCAGTGCATTTTTTTACAGCAATTTTCAAACAAAAACCATCCAAGGAAACAAAAATGCACAAAAACAAGCTATTGGGATATCTGGGGGCCAGTCACAAAAAAGGACAGTGCCTTTGGTTAAGCTGTGCTAGCCAAACTGTCCATTTGAAGTGGCAACTCATACCTCCTTGTACTATGGGTTGCTTCCAAGTATGGGACAATACAAAAAGAAGAAAGCAGCAAACCTGTAAGTCACTCACTTACATGCCTGACTCAATCCTGCTTGTCGATGGAAAAAGCATTGTTATTCACCTCTAACAATTCTTATTTATTTATTGCATTTGTACCCCACATTTTCCCACCTATTTGTAGGCTCAATGTGGCTTACATAGTACCGTCAAAGGCGTTTGCCCAGTTGATGGATAACAAATACAAAGTTGTATAGTGATCGTATGATGTATAAGTGGAGGGTCGAAATGGATGAAGATTGCGTGTTGTCCTGTGTGATCATAGTCATGCTGTAGGTGAAGAGGGTTACGTGGGGTCATTGGGGTAGGCCTTTTTGAAGAGGTTGGTTTTTAGTGATTTCCTGAAGTTCAAGTGGTTGTGGATTGTTTTCACAGCTTTTGGGAGCCCATTCCATAGTTGTGCGCTTATGTAAGAGAAGCCGGCTGCATAAGTTGTTTTGTATTTCAGTCCTTTGCAATTTGGGTAGTGTAGGTTTAGGTAGGATCTTGATGATCTGACTTTGTTTCTTATTGGTAAGTCTATGAGGTCTGTCATGTATTCTGGGATTACGCCGTATATGATTATGTTACACAAGGTAGGGTTAAAAAAATTTAATGGCATCTTCCTTTGAGAAAATTATAAAATCTGAACTGCAATGCAAAACAAAGATCATCATGGTCTCACCACTTCAATTGTGTGACTTAATAGCGCTTAACCAAATGAAGCCACTCAGCATAAAACAGAAAAGCAGTCAAATATGCAGGACTCTATTAGAAGGCAGATTTTGTTTTTTTCCCTTGGACTGATTGTGCATACAACATCCATGGTTTAGTTTCTAATTTTACTGCTTCCTGTATTCTGTAGTTCTTCACTCCAAGTCAGCTAATTGTATACCAAAAAAAGTTCCATCTTTATATTACTCCATTCATTATTAATGCATGCCAAAAGGAAATGCCCCAAAGCTAGGTATGAGCTTCTTCAACTACTTTCTGTCTCTTGTTCTGTTCAACTTTTTATATTGTAAATCACGGTTTTGTAGGTTTCAGAAACTATAAGATCTAAATAAAGAAAGTTTTAACATAGGGATGGAGGAATAACCCAGTTGTTAGTGATGCACGTTGAGAACCACAGAAATGAGGATTCAAATCATTCGGATGCTCCTTGTGACCTCAGACAAGTGCCTTAACCCTGCATTGCCTCAGGTACAAAACTAGATTGTAAGCTCTCTAGGAATAGGGTTATACCTACAGCACTGAACATAAAAACACTGAACTACTGATCTTCAAAAAAAAAAAAAAAAAAATCGAAATACGAAAGAGCAACCCCACTGCTCGAAACACTACACTGGCTACCAATCAAGGCATGACTACTTTTCAAAGCAAGCACCCTAATCTACAAGATACTATTCAGAATGGCACCTGAATATATGCTTGACATGACTGAACTATCCCCAAGAAATACAAGCCCAGAAAACAGAAGCTATTTACTTCTACATCTACCCAACTGCAAAAACACTAACTACAAAACCATCTACACAGCAGGATTTAGCTACCTAGGTTGCGAATGATGGAACTCGATACCAAAAACCATAAGAAGCATTAGAAACCTCCTACAATTCAGGAAAGAAATGAAAACCCACCTCTTCAAAAAAAATTCTACAACTAAACACAAAACTACAATCACCTTCCCTCTGCAAATGTACCTCTTCAAAAACTATAAGAAGAGACATCACCAAAACTCTACAACTAAATACAAAAGCTACCACTATCTCATAAAAAAAATCTATGAATAACTACACAAACTACAGAAGCCCCCTCCACACTGCACAACACTATTGTAACTCCACTAAAATGAAAACTGTAAGGTAAATGTAAACTGCAATCTCCACAAATATGTAAACTGTAACCCACTTTGAACCAAAACTTGTTTTTGGATAATAGTGGTATTCAAGAATGCATGCATAAATAAACAAACAAACAAACCATTTTACAACCTGCAAGACAAGAGAAAAATGTTCTAGCATGGGTTAATGGTAAACCCTTAAGCAATTTCCAAAGAGCGGTGTTTTTAAATAACTAACACATACATATAATTATTGTCAGAATTAAGAGCAGCACACAAAAGCAAAGGTTAGAAATGAAAAGAATAAAATCTATCTGGCAAGCTGAAAGGCTCATGAACATTAAACTTTTTTTGAGAGGTACTACTCTTCAGAAGGACTGCACATTCCCTTACAGAAAACAACTGCTAACAAAATTGATGTTTAAGAAAATGTCAAGACACCTGTAAGCACATTTTCCAGTTTTGAAGCCTTAAAAGAATAGGGGACTACTGTTTTCATGACTAAGTGCTGCAAGCAGTACTTACCCCAAGGTTCTGAATGCTGAAGGATCTAAGTGAACTTGCTTTCTGTTCGGATTGAAGCCTATCTGTGGCCTCCAGGATCTGTCATTATTTGATTTTTCCCAGTCACCTGGCTTCAACGTTGGTGAAGGTTTTCTAAATAAAATAAGAAATCAAATCACTGGCCTGCAAAAGCAAAGCTGCTTACCAAAACAAGTTTCAGATTTATTATATACTTTCTATTCAGCTCTATGAACGAGCCATCTAGGTGGTTCACAGGCTAAAATAGAGAGGGAGAAAGTGTGTTTGAGACAAGATGAGATAGTGGGGTGAAGGAGGGCAGAACTACTATTTCAGATAGGAAAGAGAGGGAAGGGGTAAAACAACAGGTAACACCAGCATCTCTCAGAGATTTCTCAAAAAGATGAAATACTGGAAGTAGGTAAAAAAAAAAACCTTCCTGAAATAGAACTGATTTAACCAGCTGTCCTCTGAAGACAGCAGTTTATGGGTCATAAACTTGGCAGCAAACAAATGGGATTCTTCCAGAGCTTTTTGGAAAGATATACATTTTTCAGTTCTCATGCATGAAAGTTCCTGTGCTGTGAAACTGTGAGGGCTGTCTAAAGCAGGGGTGGTCAACCATGGTCCTTGAGGGCTACAACCCAATCAGGTTTTCAAGATTTCCACAATGAATATGCATGAGATATATTTGTACATAATGAAAAAGTACGTCATGTAAGTCAATCTCATGCATATTCACTGTGGAAATCTTAAAAACCCAAATAAGCTGTGGACCTCAAGAACTGTGGTTGTCCATCCTTATTCTAAAGGTTTGAATCTTCTTCAGGTTCAAGGCAACTGTTCTCTGCAATCCTGGGAATAAAAAGTTAAATCACATTTATGGAGGCATAGCTTAAGTAAAGATTCTCCAAATATAGCAGGATAACATGTCACACTGCCAAAATGCAAAATTTTTAATAGACTACTGAAAAAGCTTGCAAAAACTTTACTAAACATGTCAAAAAAACTCCAACTCTGATGTACATTGCCCTACTTCACCGCAGGTCTCATTCACGCTCAACTGACCAGCTCCAGAAAGCACATGGATATATGGGAGAACTGGCTCAGGCACAATAGATTAGTTCCAGACAATCAAGAAATGAAAATGGAAGGCAACTGTTATGATTGGGGTCTGAACCCCTCTCAAACTTACCTCTTTCCTGGGGGTCAGCTTCTTAGCTGGCTTCTGTTTCTTTGTCTGTCCTTTCTGAGCTGGCTCTGTCTCTCTGTGCAGGCAGCTTCCAGCAGCATGGCTCTAATTGTTTCACTATACTGCACCTGTGTGTGTGTTGCCTGAGTAGCTCTACCTCTCTTTGGGTGTACTGGCTTCAAGTGTTTCACGGTTTTGCATTGGTGTGGGTTGGGCCTCTCTGGGTCAGTGTGCTTTTGCCTAGGTCTAGGGAGTGTGACATCATCAGGGAGGGCCTTGATAAGGAAGTGGTGTTGTTTCCTTCAGAGCCTTTGCAACGGTGGTATTTGCTTTAGGTAGGGTGGTGCAGTGTGCACTTCTGACTTTGTGTCTAGTTTCCCTGCTTGCTTTTGCTAAGGTCCAGGTTAGTGTTAGTGCAGTGTGCACTGGTGTTTGTGTGTTTGGTTCCCCTGCTTTTCCCTCTTGGTTTTGGAAGCATTGCTGTGTGTAGGGCTTTGGAAGCTCTGGTGCTGATAGAAGTACTTCAGGGTTTGGTGTTGTTAGGAACACTGCAGAGTTTGCTGTTACCGTGTTTCCCCGAAAATAAGACACTGTCTTATATTAAATTTTGCTCCCCAAGACCTGCTAGGTCTTATTTTCAGGGGAGGCCTTATTTTTCGGGGAAACATCGGGGTCACTCCCCCCCCCCCCCGAGATCGCTGGCTCCCCTCCTCGATCGGTGGCTCCCCCTGCCCTCAGTCGCTCCCGGAAGTAACTAACCTCTTAAATGCTTCCTTTCACCATTCATCTTCGCACTCGCCGCAAGCAGCAGGGCAGGCCACTCCTTCCTTCCGTGTCCCGCCCTCGCCTGACGTAATGTAACGTCAGACGAGGGCGGGACACGGAAGGAAGGAGTGGCCAGCCCTGCTGCTTGCGGCGAGTGCGAAGGTGAAAGGAAGCGGTTAAGAGGTTGGTTCCGGGAGTGACTGAGGGCGGGGGGAGCCGCTGATCGAGGGGGGGAGCCGGCGATCTCGGGTGGGGGGGGGTGACCCCGATGTTTCCCCGAAAAATAAGGCCTCCCCTGCTAGGTCTTATTTTCGGGGGATGCCTTATATTTTCAAATTTAAGCAAGACCTCTACTAGGTCTTACTTTCGGAGGATGTCCTATTTTCGGGGAAACACGGTAGAAGTACTTCTGGTGTTTGTGCTTTTGGGAGCATGGCAGTCTTTGCTGTTGGTGTTTGGTGCTTTAGAAGCACTTTTGGCTTATGTGTTAGCTTCACTGCTTTTTCCTTGTGACTCCCCTGTCTTCCCTTTTAGTGCTAGGAGCTCTTCTGGTTGCTTGCCAGAGTAGTGCTTAGGAAGCACCTTGTTAGTTGTATCTAGCTTGCTAGAGCAGTGCTTAGGTAGCTGGTTAGTTCTGTGTTTAGCTTATTAGTATAAAGCTCTGCTTGTAGCTTGGTGCTTAGTAGCACCTGTGTTAGCTTTGTGTTTAGTTCCCTGCTCTGTTAGTTTAGGGCTTAGGAAGTCCCTTTCTTGAGCAGGGCTTAGGAGCTCTTGTTTAGTATAGGGCTTAGGAAGTCTTTTTGTCAGTTTACTGTTAGGAACACTCCTGCTGGTTTAAGGCTTGGGAGCACGTAGATCAGTTTAGGTTTAAGAGCACTTCTGTTTCCAGTCCTGGTCCCTGTGTCATCCGGTATAGGGTATGATACATACCTGTAGCAGTTGTTCTCCGAGGACAGCAGGCTGATTGTTCTCACGACTGGGTGACGTCCGCGGCAGCCCCCACCAACCGGAAGAAGCTTCGCGGGACGGTCGGCACGCAGGGCACGCCCACCGCGCATGCGCGGCCGTCTTCCCGCCCGTGCGCGACCGCTCCCGCCAGTTGAATGACAAGCAATAAAGTATGAAACACAACTCCAAAGGGGAGGAGGGAGGGTAGGTGAGAACAATCAGCCTGCTGTCCTCGGAGAACAACTGCTACAGGTATGTATCATACCCTTTCTCCGAGGACAAGCAGGCTGCTTGTTCTCACGACTGGGGTATCCCTAGCTCTCAGGCTCACTCAAAACAATAACCCAGGTCAATTGAACCTCGCAACGGCGAGGGTACAACAGAAATTGACCTACGAAGAACAACTAACTGAGAGTGCAGCCTGACCAGAATAAATTCGGGTCCTGGAGGGTGGAGTTGGATTTACACCCCAAACAGATTCTGCAGCACCGACTGCCCGAACCGACTGTCGCGTCGGGTATCCTGCTGGAGGCAGTAATGAGATGTGAATGTGTGGACAGATGACCACGTCGCAGCCTTGCAGATCTCTTCAATAGTGGCTGACTTCAAGTGGGCCACCGACGCTGCCATGGCTCTGACACTATGAGCCGTGACATGACCCTCAAGAGTCAGCCCAGCCTGGGCGTAAGTGAAGGAAATGCAATCTGCTAGCCAATTAGAGATGGTGCGTTTCCCGACAGCGACCCCTAGCCTGTTAGGGTCGAAGGAAATAAACAATTGGGCGGACTGTCTGTTGGGCTGTGTCCGCTCCAAGTAGAAGGCCAATGCTCTCTTGCAGTCCAATGTGTGCAACTGACGTTCAGCAGGGCGGGTATGCGGCCTGGGGAAGAAAGTTGGCAAGACAATTGACTGGTTAAGATGGAACTCCGACACCACCTTCGGCAGGAACTTTGGGTGGGTGCGGAGCACTACTCTGTTGTGATGAAATTTGGTATATGGAGCATGAGCTACCAGGGCTTGAAGCTCACTGACCCTACGAGCTGAAGTAACTGCCACCAAGAAAATGACCTTCCAGGTCAAGTACTTCAGATGGCAGGTATTCAGTGGCTCAAAAGGAGGTTTCATCAGCTGGGTGAGGACGACGTTGAGATCCCATGACACAGTAGGAGGCTTGATAGGGGGCTTTGACAAAAGCAAACCTCTCATGAATCGAACGACTAAAGGCTCTCCAGAGATGGCTTTACCTTCCACACGATAATGGTAAGCACTAATCGCACTAAGGTGATTCCTTACTGAGTTGGTCTTGAGGCCAGACTCCGATAAGTGCAGAAGGTATTCAAGCAGGTTCTGTGCAGGGCAAGAACGAGGTTCTAGGGCCTTGCTCTCACACCAGACGACAAACCTCCTCCACTTGAAAAAGTAACTCTTTTTAGTGGAATCCTTCCTAGAGGCAAGCAAGACCCGGGAGACACCCTCAGACAGACCCAACGCAGCGAAGTCTACGCCCTCAACATCCAGGCCGTGAGAGCCAGAGACTGAAGGTTGGGGTGCAGCAACGCTCCGTCGTTCTGCGAAATGAGAGTCGGAAAACACTCCAATCTCCACGGTTCTTCGGAGGACAACTCCAGAAGAAGAGGGAACCAGATCTGACGGGGCCAAAAGGGCGCTATCAGAATCATGGTGCCTCGGTCTTGCTTGAGCTTCAGTAAGGTCTTCCCCACCAAAGGTATGGGAGGATAAGCATACAGGAGGCCGGTCCCCCAATGAAGGAGAAAGGCATCTGACGCTAGCCTGCCGTGTGTCTGAAGTCTGGAACAGAACAGAGGCAGCTTGTGGTTGGTCTGAGAGGCGAAAAGATCCACCGAGGGGGTGCCCCACTCTCGGAAGATCTTGCGTACCACTCTGGAATGGAGCGACCACTCGTGCGGTTGCATGACTCTGCTCAGTCTGTCGGCCAGACTGTTGTTTACGCCTGCCAGGTACGTGGCTTGGAGAAGCATGCTGTGCCGGCATGCCCAGCGCCACATCCCGACGGCTTCCTGACACAGGGGGCGAGATCCGGTGCCCCCCTGCTTGTTGACGTAATACATTGCAACCTGATTGTCTGTCCGAATTTGGATAATTTGGCAGGACAGCCGATCTCTGAAAGCCTTCAGTGCGTTCCAGATCGCTCGGAGCTCCAGGAGGTTGATCTGCAGATCCTTTTCCTGGAGGGACCACATACCCTGGGTGTGAAGCCCATCGACATGGGCTCCCCACCCCAGGCGAGATGCATCCGTTGTCAGCACTTTCGTGGGCTGCGGAATTTGGAATGGACGTCCCAGGGTCAAATTGGTCCGTATGGTCCACCAGAGCAGTGAAGTGCGGCAACTGGTGGAGAGGCGGATGACATCCTCTAGATTCCCGGTGGCTTGGAACCACTGGGAAGCTAGGGTCCATTGAGCAGATCTCATGTGAAGACGAGCCATGGGAGTCACATGAACTGTGGAGGCCATATGACCCAGAAGTCTCAACATCTGCCGAGCCGTGATCTGCTGAGACGCTCTGGTCTGCGAAGCCAGGGCCAAGAGATTGGTGGCCCTCGCTTCGGGAAGGTAGGCCTGAGCCGTCTGGGAAGTCAGCAGCGCTCCTATGAATTCCAGAGACTGAGTTGGCTGGAGATGGGACTTTGGGTAATTTATCACAAACCCCAGCAGCTCCAGAAGTTGAATAGTGCACTGCATGGACCGGAGGGCTCCTGCCTCCGAGGTGTTCTTGACCAGCCAATCGTCGAGATATGGGAACACGTGCACTCCCAGCTTGCGCAGGTAGGCCGCTACCACCACGAGGCACTTTGTAAACACTCGTGGGGCAGAGGCCAGCCCAAAGGGCAGCACACAATACTGAAAGTGCCGTGCGCCCAGGCGGAATCTGAGATACTGTCTGTGAGCTGGCAGTATCGGGATGTGAGTGTATGCGTCTTTTAAATCCAGGGAACATAGCCAATCGTTTTTCTGAATCATTGGCAGAAGGGTGCCCAAGGAAAGCATCCTGAACTTTTCTTTGACCAGGAATTTGTTCAGGCCTCTCAGGTCTAGGATGGGACGCATCCCCCCTGTTTTCTTTTCCACAAGGAAGTACCTGGAATAGAATCCCTGCCCTTCCTGCCCGGGTGGTACGGGCTCGACCGCATTGGCGCTGAGAAGGGCGGAGAGTTCCTCTGCAAGTACCTGCTTGTGATGGGAGCTGAAAGACTGAGCTCCCGGAGGACAATTTGGAGGCAGGGAGGCCAAATTCAGGGCGTATCCGCACCGCACTATTTGGAGAACCCACTGGTCGGAGGTTATGAGAGGCCACCTTTGGTGAAAGAATTTTAACCTCCCTCCGACCGGCAGGTCGTCCGGTACGGACACTTGTAGGGCGGCTATGTTCCCGTGGATCCAGTCAAAAGCCCGTCCCCGGCTTTTGCTGTGGAGGCGCAGGGGGCTGCTTAGGCGCACGCTGTTGACGGGAACGAGCGCGCTGGGGCTGTCCCTGTGCCTGACGAGGCCTTCGGGCCGGCTGGTTGTACCTACGCTTCGCAAAAGAATAGGGTGCAGCCTGCCGGACCCGGGAAAAAACGCCCGCCCGTGGGGGCGGGTGCTGAAGGCGCCCGGTGGGAGAGCTTGTCGAGAGCGGTTTCCCGCTGATGCAGTTGGTCAACCATCTGCTCGACCTTTTCACCAAAAATGTTATCCCCCCGGCAAGGGACGTCAGCCAGTCTCTGCTGGGTGCGGTTGTCCAGGTCAGAGGCACGCAGCCATGAGAGCCTGCGCATCACTATACCTTGGGCCGCAGCACGAGATGCCACGTCACAGGTGTCAAAAATCCCCCTGGACAGGAACTTTCTGCACGCCTTCAGCTGCCTGACCACCTCCTGATATGGCCTGGACTGCTCCGGCGGGAGCTTATCGACCAGGTCCGCCAGCTGTTGCACATTGGTCCGCATGTGGATGCTCATATAGAGCAGGTAGGATTGGATGCGGGTCACGAGCATGGAGGATTGGTAGGCCTTCCTCCCAAACGAGTCCAGAGTGCGAGACTCCCGCCCCGGGGGCGCCGAGGCGGTATCCCTCGAACTCCGTGCCCTCTTGAGAGCAGAATCCACGACCGCTGAGTCATGGGGCAACTGGGGCCGCATGAGCTCTGGGTCAGAGTGGATCCTGTACTGGGACTCTGCTTTCTTGGGAATGGTGGGCTTAGTTAATGGTCGCACCCAGTTCCGAAGCAGCGTCTCCTTCAGGACATTGTGCAGCGGTACCGTGGAGGACTCTCTAGGTGGTGATGGATAGTCGAGGACCTCGAGCATCTCGGCCCTCGGCTCTTCCACAGAGACCACGGGGAAGGGAATGCTGATAGACATATCCCGCACAAAGGAGGCAAAGGAGAGACTCTCAGGAGGGGAGAGTTTCCTCTCCGGTGACGGCGTGGGGTCCGAGGGAAGGCCCGTAGACTCCTCTGAGGAGAAATATCTCGGGTCCTCCTCTTCCCCCCACGAGTCCTCATCCTCGGTATCGGACATTAGCTCATGTAGCTGAGTCCGGTACCGGGCCCGGCTCGACGTCGAGGCACCGAGGTCTCGGTGTCGTCGAGCGGTGGACTCCCGCGCCGGCGGGGACGGAGCTCCCTCCATCGACGTCGACGGGGACTCCACCTGCGTGGCGGTCGAGACCGGCACCGCAAGCGGCGGCGGTGTCGACAGCCCCGGCGCCGGGCTAGAGCTCGCCGGCGCCACAGTCATCGGCGTCGGGGGCGCAAGCACCCCCGACGCCGGCACAGCCTGGCGCATCAGCCCTTCCAGGATCCCCGGAAGGATGGCTCTGAGGCACTCGTCCAGGCCCGCTGCCGGGAAAGGCGGTGGGGCCGGTAAGGGTGTCGGTGCCAGAAGCTGCTGGGGGCCAGGAGACGGCACCGAGGTGCCGGAACCCCGACGCGTCGGTACCTCCACCACCGACGGAGATCTCTCCTCTCTGCGATGACGCTTCGGCGTCGACTCCTCTTCAGGGTGCACCGAGGGCTCCCGGTGACGGCGCTTTTTGTCCTTTTTCCGGTGCACGTCACCGGCGCCGGAGGGCATGGAGGAGGAGGAGGTCGATCCCCCTCGGTCTCGAGGTACCGGGTCCGACAGGGTTCGGTCCCGTGGCTCACGAGCTGAGGGAGTGACCGGGGCCGACTGCCCACGCGGCCTCTCAACCCCACTCTCTCCGGCGGACCGGCGGGCCGACGGGACCTGTTCTCCTGGGGTCGCTGCCATCGGTGCCGATGTCTCGGGCATCGATACCGGTACCGAAGAACCGGCCTTCGATACCGATGCCGTCGAGGTCGACGTCGAGGGGCCGGCGCAAGTTCCAAAAAGACGGTCCCGTAGAACTTGCCTCGCAACCTGAGTCCGTTTCCGGAGACCGAGACACAAAGCACACGACTTGAGATTGTGCTCCGGCCCGAGGCACTGGAGGCACCAAGCGTGGGTGTCGGTCTGCGAGATCGGCCGGCCGCAGCGACCACACTTTTTAAATCCACTCGGGACCTTCGAGGACATCGACGGAAAAATCGCGTCGGCGAAGTCAAAGTCGGCAATGGTGGCTAAAATCACACCACGAAAAAACAAACCGACCGAGCGGCCACTAGGCCGCAACGTGGCGTCCCCGCTAGAAGCGAGGGAAAAGGGGAGCGCGTGCTCCACACGCGCGAAATCCCTTTTTTTTTTTTTTTTTTTTTTTTTAACAAAAGAAAAGAAAAGAGGAAACCGAACGGGAATCCAAAAGCGACGATCCGCGTAAACGCGGTCGAAAAATCCGGCGGCTGAACAGAGAGAGAGGCAATTGCACAACTCTCTCCAGTCGCGGAAAAAAAGTAACTGGCGGGAGCGGTCGCGCACGGGCGGGAAGACGGCCGCGCATGCGCGGTGGGCGTGCCCTGCGTGCCGACCGTCCCGCGAAGCTTCTTCCGGTTGGTGGGGGCTGCCGCGGACGTCACCCAGTCGTGAGAACAAGCAGCCTGCTTGTCCTCGGAGAACCAGTAAGTCCTGCCGGCTACTCGAACCTAGGAGCTCAACTCTTGGGGGGGCTTAGTAGCTAAGCGCAGGTGAAGCTGTGTGGACCAGTCCGGTGTGCTCCAGTCCGGTGTTCCAGTCCTGTGTCCTCCAGTCCGGGGAATTCCAGTCCAGGATTCCAGTCTGTGTGTTCCGGCTCGCTGGGCGGTGCCTGCAGTCCCTGCCGGTGCCGGTGTGTTTGCCCAGCGTTGATTGGTGGGTTTTGCCTGCTGTTGTCGCTCCTCGTCAGAAGCCCAAGGGCTCACGTTTGCTCCAGAGCCCGGTCCCGCGGACTCTGTACCTGAGAACCTGACAGCAACTAAGTCCCTACCTGCACAGAGATACATAAGTTGTACCTGGGAGGGAGTGAAGTAATACACAGCTATGCAATCATGCAGATTACATGGTTCACTCCCTATCATTCTGCTGTCCAAAGAGCACATCTGTTACAGGTAAGCAACTTTGCTTTCTCCAAGGACAAGAAAGATTGACCACTAATATGTAGTTATCCCAAACTGAACTGTAATTATTTATTGCTTATATCTGTGTTTGTTATATTTGCTGTACATTGCCTGGGGTGAATTCTATCAAAAAAAGGTGGCAAATAAATCTTAATCATAAATAAAGGGGCAAATTAGATTGCTACACCTCTGAGCTTCAATGTTCATTGGATTCTATTAAAAGTTATGTGGTGTGCCTGAATTGCTGAATCTTGATTTCTAGCATCCATTTGAGGTTGAGAGGGTTCCAGGCCGACTAACCAATGCAATGTGGAGACCGCGCCCTTTCTTGTTAAGGGTGTTACCCACAAGTTCTGGATATTTTATTGAAGGCCTGATCTCATTTTATTTATTATTTATTTGGATTTTGCGCGCACCTTTTTCAGTAGTAGCTCAAGGTGAGTTTCATTTAGGTACACTGTTGCCCTGTCCCTGGAGGGCTTACAATCTAAGTTTGTACCTAAGGCAATGGAGGGTTAAGTGACTTGCCCAAGATCACAAGGAGCAGCAGCAGGATTGGAACTGGCCACCTCTGGATGTCAAGACTGGTGCTCTAACCACTAGGCCACTCCTCCACTGTGGAATGGCACTAAGCTCAGTATTATGCTGGCTTTGATAAAGAAACTGCAGAGCTTCATAAGTGACTCCTGGCATTGCGGCCAATGTTGAAACAGTCAGGAGCACAATATGGGCTCTTCTTTCCGGCAATAATAAAACTTCCCAATTTGAGGGCCTCGGAGTGCTGTGAGACTTCATCAATAGCACCACTGGCGCAGTGTGCTGAGAATTAATAGAGGGTTTCTTTTTTTCATCATCTCCTCATCTTGTTGTCATTTGATGTGTGGCTTTATTACTGCTTTGATTTTGATATGTAATGTAATGTAGGGAATTTGATATGCTGAAGGTTCAATGTTTTGCTTTATTTGTTGGAAAGTATAATTGCAGGTTGAGTTTGTGCCCTATATTTTTGTAACAGGTCTTCTTTAAGTTATTGATGTTAATGACCGGGAAGAAGGTCTGTAAGTGATTGATGCAGTGCTAGGCAAGTGTTTGAGATAAATGTAGAATGCTAGTGTGCCTGTATGTCTGTAATGTATGTATGAGAGACATAAGAACTACGGTATCAGAGTACAATTTTAGAACTAACTATATTATAACCTCGTGGGGCTGATGAAGTTTTATTCTCTCAATGTAAATGGCCTAAACCATTGTCTTTGCCTTAATCCTCTGGCCAACAAGTTCCCCACTTTATTACTGAATTCAAAGAATTTTTGTTGCATCAAACTCCTGGCGTATTCCATCCTTCTCATTTGTATTTTATTCAGTTCTGCTCTACATTTCTGTAGCTCCTAGAGTGAGATTGCATCCCCCTTTTCCTGATGAGTGGTTTCTAACTTTGCCAAATTCTGTCTAATATCCACCTCATGCGCTTCCCTTTCTCGTTTGCGCTGGGCTCCACTCTTTATGAGATGCCCCCGAACCACTGTCTTAAGGGCGTCCCACAGAATCCCTTCCGTGACTGCTCCATTATCATTATATTTTAAATATTCTATGATTATATTTCTCACCTCCTGACACTCCCCTTCGGCATCCAACAATGATTCATTAAGCCTCCATACGGTTTTTCTGAAATTTCCACCAAACCCCCTCAATGTAACCCATATAGGGGCATGATCCGAAATATGCATAATATCAATCCCCGAATCCCGCATGTCCCTCCACATAGAGCGACTACACCATATCGCATCAATTCTGGTGTAAGCCTGCTGGGCATGGGAGTAGAACGAGAAGGTCTTTTGCCCCGGGTGTTCCTACCTCCAGACAGCCACCAGGTCTAGCTCATTCATTAATTTGGAAAACTTTTCTCTTATATATTGTGTATCTCTATCCTGTCCCTTTGAGTGGTCCAGCTTACATGCCGGAAAATTAAAATCCCCTCCCAAAACTATTTGAATACCTGCAAACCGTACTATGTCCAATCTTAGCGACTCAAAAAAGGCCCCCTGCCCTACATTAGGTGCATAAACATTAATGAATGTAATAGCTTTGTTTTTAATCTTACCCTTAACTGCCAACCACCTTCCCTCCCTTCCGTGAATTACTTCCTGCATCCTAAATTGCAAGTGGTCTTTAACGTAAATTGCCAACCCCCATGTTTTACTTCCTTTAATATCAGCCAGTAGCCAGCATTCTCCTAACCCCTTATATTTAATTAAGGATTCCTCCCGCTTCCTTATGCGTGTTCCCTGTAGCATTATTGCATCCCAATTCATTTTACGTAATTCCCGAAACATTCCTGTTTCCCTGGGTTATTTAAACTATTAACATTCCAAACCCCTATCTGCAACCCCCCCTCCACCCCTCCCTTTTTAACCCCTCCAACCGGCCTTGTTCCCTTCCAGCCAGTTATATCCCTGAGGAAGTGCGCCCCTGCCAGAGATTCGCTCATGAGTTCCATCCCTCCCCCACAGTTACCATCTTGCTGTCCTGTTCAAGCCTTAAACCCTTCTCCTCTGAGCTCATATATCCCTGATAAATACAACCCTCATACAGCATTTTAAGGCTGATAAATTACATAAGTCAACCCTTTCACCATGTCCATATCAGGTCACTTTCGACTGGGGCCCTCTTCCTGCTCTTTGCCATCCAGATCGCTCTCTGGGGGTCAAGCCTTCCTTCTGAGGGTGCCGTTTAGCTACCTTACTCGGTAGATCCGAGCAACCCATGTCTCTCACCATGGTCCAGGCTCCCTTGGGTGCTTGAAGTCGTCGAGTCTTATCCCCCACTGTGATCTGTATTCCAAACGGGAATAGCCAATGATATCTCAAGCCAGCCTTTTGTAGATACTGCGTGACCTCTTTGAATTCTCTTCTGTAGCGTCTTACCCGCCAGATCCTGGAAAATCTTAGGTTGGCAATTGTTCCAGGTCCAGTCTCCCTTGACTCTAGCTTTTCTCCATATTTCTTCTTTAATCCTGTAATCGTGGAAAGATGCAATGATGTCCCTGGGCTGGCCCCCTCTCTATGGGCCTAAGCTCCGATGTGCCCTATCCACTTTAATTCTGGCCAAATTCTGTTGTTCTCCTCCACTGTCTGGCCCCATGATTGATTCACACAGTTCTTGCACAACCTTAATCGAGTCTTTAAACTGCTCGTCTTCAGGGATCCCTTTGAAGCACAAGTTACAGCGGCGAGACCTGTTTTCTAGATCTTCCATCTGTGTCTCCAGGTCTGTTCTCAGTTGTTTCTCCTTTTTGAGCACCGCCTGCAAGCTCCGCACTTCCAGCTCCATGTTGTCAACCTTCTCCTCCGTTTCCGCCATGCGGTTGCCAATCTCTTTCATCTCCTCATGTAATTCTCCTACCGCCGTTTCAATACTCCTTCTGGTAGCTATCATTTCTGCTTTCAGGTCTTTGAACCACCGAGCCACATCCATCTTGCCCAATTCTGCTTCAGGGATGCTAGGCTCTTGGGGTCCAGTTCCGAGTCCGAATCTCCGGTCGCCATTTTTGTTCCTCACGCCACAGCTCTCGAGCCAGCGCTTTTCCCTGTCCCCGAGTTCTCCGCGGAGAATTTAAATTTCGCGAGTTTCTTCCGCGCCGCTATGCTATCGCTTTTTTGCTTGATGATATTTATTTTTAGAACGCTGCTTATTTCGAGGGGTAAGCCACTAAATAGCTCTAGCTTCAGCCGAGCATAACTTTCAAGCGGCCATCTCTGCTCGCTGACGTCACTTCCTCCCTCGAGAGACTGTTTTTATTCTGCAGCAGTGGCAAAAAATGTAGTGTGGCTATATTACTAAGTAGTTACAATATCAGATGCTAGCACAACAGAGGGATAATGAGGGTAGATGGCTCTAGTTAGATATCAAAATTGGGAACCAGACCCTAAAGCTGCTCAATGTACGTATATCCTCTCGAATGAAGCAAAACATTTATTCAGATTCTAAGTACTCAGTTAATTGGAAGAGACACTTCTAATCTGATCTTGGCAGGGAAAGATTTCATCTTTTGTTCATATTTACATCAATCTTTTTCAAGCATTATTTTTTTTGTATCAAAAACTCTAGTACAGGTGATAAGTGAAGTGAGGTGATTAAATTTGCAGATGACAAAACTATGCCAAGTTGTTAAATCACATGTGGACTGTGAGAAGTTACTGGAGGACCTTTGGAAGCCAGAAGACTGGGCATCCAACTGGTAAATGAAATTTCAAGTGGAAAAGTGCAAATTGATAAACATTGGGAAGAATAATTTAAAAAACAGCTACATGATGTTAGGTTCCACATTAGGAAAAGATCTAGATGCCATTGTGGACAATATGTTGAATTCTTCTGCACAGTGTGCGGCTGCAGCCAAAAAAACACAAACAAAATGTTTGGAAGTCTTTGAAAGGAATAGAAAATAAAACAAACAATATTACAGTGCCTCTGTATCGCTCCATCGTGCAACCTCACATTGAGTATTATGTGCAATTTGTGTCACCACATCTCAAAAAAGATATAGCAAAATTAGAAAAGGTACAAAGGGCAGCAGCCAAAATGATCAAGAGGTTTGAACTCTCACATCAGGACAGGCATAAGACTCTTCGAAAAGACAGCTGAGGGGGAATTTGAATGAAGTCTATAAAATCCTGAGTGGAGTAGAACAGGTTAATGTGAGTTGATTGTTTATGCTTTCAAAAACTACAAAGACTAGGGGACACTCTAAGAAGTTACATGGTAATATTTTTAAAATAAATAGAAGAAAATATTTTTTTCACCCAATGAATTGTTAAGCTCTGGAACTCATTGCCAGAGGATGCGGTACAAGCAGTTATCAAATCTGGATTTATTTCTCCCAAGTTTTACTTATATTTGATAAATTTATATTTGATATTTGATTGTTCCTGTAAGTAATATATGTAAACTGCATCGACTGTAGCACAGAAAGGTGGTATATATCAAGAATGAATGACAATGTAATCATGAGTTACAACAGTTAGAGAAGGAAATTAAACATTTTGAGGGATCACTGGCACAGAGATGGGATAGTACAATTTTGAATACATTCCCCCACAATATTCAAAAGCATTTAACCGGCCAGGATCGGTACCTGACTGGTTAAATGCCCCACAACTGATTATTCACGAATTTTCAGTGGGACATAGCTGGCTATCCACCGATTTTCAGCATGAGTTTGGTAAGATGCTGACAACCTTATATAAAGAACTAAGAGACACGGAAACCCTGAGCACTCATATGGAGGAGTGGGAGCACTGCCTGGGGAGAGAGATTGGGACAGAGCAATGGAAGTAGTTCTATAATTAATTATAGGTAGTTACAATTTAATCTCAAACACTGGCTTTATTGGACCCCAGTGAAAGGAGAGAAAGAGGGAGATGGACTAGGGGGAAGTGCTAGTATCAGTGTGGCCAGTAATGAAGCTGCACCTTACTGGCAGCGGGTTCCATTGGGAGGAAACTAGCTAAGGCACCAGATGAAGCAGCAGTCTCGAGAGCAATCTGTTGTGAAGTCATTTTTCTGGAGCTATAGTTCTACTTGTGATTTCTCTTTAAGGACTGGCCAGGTCTATATTTGACTTATCTGCATAGGGTTAAGTCCTTTCAACAGCGCGGGCAGCCTTGTGCTGTCCTTATTACAGGTTGACAATGTTTTTGATGCCAAGTTATTAGCTGCTATTAAATAAAATATTTCTTGAATTCAACTGTTGACTCCCAAATACAAACTCTTTATGGTTTTGGGAAACACAGAAAAGGCTGATGTTTATGCTGTTTAAGTTTTTGCTATTTTATTTCCTACGTGGGTGGATTCTTCCTCTCAGTCTCGCGTAGCTTTTTAAGTGTGAGGGAAGATGTAGTGTAGAAAGCAAGGGGGGGTGGTATCTGGATGGGGAGTATATGGGGTTTGGGGAGGGGCAGGTGTTAGGTGTAGGGAGGAGGGGGTTCAAGCACTTGTTTCATATTTTTCTACCCATATCTCCATTTTGCAGTTTTTGAATGTTATAGTTATGAGCTCAGCACAGGTCATGTGAATGACTATCAATGCGAAGGGCCTCAATTCCCCTTTCAAGAAGCAATGTTTATAGAAAAAGGCATCTAGACTCAAAGTTGAGATATGTCTGATTCAGGAAACACATCTTAGGTAGCATGATAGGCTTCTTCTCAGCCATACATATCCAGTGTGCGAGTTGGCTTCACAACCGATTAAGAAAAGTAATGTGGTGGGTATACTGATATCTTGAGGGATCCAGATTATGGTATGCAGATGGTTGACCCCCTTAGGAGATCTGTTGCCATTAATGCAGACATTCGGGGATCAGTATATAATTTCGTTTGTGTACCCTCCTAATGAGCCACAAAAAGAATTTTATGAAACATTGGAACAGCATCTGCTGCAATTAACAGTGGATCAGTGGGTGAATGGGGGAGATTTTAATGTGACACTCTTTCCCCTTAGGTACCACAGGAACGATAGGGTCACTCTTAAATCTTTTATAAACCATCTAGGGCTGCGGGATGTGTGGAGGGGTTTTCCATCCCAACATGACTTAATATGAATCATATTCTTAGATAGACTATCTGTTCTTGGATAGTGCTCTGATCCCAGTGGTCTCCAAGTCAGATATAGAGGCCATTGTATGGTCTGACCATGCTTCAGTGTGGATATTGTTTTCTTTGGAACCTGTTGATTATAAATTGCAATTTTTGAGGATTAATGAATCATTGTGGAAGATGAGGAAGTGGTTGCTGATATCAATAAATGCATTATCGAATATATTTCCACTAATGCCCGAGACACATCAATTGGCTTTTTTGGGGATGGTTCAGGCCTTTATTAGGGGTCATTCATTAAGTGGGCCTCCAGACAAACACCAGTAGAACAAAATATCCAGCGGAGGCAGGCTAATAGCTCAGTGTGAGCAATAGTTATTCTTGATCCTTCCCCCCAAATTTGTACATAATTGTCTTAATTTAAGAGATCAATAGAAAATGTTGTGGTCTGATAACATCAATTAAGAGATAGAGATGACCCATAAATTATTTTTTGAGGAAGGTAATAAGGAAAGTAGGTGATGCAGAATGGAACTTGCTTTTGTCAGTGGAAATTGGGCCCATATAGGCTGTGAATTGGGCTTTCCAGAGGCCTCTCCCTAGGTATCCAAGGCCTTACCTTTGGTCTCACATCTGTTTTTCTTATCTGACACGCCCAAGTTCACACTGCTTTGTCTCTGAATCTCCCCAACCACCATCAGTTAGTAGCTGAGGGAGAGAAACATTCCCTTTTCTGTATACATGCATGTTACCCTGGCCAGGCTCTGTGCACGTGTACATATATGATTGGTTATCTTGTCCAGGCTCTGCCCTGTTTTCGGCTGGGCAAAGCAAGAGTATAACTACACTATGCACTGGTATTTTTTAGGGGAACTTTAGAGTTTTTTTTTCTCCTTTTCTTTGGCCTTTTGCTCCGATATTCCATCTCTGTGCACAGTAGAGATTTAGTTTCAAGTCTCTACCGTCCAGCCCTTCATGCTCCTTCCTGTGTAAGGGAGAGACTGCCATAAATGCTGTCTACATGTAATAAGAAGCTATGTGAGCCAATCATTCTGCTGGCATCTAAATTATCTATCACATCCTATTTCCTCAGTGAATGTGTGAGTCTGCAGTCTATGCACATTTGCCATCCGAAAATACAAAAGAACTCACAAGATACCAGCAGGAGTCACTGCTGTTCTAGATCAGTAGGCTACTAGCTCACCAGCTTAAAGCTAAGCAAATGCAAACCCAAGAAACTGTGCTACAAGACAATAGAGTTATGATTTGGGGGTGGTGGGGGAGGATAAATTGAAACATTGCTCAAGACGATACTCTCCCACACCTTTTACTGTCCTTGTGATTTATAGTAGTAGTAGTTGTGTCAACACAGGTCTGGGACAGGATCTCCAAAATGCTAACAATAGATATGAACTTCAATATTTCCTATATGACTACTACTCTTCACTCTGCCACTCCTGGATTATTCATCTCAGAACTCCATAAACAGTTCTTGGATATCATGATAGCTCTTACTACCTATCTCATTATTCTCCATGGGAAGAAGAATACCACCCTCAACATGTATGAATGGTGGAATCACTTGTGTGCCATCAGAAACTATGAATAATCAGCAGCTATTAAAGTTTGTAACCTCACCAACTTTAAGAAGCTCCGGACTGCTTTTGACAATTTCTACAAGAAAATTTAGTTTTCTCCTCTTTGTATTCTTTGACCTTTCCTCCAGCAATTCAACCAATTGTATGCACTGCAGGTTTTGTAGTATGTTCCACCTGTTAATGTTTTTATTGAATGATACCTTACATGCTGTTTTATCTTTTATAATATCATTATATAAAACTCAATAAAGAATAATTTGAAAAGCTATATACACCCTGAGGTACACCCTACAGATGAAAAGATGAATGCTTATTTAGAGCAGGTCCAGTTTCTTCAGTTGAGAGAGAGGACTATGTTCAGTTATTTGAACAGAAGGTGCAACTGCAAAAGGTTAACAATGCAATTTTCCATACTAAAACCTGGTAAATCTCTTGATGGCCTGACTAGAAAATAATATTAAAAAATTATCAGGACAATTGTTTCTGCTTTTAGTGGAGATACTCAATTCAGTACTCCAAGGGGGTAAACTACGCAGATCTATGAAGGAGGCAGGTATAACAGTTTTACCCAAGCCAGGTAAAGACCCCACTTCATGTGGGTCCTCCTGACTCATATCACTTTTGAACTTAGATGTGAAGCTGATGGCTAAGGTCTTAGCAAATAGACTCAACTGGGTGATTGGTTTTATTGTGTGGAAAGACCAGTCAAGGTTTATTCCAGAAGATCTACAGGGGATAATGTCAGGTGTATATTAAATTTAATATGGTGAGCCAAGTCTTGGATATCCCCCTGACCCCCTTAAATATCAACGCTGAAAAGGCATTCGATAGGGTGGAATGGGAGTTTATGCAACAAGTTCTCACACAATTTGGTTTCGGACCCAACTTTAAAACATGGATCTCAGCCCTATATTCCTCTCCAACAACCAGGGTATGGGCCAATGGGGGATACTCTGCCAGTTTCAAACTAACCAGGGGAACTAGACAGGAGTGCCCCACTCTCACCACTTATTTTTGCACTAGTAATTGAGCCTTTAGCAACTAAAATTCAGCTAAACCATCATATCCGAGGAGTCCAGGCAGAAGAAGAAGAGTTTAAAATCTATTTGTAGATGGCATTCTCCTTATATGGGGGGGGGGGGGGGGGGGAGTGTTCCTTGTCAGTCCCTACATCATATTCTAACTGAATTGAAACCTATGGTTCACTATCAGGATTCAATCTGAATGCCTCAAAATCTGACCTACTCAATGTTAATTTATTACCTGCACTGGTTGAGGATTTACAAAATAAATTGCCCTCTGGAAGGGTAGTATCCAATAATTAAAGGTATGATATTATCTACAGATCTGAACCCTTTGTACAAGTTGAATTTTGGAAAATTGATCCCCGAGCTATGTAAATCATTTGATTATTGGGCTCGACTAAATTACACCTGGATGGGACATATAGCTATTTGTAAAATGATGATATTGCCACAATGTTTGTACTTTTGTCAAACATTCCAATAGCAATCCCAAAGGTTACTATGCATCAGTTACAGAGGAAGGTGCTCTCATACATTTGGAAGAAGAGAACTCCTAGGATCCCTAGACCTGTGCTCCAACACAGACACTCCCAGGGGGGACTGGGAGTTCCAGATTTTCTGAAATATTATAGAGCTGCACATGTCAAGGCAATCCTGGACGTGTATGACCCTTGCCCTAAGGTTTGGGTTCGTATTGAGCACAACCTGTTACCTCCTACCCATTGGACTAATCTACTGTGGGGCCCTTGAGGACTTAATCCCTGGGCATCTGGACTTTCCCCTTTTCTAAAGCACTTTACTATGAATTGGGCAAGAGTGATAAATATACTGTTGGGGTCCATGAAGTTATCTTATGGAGCTCCACTATCTTCGCTGACAGCTTTTGCACCTCAATGGGGTATTAGACAATTGGAACATATGGTATAATGAAGATAGGGGATTTGTATTCTGAGGGGACTTGGCTATCCTTTTCACAGCTGAGATATGATTCTTATTTCCCATCCTCAGTTTCTGTTTACTTACAGATTAGACACCTTTTGAGATTGTCACCTGTTTGGGATTCTTTGAGTGGCAAACTCCTTCCATTTGAGGAAGTCCTACTACTGGGTTCAGGTGAGAAAAAACTTGTATCTAAAATATATAATATATTTCTGGGCCAGAACTTATAGAAACCATGCTACATTTCCAAACGAAAGTGAGATTTTGGGGGACCTTTCTCTGATAGGATTTGGCAAATAATTCATCAGCATATATTTAAAATCTCAATTTCATCTTGTTGAACATGGTAATGCTATTATATAGATGGTACACATACCCAACCAGACTATCACTTTTTTCACCCCAAATAGTTCAGAGCTGCTGGATAAGGTGTGGAGGTATGGGAACATTTTTATCATGTATGGAGGGAGTGCCCTCTTGCACAGAAATTTTAGAAGGACTGTGTAAAGATATTTTCTGCCATGCTGAAAGCGAGCATATCTGGAGACCTTTCTCTGGTTATTACATTGGCAGCATCCAGACTTGTCCGACTCACATTTTAGAGTCCTGCTTCCTTGTTTAGTTATTCTTTAAAAAGAGGTGGAGAACTTGTGGTGACTCCTGCCATACCACAGCTGGACCGTATGAAAAGTAAACATTGCCATGCTTATTATCTGAGTAAATTAACAGCCTTCAAGAAAAGATGCTTGGAAATATTTACCAAGGTATAGGAACCTTTTTTTTACAGTGATAGAGAACTGTTACTGTTTCCTAACTGTGAGGTGGATCTTGATGCTCTTCAGTTTGTGATGTTATATTTTTCTGTACTATCTTTCTGTTGACTGCGCATGATTGTGAGGATTTGGACATGGCATTTTGCATTTCCTGTAATGGGAGGTTGTATTGGTTGCTTCTGTTTGGTCTGTATTTGTTCTTTAAAATAGCAATAAAAATTAAATTTAAAAACAAACAAAAAAAAAAAAACCAAGTCTGGGGTGCCAAGCTCTACTTGACATCAACTGTTTCCTTTTCCATGCGTCAGTGTTCAGAGTAGAGCTGTACTGAATAGCCTATTTAACTATTTGGCCGAATACAAATAATGGGCATTGAGTTTTAATATAACAAATAATAAAATCACCATAAAAAAGGGAAAAGCCACAATGGGATCTCAATGTATTTGCTGTTTTCAGTGAACAGTGGCAAATTCTTCTAACTATTGCATGAACATTGCTGATAATCAAAATGGAAGAGCAACCTCCTACTGGTATGGATGTCCCTCGTGGTTCTCTGGAGGTTTCAAAGGGTCTTTTTCATCTTGAGACACACTTAAAAGGGGCAAAAATTGTCAAGGCACACCACTGGGATCTAACCCATACCTGCCTATTCCCACTAAATCCATTCCACCCCAACCCATCCCTGCAACCGCCTCCATCCCCACCTGTACTTGTAACCTTCATTTAATAATGCTACTGAAATACATTAGAGGACCAATATACCTGCTATAGATTCCTACAAAGACACTCCATGCCAGCTGAATCCTTCACCTCAGCTGCAGAATATGACTCTCACCTGATACAAAATAGGGAACCGCAAAAACTGAAAGCAGATATGCAGAGATACCGGGCTCTGCATGTTGTGCAACACCAGAGAACTAGAAAGAAATGCATGTCCTCCTGTACATTGCAAAATAAAGCATACAAATGTCATTTCTCAACACTGACATAATTCAATCACTAAACTGAAAACAAAATTGTTTTTCCTACCTTTGTAGTCTGGTCATTTTATTATTCCAGTCACCTTGTTCCCAAATCTTTGGTTCTGCTTTCCTCTGTGCTCTTAACTCTGTTTCCAGGGCCTTCTTTCTATTTGATATCTCTTTTCTCACCTCTTGCCCTATGTCTATATGGCACTGATCTTTCACATTCAGCTTTCTACAAATTCTCTGCCTCCTTCTCAAATATATCTTGCTTTCTCCTTCATGTACAGCCCGTCTCCCCCTTTCCTTCTTGTCTTGCCTCTCTCCCCTCTTCCCTTCCCGTTCAGTCTGTCTCCCCTCTTCCCTTCATGATCAGCCCGTCTCCCCTCTTCCCTTCATGTTTAGCCTGTCTCCCCTCTTCCCTTCATGTTCAGCCCGTCTCCCCTCTTCCCTTCATGTGCAGCCCGTCTCCCCCTTTTCTTAATGTCTTGCCTCTCTCCCCTCTTCACTTCCCATTCAGTCTGTCTCCCCTCTTCCCTTCATGATCAGCCCGTCTCCCCTCTTCCCTTCATGTTTAGCCTGTCTCCCCTCTTCCCTTCATGTTCAGCCCGTCTCCCCTCTTCCCTTCCCTTCATGTTCAGCCCATCTCCCCTCTTCCCTTCCCGTTCAGCCCATCTCCCCTCTTCCCTTCGTGTTCAGCCCGTCTCCTCTCTTCTCGTTCTGTGCAGCATGTTTCTTCTCTTTCCTTCCCTTCAAGTGTTGCCTGACTCCACTCTTCCCTTCCCCTTTATGTTCGACTTGTCTTCCCTTCATATGCAGTACGTCTCCCCATTTCCCTTCCTTATATGTGAAACATTTTCATTCTCTCCTCCTCCCCACCCCCATTCCCTCACATGGGTCCAATATCTTTCCCTGTCTTCTTCCTCCCCCCACCCCTCAGGCATCTCTCTCCACTATGCCATGATTCTACAAGCTTTGAGGTTCCCAGCAGCTACTAGAATAGGCCTTTCTCTGACCGTCCTAAGGTTTTCCCTCTGCTATGCCCCTACCACATGGCAAAAGGAAGTCATGTCAGAAGAAGGATTCTAGGCAGGCCAGAGGAAGGCCTGTTCTAATAGCTTCCAGAAACCACAAAGTTTGTAGAATTGCAGCAGACAGGAAAGAGACCAGAGGGGGTGAGAGAAGGAAGACAGTGAGGTGAATCCAGACCTGAGGGGAAGTGCGCCAATTCTGTTGCCTATGACCTGGAAGGGATTCAAGCAGGATCCCTAGGGACTCCACAGCACACCTGGGGAGCAGCCGTGGCACACTGGTTGAAACACACTGGTCTAGATTGATCTCTGGATAATGGCATGGAGCTGTCTAAGGCTGGAAAGCAAAGTACACCTCCAGATGTGGCTGTTTTGGATAATGTAAAACCTTCTACACCTCCTTGTTCTTAGAACTTTGTCCTGAGAAAATGTATCCAAGGTTTGAAGCTCTACTTGATATGAACTATTTCCTTTTCCATGCTTCAGTGTTCAGAGTACAGCTGTACTGAATAGCATATTTTACTATTTGGCTGAATGCAAATAATGGGCATTGAGCTTTAACATAACAAATAATAAAATTAGCAATATGAAATCAGAAATCAAGAGTTTATTTTAGTAGGATATAGCACAGTACAGTCCAGTTTATTCATATTTGAATTTAAATCACTATTTTGTCAAAAATGAATAATGTATTCGGGGGTCAAATTCCTGGGCCTGCCTCTGACCATACAGCCTCTTTGGTGTGGTCTGGCCATGGACACTGCATCAAGCTTTCAATTCTAGATTTCTTTCAGAAAAGAACAATTCTCTACAACAATTCTAGGGTGCCTCAGTGACAAAGATGCAACTTATGGCTTTTATTTTAAAAACAGGCCAGATATTCTTACATGTTCACACTTTTAGCAGTAGTTACTAAATATGTACATCCCTTATCCATGAATTTTCAGTAGCACTATATACAGAATATTCACTGCAACTGCCCGGCACTATCCATGTAGTGCTGATGCACAGAAAGGGAATTCTGCTTTACTGTACAGATAGTGACAATATTTAGCTGCTATCTGTATAATAAAACAGTTTAAGCTAGGACAGCTTTCCCAGGTCTAAAATAGGAACCATACAAAGTGATATATAAATCTAAAAATGCGTAAGAACAAAGCATGACTGTTAAATACACATTAAAATCTCATCCCCATCCGCACCAATTCTAAAACAATGCTGCTGGAAATACAGGATTTAGCTTTTTTCCAAATCTCCCTAAAAGCCATAACTGGCAAACTATTCCAAAACAAAGCTTTAACAGAGAATGCTCTAACACAAACAAAAACCTTTCTTGCTTTTTTTTTTTAAACAATGCTGCATCAGAATATTGCAGATTCCACCTTTAACAATACCATTTCAACTTACTGCCCTCAATGTCAGAAGTCTGTTTTGGCAAACAGAAATTGATGGGTAACACAGGGTCTTAACAGTATAGGAACTATTAGCACAGGAGCAGTGAAAGGGTTTTTACACCTTTCCAGAAAGTTCTGGAAGAATCTGTCCATTTGGTGCCACAGTGACATGTTCATGCATGTGATTATAGTCAACTGCTCTTCTACAAAGAAATACCAATATTCAAAAATAAAATGAAGATATAATAGCTTGAAAGCATCACTTACTTTGCTCCTGATAAAAATACAGCCTTGAAAACATAGCCTTCTTGATATTGTGGATCTTTGAATTTGATACTAAAAAAAAAAAAAAGTAAGCAGTAATAGTAATGTTCTATAAAAATGTGCATACCTGGGAGATAAAAGAAATAGTAACAGACTATTCTCATACAGGTTGGTAAATCTAATTTATGAATTTTCATGATTAAATATTCCTCTGAAATAGCACCTTCACCTTCAACCTGTAACACTTCACTGCTCTTTCTGTCTGGCTACGAGAGGTACCGAGCATGCCCAAGGAATTCCAAGGATGTCCATACAAAAGTCAAAGGAAAGAAAGCTTGCAGAAAGGATGTGTTAAAAGTTCAGAATAAAGGGAAACATTAATAACATAAGGTAACATGTCTTCTATATTCTTTTGAAAACATAGAATAAAACAGCAAAAATCCCACCACAAATGTAATAAAATATGCTTATATAAGTTGAGATTGATGTAATGCACCACTTGATGTTTGTGCTTAATTCTCTCAACATGGTTTAATCATCACGCTTAAATTTCTGAATTTTTCAAATTCACAAACAGTTTTGAAGAAATAAATTTTAACTGCACACTTATCTTAAATATTTCTTTTGTTTCCATCTTTCTATTGTCAGGTCACGACACGGTCCATGTTTCACTTATCTTCATTAGGGGAATTATTTTTTCATCAACAACAGTACTGAACTTAAGCAGCTTAGTTGCACTGGACTTACTTCCTGACACAGCAGAGCATATGCAAAATGGTGGTACCATTGTCAGGGTTTTGTTTTCATATGTTTATGTCTTTTAATATATGGTTCAGTGAAACATGGAGACTTTATAATGACCCCTTGCATCTGTTGTATGCTATTCAGCCATATGTTCTGGGAAGTTGAAAAACCCAGCGTAAAACACAGGTTCAGCAAGATAGTCGTTTGTGACTTTATAAATTTATATACCAATTTTGTGAATGAACAGCACTTTGTAATTTTAGAGGAGTGTCACAAAGGAGTTATTTAGTAGGTGAAGGGTTTTTCTTGAGAACAGTCTTTTTTTCTTTACTAAAGAGTTCACTGTTCTTTTTTTCCCTTGCACCTTTATATTCAGTGAAACTGATGATAAACCAATGTACTTATTAAATACTCTGTTGGGAGTGTGGTACAATGTTAAAATTTGAAGTTCCTTTTTATAATTAAGCTTTCAATTCCTCTGTGTCCCTTCTCTATAGTAGGCAAACTTCTTAGCGGATTAGTGTTACAGTATAGTTTGTGCCTCTTTAATATATATAACTTGGCTTTTAAATGTCAACAAGGACTATGGTGGTATCGGGATCTCAAGGTTGATTTACCTCCTCAACGGGTACTAACTGAGGAAAATATCATTTTCCCTCTGCATCTATCAGCCATTTTGGGATGTTTCTTACCCAGCAGATTTACATTGCATCCTGTATTAAGTTCCACCTTCACAGCATTGGAACTGGAAGAAACACTCTCATCCAAACCTTGGGCGCTATCTAAATTTCAATCTATACGGTTTACTCTGGCCATATGAATCAATAATTGCCCTATATATTGGCCCCAATGGGCATCCCTAGAGATTCGGCGTCTGAAACATGGTATTCGGCGAGTAACCACCTGGACAATTTCCCCCAGACAATTCCTAGTCTCCAACTCCCCTTAGAACAATTGTTATCTAGGTTAAATGCCCTCCGACCATTTCCCACCTAAGGGTGTCAATTCCCACTGGCCCAATTCTCCCCAGGGAATTCTCAACCCTCCGAAATCTCAGTGGTCCTGGTGGTTTCACTATAGCCTTACCAACATCTCTTCAGTGGCTGTTTATCAGTTTTCTCTCTTTACTACAAATTCTTCACTGGGCACCAGAATGAGGCCTGGCACATGCAAAGAGAGAATTCTTCGTTTTAAAGTGTTGGGGTTGCATCGGGTCAGAGCTAAAGACTTCCAGTCTGTGAGTTTTGGTGCTGGAGTTGGAGAGCCGAAAGGGTGGACAAGGTAATGTTTGGAAGGGAAATGGGGCGGGAGTGGGTAGGAATTGACTCCTTTAGGGTTTTTGCTACAATTTGTAGGTATTGTAGAATTTGAAAAAACCTCTTTTTTTATTCTACATGTTGCAGTGCTTCAGTGTTTGACATGTCTAAAAAAACCTTTCTTAATAAAATGTTTTCGATGGATTCCTTTGATTCAACTTCACAGCTTCCTCTAGGATATATTTTCTCATATCAACACAATTAAACATATTTTTCATTATTTATGTTGCAGACCAGTGTGTGTAGAAAAGGATTGTTCCCAGTAAAATAAACATTACATATTGCAGTGAGAACTTATGACAATCCTATCATTCATCATCTCAGGGACTGCCTGTTCTGGTGGCTCTATCAGTCAAATGTCGCCATACTCCTTCTAAATTGCTCCAACTCATATTATGCTAATTGTTGATTTCTATCCTGGTTTGTTCATAGGGAATTAGTTAAAGTGCTTTGAAATATAAAATTGCTTTTTTCATTTTCGTACCAATACATTCTTTTTAAAGAACCAGTAAGAAATCTGTGAAAGAATTTCTCCGAGGTATTGTTCATAATCTTGTTTTTTAGTTAATATGGTAATTTTTTCTAATAAGAGCTGATTTCTAAGATGCTTTCTGTTTAGTTTATAATTCAGTATTTATAATTGGACATGTGCATTGAAAAGTTACATTGGTCACTTTTTTTGTCTTGGTTTTGTACTGTGCAGAAGTGGGTTTGGCATTATGAATGTTAAGGGTTGGAACTGTCCTCTCTGGAACGGTAGGAATTGGTTAGGGGGTAATTGACCTAGGTGGCAATTTTCCAGATGGGAACTGGTCAGTCGGAACTGTCCAGGTGGGAACTGACCTAGAACCTTGGAACATATATTCTCCCACATAGGTTTCAGACTGTTTTCGAATCTTCAAGCACAATACGATTTGCCGGACTCAAGCTTTTATCAATAGTTACAACTCAAAGCTTCTCTTCCCATGATATCCAAATGTTGATAGTCCAACTTTACTGATACTCCTTTGATGGATATAATCCATCTACTGCAAACTACTGGACATACGGTGTTGGTTTTATATCAAGCATTGATCTCTAAAACTTACAGACTACGTCTTCATTAGAAACTGTTTGGAAGAAAAAAATGCACTAACATTTGATCAGAACTTTTGAGACACTTTTAGGGGAAGTGCTTTGAAAGCTACAATGTCGACTTCATTAGCTCAAACATTTTTTGTTACTCATTTGCTTTGTGGACACCACTGAAGTTGTTCAAAATTGGATGCCTAGAACTGGACAAATGTTGGCACTGCTACACAAGCTGGAACTCTGTCACATATGATATTTGAATGTTCCAAACTTCAAGAGTTTTGGAATAATGTCTGTGATACTATTCAATTTTTCATATCAAAACACCCATCACTTTATCTATAGTTTTGTGTCTTTCAATTTCTGTACCCATTATTATGGATCGTTCTGTTAGTAAATTATTGAATGTATTGATAGCATTAGCAATTAAAATCATTTTGTCATCATGGAAGTCTATTGATAGCATACACTATACTCACTGGTGGAACTTATTTTGCTTAACTACAAAATCAGAAACAGCCAGTACACACTACCATAACAGACTTCCATTGGTATGCAAAATTTGGGGTCCAGTGGACATTTTCCTGGAACTGTAATGTTACGCTTCTAGTAGGGTACTGCCTTTATAGGTTGGATTGTTAACCTGTATTGGTTTTTGATTTTACTCTGACTAGTCTACTGTTATTCTATTATATTCTCTTGTTACTATGTAAGCTGCATTGAGCCTGCGATGAGCGAGAAAGCGCGGGATACAAATGTAATAAATAAATAAATAAATTTATATGACGGTACTGTATTCATGTATCTATACTGCTCTATTTGTTCAGTTTTGTTTTTTATTGAGTTAATAAAAAGATTGAACTTAAAAAAAAAAAGAGAATCTCACAAACATAAGACACTAACTTTTGTTATTTATTTATTTATTTATTTATTTATTTGCTGCATTTGTATCCCACATTTTCCCACCTATTTGTAGGCTCAATGTGGCTTACAATGTTCCTTTGTGGCATTTGCCACTCCAGAGTAAAAGGTATAGTTGATACTACATAGAGACATGGTTTAACATAATGGATTATGTGACTAACATAATGGATCGTCATTACAGAGTAAAAGAGGCGGTTAGAATTACCTAAAGAATATTGATGACCTGTCGATTAGATAGGTAGATTAATAGCACGTCAATTCAGAGTATAAATGCAATTTGTATATTACAGAGAATATAGATGATCTAAGTGAATTAGGCGATGAGCATAGGGAGAAGACATTTTGGATATCAGTAAGAGGTGATTTATTACAGTTCTTGTTACGGGCCATTGTGGTATACCTTGTTGAAGAGATAGGTCTTCAATGATTTGCAAAAGTTGTTTAGATTGTAAATTGTTTTCAGGTCCATTGGCAATGTATTCCACAGCTGCGTGCTCTTATATGAGAAGATAGAAGATATATAAGATATGAAGATAGAAGTAGTTTACAAAAGCAGAGGCTAAGGGTGAGGACATCAGGCAAAAACAAAAGATAAAGAAGCATGACCCACAGGTCATAGGGTAGTCACCTGTAATTGTAAAACTAAAATTCTTCAGAAATCAACCAGATTGATGACGACAGGTAAGTAGTGACCTGGTACTGACTACCAAAAGGAGAAAACAAGGGATGAATACTGAAAACAACCTGGCAATATAGTGCCAGCAGACTACAACTTTTGGGAAACCACACAAATTGGTTCTGAAAGAAACGTGGTGACCATATACAATTCAGCAATGTCATAGGGACCTATAAGGCCAAAAATTCAGGTATAAACTTCAGTAGTTTTGACAGCAGTTTAGATTTTATTATATTTTTGTTACATTTGTACCCCGCGCTTTAGATAATTAAAAAGCTTAGTAGTAAAACAAAAAATTATGTTTTACCTGATACTTTGCTTTCCTTTAGTCACAGCAGATGAATCCAGATACTTGTGGGTTGTATCCATCTACCAGCAGATGGAGATAGAGAGCGCTGAATTGCACTGCCTTATAGGATGGAATGCTCCTTGGCCAGTCAGTACTTCTCATAACGAAGCAGAGGGAAACAGAATTACAACATATCTCCTTCTCCACAGCAAAACTTGATAAACCAAGAACTGCAAACACGGAAATTGATGACACAGTCCATCTAAAATGTAAAAACATAAAGAGGTCCAACAGAGAGGAACCGCCGCCAAAAAGAGAGTGGACATCTGGACTCATCTGCTGCGACTAAAGGAAAGAAAATGATTAGGCAAAACAATTTTTCGTTCCTTAGCATCAGCAGCAGATGAATCCAGAGACTTGTGGGATGTAGCAAAGCAGTCCTTAAGTAGGGCAGCAACTGGAAACTCCCAAGAACAGCATCGATACTCCAAAAGATGTATGCTGTGGAGCAGAATATCCAAAGGGAATGACTGAAGAAGGCATGGAAGGCCGACCTATATATTGTCCTATATATACATTCCAATGGTAAACAGACAGACTTCCGGTTACACAGGTGCCACAGACCAGAAAGAAGACGCCCGGAACAGACTAACTCACTAGAAGATCCACAGATGTGGTAGCTGCCTTGACCTAACGATGTAGCACAGCTGAGGAAGACACTATCTCCAGACGTCTTGAGGAAAGTCCGACCTAAACAGCAGAGCGATGGAACTTGTTGTCACTTCCCAAAAGTGTAGGAGCACATGACAAATGCCTAACCAGCAGGAAATGCAAAGAGTAAGAGAAGTGACAGGGAAAATCCCCTACAGAAGGAAGTGGCGATTTGGCGCAATGCCACCATAGCAGAACTCAGGTGGAACTCAAGAGGACAAGAAGTGGAGCTCTGAACCCAGGTGTGTACTGAGATCATGAACTCAGAAACCAACAGAGATATGCCGGATGATAACACATGGGATCCCAAACAACAAGGGTGCAAACTCCAAATGGAAAGAACAGCGAGACTTGCCCTCAGGAAAATGCTGTGTCCATGAGTCACTGAAATCTACCACCAACATTGATAAGTCTACACCAACAACAGCGTGCTCATAAAGGGAGGTTCAGGAATTATTACGTCATGCTGTAAATGCCATCCAATGGCTCAACCACAGCAACGGGCTGTGACTGTCAAAGACATCTTTTTTGGAGGATGCCTGAACAAAAAGCATACAAGGAACTGGAAATACATCAGCCCCAATTTCCGACCTGGAAACTTAGGAAGAGCTAGACTAATGGACTCCCAAAAGAACTCGAATCCGGGCAGGCAGGTAAGGAACACCGTAGAAAGCCAAAAGCTGCATATAGGCACCCGCCGAGAAATAAAGCACTTTTCTGAACTGTCCAAAAAAGAAGCACTGGAACCACTAGCTATGTCCGAGTTGGGGTTGGAAGGACCAAATAAGAGGAATCAACAGCCGAGGAGGAGCCTGAAGTGGAATCTGGTCCATGGAAGAACTACAAAGATAGAGGCCCTCAGATTTTGCATATAGTTCAAAAGCCAAATACCTGATAAGGGAAGTAGACCCTGACTGGGCGTGAATCTGCTGCTGAGAAGCACAGAAAGAAATGTAGTCCTCAAGCCCATGTCGACTAGCACTCCCAGATACTTCCAAATGCGGTTAGGAAGAACATGCCCGTGGAGAAATGGAATTCACATCCACAGAGTGAAAGGGAATGACTACTCAAGGAGAAACCTGTAGACTCTCAAGAGAGAAAGAGGCACAAATGAATCAGGTGCGAGGCACACAACATCCCGCAACCTATTCATGCGAAGGAAGGCTACCCGTACTTCCACTGCCCTGAAAAGGACCCTGGAGAAGAGGAAAGGGAGATTGACCTGGCATAACGAGAAAATGGCCCTAAAGGAATGCAAAGCCCCCAAATCCCCTGTATCCAAGAGATACGGGGAGGACAACAGGGCTCTAAAGTGGGAGCTGAATCCATAACATTCAGTTCAAAGGTATGCACTCTAACCACTAGGCCAGGGCTCTACCTCTGGAGAGAAACTATTACAGAGAACCACGCTGCCATTGTGAAATGGAGAACTGCCCACTCTCTGTGTACTCTCGGGAAATGCATAGCCAGGAGGAAGGAAATTCCATTTTGTGGAACTTTTCAGGAAAGAGAATAAGTTCCCATGCCCCAGCTACAACTGGGACCAATCTCAAATGTGTCCAAAAAACAAAGAGACCGCAAGGCGGCTATCACAAGCTGAAAAGAGAACTGGAGCTTGCATGAAGGTTCCAAGAGAAATTTGCAGAGAAATAAGAGAACTTCAGAGTGGAACGCCACTGGAGAAACATCTGGCACAGACAAAGATGGACAGCTCTGCATAGAACCCGAAACGTTATCTTACTATTAGGAAACCAAAGGAGGGAACCAGATCCATCAGCCAGAGGTGAGAAAAAAAAACTTGGGGTGACCTGCAGGTTGAAGCCGCCTGTGGTTTGGTTGAGATGAAACAAGAACTGAGAAGAAGAAAATGTTTTGCCACTTGCCACCTCTGAGGCCTGGTGACCCTAGGCCTGTAAATAAGTAAACGAGATCCATGCAGAACAAATAAGTTATGCCAACTAGGGAGCTTGCCAAATGCCATCAAGGTCTTGGTGAGCCGAAATGGCTACTAAGCCAAAGCCATTTGCTTGTTGAGCGTCAAGAAGCTATTTGAGAGGCAGTGCCTCCAAGTGGTGAACACAGCTGCACAAAGGAGCCAACTAATGAGGTAGAAAGTCAGAGCTTGCTGGATGTTGCAGAATCTGGCAGTATGCACCACATAACCCCAGGGATGCAATCTATAGTGAAACTCAAACCAGTAACTTCCTGATAGTGGTACTCAAACTCAGCTGGTTGAAAAACCAGGAAATCAGGTTTGGTTTTTTTTTAAGCCCTCTGAAAAAAAAATGCCAGCTGTTCAACACCAAGAAAGGTGCCCCAGGGTCAGAGAGGTCCTACGGCAATATAGCGGTAAGTCACCCTACCAAAGAGCTGTGCTATGGTGGAAAACACCAGCTGAAAGAACTATAGCACTGAAGTGTAAAGTCCGCTGCCCCAGGTGGTTGTAGAACTGACCCCACTGCCTGCCCCGAGAGAGCTAGCAGGATCTGTCACCAACAGGGGACAACAAGGCACTCAAGAGCCTGGAAAGGTAACTTGAAGCAGCCAGAGACAGGGGCAAAGGTCCAAAAAAGGGACCTCACAAGGTAAACCTGAACTGCGGAAGATCTAGAAGTATGTACCCAGGGAAAATAAGCTGAGAGCCCCAGCTGCCAACCACAAGTGTAGCCCAGACCTGATCTGTGCTTGCCAGGAGGAGGCCACTCATATTCAAGCGACTATGACATCAGGAGAAAAAACCCTGTATAGACTCTCTGAGGAACCCACTCTGGCAGAAGTAAAAAAGTAACTCTGGAGACCAGGAGAGACATGGCCACTCTGCTCTTTCTCTAAAAAAAAAAAAACAGGTGGAAAGAGAAATTGCTCCCCTAACAGAGAGACAATGGCCTCAAGAAAATAAAATACCCTCAATGAATAGCATAGCTCTGTAGTTCATAATGGGAAGATGAGGGAAAAGTGGAAGCAGAGCTGAACAGAGCTGCCTCCCTGAGAAGAAAACAGAGAAGCAAATTGCCCCACAGGAAACCTAGTCCCGAGACAAAATTTGGTCACACCACAGGCAGCGGGACCCTAGGTGGCCACTGCCCCCAACATATATACTAAAGGAACTGCAGTCCAACCAGACGTGGATATGGTGCTCAGATGTGACAAAACCATCGCTGAGCCTGGACTTTCCCCAGAATCGGAAAGGAATCAGGCACCCTCTGATTTCATGCCAGTGTAGACTGCAATCCAGCTCACTCAAGCGAGACCTGGTAACCCAACACAAGCTGTAACCTAGAACTGTACTTGAGGTGGTACTTCAGGCATGAATGGAGCAAGGACATACCGCATGCTTCATGTAGCTACCGAACCAAGCTTCAGCACCACTGCAAGTCCCGAAAAGGCAGCCAACTAGGATCCGTTATTGAAGGCTTCCCAGAGGCAAAATAAGAGGGCAAACCCAAAAAAGACTGCTGAACAACGCACAGGCAATTGCCTACAAGTCCCCCACGGTGCATAAGTAACAGTGAGCACCTCCGGAAGAGGTCACCGTCCCTCAAGCCCTGCTGCAGTGGGGCCGAGAAGCTGCCTCGACTCATCCCCTCTGAAAAACAGTGGCGCACTTGAAGGCCAAAAAGCTTTCCACCTGGGGCCCTGCCAAGCTCGACTCCGCTAGAGGTAGAGACGGTGGGAAACAAGCAGAGAGGCAAGGCACAGATGTTCCTTTTTTTTTTTTTAAACAGAAACCCAGGTGGAGCAGAACGTGAAAACTTGGGGGAAAAGAAAGATACTCCTGACTTGTGGTCCAACAAGATGGCTGCCAAGGCTTCACTTGAGCGGGAAACTTAACTAGCGGTTGCAGACTGCGATAACTGTAAATGGCGGATAGCCTGCACAGCATGGGAAAAACATCCGCCTTGCATGGAATTAACCTGCTGCTATTTTGGGGACAGAGAAAGAAATCCATTACCATGGTACACTGTACCACCAGCAATACAAGTGCACACTCACCCCGTGGCACTGCTGGGAGAAGCCCGACGCCTCACAGGCACTGGAGACACTCCACAACCTTCTCCTCTCACAGCCCAGATACTGGGGGCACCAGCATCTCTCCAGGAACCGTTCGAAGGCTTTTTTTTTTTTTTGCAGACTTAGTTGTAGTGAGAAAGGAGAGGGGCTGGAGAGGGTAGAAGGATGGGGGAGGGACCTGAGATGACTAGGTGTACCCCCTAAAGGCGGCATCGCTCAGCTGCCACCCCTAGATCGACTGAACTGAGAAACCCAGAACAGGAGCTGCGTTCAAATGAAACCGGGAGCTTGTGAGAGACCATCCATCCGCCTGCTGGAGATAGAGAATACTGACTGGCCAAGGAGCAATCCATCCTATAAGGCAGTGCAATTCAGCGCTCTCTATCTTCACCTGCTGGCAGATGGACAACCCACAAATCTCTGGATTCATCTGCTGCTGACACTAAGGAACATGGGGTTAAGGATAGGTGTTGGATCAAGCACTGGAACATGTTATGTTTATTTATTCAAAATTTAAAAACATTCCTTTTTTGGATGCATACAATTGAATGCAAGACATTATGTTCCTGAATGAAGTCTTCCAAAGCCGAATCTGAATAATGGCTCACTCCCTCCTAATGTTTTTTTCCCTCACTATCCTATAAATATTGTAGTTCCACCCCTTCCCTCAAGGTATCAGTCTAGTCTTTCCCTTTTCTAGTCTACTTTATTTTCTTTTTTAGAATGTAAGCCGCCTAGATGTTTACACGAAGGGCAGGGCAACAAACCCTCTAATAAACTTGAAAATGGTAGTCACTGGAAAGTGACTTGACTAAGAAGCAATACCCTTCAAGCATAAAAACTTCTATAGCTAGCATTTGAGATATACACTTAGAAATTGAACAAGAATACCAAATATACTCACATATAGGTCAACAAAGTTTTGACCATCTTTAAGGTCAAAAGTTGAGCGGTATGGGGAGTGGATCTATATGTGAGTCTACCACCTACCCTTTCAGGTTCCATCATCTCTCTTTTCCCTCTCTAACCCTTGATGCATTTCCTACTGGGCAGAGGGCGCAACCTGGCAGTGCACTTGAGTATGGAGCTGTAGAGGAATGCCCTGCACCGACCCTGAAATTGCTGGAGTCTCAGAACAGGTATGATTGAGCTCAAGGGCATGGGTAATGAAGGAGGGACACTATGCATCCAGCTGCTGCTGGCAAGACTGGGGGAAGACCCTAGAGGGTATAAGGAGGCAAAGGGGAGATGCTGGAATCAGCACAGATGGATAGGGAAGGTAAGGGGTGACCTATATGCAAGTCACTACATGGACAGTGTGATTAAGAAGGAAAGTAAGGGTAGGACCTATAGGTGAGAGCAACCTATATAGAAATATGTATTTATTTATTTATTACACTTGTACCCCGCGCTTTCCCACATACAGCAGGTTCAATGCAGCTTACATACCGAAGAAAAAAAAAGAAAAAGCATAAAATTACAAACTACAATAACATAATAATAATAATAATAATAAGGTTTGAAGAATATATACAGTAACTGAGCAAGAAGATGGACCAACTACTATATGTCTGTATTCAATATAAGCTTACCTGATAACAGAATTTTGATTCAGATCTCTCAGCATTGGAACAGGCGAGTATACAGTCCTAGGTGAACAAGTACAAAAGCAGAATGGTACATCAGCATGGATTATACTCGACCACAGAAATTTAGATTCTTATCTTTTGAAACACAGTGCAAAGTAAGTATGCTTTGGTAAAATAAATATACGAATTGCAATTTAGTCATAATACAAAGTAAACCCAAGATAATAATTTGGTTATATTAATTAAAGGTGATTGTGAGAAGTCTATATTATCATTTATTTAATGGCTGCAATATTATGGTACATTTCTATTACAGATGTGAAAAGGCAAAATTTTTTCTGGCTCCTTTTGGGTATTTCAATACCAATTTTCAGGCTTTTTTTTTTTCAGACATTTGTTTTATGTTTAAAAAACTTAACACAGATTACATCATCTAACGTGTGAAAATTGACTGTACATAATAATTCATAGGTTAACATATGTCAAATGGAACACTGGGGTGAAAGAGATAACCTACATGGAGCTAAGTATTTTTGTGGTTCTCCATATAGGAAATTGAGCACATATAGATGGAAAAACTTTATACAAAAAAATATATATATAACTGCAAAGCTGGATTGCTGACGATTACATGCCCACCCAGATCAGTGACTTGGCTTAAGTATAATGCCAATGTGGTGGTAGTGTGCGATTCTGACTGATCCAATAACAATCTTCTGCTACTGTTATGAATGAGTAGTATGTAGGGAGCTGGGTATGTTGATGTGATATATGTTTACCCCCTCCTGGTAGAATTTATTAGGGTGCTGAAAAGATTGAGGAAATTCATAGGTTAAGGTATGTTAAATAGATTTTGCACATACTAATTTAATTTTTTTATTATAAGTATTAATATAGAAACAAATCTCTTCCACAGAAGGGGAAATGGTAAACTAGAGGACATAAGCTGAGGTTGCAGGGTGGTAGACTTAGGAGTAATATCAGGAAATTCAAAAAAGTGACAAAATTCAAAAAGGTGTGGGATGAACACAGAGAAACTCTATTTAGAAAACAGATGGTAGAAAATAAATATAAATTAAAAAAACAAACAAACCCTTAAATGGCTGCAGGGGGTGGATGTGTGAGTGACACTTGGATGGCTACTCCGGCTGTGAAGAACTAAGGTCGGTGCTAGGCAGTCTTTGTAGGTCTGTGTCTGTATATGGCAATCCAGTTTAGGATAGGCTGGAAAGGGCTTCAATGGCAACTTCAGTAGCTGAAACCAAGGACAGTGCAGGACAGACTTTTATGGTCTGGATCCTGCAAACGGCAAAATGGATTTGGATAGGCTGGAGTTTGCTTTGATGGCAACTCTAGTAGGTGGAATATAAAGACAGAGCCGAGCGGACTTCTACGGTCTGTCCTAGAAACATCAAAGAAAGACTTGTGATAAAATATATATTATTATTATTTATTGCATTTCTACCCCACATTATCCCACCTATTTGCAGGCTCAATGTGGCTTACAGAGTGTTGTTATGACATAGTCATGACAGGATCTAAGATACAATCGGTAGTATTCAGAAGATATCAAACTCATTGTTGATTTAATCATGAATTGATAATGAGTGTGACTGTTGGGTAGATTGGATGGACCGTTCAGGTCTTTATCTGCCATCATTTACTATGTTACTATAACTCTATTTAAACTTGGCAGACAGCAGTAACAATACAAGAACTACTCAACTAATAACATAAGAATGCATAAGCACAAAAAAAGGGCCACACTAATAGCCACACAAGGTCCATGGTTCCTAACCCCCCTCCTCCAACTGACCATCTTCCAATCGCTCCTTTAGAAAAATATCATAAACATGGTGCCTCCTCTACCCTTACACTCTGCAGAGTCAGGCCATCGGTCATCGCCAAGTCCAGTAAGGGTCCCACATCTCATCATACACAGCTTTCTTCCCTTGTATCTTACTGGTAAGTGATTTCAAAATTACAATATCCTGTAACTTGGTCTTCCACCTGAGGGTCGCCCTTCCAAAAATATGCAATAGTCGATCTGGCAGCGTGAAAACAATGCACTATCCACTTCTTACGATTATTAGTCACATTCTCATCCCCCCATTTCCCCAACAAACATAGGCACCTGTAAGTTCAAATGAAACATGTAAAATATGAGTCGCCACCTGAATAATTTCCCAAAATATTTGTACCCCTATCAGATCCCTACCACATATAGAAACATAGAAACATGACAGCAGATAAAGGCCATATGACCCATCCAGTCTGCCCATCCTCTATATATATAATCACTACACTGTTCACAAACTTTCCAACAATAAGGATCAGCAGCACTAGAGTTTAGAAAAAATTTTGGGTAATGATAGGCTCAATGAAGCAATTTGTACATGAGTTCCCAACTCCTGTTACAAATCAAAATCTTTGCAGTTTGATCCCAAAGTTCTTACTAGTCCTCTTCAAGAGCCAGCCCCGTCCCCTTTCCATCTAGCTATTAATCCAGCATCTGTGTCATAGTCCTAACCCCCAAAAGTCAAAGCAGAATGCAATTTAGTAATAAGTTTGACCCTAAGTCTTGGTGTTGACCAAGTTCACTTGTCTTCTAGATTGTAAGCTGTTTGAGCAGGGACTGTCCCTCTATGTAAATTGTACAGCGCTGCATAACCCTAGTAGCACTATAGAATGTTAAGTAGTAGTAGTGTTGTCAGAACTCTCTCAACAGCATTTCTGGGTTGCAAAAACCTACACACCTCTTCCCCCCCATAATCGCTCTCTGTAATTGAAAGTAAATATATTGCGTATATGTGGGAATGTCATATAATAGCATGAGGATCTTGAAAGGATTTGACTTAAGTACCCTTCCAAATCTGTCCCAGAAAACAGAGTCCCTTCCCAGTCCAATAAACCAGGTCCTCTGAGAAAGATATTACATGAAAACAGGCATTCCTAATTAAGGAAGTTAAAAGGCAAAAATATTCCTCTATGTCCAAATTTCTTTCACCAACCCTTATATTGATGCAAAAGAAGGGGACATAGTCAATTACAACTTCAATACTAGGAGAGCCGCTAAGCTAGGTCCTCCCGCCTGCGACTCCTCCAGGTCGCGCCACCCAGGGTACGGGTCTACACTAAGTCAGATCTGCACTCTCACTAGGCGGGTAGCCAAATAGTAAGTGCAGAAATTCAGAACTTCTAACCCACCCACATCACTGTTACAAGGTAGTCAATTTAGTCCATGGTATCTATCTGTGCCATAAGAAGGAAATAATATAACCTCGCAATGAGTGAAAAAGGATCTTGGCAACTGCTGAAACAATTACAAAAGCTGGGGTAAAACCACCATCTTCAGCAGATTAACCCTCCCTAGTAATGAAATATGTAAGTTTGTCCAACCCTCCAAAGATCATCTAATCTCAGCTAGCATGAAGAGGTGATTCACTTTATAAAGATTACTCGATTTACACGAAATCCGAACCCCCAAATATGTAAACACTGTGTACACTATTTCAAAATCAGAAAGACAGAATGGGAGCCCCACCACAGGCCCCATTGGCATGAGCTGGGATTTAGAATAGTTAAGTTTATATCCAGAGAGCATTCCATATTTGCCCAATAAAGCCATTAATCTTGGGGCTGATCTAGAGACATCCGTCAGCAGGATAACCACATCATCAGAATATTGCAAATTCTTATGGGTAACCTTTAAGGTCCTGAATGTCGGGAGAGTCCTGCAGCTTCTGCAACAACACCTCCAATGCTAAGTCAAACTGGGGGGGGGGGGGGGGGGGGGGGAGAGATAATGGACAGCACTACCTTGTGCCACGCTTTATATGAAAAGTAGGGCAATGATACACTGTTAAATTATAAACACTACAAAAGGAAATCTCCCTCTGATTTTATCAACAATATGAAAATATGGTAAAGGAGGAGATATATCATCAGCAAAATCTACTGCCCAGAAAATTTTATATATATATATATATATCTCAAATGAATAAGAGAAGGTGTCGCCTCAAGAAGCCCCTAGCTCTAATGGATATGGAGCTTAAAGGGGCTAAATTGCTTCATCATTGGCAACAACATCTCTAGTAGAGCCGCCACTATCCAGCATAGATTTACCGGTAATTCTTTTTTTCTTTTTTAATTAATTTTTAACTTATGCAGGATATTTGTAAACGTTAATGTATAACGGCTACTTAGCTTTCACCAGGTCCGATCCTCCTAGTAGTCAATAGCACCCATGGCGCGACCAAGACCAACAATGGCCAGCGTTTCGTTGCCTGCGTCAGGGTCTAATGGTCTGCGTCTCCGTTAGAGGATCTGGTGGGTGCAATAATTTTCAAGGTGCCCCCCCCCCCCAAAAAAAAAACCAAAACAAATCATTTGCTGGTATGTGACTAACAAAGGTTTGGGAGATTTACCGGGGGGGGGGGAGGGGGGGCACCTTGAAAATTATTGCACCCACCACTTTCAATAAGGCACAGTTACCACAAGAGTACAGAGTTTAAAACAGATACAGGAACACCATCAAAGCCTGAATTTGTGAGCTTTTAACTAGAATCAGAAGGGAACTAAAGACAGTGGTGACTTGGATGCTGGAAGTAAGATCATTCCAAAGCATTTGTGGTAGAAGACAGAAAGCACAAAAATAAAATGTGTTCTTTAGGCCAAGGAATACTGGGGAGGACGGGTGATAAGACTGCAAAGAAGGCAAACAGCAGATTAATGATGTATGAGAACTGAAGGAAGGATGACAAACTATAAATGTATTTATAAGTGAAAATCAGAAGTCTGAAATGACAAACATTCATAGTAACATAGTAGATGACGGCAGAAAAAGACCTGCACAGTCCATCCAGTCTACCCAACAAGATAAACTCACATGTGCCATTTTTTGTGTATACCTTACCGTGATTTGTACCTGTCTTTTTCAGGGCACAGACCGTATAAGTCTGCCCAGCACTATCCCCGCCCCGCCTCCCACCACCGGCTCTGGCACAGACCGTATAAGTCTGCACAGCACTATCCCTGCCTCCCAACCACCAGCCCCGCCTCCCACCACCGGCTCTGGCAAAGACCGTATAACTCTGCCCAGCACTATCCCCGCCTCCCAACCACCAGCCCTGCCTCCCACGACCGGCTAAGCTTCTGGGGATCCCTTCCTTCTGAGCAGGATTCCTTTATGTTTATCCCACGCATGTTTGAATTCCGTTACCGTTTCCAAATACGCTAATCGAAATCTCCTTTGCTTCCCGTTCCCGCTTTCTTCTGGCTCCCCATTTTATGAGATGTCCCTGCACCACTGCCTTCAGCGCATCCCACAAATTCCCATCTGTGACCTCCCCCGTATCGACTGTACAATAACTCTGAATAACCTCCCGAATGTCATCACATACCTTTTTATCCCCCAATATCAGTTCATTTAACCTACAGAAAAGTTGGCGTCTCTCCTCTTCCAATCCCTTCAACCCAAGCTCAACTAGCGCGTGGTCTGATATGGAGATGGAGCCTATTTCTGAGTCAGTTACATGTTCCCACCATTGGCGGCTGCACCAAATCATATCTATTCTAGTATAGGTATTCTGTGAATGGGAAAAAAAGTATATGACCTCTGCCCTGGATGTTTAAGTCACCAGACCTCCACTAAGTCTAACTTGGAGGTGAGAGACTTTAATTGCTTACAATGTGCTATATGTGCACTACTCATCCCTTTGGAATGATCCATAGGTGACATATACATATTAAAATCTCCACCTAGTATCATCCCCCTTTCTTGAATTGGAGAAGAGCTTCCAAAACTTGAGCAAAAAACTCTCCCTGCCCCGAACTGGGTGCATACAAATTAACAATAGTCACTTCCTTCCCATACAAGAGTGATGAGAAACCATAAATGGAAATATGGCCATACTGGGCTGAATAAGAAGCAGCCAAACAGTAATTTGTGTGACCACTATTTGGGCAGTAACAGAGAATCCTTTTGGGAAAAAAAGGATCAGACTTGCTGAGAGACAAGCAGATGAATCAGACATATATGTGAGCAGAGCCCAGCTTGGACAAGTTCTAGTGTAATGGATTGGTGACAATTCCATTACCCTGATCTCACAACTTTTATATTTTTTGCTCCCAAATTGCACATATTTTCTCGTGCTCTGTTTTGGGAATTAAAAAAAAAAAAGTGTGAACAGCGAGCGAGAAAATATGTGCCAATTCTCTGAAAGGTCAAGGTCAAGCACAAAAAAAACAAAACAAAAAAAAAAACCCCTTCCTAAAAAATCTTGAAGGAACAAAAATAAAAGTTAAAACTGTAAAAATTGCACAACGGCGCTACATAACTGGCACATATTTTCTCTCACACTATTTTGAAAGCAAAATAAAAAATATATATATCTATTCTGTGAAAAGGACAAGGAGAAGATAACTGGCACACTATTTTCTCAGGGATTTTAGGGAGAAAAAAAATATATATATATATATAAACTAGGGGCTGTGTTTACTAAGCTGCACTATAGGCGCATTACTGTTTTTAACTCGTGTTAATGGCATTAAACGTTAATGCACCCATACGAATGTACTGGGGCGTTATCGTTTAACATGCCTTAACTTTAAAGGCATGTTAAAAACGCTAATGCGCCTTAGTAAACATACCCCTAAAAGTGATAAAAGGGGGATGACACATTTTCTCTTACACACTTTTGGGAGCAGTGCATATTTTCTAAATAAATATATATACTCTGAAAAAGATAAGTACCAGAGGTTCTTTTACTATGCCGCGGTAGCGTTTTTAGCCTGTTGTAGAAATCAGGTGGCAGTAAATGCCGAGATGCCCATAGAAATATAATGGGTGTCTTGGCATTTACTGCCTGATTTCTACCATGAACTAAAAACACCGCTGTGGCTTAGTAAAAGACCCCCATATTTTCTTGGGGACTTTTGGGAGCACCTGGGATAGAGTTCTTTTGGTGACACTACAGAGCTGACTTTTTCCGTCAGAGGGGAAAGATAGTTATTGCCTTTATTAGTTATTAGAATATCTTATACACAGCAAATTCATCAAATATATCTTGCTCTATATATGCAACCGTCTCTGGGAAAAGGTGACTAAAGTAGCTGATCTAAATGTTGAGAATGACAAAATTTCCATGCCATGGGTCTATAAGCAGTCTGCAAAAATTAAACTTTTGAACTTCTGTAACTTTTTTATTTTTCACATACAAAGATGAGGGTTGGACTGTTGTATTACAAATTGTTTGCTTTAAGAATTCACTAAAATCTCATTTTTTGTTTCCAGTGACTTTAGTTACCTTTTCCCAGAGATGACCACATAATATGTATGAAGTAGTACGAGCTGCCCTGAGTTTTTCACTGGACTGGGATGACAAATGGAAAATGTATTATGAGGATGTGGAGGAGTGCGAGCAGATTACTGAAAGGATAGAATTCATGTAGACAAATGTCCGGAACACAAATTCTATAGAGAATAGCTTAAGAATTCAAAATGTATTTACTGGAGGAAAGAAAGGACGAAAAGATACAACCATATTTAAATACTTAGGAGGTTTCAATAAAATACAAATTGTAATTTTCCATAGATTAAACGTAATTATAGTTAGAATATTAAGGAGTTTTGGGTGGAGTGGTTTTGTGGGTTGGTGGCAACTGATTTTTTATAACTCATTCAGAGTTTAATAAGATCAAGCATATAATCAAATTTTAGTATATCAGTAAAACATATAAAGTCTAAAGAAGCAAGGAAGCTATAGGACAATATTTTTTTTACTGAGAGGGTGGCAGATACCTAGAAAAGACTAAGCAGAGGTGGGAATAATCCAAGAGTGGCAGAACTTAAGCATGCACGGGGCAGATACAGAGGGCAGTGTTAAAAACAGGGGTGGATGAGTGATGGGGCTTTGGTGACAGTTTAAGAATACAAACTTACATGCTTATTTACCTGTAACTGAATATATCAAAAAAGAGAAGACATGCAAATAGAAGTAGTACTGCTGCATCAAGCTCCCAGAGAGGAGGCAAGACTAACCTGCATGCAGCAACAGCAGGGCTTTGGCACACTCTAAGATACGATTGAGGGAAGGTGACCAGTCACCTAGCAAAAGAAGCTAAAGGAATTATTTATACTTCCCAGGTAATAAAAGCAATGTTCTACAGGTGATCAAGTATATATATATATTCTTAACATACAGCTTGGAAGAACATGGGCACCAGTCGGATTAAGCAAGACAAATCACTGTTCTCAACTACTATGCTACCGTTTACCAGGACCAGCTGTGCGAGGTGGAAGGTAATGGAGGGATGACAGGGACAGAAAGTATAGCGGCAGAAATGTAACATCTAATACAGTAAAGAGCACAGTAATTTTTCCTTTAAAGAAACACTGGAGGTTTCTTTTACCAAACCACGCTAGCGATACCCAAACCACGCTAGCGATTCGTGCCAATGCCGATGAAGTCTATTCAAAGTGAATGGTCATTTGTCAGCAAAGATGCACCAGGAATTGCTAGCATGGTTTGGTAAAAGAGGATCTAGAATAGTTACTCCTGCCAGAATTCTGTGCCCCCCCCCCCCCCCCAAAAAAAAAAAAAAAAAAAAAATTCTGCACAAACATTTTCATATTTCTGCTCACAAAGCTTGCAAATTCTGCAAAATTCTGCGCACAAAGTTTCCAAATGCTACAAGTTTATTTGGCATAATTTAACCAATAATCCCAATACTTTTTGCAGCCCCCTCCCACCCACAGCATCCTTCTCTACAGGCACCCACAGCATCCCCCACACATAGCATTCCCCTTTTTTGCGATCCCCTCCCTTCCTCCCACCATCCTCCTTTTTTTTTTTAAACAGCCCCTCACTCCCCACACATAGCATTCCTCTTTTTTGGCAGCCCCCTCCCTCCCTCACAGCATCCCCTCCCACCCACAGCATCCTTTTGTCACCCACAGCATCCCCCCCCCCCATTTTTTTTACAGCCCATCCCTCCCTCATAGCATCCCTTTTTTTTGCAGACCCCCTCCCACCCACATCCCCCTTTTTTCACAGCCCCCTCCCACCCAATCCCTTTTTTAAAGTCATCCAGAGCACCCCCTTTTTTCACAGCCCCTTTTCCCCAAACAGCATTCCCCTTTTTTGCAGACCCCTCCCTGCCTCCGAGCACCCCCCCCCCTTTGTTTACAGCTCTTTCCCACCCACAGTATCCCTTTTTTATATTCACCCACAGAATCCCCCCTCTTTTTTTTTTTTACAGTCCCTCCCTCCCCCCCACACATAGCATTCCCATTTTGAAGCCCCCTCCATCCCTCCCAGCATGCCTTTTTTGGCAGCCCCCTCCCACAGCATCCCCACTTTTTTTTTTTTTTACAGTCACCCCAGAATCCCCCCTTTTTTATACAGTCCCTCCTCCAGCCACTCCCTTACTCATCCTTGATGTAGGAGCTGCTGCATCGGGAGAAACTCTTCAGGGCAGGAAAGAACCCCACTCTTTCCTGCCCTGCTGCCGTGCTTTTTCCAGTGGCTGCTGAGATTTCAAGCAGTAGACTCACAAGGTTAGTACTTGAAGTCTTGATGGCCATTTTGAAAAAGCACGGCAGCGTGACGGCAGTGGGGCAGGAAAGAGTGGGGTTCTTTTCTGCTCACAAAGAGGCCACTTACACCACCAGGGCATGGTGTGTTCAGGTAAGCGGGCAGGCGGGGGGGGGGGGGGGGGGAGGATGGGACGTGGCGGAGGAGTTGGGCAGTGGTGGCAGCAGCAAGCGGGAGGGGGGTCAAGCGTCATCGTCAGGTGGCAGCGGGTGAGGGGTTGGGCGAGGAAGTGGGAGAGAGTGCAGAAAACAGGTGGCAGCAGGCATGGGGGTCAAGCAGCAGAGTTGGGCAGGTGGAGAGCACAGATTCTGCACAGAAATATTGAATTCTGTGCGACTGGGGAATTCTGCGCTCCACAGTCATGCACAATTCTGGCAGGAGTAAATACTACAGAGAGTCAGCAATACACAGAGATTTTTTGCTAGCTATGAACCACTTTTCAAGTATTGTCATTAGATCAACAAAATTACTAGGAGTGTAACTGTAATAATGATGAATGCATTCCTTAATACATGTTACAAAGCAATGGTAATCTCTAAAGGCTAAGCTGTATGTGCCACTTACCTTACAGACATAAAATATGTATATGAACTAGGAGGCTGACATACCTATTATCCTATAAAACACAAGGGGGGCAATTTTACAACAGAATGACTTCATTTAGGTACCCCAGTGACTCAGGGTGAGAGCCTAATCTATACTCTTGGCCAGCCAAGTGCCCTTACTGAACGTTAGCCCAATATTAATGTACATTCGCCTGACATAAATGAGGGCACAGAAATTTACCATATGGCTGCCTAAATGTCTGCCCTGCCTATGGCCCACCCACACTCTACCCACGTGAACACCCCCCCTCTTACAAATACAAACTGTGCTACTTCACACTTAGGCGCTTCAGAGTTAGCATTCTCTACATTCAGGTTGACAGTGGTAAAGCAACCTGTTTTAGAATTCCTTTAAGGTATACCATTTTTACTGAACAGGACTTGTAAAAATGTACTTGCTGGGAAAAATAATGATATCAAGCCATTAGATTACATGGAACAGTGTTATAAGATTTGCCAAATACCAAGTACATGGCTTTGAAATGACAGATGACCTCAAAGGCCTAACCTAATTTTTCGGATATATTGCAATTAATAACATGCATTGTATATGGATGATTTGTTTGGGGACAGTGGAATGGAAATTGAATAGGAATGAAATTCTTGGATTTTTGAACAATCAAAACTATGCTTCTATACTGCAATAACCATATTCATTCAATGCAGTTTACATAAAAAGTAAAAACAGGCATACCTGGAGATGATGCAATTAAATTAATCCTCCACAACTAAAAAAATCAAGATGACAATACAAAACTGATAGCAGAATATGCAAAACTTAATACAAGGTACATAATTTAGTTATCAATCCAGCCACCGCCGAAACGGGGGAGGGGGGGGGGGGGAGAGGAAGCAGCAGCTCACTGTAACACAAAATTGTTTCAACTCAAGGAAAATCCAATTGGAAGAACTTGAACACAAAGATTAAACTTGAACCTGAAATATAACCAGAACAAAAACAATACAGATGTCTGGGCGGGGCTATGGATTGATCTGCTATGATTAATGGAAAGAAAATTATCAGGTATGATACATAATTTTACCTTCTATTTCATCAAGCAGATCAATCCATAGACTGGTGGGATGTACCGAAGCAGTACTCACCCAGGGCGGGACATGGAAATCCCTGAACGCAACACTGAAGCTCAAAACTGGGCCTTGGCCCGAGCAGCCACATCCAAGCGGTAATGTCGTGAGAAGGTATGAGCCGACGCCCAAGTCGCCGCTCTACAAATCTCTTCCAAGGAGACGGATCTGGACTCTGCCATCGATGCCGCCTGTGCTCTAGTAGAGTGCGCCTTCAGCTGAATAGGCGGAAGCTTCCCTGCAGCCACATAAGCTGCCGCAATCGTCTCCTTGACCCAACGTGCCACAGTAGGCTTAGATGCCTGCAGACCCTTACGAGGGCCTACGAACAGCATGAACAGGTGATCCAACTTCCGGAAGTCATTGGTCACTTCCAAGTATCTGATGATGACTCGTCTCACATCCAGACATTTGAGAGCAGGGTACTCCTCTGGGTAATCCTCCCTATGAAAGGAGGGTAGACAAAGTTGCTGATTCACATGGAAGCGAGAAACAATCTTGGGCAGAAAGGAAGGCACTGGGCGAATCGACACTCCTGCCTCAGTGAACCGCAGGAACGGCTCTCGACACGAGAGTGCCTGGAGCTTGGAAACTCTTCTGGCTGAAGTGATAGCAACCAAAAAGACCGCTTTCAACGTCAGGTCCTTCAGCGATGCCCTCGACAAGGGCTCAAAGGGCGGCTTCTGTAAGGCCCGTAGCACCAGATTGAGATTCCACGTAGGCACTATCGAGTGCAGAGGAGGGCGTAGGTGAATAACTCCTTTGAGGAAGCGCAGCACGTCTGGCTGCGAAGCCAGGGAAGCACCCTTCAAACGGCTCCTGAAGCAAGCTAGAGCCGCCACCTGGACTTTCAGTGAACTGAGCGACAGGCCTTTCTCCAGACCCTCTTGCAGGAACGCCAACACTGAAGATATTGGAGCAGTGAAGGGCGATAAGAGAGCCTGCCTCGCACCACGATGCAAAGGTATGCCAAACCCTGGCGTAAGTAGTAGAAGTAGAGCGCTTCCTCGCTCTCAGCATAGTGGCGATGACCTTGTCTGAGAAGCCCTTGGGAGTCCCCGTGAGCAGCTGCAACCAAAGACGTTTTTCTCTCAAAGACGTCTATTTTTCTGTATTTTTTTTTCAAAACGGAGCCAGCGGGAGGGGGGGAGAAAAGGAGGGACCTGGAACCACCAGGTTTCACTTGCTCAAGAAGAGCCCTCAACCCCAGGTACTCAACAAAACCTAAACAATTAGGCTTGGAGACCTAGCCAGAACTGCTGCTGTATGACCACACACCTGCTGAGATAGAGAACATACTGGGGAGTTTCCGGCAGCACATGACCACATATACTAAGGGAGGCAAAAGATTGCTCTCTATCTCCACCTGCTGGTAGATGGACACAACCCACCAGTCTATGGATTAATCTGCTTGATGAAATGGAAGAGATGTTTAATCCAGTGCAAAGGCTTTCAAAATTAATTTGATATATTTAATGTTGATTAGTCAATGATTTGCAAGGGGACTACAACTAATCTGTTTATTAAGCCAAGCTTACTCCCTTCTTTATTTAAATCCCAAATTAACTGTTGTGAAAACACAATATCTTGTCTTCTTACATGGGATAAGAGACTATAATTTAAGGAATGTGTTAGGAGTGGGCAGAAATTGAGGAGAAAGTATGGAAAAAAGACATCTAAAACTATTTCTCTCAAGGAAATTTTAACAAGGGAATAACTGACACTTTTGGGTTTTTAAGGAAATTAAAAACACAGACTCAATTAACCCACCATCCCTCTTTTCTCCCAAGCTTTTAAGTCACCAAATTTCTCAGCGAAGCAATGTTTACTTATCCACAGGAGTGACTTTAGCTCTCAGTAATCCCTTTTAGCCTGGTCAGAAATAAATTAGTGTTCTACATTAATTATCTGAAGCTTAGGACAATATTTTACTCTCTCCAAGTATTTACATCTTCTTCAGGATCAATCAGCTTTAATACAGACAGACAACTCGGTTGCCATATTTTATGTCAAGTAGGACAAGGCTTAATTTGTAGACAAAGGAAATAAAACTGTGGAGCTGGGGAGGGGCAAGAGCACTAGGGACAGAAGCAAGGGAAGAGGGAATAAATTAGGAAAAAGGACTGTTCTCTGCTGGCTCACCCTCCCATTCTCTTCCTTGCAGGCTTCCAGGAAATGAGGAGCTTGAGCAGAACATCCCTATAGCTTTTGGAGTCTAAAAAGAAATGGCAGAACTACATTCCAGAGCAAGAAAAAGAGACACACACCCCTATGCACAAGTCCAAAAACACCAAAGTAGGGACATCAGCCAACCATCCCCAAGAAATTAAGCCCCAAGTTAGGTGACGGTTCCCTTTGGCTATGCTGGGAAGTGGCACATATAAGGCTTTGCAATTTCTCACTGCATACAAATTCAGGCCAGTTTACAATCATGGCCATCAGAATCAGTCCACAAAACGAGAAGGGAGCAACCTTCACAGATTCTCCAAAACAGACAAGTGAGGGAAACACAAAAAGAGACCAGCAAAAAAGAACCAACAGACCAGGAAAAAAGAACCTTATGTTTAAGAAGCAGAACAGAACTTCAATTACAAATAAAGTTGGTACAATGCATAAAAGTCTCGACATGGCCAAGTATCGGCAAAACACCTGCATCAGGAGTCACAAAATCCAATAAATTTTGCCACCTAGGTCTAATGATAAACTTCCAACGATAAGATTCAAATCAATACAAACATCAGAATGCACTTCATCATGTTAGCTGTCAGCAGAGGTTCAGTCAGAACCAGATAGACAGGTTTTAGAAGTTTTTCAGCCCCACAAGTTGTCTTTGAACCATCAAACATTGCATGATATTTTTTAGGACTGGAACTCTGCTTGAATATACTTCTTTTCCACCACAAAAAACACTAGGCCACCCTTCTATTTTTCAGAGGGCTCATCCCCTGGAATGGCTAGCAAGGATTCCTCTGGTCATAAGCGTAGAGGAAGGGCCCAAGTCCTGTTTATTAGCCAATCCCTCTAACAGCAAACACCTTCCACAAATTAAAAAAAAAAGAAAAAAAAAAAAAAAAAAAAAAAAGAGTCCAGCACAGTGATTCTTATAACTCTGTACTGGTCTTGTCAGAAATAGTTCTCTTCTCAAAAGACTCTCAGTTCTTCCTCTGTGGGGCTTCAAAACTTTCCAACTTTGACAACACAGAATTGGGCCCCCTTCTGCATCAAAATCTCCAATCACTAGCCCTAATGACAGATATTCAACAATGTTTACTCTCCATCCTAAGTTTACAAAAGCCAATTGAAGATATCTTGGTGGCAAGCAAAGAATCCTTCCACCAGATTACCTATGCATTTTAATAGAAGAAATACTGAGCTGGTGTTTCACTAATGGTCATTACCCCAGTTCAGTGTCTTCCAAACACCATATCTCAATACCTCTATCATCTCTATAAGTACATAAGTATTGCCATACTGGGAAAGACCAAAGGTCCATCAAGCCCAGCATCCTGTTTCCAACAGTGGCCAATCCAGATCACAAATACCTGGCAAGATCCCAAAAAGTACAAAACACTTTATACTGCTTATCCCAGAAATAGTGGATTTTCCCCAAGTCCATTTAATAACGGTCTATGGACTTTTCCTTTAGGAAGCCGTCCAAACCTTTTAAAAACTTTTTTAAACTCCACTAAGCTAACCGCCTTTACCACATTCTCTGGCAACAAATTCTCTGGATTGCAGACATCCTGAACAGTAGTTCATCTCAGCACCTTCTCAGTTTATGTTCTAGTAGACAGACTTTTAGCTTTACAGGGTCCTGAAGGAGCATCTTCATATCAAACCACCTATACAGAAACGTGGGACCTCTCTGTGTCTTACAGCTCTCATTAAATCATCATTTGAGCCTATGGACTTCACATCTTTTAAGTATCCCAGCTGGAATGTGCTCTTTCTAGTTGCAGGTACTTAAGCTAGAAAGCTCAGCAAATGTAAAGTTTTGGCCACCTATGAAATTAACACTCAGTTTCATCAGAACAAAGTAGTTATTCCTACTCATACTAAATTCCTACCAAAGGTAGTCACTTCTTTCCATGTTGAGAAAACAGTGCTTTCTAAGTTTCACCATAAACCACACAGTCGTCCATGCAAAAGTACCTTTTACACAATGGAATAGTAAGAACCACTGCAGCATCCATTTGTTTCTTGAAGTGTGCCATGCTGGACAGGATATACAAAGCAGCTACTTGGTCCTGGCTTCATATCATCACTTTTCATTACTGCATGCATCAGTCTTCAATCAGAGCCAAGTAGCAAGGAGGAAAGACGCACAGGTAGATTCTGGTGTTGCTCAACCCGACTCCTGGTCTCTTATGGCAATTTTGCAGAAACGGCTGGATTCTGCAGCCTGACCCATAAAACTGCGGGAGCCTGGGGGCCCTGATTATATTTTCCCAGTTTATTCTCCATTCACTTCTAAATAATTTTGAATATTTTGCTTTCCCAATCACGGTCACACATTGAGCTGAGGATTTCAGCATATTGTCCACCATGACTTAACGATCCTTTCCTGGGAGCTGACTCCTAATATTGAACCCATCATCATTTTTCAATGGTTATGAATACTTGTTCCTATATACATCGTTTTGCACTTATCCACATTAAATTTCATTTGCCATTTAGCCACCCAGTCCCCTTTCTGTAATTCCTCACAATCTGCTTTTCCTCATAACCTGCTTGTGATTTAACTCTGAATGGTAATTTAATTTAATCCCTTCACTTATTGCTCCCTTTTCCAGATAATTTATACATATACAGTATTAAAAGCAGCTATTCCAGTGCAGATCTCCAGGGCACCCTACTATTTATTCATCACTGACCATTTAGCCCATTTACTTAGATTTCTATTCCTTGTTATCAACAAGTGTCCTAGATGGATTCTAAAAAATAAAGCATAATTTAACAATACAACAACACTACACACCTAAAATTTTACCTCTTGCCAAAAAATACACATAAATCCTTATAAACAACATCCATCAACCATACATACATTGTTAACCTATCTGGGAAGGGTTGAGAACCATGCACTTGCTTAAATGCTTCAAAATTCAAAATACTATAAACCTTGATGTTGGTTCAAATGTATGTGAGAGCAGATGAGTTTTTAAGTTTTTTAAGTAACAGGTACTCATTCTGTGTCCTAAGCCCTATTGGCAAAGGATTCCAAACTAATTGTCATCGAGAAAACCATATTCAAAATAATGTATAAATTTGCTTGAGAAAGCGACAGGACCACTAGATTCTATATGATCTTCTGAAAGTATGGAATTAGGATACAGCCTGGAAATATATCTACAAATGCTATAAATCAGCATAATCATTTTAAATCTAATTTGCTGTGCAACTGGAAGTCAGTGTAGGATCTTCAGTTGAAAAGTGATGTTTGTTCACTGGTGTTCCAGTAACTAATCTAGCTGCTGAGTTCTGCACAGTCTATAATAATCATAATATTCAAACAGGGAACCCTACATATAGAATTACAGTATCAATCCCTGTAAGAACTAATGACTGTTACTGCACTTGAAATAAAATAGAGTCTAATAAATGTTTTGATTTGAAAAAGATCATGAAACTACAGTACATACTTGATCACAGGCTGATAGCTGTGAACCTACCAGAAGACGAACTTCTAGCACCAATACAACAGGCAGATATACATCTTTCATGACAAAAGAAGATTGTGTCAAAACACAATCTCCGGGATTCTATATAGCGTGACTTAAGTTGCGTGCACAAATCCAATCATATTCTGGATTTGCACACACAACTTAATTAGTTAACAAGCCAGTGCTGATAATTGCCAATTAACAAGCAATTGACACTAATTGCATTAATTATAATTTACGTGCAGAACTGTCTAAGTATATTCTATAATGTGATGCACATAAATTCTAATTCACATAGTTGAAAGGGGGCCTGTCCATAGGTCATGGGTGAATCCAAAATCTATGTACGTGGTTATAGAATATTCCCGGTCCACACGTAATTTGGGGGTCATCATTTCCGTGCCTAAATTTAGTCGTGCAGACGGGCACGCGACGTATTCTGTAAACCGTGAAGAAATTTAGGCTTATTCTGTAAAGCATGCCTAAATTTAGGCATACTTTATAGAATACACCTAGACGTATTTTATTTCAGTGCCGATATTTTAGGCATCATATATAAAATCTAATAAGGCTAACCTAAAGCAGCTCTGTTTTAGCCAAATTCAAAACTAGTTTACTCTCAGAAAGCCAATGCAGATATAGTCAGTGGTGTGCTGGAGCCGGCTCGCACCGGCTCGCAAGAGCCGCTTGTTAAATTTTGACAGCTCTTGCGAGCTGGTTGTTGTAGGGGGCAAGCCGGCTCCACTGCACGAGGTAAGCATGGCAGGAGGGCGCCATGCTTACCTTCCCCTCCCGCTTCCATCCATGTGTAGCGATGTCCTTCGCCCCCCCCCATCCTCCCCTGCCGCTCCCATCCGTCCGTTAATTACCTGCCTCGAAGCGCCGCATTATCTAAAGCCTGCCTGCTGCCCGTCTCCAGCTGCCTGCCTTCCCTGCTTGCTTCTCAGGAGTTGGTTCGCGCCTTAGTCCCGCCTTCTGACGTCATTTCCTTTTCCCGCAGCAGGACTAAGGGCGCAAACCAATTCCTGAGAAGCAAGCAGGGAAGGCAGGCAGCTGGAGACGGGTAGCAGGCAGGCTTTAGATAATGCGGCGCTTCGAGGCAGGTAATTGAAACGGACGGATGGGAGCGGCAGGGGAGGATGGGGGGGCGAAGGACATCGCTAGACCTGGATGGGAGCGGGAGGGCAGGGGAGGGAGGGAGAACTGCTGGGCATGGCTGGGCAGAGGACGGCAGGGGAGAGAACTGCTGGGCATGGATGGGCAGAGGGAGGCAGGGGAGAGAACTGCTGGGCATGGATGGGCAGAGGGAGGCAGGGGAGAGAACTGCTGGGCATGGGTGGGCAGAGGGGGGCAGGGGAAAGAATTGCTGAGCATGGATGGGCAGAGGGAAGCAGGGGAGAGAATTGCTGGGCATGGATGGGCAGAGAGGAGAGAGAAGAGTTTCAGGACATGGATGGCGGGGAGAGCAAGAGAAATTCTGGACATGGAGGGAAGATAGAGGAAGGAGATTAGATGAGGGAAAAGGAAGTGATGAGAGAAACTGCACATGGATGGAGAAAATAGGCAGAAGCTGGATCCACTGTACAGTCAAGTATGCGGAGGACCAGAAATGAAGAAGAAAAGAGGAAAGAAAAGAAATAAATGGAAAGGAAGCCCTGGAAACGGAGTCAAGGGAACAGATAGAGAGCAGCAGAATTAGATACTGGACCTGCATGATCAGAGAAACAAAGTCACCAGACAACAAAGGTAGAAAAAAAATAATTTTATTTTCATTATAGTGTTTGGAATATGTCCACTTTGAGAATCAGGTGCTGAGCGTTAAAAGTTTATGTTTATTTACTTATTTATGGCATTTTATCCCATATTAAACATGAATTAGATTGGAATCTGGGATCATTTAATTTTTTTTTCCTGGAGAGAGTAATGTGTTGCCTGCCCCCCCCCCCCCCCGGGGTATAGCCAGCTCTGCAATTTTTTTTTTTTTTTGGGGGGGGGGGGGGGCACCGAGGTGGACCGGGGAGAGAGCCTGTTGTTAAAAATTTACCAGCACACCACTGGATATAGTCCACACACACCCACACCTCATTTGTGACATTTTACATTTTCAACTGGTAAGAATATTTGGATGATACTATATATTACAAAATAGCAAGAGGCTATATTAAATAACATCACTGTTAAGTACAACCCCTAGGGATATCTACAGAAATCAGCTTCTAAGAAGACTCCTACCCTTCCAAAGTCAATTTCTACTGTCTCTCGCAAAAAAAAAAAAAAAAAAGAAGACCAAAACAAGGAGAAAACCATACTGTGCAAGTCAAGGGCATAAGGACTATCTAACAGTATATATAGCATGTTACACTTTGCGGAAAGAGACTGATAAAAAATATCAAAACCCTTACCTTATTTGCAGGATTATCCATAGAACACCTCAACTGATCACAAAGAGTGGACATCAAGGTCTTGTACTATGCCCCTTAGGAAAACCTCCCTAATCTGCAAGATAAACTGGACCTTTTGCTTGGTGATCAACTGATACAATGTGGTTTTGATTCTTGTGCTGCTTTGCAGAGATCCAAATCTAACCTAGCTTGGAAGATGTTGAATCCTTCCAATAATCTTGTATGTGTATTGTTATACAATATAGAGTTTACTGTGCAATTTTCTTTATGATAAGTATAAATTTGTTTTGTCTAGTTTTGGTTCCAAATAAAAAAAGTGTTCAAAAGAAAGTATCAATTATTTGACTAATCAGAAGTTAGCCTCAGAATGTCAAGTTTCAGTAATACAGCAGATGTCCAGCTGTGTCTCAAGAAACATGTCAAGGTGAGGGGGTTGTGGGGGGGAGAGGAATCACACAGCACACTGATTGGGTGAGATATATGCTACCTGGTCTTCCACAGTTTTTTCTAATAAATTCATTTACATTGTGGAATGGGCAGATCTAACTTACCTCGTTGATGTCTCAATTAAGAAACACAATATTTACCCTTGATATAGGCCAATCAAGCAGTCAAGCTGAAAAGATCCAAGAAAAAGTTGGAAGGTGCAGGTTGCAGCTCCCAAGGCAGCTCAGAGTTGGATGAAAAATCATTGTCGAGTCTCACTTCTTCCTTGGGTAACATGAAGGAGATTAAAAACACCACAGAAAGTTGATTGCTAAGATACCTAAGCAGCTGAACTTGAGGCTGGGAGTGAAGAAGCTACTTTCAGCTGTCCAGGATCTTGCGACTTGGAGGGTAGGGAGTTAAAAGACTAGCTCATTGCTAGCTGAATAACATCCATATATAGCTGGGCTCCCCACGAAGACTGAAGACACAAATCTGGTAAGCTTCACTTCCAGGCAGCTCCTTTCACTGCTTAAGCATTTAAAAAATGGCACCATCAAGATCAACCAGGTGTATCTGGCACTGGCTCTTGTGCCTGAAAGTGCAGGCAGACCTTGAGCAGTTATCCACCTCCATAGTTTCAGGGACAAACATAATCTGGACGTGGCTCAAAACTTAGGTGAGGTCTGGGTGCAGAATCAATGTGTTTACTTTTTTCAGGACTCCTCTGCAGACTGGCAATATTCCCAGCAGAGCTTCCAGGGAGAAGTGCTGTGATCTATGTGAATAGAGTACACTATCGTCCACCCAGCGTGTTTGAATATATGACAAAAGCAGAGCAACTGACTTTGTTAAGCCAGCAGAGCACTTTGTTCACATGATCTGAAAGGGAGGCCTGTACATAAGCAAGAGTGTGAATGAGAACTGGAAGGAATCAGTATTCTAGCTAGGGGAGAGGGGGAAAGCACTGGTGACTCTGCAGATGTATTCCTCACTTATATATGGACTCTTCTCCCCTGCTCCTGATTTTGGACTCTTGAGGGCCTGAGTACTGGTGGTAGGAGGGAGGGGTTGGGTGGTTTGAGGTGCAAGGTGGAAGCTGGGTATATCTGGACAGATAGGTAGATGTTTCCACTTCTGTGTTGATTTCATTACAGGTTTTTGGGTTTGGAATGGAGAAGAAAGAAGAATGCAAGAACCAGTCCACCCGCTTTTCCTCCATCTGGTTGAAAGGTTGTAAAAAGTGCTCCAAGACCTGGCAGAGACAAAATGTGGCTAAAGCAAACTGCTCTACCTCTACATGGATAATTTTACTACAGCTGCTCAAGACTGACTGCATTGGAAAAGACTCACTACAGATTCTCTTGCCATGGGTGCAACTGCACCTCTGGGACTGTCCTACCAACTAATATTTTTCCTCTCGTGGTATAGGCTTTTCGTTCTTGTTTATTCGGTGAGTCTTTCGTTCGCCATTGGAGGTAGATGTTTTCTTTATAGTGGTCGGACCATGGTGCGGGTGTCCAGTTTGTGTCTGTTAGTATAAGGTTTGAGTCGGGGTCAAATTTGTGTGTGACAATGTCTAGTGTGTGTCCTTTGATGTGAGTTGGTTGCGTGTTTGTCCTGTGAAGATCCCATAGTGGTAGGAATTCTTCGCATTCTTGGGTACTTGTTGAGTTAAGATCTTCAAGGTGTAGGTTGATATCTCCTATTATGATAAGATTCGAGGTGGAGACACAAGTGTTCGAGATAAAGTTCATGAAGTGTGTTTGGGAGTCTTGCCAGTTGCCTGGTGGTCTATAGAGCAGGACTGCGTTAAGGTGTTCTTGCAAGTTAGGGTGATTAATTCTTACCGAGGCGATTTCGAGTTGTGGCAAAATGGATTCGGCTGTGGCTGTGATGGTGAACTCGGATTTGTATATCATGGCTATTCCTCCTCCTCTTTTTCCATTTCTTGTCCAGTGGGTAATTTTGTATCCTGGTGGACATAAATCTAGGATTATGGGGTCTTTACGGTCATGAATCCAGGTTTCAGTGATGAATAGGAGGTCAAGGCTGTCTGTGGTGATCCAATCTGTTATAATCTCTGTTTTAATTACTACTGATCTGGCGTTTACGTATTCCATTTGGATTGGTCGGCAGGATTCATTTTGGGACTTGGTTGTGTTAATTTTTATTATTTGCCTGTTTTCTTGGTGTCTGTTTTTGTTGTGTCCTTTCTTCCCTTTCTGTTGGTTATTTCTGAATGTATTTGTTTTTCCTTTTAGTTGGTTGTTATTTTTTGGATTGGTAAACTGTAGTTGGGTTGTCCGTAAGGTTTATGTGTTGCGGGTAGATTGTTGTTTATATTGGGAGTGGTCCATACGTGGTAGATTAGGGGGAGGAAGTAGATTATCATGAGCACTTTGTTGATATTCATGTTGGCTGTGTTTGGTAACGGTTGGTGATGCCTGGTGGTGTTAGTGGATGAGACTGTAAGCTTCTTTGAGCAGGGACTGTCCTTCTATGTTAAATTGTACAGCGCTGCGTAACCCTAGTAGCGCTTTAGAAATGTCAAGTAGTAGTAGTAGTAGATTTTGTGTGAACATCAAGCAGTGTCAACTTTAAGCATGAATAAGCATATATAAGCACCTATTAAGCAATTTTGTGTGAACATTAAGCAATATCAATATTAGCATATATAAGCATGTATAAGCATATATTAAGCAATTTGGTGTAAACATCAAGCAGTAATATCATTAAGCAGGTACTTAACGATTTGGTGTAAACATCCAACAGTCAAGCAGTATCAACATTAAGCAATGTTAACTTCGATCTGTGTGGACAATTAAGCACTAGGTATATGTAGTATCAAGCAGTATCACATGAGTGTGAAATATTGTATTATTGTGTGAAAAGAGTTTTTCAAAGAGAGTCAATACTTGCAGGTATATACTTGCAGTTTGTTTTATTCAGTGTTGCGTGCCACGTGTCCTCCTCTTCGGTGTATGTGATCGCGGCGGTTCTCGTGTTTGGGCGGTTTAGGGCTCTTTCAGCATCCGCAGCGGGAGTTCAGTATCAAAGTCGGGTCAAATTTGGAGGACGCGTAGAAGCGACCTTTTTTTACCCTTGATTGCTTTGGTCCCAAGCTAGTTCGCTGCCGGTTGCGCCTCGTGCTAGCCGCAATCTCATGGGTTGTAGAGTCTGAGAGGCTAGGCCGAGACAAGTCCTTCACTCCTTACATCCGGCTTGTCTTCCACACTTTCAGCTTTCCTGGTCTCCGGTCGCTCTGTCCGCTGTGTAGCAGGGGAGGTCAGGCCCACGGTGGGAGCGAGCGGGTGAGTAAAAGGCTTATCTCCTACCCACGGTGCATCCACACCGGTAGCTCTTGTCCAAGTTGCTCCGCGCCACCAGCAGCAGGGGGTTTCTTGGAAGCACTCCGCGAGATCTGGTCCAGTATCCAAACAAAGGCGTTTGACTCCTTTGTGCACCCACATCTCGATCCGGATAGCGGTCGGACGCCTCTCGTGAGTTCCACCCCGCTTTGAGTCCGGGTGAGGGTCGTTCGGCCTTTAGCTGTGCTGCCGCTCAACTAGCTTGTCCGGGCAACGAGGGCTCTCCTGCCTGGCCGAATCTTACCAGTCTCTCCAGTCGCCGTGCAGTTCTCTGCTCGGATGGTACGCGCCGATGGCGGCATTCACGGCAGGTTGCTTGCGCGCTTCGCATTTGCCAGCCTTCGCTATTCTGCTGGTCGTCGGAGACCCTGGGCCCAGATGTGTGTTGTGGCTGGGGGCGTTCGCCCTCCAGGGTCCTGTGTAACGGCTCAGGTCGTCTGCGGTACCGTTCCGGTCCACTCTCCATTCCTTTCGGCGGCTAGGCTGGATGTCCACCGCCTGTAGTATCTGATGTGGAGTTCTCCGGTGATGTCCGGAGGAGCTCCTCTCAGTACGACCTATCTGTCCGCCATCTTAGTCATCCAATATGACATATTCCAATCACATTACAAATTAACAAACAAAAAAAAATGGAAAATAAGGCAATATCTTTTTATTGGACTAATGTAACACATTTCTCAATTAGCTTTTAGAGGCCAAAACTTCCTTCCTCAGAACAGGACAATATACTGCTGCAATGGTATACTGACCTAACCTGACGAAGGAGGCTTACAGGCTTATTTTCGAAAGAGATCGCCGGCGATCTTCCGACGCAAATCGGGAGATGGCCGGCCATCTCCTACAACCGGCCAAATCGGTATAATCGAAAGCCGATTTTTGGACACACTCGCCGGCATTCCATTGCGGAGGCGGCTAAACTTCAAGGGGGCGTGTCGGCAGGGTAGTGAAGGCGGGATGTGGGCGTGCTTACGAGATGGCCGGCTTCAGCTGATAATGGAAAAAAGAAAACCGGCGATGACGAGCATTTGGCCGGTTTTACTTGGTCTATTTATTTTCACGACCAAGTCTCAAAAACATGCCCAAACTGACCAGATGACCACCGGAAGGAATCAGGGATGACCTCCCCATACTCCTCCAGTGGTCACCAACCCCCTCCCACCCAAAAAAAAAAACTTTAAAACATTTCCTTCCTAGGAGGGGAAGCCGGTCGGCCAGCTCGTAAAAAAAAAAAAAGGATCTTGCTGATCAGTTATGTTATGACTTACTTGTTCTGGAGTGCTGTATTTTGTGATACTGTTTTGAGAAATGTTCAAGAAAGACTTCATACAAATTTAAAAAGTCCCTGCCGTTCATTTTCCCTTGATGGCCGTCCCTGACGTACACTTCCCTTAATAGCCGTCTTTCTCTTGATGGTCGTCTTTCTCTCTGAAAGTGCACTTCTCTTAATGGCCGTCTTTCTCCCTGAACAGGGAAATCAAATGTTTTTGCACACTGCTTTTTTTTGTAGTAACAGTGGGATTTGAAGCAGCCACCTCTGCATTACAAGAGCCATGATATAACCACTTGGCCACAGCTCCACTTACTTGGCTGTCCCTCCCTTTTGATTATACCCCTTCAGGTCTCTCTCAGCCAATCACAGTGTGTTAAGCTGTCTGTGAGTGGCTGAGAGAGACCTGGAGGGGTATAATCAAAAGGGAGGGACACCCAAGTAAGTGGAGCTGTGGGCAAGTGGTAACATCACTGGTCTTGTAATGCAGAGGTGGCTGCTTCAAATCCCACTGTTACTACAAAAAAAAGCAGTGTGCTGTTGAATAAAAGCATAAAAATGTTGAATAAAAGAATAGAAGTGGAAAGCTTCAAAGATCATGCAGAACAAGCTGTTTCAACACTAAACTAAATCTCCTGAGACATGAGGCCCACATCAACCAAAGGCAGGCTCCAGAAAGTCTGTGGGATAATGGGAACCAGATGCAGCATATGTTCTGCTGTAGGATTTATGGTATGGTACAGCCTGCAAGCACGTGATATCAGGAGAAGATTATAAGGAGAGTGGAACAAAGAAATAAGTAAGCATTTTGAATTTTTCTTTGTCTGTATATAGCATTCTGATTTCTTTGCTGTACATTGCTTTGTTTTAATCATTCATTCTGACTTGTATATTGCTTATCAAGAAATGCTTCCTGAATATGATTGGTATTCAGTTCTTAAACTACTTTTTATATTAAATATGAAATTCGTCTAGCCTTTTCTTCAAGTGGCGAGCCAGCCAGGAGTAGGCCGCACACGGAAAAGAGAAGGCGAGACGAAGGACAAATTAAGTGTTTGTTGTTAATGAAGTTTTTTACAGGATTGAAAGCAAAGCAAGCGTTGTTTAAACCTGATTTCTGTGCACCACGTAAGTGGACGTGATCAACCTACTGACGTGGACATACAGGTGACGACTCCTGGGCTTGCTAAAAAGAGAAATAAGAAGACGCGTGAGTAAGCTTACACTGTGGCCTTATTACTGGTATATTTGTTTAGTTTTGTAGTTTTCTTTTTTGTATATTTTCTTTGTTTAAGTGCATTAGTATATTTTTGTAGGTTGTGGCTCTATAGGAGAAATTGTAATAGTCAGAATACAATGAAAGGGAAAGGGGCAGATAAGAAAGAAAAGCCTCCTGTATATGCTATGTATTTAGATTTAGATAGTTCAAAAAAATGCACCCCTTTGCAGCATGTCATAGAATTATTCCCATTAGAAAAAAAACAGATTGAAAAAATACATGAGAAATGGATCAAATATGATGCAAAAGATTCTGTTTTGAGCTGGTCTCAGGATGGATCGTTTGATCGTCCAAAATTATTATCTCTCCTGAGCTACTTACAAGAAAATAAAAATAAAACTAGGCAGAAGAAAAGCTTAGAGAAGCATCTTACAATTTGGAATTTATTTTCTGTAGTAGCAGATCTTTTTCATGCAGATGTAGAAAAAATACAGCGAGAACAGGAAAATCAGCCTTTGGTTCAGCCTGAAGGTTGAGGAATGTCATCTGGTGTTGATTTCTCGGGTGTACAGGTTAGAAAGGTCAGGAAGAACTGAAATTTTCTTTGTTCCTTTTAAAAGATTGTTTTAGATTAGATTTAAATAAGTTCTTTGTCTTATAGGGAATTCTGATCTCTGTTTATTTTAAAATATGTGTTATTCTGTTTCTAGTTCTCTATGTGGAATGTCTTTGCAATTTAACTTTGTTTGACTCTTTTTTAAGTGAGATTCCTGCAGTGTTAAGAGATCATCTGGTTTGAATTAGTCACAGTCCTAGCTAGTTTTGTGTGTAGGGCTAATAGGGAAAGAGGTGATTTAAAATCTCTAATAACCTCTGAACAATATGATTTGTCAGCAATATGGTCACTATGCCTCAGAATGTTATCAGAATGCAGGAATGCCCCAAGTATAAATGCAGACGCAGCAAGGATTGATGCCACAAGTAGTAGGGATGCCTGTGAGTGCCCCGCAGACTGCAATGCAGCAGCCGGCGACGCAATCACAGGGACCAGGGGCTGTAGTACAGAGACAAGGCACTGTAAATGCCTTTCCAACTTGGCAGAATACTCCAGACCAATGCTATTGACTGGAAGCAGACCAGTGTCAGGAAGAGGGAATGATTTTCAGGTTAGACACAAGGGAGCCCTTTATTACATTGACAATTGGAAAATATGGAACTCCTGTGAGATTTTTGATAGATACAGGGGCGAGTACCTCTGTGTTATGTGCAAAACCGCAGGGAGTTAAGCTTTCAAATCAGTATAGAACAACAGTGGGATTTACGGGGATAGAACAAAGAAAAAGGCTAACAGAACCCACTCTGGTGCGACTGGAATGCCAACCGCACGGTTCAAGGGAGGCTGTGGTACCCTTTTTAGTGGCACCTGATTGCCCAGTAAATTTGTGTGGTAGAGACTTGTTGTCTCAATTAGGACTGTGTTTAGATTTTGGAAATAAAGAAATACCAAGTTTGCTCACTATGGTCCAACAGTTGAATAATGAAAATAAAGTAAGGGTTATGGAAGAATTACCACAACATATTTGGAGTACAAGTGATTCACCATATGGACTAGCCATAAATGCAAAACCCCATAAGATAGAATTAATAGAAGGGGCACAGGGGCCGAAGCAAGACCCTTACCCCATACGACCTAAATTAGTATCCAAAACCCTGGAACACATTGATAAATTATTGAAATGTGGTATTATTGAACCTTCAGTATCCCCGTACAATACCCCATTGTTTCCGGTCCCGAAAGGGGAAAACAATGTAAGGATAGTACATGATTTAAGAGAGCTAAATGAGGTTACAAGAAATCAATTTCCGATTTGTGCAAACCCCGCTACTCTTTTGCATACCCAGAATATATATGCATATAACACTGTTATTGACTTGTCTAATGCATTCTTTTCAATACCTCTTCATCCAGAGTCTAGGGATTTGACGTCATTTATAGTACAGAATGAGGCATAGAGGTGGACTAGGATGCCTCAAGGCTTTACTGATAGTCCATCTATGTAGATGATATTCTACTGTCTGCTGAGACTGAAGCAGAATGCCTAGAATGGACTAGAAAATTATTTTTGTTATTAGGAGAGTTAGGATATAAATGTAACAAGGAAAAATGTGTTATAGCTCAGTCTACTGTCACCTTTTTAGGACAAAATGTTTCAGCAGAACATAAGGTCATTATACCGGAGGTTATATCTATTTTAAATGAGACTCCGGTACCGCAAACAGTTACCCAGTTACGTGCTGTTTTGGGAATGTTAAATTACTGCAGACAATGGATACCAAATTATACACAAAAAGTAATGAGACTTTATAAACATTTGAAACTGCCCGCAGCCACACCAAAGAATACACTAATTGTGTTGGAAGAACAGGATAAAATAGTGCTGGCTAACATTGTGAGGGATTTGTTATCTCCAGGACCTTTAGCAGTAATAGATATACAATCACCTGTGCATTTATGGGTAAAAGACATGGGAAACAGTTGGGCAGCTATGATTAATCAAAATAATGAAGTAAATACACCAGTAGCTTTTTTGTCAGGCTCTTTTAATCATGTGGAAAAGGGAATGAAAGAAATACCAAAGTTACTGACAGCTATAGTGGCTGCAGTAGGTAAATGGAGAGCACAAATGCCTTTTGTTCCTATTGTAATACATACCAACCACACGATTAAAACACTGTTGAGCCCTAGCCAAACAGCATTGACAGCCACTAGATTTGGAAAATATCAAGCAGTACTTTTAGGACAAGATATAAGAATAATACCATTAACTAAAGAACAGAGAAATAAGATAGATCTGCTTTTTCCTGTCGATCAAGAGGGTGAGATCGATACTATAGAAATCCCTACATTTCACTGTCTTACTTTTGAACCCTTATCTGATGGGTTAATATGGTTTACAGATGGAGCTTGTGAAAGGACTGTTGCAGGCTTTGCCTGCGTGCAGGTAGATGAGAATCTAAGAAAGATAATGCAAGTACAATATAAAACCCCTCCTGACCATACTGCACAGCATGCTGAACTTTTAGCCGTTATTACGGCCTTACAACAAACTGATATGACTCAAAATGTCACTATATATACTGATAGTGGTTACGTTGCAAGTTCACTACAGTATCATATATTAAAATGGCAGCGTAGGGGGATGATAACCAGTGCAGGTAAAAATCTACAACATTACACATATTGGAAATTGCTGTTTGAAATTTTGGCAAGAAGGGAACGTGAAGGTAGAAAAACTGCAGTTGTGTGGACCCCGGCCCACACTGAAAGGCCAACCTTTGAAGCACTAGGTAATGCAATGGCTGATGCAGCAGCAACGGAGGTGGTTAAGCAAAGTGAAAAGATTTTGTATAATACTAGACAGACACAGGAAGGGCCACTTATGAATGTAGATAAGATTGAAATGTGGCAGCCAGAGGGACAGGAAAGTGAAAAATGGTTGAAGAGAGGATGTATGAAATTGGGAAGTGAATGGTTTAATGCAGAAGAAGGATTACCTTGTATGCCAATGAGCCAGGCGATTAAGGTATTGACTGGGTGGCATGCAACCATGCATTGGAATAAGGAAACAATGAGGCAACAATTTGAGCAAAGATTTTGGACTTTAAAAATTGATAACCTGATTCAACAGGTTGTGCAAAATTGCATGGTATGCAATATTAACATACCTAAACGAGGTCCTAAAATATCACCTGGGACACTTCCAATACCAGAAGGCCCAGCAAAAGAATGGTATATTGATTTTACCGATATGATTGTTCCAGTGCAGGGAAAAAGGTATTTGTTAGTTTGGGTGGATGCTTTCTCAAGGTGGATAGAAGCATTTCCATGTAAAAGGGAGACAGCACATGAGGTGGTACAATGCCTGATAACTCATATTATGCCAAGCCATGGGTGTCCGTCTAGAATAATTTCTGATAACGGGACACATTTTAATAACAGTGTTTTGAAAGAAATGGAAACGATTATGGGTTTAACACACAGAAAAGTATCAGTGTATCGCCCCACCTCCAATGGTTTGGTGGAGCGCTACAATGGCATTTTAAAAACAAAATTGAGAGTCTTATTAAAATCTCTCAATAAAGAAATGGTGGGAAAATTATATACATGGCTTGATGTATTGCCATTAGCATTAATGACAATACGGGCCCAACCCAATGGGCGTACTAAATTGACCCCATTCCAAATTCAGACAGGACGTCATTTCTTCCCGATGCAGACAGCAAGTACTGATAGCACAACTCAGTACTGGCAAAAGCTACAACCGATGTTGAACCTGACAAGTGATATGATCCGAACAAATGTAGCATCACAGGCAGGGATTACTAATGATGTTTGTGCTTTTAAAGTAGGTGATCTAGTACTGCGAAAGAACTTTACACATAAAACATGGAAGGATCCTGTGTATGTAGGACCTTTTGCTATCACGGCCCTTACTCAGACCGCTGCCCGTCTGGAAGGTCATACTTCTTGGATACATTTATCAGATATTCGACGAACTAATAATATTGAAATGGACAAAGAATAAACAAACATCATGTCCCTAAACATGATGGTATTGGGATGTTGTTGTTGTTTTGTTGTTGTTTGTTAATGGACAATGAACACATATGAGAATAGCCTTGTTACAGTGGCCAAGATGTTGAATTTGACTGATTGTATCATATGTGCCCACATCCTTGTCCTTGCCAGCTATGATGTATGGGACTACAATGATAAAATTGAGTGGGCACCATGACTGTGATCCCAATAATACCTGTGTAAGAGATGATGAAAACCTTCATTGGACAAATGAGACTATTTATAAGCAAGCCTTGCTTATGGACAAGTACCCACAGACATCATGTTGGTGTCTGATTAATAGTATGACAACTGAACACATTCCCCCGATAAAGTGCACTTACACGCAGAATGTTGTAACAACTGATTCAATGAATGTTATGCTTTTAATTTGTGTAATTTTTAATGCCACATCAGCTAATGAAAAGTAAGAATGAATGACAGTGTATTCCCCTGTGATGAAGCTCACTGTCCTATAAATTATATACCTCAAGAGATATAAATTTTGTACCCTAGTACAATTGAATCTGTTTAATGCAACATGTATTAGCATGTTTGCAAAGATGTGCCAGGATGCTTTTAAAATGATAATGATAACTGAAATCAAGAATGAATAGAACTTTAAAATGTCAGCAGAAATATTGAAAGATGTATGATAAAGATGATGAAAAGGCAGAGCTTGCAGGCACAGCATATCATAAATAACAAGGGGGAGGAGATTTAGAAGGGAGGTAAGGAAACAGACTGGAGCTGAAACAGATGTGTTGAGGCCTGGAATATCAGTCCTCAAAGGGAGGATGTTGAATAAAAGCATAAAAATGTTGAATAAAAGCATAAAAGAATAGAAGTGGAAAGCTTCAAAGATCATGCAGAACAAGCTGTTTCAACACTAAACTAAATCTCCTGAGACATGAGGCCCACATCAGCCAAAGGCAGGCTCCAGAAAGTCTGTGGGATAATGGGAACCAGATGCAGCATATGTTCTGCTGTAGGATTTATGGTATGGTACAGCCTGCAAGCACGTGATATCAGGAGAAGATTATAAGGAGAGTGGAACAAAGAAATAAGTAAGCATTTTGAATTTTTCTTTGTCTGTATATAGCATTCTGATTTCTTTGCTGTACATTGCTTTGTTTTAATCATTCATTCTGACTTGTATATTGCTTATCAAGAAATGCTTCCTGAATATGATTGGTATTCAGTTCTTAAACTACTTTTTATATTAAATATGAAATTAGTCTAGCCTTTTCTTCAGTGCAAAAACGTTTGATTTCCCTGTTCAGGAAGAAAGACGGCCATCAAGAGAAAGACGGCTATTAAGGGAAGTGCACGTCAGGGACTTTTTTCATTTGTATGAATTCTTTCTTGAACATTTCTCAAAACAGTATCACAAAATACAGCACTCCTGAACAAGTAAGTCATAACATAACTGATCAGCAAGATCTAAACATCCAGAAGTACCAGTGCACTACGAATGCTGGCCCCTCCCACGGCCAAATGCCTTGGATTTGGCCGGGTTTGAGATGGCCAGTTCCAGTTTCCATTATCGCTGAAAAACAAAGTCGGCCATCTCAAAACCGGCGATCTGTGGCATTTGGCCAGCCCCAACCGTATTATTGAAACAAAAGTTGGCCGGCCATCTTTTTCGATAATACGGTTCCGGCCAGCTGTTGCAGCGCCGCCAAAATAGATTGCCGGCGATCGATTTCGCCGGCGCCGTTTGATTATGCCCTTCTTAGTTAGACCTCCGAAAACTAGTTAAAAAAAAAAAAAAAAGTATTAGGTTAGTCCAATAAAATGTTACCTTATTTTCCATTTTTTGTTTTACGTTTATGAGTGGAATAACATTACTCAGGAACAGCAAAACAGGAAAAACCTCTACGACGAATCCGTACAATGCAAAGGGAGTAGAGGCTGACCATAGACTAAACCAACTCAGGAGATGATGTATAAAAACATTACTACCACACTACTTTATCTTAAATTAAAAATATGTTTGTTTTTTTACCTTTGTTGTCTGGCCATTTAATTTTTCTAATTCTGTTGGTCGCAGTCTCTGCATTCTGCTTTCCTCTATCATTTCTTAACTCTCATGCAAGTGTTCCTTGTCCATTTCTCCTTTTTCTCTCTTCTCTTGTCTTCTTCGCTTCCTTCACTAAATCTATCTCCAACATTGATATTTTCCTCAAAGCTTCCTTCCATTTATTTTTATCCATTTTTCATTCATTCTTACTACTGACTTCAATTTCCCTCTTGTTACTGAATGTACCTAGAGCTTTCAATCTTTTCCCCTCTCAGTCTCATTAACTCTACCCTCTCCTCCTTCCATCCAGCATGTCCTCTCTCTCTCCCCATTCATCTAGTGACCCCCACTCTCCCATTACAACCCTTCAAACAAGTGTCTCCCTTTCTCTGTCTCCCTCTTCCATCCAGCATGTCCTCTTTGCCTCCCCCTTTCAACCAGCATGTCCCCTCTCTCCTCTCCATTCAGCTTATCTCCCCTCTCTCCCTATTTTCATCCAGCTTCTCCCATCTTCCATCCAGTGTCTCCCCTCTTTCCTCCATCCATTCCCTCTCCTCTTCCATCCAGCATGTCCTCTGCCTCCCCCTTGCAACCAGCATGCCCCCTTTCCCCTCCTTTCAGCTTCTCCCCTGTCTCACATCTTTCATCCAATGTTTCCCTTTTCTTCCCTTCATCCAACATCTCCCCCTCCTTCCCCTTCCATTCAGTGTTCTCTCTCTCTCTTCATCCTTCCATCCAGTGTCTCCCGTCTCTCTCTCTGCTTGTATCAACATCTTCCCTCTTCCCCTCCACCTTCACTCTACAGGAACCTAAATGGCTGCTGCATTCCAGGACCAGACACGAAACAGGCATTCTGCATATGCACGCCTTTCAACTTTGCTGCTCTCATTCTCTAGTCACCGGGAAAGGAAATGACGTCGGGGAAGGGGAGGAGCTGGCAATGTCGAAAGTGGTATATTATAAAAATGCACTTGCCTTTTTTTTTTTATTACTACTATTTAGCAGAGAAGGTATTGAATAATGAGGGAAGGGTTTCTTTCATGCAGACCTGTCCAGAGTCAGTCTAAATGTGCCAACATTGTCCAGTTCAGCACACTATTAGCCGCCAAGTTCATATTATGTTTAGTGGAAAATAAATCTGTTGGCTCAGGCTACTTGTTATGTGAAATTTCCTGTTTCATTATTGGTACCAAGTATTACATACTAAGGGCATTTGCTTTAAACTTTGTTTTAAATCGTTTTATCCTAAGAGAGGCTGAACAATTAGGTATAAACTGTGTTGATTCTGACTTTACTTGTTTTGGACTGCTTTGGGTCCTACTGATCTGTACATCTGCTGTCTAGGACTTTGGAAGATGGAAATGAGGAAATAAAATTAAATTGTGGATATACTGTGTAGAAATTGTTGTTTACTTTTGCAATGTGTGTATGGATATCTGTTCTGGTGTGTGCATATCTATACAGATTTCTGAACATGAGGAATCATTAAAGGACAGACTTTTAAATGCCCAGTTGGGTATCTATGCTAATCTCATCTTTGCTAAATGTTTCAGACTTATCCATATGCTTGCTCCCATGTTATAATTGAATTCTATTATTCCGTTTCACTGTATTTTCAAATGTATGCCACATGAAGACTAACTCAAAATAACCTGTTCCTTAACTGGGCTCTAGTATTACCATGTTGAAAATGTGACCATACCATGCCTCTGTGGTTATGTTCCACTAATAAGCTAAATGATTAACTGGCTTTCTTATAAGGATTATATAACCATTTATTTATTTATTTGTTGCATTTGTATCCCACATTTTCCCACTTCTTTGCAGGCTCAATGTGGCTTACAATACATCATGAATGGTGGACATGTATAAGAGAATATACAATTAGTAATACATATAGAACTTGGGTAGCATGATAATGAAGAAACATGATATTAGTGTATCAAACAAACATTATAAGGCAATTCTGGGTATATGTGTAGGAGTTCACATTTGTTGATCTTTGTGATATGCTTTGTTAAAGAGATGGGTCTTCAGTAGTTTGCGGAAGTTAGCTAACTCGTAGATCGTTTTCAGGTTTCGCGGCATCGCATTCCAGAATTGTGTGCTCAAGTAAGAAAAGGATGATCCATACATTAGTTTGCATTTTAGAACTTTGCAGTTGGGGAAGTGACTAGGAACACAAACATATACTTATTTATTCAATATCACAATTCCTTTTGTAAGGGAGAAGGGGTTGGAAGGAACACTTTTCCTTCCAACACTGTCAGGAACTCCAGGGACAGAAAGCAGTAGAACCAGAAGAAGGGACAAGAAGACTTAATTTATTAATACAACTTAATAAGGCATTTTATATTTGCTATAAAGTAAAGTTGAGGGATATGTTCCACTGCAGTAATTATTTTGCAGAACATTGTGATGTGTTGAGAGGTTGACCAGACTCAAGTCTACTATAATAGCAAAGTTTAAGTTGTGGGATAATGCAATTTCATTTAAAAATATTAGTGTTTCCAAGGTTTCCATACGTGTGCATGTAGTTTATGTTGATGCAGAACAGACTGTTTACTTAGAAATCCATTATCAAGTGCACCCCAAGGCATTATTTAGGAGTATACAAAGCATTACTCACACCCATATGTCTAGTGCCACCCAGTGTTAAACTCTGGGCCCCTCCCCTCAAAAAATGTCAGGTCTCGCTACGACCCTGCCTGAGCATCCTTCTAGCATTTATAGCCTTTTCTATATTCTGTTTGGCCGCCTTGAGATCATTAGACACAATCACCCCTCAAGTCTCTTCTTTTATACACAGAAGTACTTCATCCCCTATACTATACCTTTCCCTTGGATTTTTGCAAACTAAGTGTATGACCCTGCATTTTGTAGCATTAAATCTTGAGTTGCCATAGGCACCATAGAAACATTAAGAATAAATTTGTTCGCACATGATGGAACCGATGCAGAAACTCCCACTGACGTAAAGCAGACCTCTCTAGAAAATTAGGCTTATTTATGCTGCTCCATCCTTTGTCTCCATTGAAAGACATCATCCACTTGTGAAGATTCCTATTTAGCTTGTCCTTGGAGAAATAATTTCTCCTGGAGATGTGGATGTACTTCTGTCTTTAGCACTGGCAGGAACTCTCCTCCAGTTTTGTCTGTCTACTTTGGTTTAATAATAAAAAGAAAAAAAAAAAAAAGATTATTCTGTTTTTTCCTTATGGATCTGTGATACTGGCGTCTACGAGGAGTTTTAACAACAAGAAAGTATAGAACAAGTAAACGCAAGTGACACTAGCATCCCTAAAACTACATGAAGCACAAGTCATGGAGGGACGTTTACCAAGTAGGGTATTTCTTTCAGGAGTATCACTATAAAAATTCTTACTTGTTTGGAAGAACTGCTCCTTCATCTGTCTGAAGTTCTCCTTGTATTCCGTGGCACAATTCAGGTGGCAAATCTGCTGGCTGTTAAAAGAGACATCAACCAAACAAAAAATGTATTTGAAAGGAAAAATTACATAACCTTTTCCCCTAATGAGAATAGCTAATGTAGTGGACCATGTTAGAGGTTTTTTTTTTTCTTTTTTTTTATTACTATACTTGTGGCTGTCTCTGGGAAAAGGTGACTAAAGTAGCGGAGTCAACATGTTAAGAATGACCAGTTTTTCATGTCATGGGGCCATAGGCAGTCTGAGAAAGTTACATGTTTGAACTTCTGTAACTTTTTTTTTCCAATAAAAGGATGAGATTTGGACTGTTGTATTACATATTGTTTGTTCTAACAGAATTCATTAAAACCTCATTTTGTTTCTGGTGACTTTAGTTACCTTTTCCCAAAGATGGTCACAAACAACTACCTGACGTTCAGAAAACATATCAAAGCCTTCTTCAAAATTCTTCTATGAAAATTCATGGGATAACCAAAACAGACTTATCAACCTGAATGTACTCTGGTAACTTGGTTTCTTGCACTAAGAACTCCTCTTATCTTCTCCTCTAATTATTCCCCCCCCCCCCCCCCCATCATCCCTGCTAATCTTCTTCCCCTCCAACTTTCTCGCAAATAATCAATTTGAATCCCTACCTCATCAACAGACAACTTCTACTCAGTAAGCCACATTGAGACAATAATTCCTGTTTCTGGGTCCAGCAGAGCCAGCGGCAGCACGCAGAGGGGAACATCCCTGTGCCTGTCTTTTGCTTTCTGCCGCTACAGCCACGGTGAAGAGAGAAGCAGGGGATCGACGCACAAGTTCCAGACCATCTATAACTAACTTCCTGTTTCTGGGTCTGGCACAGCCAGCGGCAGCATGCAGAGGGGGACATCCCTCCGCCTGTCTTTTGCTTGCTGCTACTATAGCTACGGTGAAGAGAGAAGCAGGGGACTGGCGCATGAGATCCCGACCATCTAAAATGAGTAAGCCAGTGGGAGGGGGAGACAGAGGAATGTGTTAACTGCGTTAAAACTTTTTTTTTTAAATCTAAAGAAGTCTTTATTGAACAATAAACAAAACAGCCACAAAGCCGTACAATCCGAGGGACATAATACAGAGTCTTCTATCTTGCCTCGTATGCCCTCAGGCTATTAAATTCAACTGACAACAGTTAAGTAATCCAGTAGCCTATGAAATCCTTAACAGACCTACATTTACTTCTAAGTTTATAGAAAAGAGAATTTTCCAGCCAAATGAGAAAAGAGGGGAAAAACCCCCCACAACCCCGCCCCCCTCACCCCACGTGCACTACCTCCCTTCTAGTCACCAATCCCATTGGTTACATTTAGCAAGAACAATTAGTCAGGAAAGGTGTCCAAATAGCTTCCCATTTAGACAGCGTGTAGCACTGAACAGCCCAAAGCCGCTCCATTTCGCAAATATACCAAAGTTTATTTAACCACATATCAATACAAGGAGCAGTGGGAGATTTCCAGTGTGCAGCTAGAGTCACCCTTGCAGCTGACATTGCATGTCGCACCAAAAGCAACTGGGAAGAGGATAGGCCTGGCGGTTTCTTGGGAAATAAAAAGAATTCCGGAGCCCACTTAATAGGCCTCCCCAACCACTTTTGGAATTGGTATTGAATCGACCTCCAGTAGGCTCGTGCTTTAGTGCAAGACCACCAGATTTGACCCATGGTGCCAGTTTGCCCGCACCCCCGCCAACACAGAGGAGAGACAGCCGTGAACATATGGTAAAGACAGACAGGGGTAAGATAACACCTGTATAGCACCTTAACCGCATTTTCCTTAAAAGGAACAGAGATCAAAATCTTAAGGAGAGCATTTTCTATAAGATTCCAGTCATCCGCTTCAATAAACACGCCAAGCTCCTGATGCCAACGCTGGTGATGCAATGCTTTGTAGTTTAACTGCTTTCTTAGATATCTGTAGAGACAAGATATCAAGCCTCTGGTGCCTCTAATGTCTTCACAGAGATTCTCAAGAAAGGAGTCTTCACGCAGTTTCTTAGCTTTGATCTCTGCAAAAGAAAGGAAGTTCTGCAGCTGAGTATAGGCAAAAATCTCATTTGGCGAAACAGGGCATGCCTCCAAAAGCGCAGCAAATGAAATCAGGTTCTTTTCCTCAAATAATTGACCCCCCAGGTTGCAAGACCAAAGGATGCCCAAACGGGCAAAAGGGCCCGGACCTAAACCGGGCAGGAAAAGTGGATTGTTCGCTATGGGTGATAACTTAAACAAGAGTAGGTCAGGCTTGGCAAACAGCCCATCCCAGTAGAAGAAAGTAGTATGGATCGAAGGGTAAATGCCCTCCTGTAGGTTACGGTGTCTATGTGGAAGCCACATCAGGTGACGAAGAGGTCGAGCCACCACAAATGATTGTTCTAACCCATAATTTCCTAGGATTTGCCTACCAATAGAAATCAAACAAAATAAAACATGGAAAAGAAAATAAGATTATACCTTTTTTATTGGACATAACTTAATACATTTCTTGTCCAATAAAAAAGGTATCATCTTATTTTCTTTTCCATGTTTTATTTTGTTTGATGTCTATTGATAACCTTAAGAGTGGACTAACACGGCTACCATACTCCTCTACTTAGGATGTGCCTGAAACCACTCAAGCGCCGGGCGAGCCTGAGCAGCTTTGTAATACCAAACAACATTTGGAACTCCCAGACCACCCTTCTTCTGGTCACGATATAACAATGTCCGAGGCAAACGAGGACGTTTATTACCCCATATAAAGCGGATAAGGCGATCCTGTACTCCAATTAGAAAGCCCCACGTCATTCTAATAGGAAGGACCTGGAAAAGGTACATCAAACGGGGCAGCACATTCATCCTTAAGGTGGCTATTCTACCAAACCAAGACAGATCATATGCACCCCAGACCTCTAGGTCTCTAAACAAATCCCGCAAGAGAGGGGGGTAATTAGCAGAGAACAAATCAGAGAACCGGGGAGTTAACATAACCCCAAGGTATTTAATTCCTTTAGTAACCCATCTGAAAGGAAAAGAGTCTGTAATAGAGCTCAGTGTAGAAGGAGGTATTCCTATGGCTAGTGCTTTGCATTTGGTCATATTTGAAACCAGAAGCCGCTGAGTATACACCTAGAAGCTTCATAAGATTGGGCAATGAAGTCAATGGCCTTGTCAAAGACAGCAGGACGTCATCCGCAAATAGGTCTAGTTTGTATTCTTGGTCTCCTACCGAGATACCAGAGACATTCGGGTCAGCTCATAATGCTTTAGCAAGAGGCTCCATAACTAATGCAAATAACATCGGCGAAAGAGGACACCCCTGATGCGTACCTCTAGTCAGGGAAAACATTGAGGAGTTACCCCCATTAACTTGAACATAAGCCCGGGGTGAGTCGTATAGGGCCTGGATCCGTCCTCTAAAGTCAGGGCCAAACCCCATAGCTGCCAACACCCGAAACATAAACGGCCAATGTACACAGTCAAAAGCCTTTTCGGCATCCAGACCTACAAGACAGATCGGGAGCATGTCTGAGCGGGAGATGTGACGCAGGTTAATCATACGTCGAACATTATCCATAGCCTGTCTATGGGGGACAAAGCCCACCTGGTCTAAGTGTATCAGATCCAGTAGCACCTCAGCTAATCTGTTGGAAAGTACCTTAGCTAGTATCTTAACATCAGCATTTAGTATAGAAATGGGCCTGTAGGAGGCACATTCAGATTTATCTTTACTGGGCTTCGGTATCACCGCAATCCATGCATCCATCATGGTTGAAAAGCCACGACCTGGTTGAAAAGATCTGCCAGCAGAGGGGCCAGCACTCCCGCAAAAAGGTTTATAAAATTCGTTGGGCAGGCCATCCAGACCAGGAGACTTCCCCGCAGGGAGCTCTTTGATAACCCTGCGTACCCTGTCAACCAGAATAGGTCTTTCCAAAGCCGAGATTTGATCCTCAGATAGATAAGAAGGTGGGTGGGACAACAAAAAGTCCTCAATCGCCTCTGGCCTAATAGACAGATCTGCTGTATACAGGGACTGATAGAACTCCTGAAAGCGCTGACGAGCCTGCGATGATTTAGTTAAGTAAGAACCATGACCATCATTCACCTTAAGGATCGAATGATCTATTCTTTGGTGGCGCAGTCTAAGGGCTAGGGTCCGCCCAGGTTTGTTACTCTGCACATAGTGAGTCTGTTGTTGCTGACCTCTATAGAATTGTAGCTGATCAGAGTATATTTGGTCCAAACGTAATCTGAGAGATTGAATATCACGCAATACAGAAACAGAACAAGTAGATTTGTGTTGCTGCTGCAACAGCTCCAACTATGAAAGACAGCTGTCCACTTCCTTTCGCTGACCACGGGCACGAACACTAGCCTTCTTTAAAAAATAGCCTCTGGTAACAGCATTAAGTGCATCCCAGATGACACCAAAGGAAGGGCCCGAGTTCAAGTTTAATTCCAAATATTCACTAAGTACAGCTCTATAGTCCTGTAGGACCTCATCCTCACGTAACAAGCTAGTATTTAAAGACCATCTCCTGTCACCACCTTCCTCACCGGTCGATGGAACCTGGGCACATATAGGCACCTGGTCAGCGATCGCTATAGGACTCATATCTGTTGCAATCCCTGCCTTCATCAGAGAAATATCAACCAGGACATGGTCAATTCGCGAGTAAGTGTCGTGAGTGTAGGAGTAAAAAGAATAATTACGACCCGTCGGGCGGGCCACTCTCCATGAGTCACTGACTCCAATATCCCGAGCAAGGCCTGCCAGTGCCCTGGAAACTCTAACGTCAGCTGAAGACACTCCGTCTGATTTATCCAGGGTAGGATGAAATGTAGCCTCCCACCACTACTTTACCTTGCAGGCTGGACAAGAGTACTCTACCAAATCTGCTAAAAAAAACTCTCTTGGGAATCATTGGGTGCATATACTAAGGACAACGTAAAAGTCACATTGTCCACAGTCAAATTCAAAATCAAACATCTACCACTAGGATCTCTCTTGGTGCCTGCAACCTGTATCTGAAAGTGAAGCAAGATAGCAACTCCACGTTTCTTGGAAGCATCAACAGCAGAGGCACAGAAAACATGTGGTTAAGAAGGATGTGACAAAAGCTTCTCATGCTTCCTTCTAAAATGCGTTTCCTGCAGGAAGACCACATGTGGTCGAAGGTGCAAGAGCTCTTTAAACAGTTTTTGGCATTTTTGAGGCGAATTCAAGACCTTGATATTATAAGACAAAAACTTTAAGTCGCCAACCATACACTTGGTGAGACAAGCAAAAGAGCCAAGTGCAAAGCTGTCAGCCCAATAACTCCTGACACAAGGATAGGTACAAACCCCTCCAACTCAAATAAAACCTCCCTCCTGTCACTGCCCCAACACCCCCACCCACCATACACTACCAGGCAGCAGTAAACTAGTACCACTGTCTGGGAACATTGGAGGAAGGACCCTGCCATAACCAGAACACCACCCGAACCGCTCCCAGCTCCCCCAAACACATGCATACTCACCCACCCAGCTCAAAACTGTCCACTCAAGAAAATAGAGAGCAAATAGAAGGGAGAAAAAGAGAGAAAAAAAATTTCCCTACACTCCCATCTCTCCCTCCCTCCATATCCAGGCACACGTCCCCCTATTCAAACCTCCAACCCATTATCTAGCTATCAGTCATACACAACAGGTACACAGCATATATGTATCAAGGTAATGCTCATAAACTCTAAGCAAAAGCATGCAACCAGTCCAAACAAATACTTCAAGTAGCTGCCTGGGCATTCTTAGTCTTGCTGGTAACTCGCTTCCATTTTTGAAGCTTGGCCCTTGCAGTGGTAATCAGGTCAACCGCTGGAACTTCATTGGTCGTCAATCCAGCACCATGCAAAATCTTCCAGACATCAGAGAGGAGACAAATCATATGTAACTTGCCCCTTACTGTAAAACAGAGTGCGAAGGTGAAAGCCCAGCAAGATGGGATCTTATTCTTGACCAGGACGTCCAGCGCAGATTTCATTGTGCGCCTCTGAGTCAGGGTAAATTGAGATAAGTCTTGATACACCGTAACTTTGGCCTCGTTATATTCCACAAAAAGTACCTGGCGAGCCCGCTGCAACACTTGCTCTTTAACCAGAAAGGAGGCAAAGCAAACAACAATATCGCGGGGACGGTTCTCCGCTGGATTTCCCAGGGCCCTGTGCCCTTTCAATCGCTATGTCCTCTGTCCCCAGCAGTTTTCCACACACCGATCTTACAATAATGGCTACGTCCTCTTTGTCTCCCGATTCAGGAACCCCGCGTAGGCGGAGGTTGTTCCGACGCCCATGATTTTCCAAGTCGTCTACTTTGTGTTGCAGATCTTCATACTAAGCCAGGAGCTTTGTTAAGCCAGCATCTGCACCATTCAGCTGCTCGTCATGGTCATCCACACGAGCCTCCAGGTCCTCCACGCGACGCTCGCACAAGTCCACACTTAGAATGTCCATTTGCTCCAGAATTTCCTCCTTAGATGATTTTATCTCGTCTCGGATTTCAGTAAGACACTTTGTTAAATCTTTAGAAAGACCCCGAGTAGAAGGCACTGTGCAAGCATCCGTTAAGGACATGGCCGAATCAGAATCTGAGTGCGAGAGGCATGCAGATGAAACATGGCATCGCGGGGCCTTACCGGCTTGCCTGGCAGGTTGACACTCATTTTCTTTGCGAGCCACCAACATGGCCACCTATCGACAGGCTAAATCCGCTCTCTAGATTGGCGGTGTGCACCGAAGGGGAGATATCGCAAAATCAGGGCGGATGATCACTGATGTAGCTTATTGGCAGTGAGAACGTTCCAGATTTATGAGTTCAGGCGGCCATCTAGGTCCATGACGTCACTTCCTCCAACTGCGTTAACATTTTTAACAATAATTAAGCATTTAGCGCGTTAACTGTGTTAAATGTACAGCCCTACTTACTACATACCTCCCAAGGATAAAGCACCTACACACTTAAACTGACCTTTGATGGAGGTTTGTGGTGGTGGTGGTGGGGGGGGGGGGGGGGGGGGGACGGACATGACATGACATGTTTTCTAGGACAGGGCTCACAATGTTCCAATCAATTACGTCTTAGTTGCAACCCGGATTTCCCAACAGGTACTAATCAAAAAAAACTTTGAAAGATGGGCCAAGGACGGGCTTACCCTCTTAGAACATATTTATTACATTTGTATCCCACATTTTCCCACCTATTTGCACACTCAATGTGGCTTACACAGTACCGGAGAGGCTTTGAAGTCTCCGGTGGATAAATACAAGGTAATGTTGTGATAGGATAGAGTTCATGTAGTACTGTCAGATTAGGGAGTCATACAACGGAAGAGTTGAGTAATGTCCATTACGTACTTGAGTTTTGTTGTGTAGCAGAGTTCAGGCATTTAAGTAGGGTCGGTAGGGTATGCCTTTTGGAACAGGTTAGTCTTTAGTGATTTCCGGAAGCTTAGGTAGTTGTACGTCATTTTCAAGGCTTTTGGTAATGCATTCCATAATTGCGTGCTTATGTAGGAGAAACTGCATGCGTAGGTTGGTATGTATTTAAGACCTTTGCAGCTGAAATGTTCGTGTTGATTCGGATTTGTTTCTGGTTGGTAAGTCTATCAGGTCTGTCATGTATCTCGGGGCTTCACTGTAGATGATTTTGTGAACCAGGGTGCAGATTTTGAAAGCAATGCGTTCTTTGATTGGGAGCCAGTGTAGCTTTTCGCGGAGGGGTTTTGCGCTTTCAAATTGCGTTTTTCCAAATATAAGCCTAGCTGCCGTGTTTTGTGCAGTATGAAGTTTCTTTAAGGTTTGTTCTTTGCATCCCGCATAGACTCCATTGCAGTAGGAATAAGGAAAGGAAGTTATGGAGGTTCCCCTAATTACAACAAAGATGCTTGGTTCAACTGTGTGATCAATTTGTGTGTTTCTAACTGGCTAATATCAAGTCTTTCAGAGTGAGGGGAACTATATGGTCAGAAAATGAGTCTTTTTTGAGGTAGAGATACCGAGATGCACATTGGTCTTGAGACTCCATAAGGCCCTCTTGAAAGAAGTATACAGCACTAAATGAAGAGGTAGAGACATAGGCGTCGACTCCGTGGGTGCTGTGGGTGCTCGAGCACCCACAATATTTGACCCGCCAGAAGTCCCGGAACGGACGTTCCCAGCCCCCCTCCCTCCCTCTCTGTCCTCCGAGTGCTAGCCCGACCTCTTCTACCAGTCCTTTGCCTGCTCCTTGCCTTCCTGCGTGCCGCCCAGAATTTAAAAGTTCTTACCTCGGGGTCTGGTGGCAGCAGTGAAAGGCGAGCAGACACGGCGCTTCAGCCTGCCTTCCCTTCTCTCTCAGCTCTGCCTCTGGTCCCGCCCTCATTTCCTGTTTCCACAAGGGCGGGGCCAGAGGCAGAGCTGAGAGAGAAGGGACCCCGAGGTAAGAACTTTAAAATTCTGGGCGGTACGCAGGAAGGCGAGGGGCAAGCAGAGGACTGGGAGAAGAGGGCGGGCAGCGCAGGTCGGGCTAACACTCAGAGGAGAGGGAGGGAGGGGGGCCTGGAACTCGGAGGAGAGGGAGGGAGGAGGGGGGCCTGGAACTCAGAGGAGAGGGAGGGAGGGGGCCTGGAACTCGGAGGAGAGGGAGGGAGGGGGCCTGGAACTCGGAGGAGGGAGAGAGGGGGGCCTAGAACTCGGAAGAGGGGGGGAGTGAGGGAGGGGGGCCTGGGATGAGAGGGAGGGGGAGGGAGGGGGGCCTGGGATGAGAGGGAGGGGGAGGGAGGGGGCAGGCTGGAACTCGGAGGAGAGGGGGGCCAGGAACGGAGGAGAGGGGGGATGGAACTTGGAGGAGAGGGAGGCGGAGAGGGGGGGAATGCACCACCTGTAAAAAAAAAAAAAATACAGCACCCTCAATCATTTTGAAAAGTTAGCTCCTATGGGTAGAGATAATAGGCATCTCAAAGACCTGGTAGAAGGAGGACAATCAATGGGACACTGTGTTATCAGGGAACAAGTTATACTGTAATGATAGAGTGGATCAAATTAGAGGGGGGTGGGGTTGCACTATATATTAAGGAGGAAATAGAGTCAAACAAAATAAATATTCTACATGAAACAGATAGCAATGTGGAATATTTGTGGATAGAAATTCCGTGAGTGAAGGGAAAGGGTACTCGTGGGACTGTACTACCCTCAGCCAGGACAGAATGAACAGACAGATGAACAAATATTTACAGAAATTAGGAAAGCTGGTAAATTGAGCAACATTATAATAATGGGCGATTTGAATTACCCCAATATTGACTGGATAAATGCTACATCACAGAGCACTAGGGAGGTAAAATTCTTAGATGTAATAAATGACAAGGGGAGCTATTTTAGATCTAGTCCTTAGTGGAATGCAGGGCATGGCACAAGAGGTAACGGTGTTGGATCCACTGGGAAACAGTGACCATAATATGGTCAAATTTGAGCTGATATCTGGAGCGAAGTCACTAAAGAAATCTACTGTACCAGCATTCTATTTCGAAAGAGTGACTATGACAAAATAAGGAAAATGGTTCTTTTTAATCATTTCCCTAATTTTGTCATAGTCACCCTTTTGAAAATTGTACCCTTAGTACCCTTTCAGATTCAAGAGTCAGACGCAAAGGTTGGGACTTTAAATCAGGCATGGATGTTGTATAAAAATACCATCATGCAAGCCCAGATCAGATGTATTCCACATATTAACAAGAAGAGCAAATGACAACCAGCGTGGTTACAACATAAGAACATAACAAACATAAGAACATAAAAGTAGTCATGCTGGATCAGACCAATGGTCCATCTAGCCCAGTATCCTTTTTCCAACAGTGGCCAAGCCAGGACACAGATATCTGGCAAAAACCCAAATCATGGCAACATTCCATGCTACAAATCCCAGGACAAGCAGTTGCTTCCACATGTCTGTCTCAATAGCAGACTATGAGCTTTTCCTACAGGAACTTGTCCAAACCATTTTTAAACCCAGATATGCTAATAGCTGTTACCACATCCTCCGACAAAGCGTTCCAGAGCTTAACTATTTGTTGAGTGAAAAAATATTTCCTCCTATTTGTTTTAAAAGTATTTCCATGTAACTTCTTTGAGTGTCCCCTAGTCTTTATATTTTTGGAACGAGTAAAAAATCGATTTACTTCTACTCATTCTACACCACTCAGGATTTTGTAGACCTCAATCATATCTCGCCTCATCCATCTCTATACCAAGCTGAAGAGCCCTAACCTCTTTAGCCTTTCCTCATATGAAAGGAGTTCCATCCCCTTTATCATTTTGGTCTTCTTTGAACCTTTTCTAATTCCTTTATCTTTTTTTAGATACGACGACCAGAACTGAACACAGTACTCAAGGTGTGGTCGCACATAGAGCAATACAGAGGCAATATAGTATTTTCAGTCTTATTCATCATCCCTTTCCTAATAATTCCTAGCATCCTGTTTGCTTTTTTGGCTGCCGATGCACACTGAGCAGATTTCAGTGTATTATCTATGACGACACCCAGATCTTCTTCTTGAGTGCTGACCCCCAAGGTGGACCCTAGCATCAGGTAACTATGATTTGGATTATTCTTTCCAATGTGTATCACCTTTCATTTGTCCACATTAAATTTCATCTGCCATTTGGATGCCCAGTCTTCCAATTTCCTACGGTCTACCTGCAATACTTCACAGTCCGCTCATGTTGTAACAACCTTGAATAGTTTTGTGTCATCTGCAAATTTAATCACCTCACTCACCGCTCCAATTTACATATCATTTATAAATATGTTAAATAGCACCAATCCCAGTACTGATCCCTGTGGCAATTTAATGACATGTTTATAAAAAACCCTTAGGGCCCTAATTGCTGAAGGGCAGTGAAATTTTCTAGTTACAGTACATTAATTGCTAAAATATACCAGTCGCAAATGTAAACCCTCTATGTTGGGGACGTTCTCAGTTAATACAATGTCATTGCTGCATGTTAACTGCATTGCAGTCATTGAGGCGGCATTAACTGCCTCATTATCTGCCATGTTAGCAATTAACCTGCGGCAACTACCTCTATATTAACTGTAAAGTGCAGTCTCTCTCCATCCTGTTCTCCGTTAACTGTTAATGTGACGTGAAGGAGGCTATGAGAGCCAAAAAAGCATCCTTCAAAGAATGGAAAAAAAGATCCGAAAGAAGAAAATAAGGAGCAACACAAGCGGAATCAAGCTAGATACAAATAAAGAAGGCTAAAAGAGAATATGAAGAAAAACTTGCTAAGGAGACAAAAAAACTCATAGTAACACTTTTTTCAGGTACATCAGAAGCAGAAAGCTAATGAGAGAATCTATGGGAAAATTAGATCAAGAAAGAGCAAAAGGGTCATTCAGGGAGAACAAGGCCATAGAGGAGATATTGAACAAATTCTTTGGTTCAATCTTTAAGGAAGAAGATGTAAGAGATCTACCTATACCGGAAATGGTTTTCAAGAGTGACAATGTGGAGGAACTGAAAGAAATCTCGGTGAACCTGGAAGATGTAATGAGCCAAATTGACAAGTTAAAGAGTGATAAATCACCTGGACCAGATGGCATACACCCCAGGGTACTGAAAGAATTCAAACATAAAATTGCTGATCTGTTGTTAATGATCTGTAACCCATCATTTAAATCATCCATCTGATAGGTACGGGCGGAGAGAGGGATCTTGGGGTGATAGTATCTGAGGATTTGAAGGCGACGAAACAGTGTGACAAGGCGGTGGCCCTAGCTAGAAGGTTGTTAGGCTGTATAGAGAGAGGTGTGACCAGCAGAAGAAAGGGGGTGTTGATGCCCCTGTATAAGTCGTTGGTGAGGCCCCACCTGGAGTATTGTGTTCAGTTTTGGAGGCCGTATCTTGTTAAGGATGTAAAAAGAATTGAAGCGGTGCAAAGAAAAGCTACGAGAATGGTATGGGATTTGCGTTACAAGACGTATGAGGAGAGACTTGCTGAACTAAACATGTATACTCTGGAGGAAAGGAGAAACAGGGGTGATATGATACAGACGTTCAAATATTTGAAAGGTATTAATCCGCAAACTAACCTTTTCCGGAGATGGGAAGGTGGTAGAACGAGAGGACATGAAATGAGATTGAAGGGGGGCAGACTCAAGAAAAATGTCAGGAAGTATTTTTTCACGGAGAGAGTAGTGGATGCTTGGAATGCCCTCCCGCGGGAGGTGGTGGAAATGAAAACGGTAACGGAATTCAAACATGCGTGGGATAAGCATAAAGGAATCCTGTGCCGAAGGAATGGATCCTCAGGAGCTTAGTCAAGATCGGGAGGCGGGGCTGGTGGTTGGGAGGCGGGGATAGTGCTGGGCAGACTTATACGGTCTGTGCCAGAGCCGGTGGTTGGGTTGGGAGGTGAGGATAGTGCTGGGCAGACTTATATACGGTCTGTGCCAGAGCCGGTGGTTGGGAGGCGGGGATAGTGCTAGGCAGACTTATACGGTCTGTGCCCTGAAGAGCACAGGTACAAATCAAAGTAGGGTATACACAAAAAGCAGCAAATATGAGTTATCTTGTTGGGCAGACTGGATGGACCGTGCAGGTCTTTTTCTGCTGTCATCTACTATGTTACTATGTTACCTGAAGACTGGAGTACGGCCAACTTAAAGCCGATTTTTTTAAAGGGTTCCAGGGGTGATCTGGGAAATTACAGACCAGTAAGCCTGATTTCAGTGCCGGGGAAAATAGTGGAAACTATTAAAAAGAATAAAATTGCAGAACACATAGATGGACATGGTTTAATGTGATAGTCAGCATAGGTTCAGCCAAGAGAAGTCTTTCCTCACCATTTTGCTTAAATTCTTTGAAGGCGTAAACAAACACGTGGATAAAGGTGGACCAGTTGATGTAGTGTATCTGGATTTTCAGAAAGCTTTTGACAAATTTCCTCATGAGAAGTTCTGAGAGAAGAGGACATCTCTGTGGGTAAGTGACATTATTTTATTCTGAGCTTGGTAACAAGATTAGGGTTTAAAAGAGGAATTGTAGCATATTGATAAACACAGAATTTTAATATAAATTTTTTAAAAAGCAAGCAAACTTTATTAGCTAGTCTCCATACCATTTTCCCCGTAGTTTTAAAACTTGAAGTTTCTGCCATAGCTTAAAGATTAGGGTTAAAAGAGGAATTGTAGGACATTGATAAAACAAAGTTAGAATTTAAAAATAAAAAAAAGCAAGCAAACTTTATTAGCTAGTCTCCATACCTTTCTCCCCATAGTTTTAAAACTCAAAGTTTCTGCCACAGCTTAAAGATTAGGGTTTAAAAGAGGAATTGTAGGATATTGATAAACACAGAATGTTAAAGTAAAAAATAAAGCAATAAAAATAAAGCTAGTCTCCATACCCTTTTTTCCAATAATTTTAAAACTTGAAGTTTCGCCCGCCCCAACTCCCACTCACCCCTAGCTCAATTCTTCATTTAGTGTCATTATTCTAATTAAGACAAAAGGGGAATTTTCAATTTTCATTAGAGTTTTAATTACATTTAGTTTCTAAGAAGCAAACCCTAAATAACATAGTAACATAGTAAATAGTAACATAGTAAACATACTCCTCGCCCTATTGGCCGCGGTGGTGGTGTTCGTCTACTACTCTCACCCTCTTCCAAATTTCAATCTCTTCTGCCACCTCAGTCTCTCTGTTTCTCTTCTTTTGAAGTTCACTCCGTCCGTCTATTCACTCCTCTGCCTCTTCGAATAGCAGTTATTTATCGACCCCTGATAAATCCCTTTTATCCTTTCTCAGCAACTTTGACGCTTGGCTTTCCTTCTTTCACGATACTTCCTCCCCCTCCCTCATCCTTGGCGACTTTAACATTCATGCCAATGATCCCTCCAACTCTTACATCTCCCAGTTCCTCACTTTAACATCCTCCTTCAATTTTAAACTATGCTCCACTTCCCCTACGCACAAAACAGTCACTGTCTTGATCTTATCTTCCCCTATAACTGCTCTCCCTCCAATTCCTTTACTTCAAATCTTCCCCTCTCTGACCATCATCTAATAACCTTCACTCTTAAACTTCCTCCTGCCCAATCGCATCCAATCTTAACCAATTTATCTAGGCATCTCCAGGCCATTGACCCTACTACCCTATCCTCCAAAGTCTCGAACCTCTTCTCTACCACTACACCATCCAAATCTGTCAATGATGCCGTCTCTTCCTACAATACTATTCTATCCTCTGCCTTAGACACTCTTGCACCTCTCATGCCCCGTCCTATAAAACGTACCAAACCCCAGCCCGGGCTAACCCCTAAAATCCACTACCTACGTTCCTGTACCCGTTCCGCTGAACGTCTCTGGCTGAAATCTCATGCCCTTTCTGACTTCTCACGCTTCAAGTTCATGTTAACCTCCTTCCAATCTGCTCCCTTGCTTGCCAAACAAGGCTACTACATCCAGCTGACTAATTCTCTCGGCTCAAGTCCTCGACTTCTATTCGCCACACTAAACTCTCTCCTTAAAGTGCCTCCACCCCCAACTCCCCCCTCACTTTCTCCCCAGACCCTAGCTGAGTTCTTCTACGACAAGGTTCAGAAGATTAATCTTGAATTCTCTACCAAACCATCCCCACCTCTCCTTCCCCCTGTCGCTCCCCTTGTCCGTTCCCCTATTTCCTCAACCCCTCCGTCCCTTTCCTCCTTTCCTGAGGTCACTGATGAAGAAACATCATATCTTCTCTCCTCCTCAAAATGAACTACCTGTTCCTCTGATCCCATTCCTACCCACCTTCATAACACCATCTCTCCTACTCTCACCCCTTTTATCTGTCATATCCTCAATCTCTTTCTTTCCACTGCGACCATTCCTGATGCCTTCAAACATGCTGTGGTCACACCGCTCCTGAAGAAGCCTTCGCTTGACCCTACCTGTCCTTCCAACTATCGACCCATCTCCCTCCTCCCCTTCCTTTCCAAGTTACTTGAACGTCGTTCACCGCCGCTGTCTTGACTTTCTCTCATCTCATGCTGTTCTTGACCCACTCCAATCTGCCTTTCGCCCTCTTCACTCAACTGAAACTGCACTTGCAAAAGTTTCCAACGACCTGTTCCTGGCCAAATCCAAAGGTCTCCATTCTATCCTCATCCTTCTCAATCTATCCTCCGCTTTTGACACTGTTGATCACAGCCTACTTTTTGATACGCTGTCTTCAGTTGGATTCCAGGGCTCTGTTCTTTCCTGGTTCTCCACCTACCTCTCGCTTTGCACCTTTAGTGTACACTCTGGTGGATCCTCTTCCACTTCTATCCCTCTTCCAATCGGTGTACCTCAGGGTTCTGTTCTCGGTCCTCTCCTATTCTCCATCTACACACTTCTTCCCTCGGCTCTCTGATATCTTCCCATGGCTTTCAATACCATCTCTATGCTGATGACTCCCAAATTTACCTCTCTACTCCTGAAATCTCAACCAGCATCCAGACCAAGGTTTCAGCCTGCCTATCTGATATTGCTGCCTGGATGTCTCAACGTCATCTAAAACTTAACATGGCCAAAACCGAGCTTCTCATCTTTCCTTCTAAACCTACCTCTCCTCTCCCCTCTTTCTCTATTCCTGTGGATGGCACTCTCATTCTCCCTGTCTCATCAGCTCGTAACCTTGGGGTCATCTTTGACTCCTCTCTCTCCTTCTCTGCCCATATTCAACAGATTGCCAAAACCTGTCGTTTCTTTCTCTATAACATTAGCAAAATCCGTCCCTTCATCTCTGAGCACTCTGCCAGAACCCTTATCCACACTCTTATCACCTCTCGTCTTGATTATTGTAACCTGCTTCTCACCGGTCTCCCTCTTAGCCATCTCCCTCCTCTTCAATCAGTCTAAAACTCTGCTGCGCGACTCATCTTCCGCAAAAGTCGCTATGCTCACATTAGCCCTCTCCTTAAGTCATTTCACTGGCTCCCTATCCATTTCCATAATTAGTTCAAGCTTCTCTTATTGACCTATAAGTGTATTCACTCTGCCGCTCCCCAGTACCTCTCCACTCTCGTCTCTCCCTACACCCCCTCTCGGGTACTCCGCTCTATAGATAAATCTCTCTTATCTGTCCCCTTCTCCTCGACTGCTAATTCTAGACTCCGTTCCTTTTGTCTTGCTGCACCTCACGCCTGGAATAGACTTCCCGAGCCTGTGTATCTAGCCCCGTCCTTGGCTATTTTCAAGTCTAAACTTAAAGCCCACCTCTTTACCATTGCTTTTGACCCCTAACCACTACTCACTTGCCCTGTCCTTTATCCTCACCTATTTATTCCCTTACCCTTAATCGTTCTGTCTGTTTGCCTGTCTTATCTAGATTGTAAGCTCTTTGAGCAGGGACTGACTTTTTGTGTATGGTGTACAGCGCTGCGTATGCCTTGTAGCGCTATAGAAATGATAAATAGTAGTAGTAGTAGTAGTAAATGACGGAAGATTAAAGGCCTGTATGGTCCATCTTGTCTGCCCAACAAGATAAACTCATTTTACACCCTCTTCTTGTATCTATTTTTTCTAAGATGCTATTAAATGATAAATTACACCAGTCATAAGGATCATTATTTTCATCTGATATTCCTAGTATCTTAAGAAGTTTTAAACAACTCTATAATTGAGTGTCACATGTATGATTATCTCCCATCTGGTGAGATATCATATGTGTGTGCTCAATGCAAAGAGCTCCTAGCTCTCAGAGAACGAGTCCGTTCTCTTGAGGACAGAGTAGCAGACTTGGAGGAGGTACATACAGGAGGCCTACAGGGACGCTGTAGAGAAGTCCTATCTCCAATCTGGCAGCCCCTGTGCTGCCTTGGAGGAGGGAGCCCTTCTGAAAGGAGAGAATCACCCTGGTGCAGCTGGAAGTAATCCTGTAGACAGGACCAATACACCAGGGAATGCAATATCCTCTCGCATCGAGGATGTGTCTCCAGGAGCTAATGCCCAGGTGGGAAGGTTTAGGACGGCTGTTGTAGTGGGCGATTCGATTATTCTGCATTAGATAGCTGGATGGCTGGTGGACGTGAATATTGTCTAGTCACTTGCCTGCCTGGTGTAAAGGTGGTGGACCTCACGCATCACCTAGATAGGATTTTAGATAGCGCTGGTGAGGAGCCAGCTGTCTTGGTACATGTGGGTACCAATGACACAGGAAAATGTGAGAGAGAGGTTCTGAAAGCCAAATTTAGGCTCTTAAGTAGAAAGCTCAAATCAAGAATCTCTAGGATTGCATTTTCTGAAGTGCTATCTGTTCTATGCACAGGGCCCAAGAGACAGGCAGAGCCCCAGAGTCTCAAAGAGTGGATGAGACAATGGTGTAGGGAGGAGGGTTTTAAATTTGTTAGGAACTGGGCAACATTCTGGGGAAGAGGGAGCCTATTCCAGAATTATGGGCTCTACCTTAACCAGGGTGGGATAAAGGCTGCTGGAATCGGCATTTAAACAGGAGAAAGAGCAGCTTTTAAACTAGAAACTGGGGGCTGACAGTCGCTCAAAAATGCATGGTTCGGAATAAGGTATCTTTCAAAGATTTCACCAAAACAGGAAAGATAGGGTATCCCGATAGTGAGGTTGCAAAAGAGACCATAGTAGGATCAGGTGTCCTTAAATAAAAATCAAACAAAAGATTGCAAATTAATACTGTCAAGTACTGAGCATGATGTAAATAGGAACAACAAACACAGTTTGAAATGTCTATATGCAAATTCCAGAAGCCTAAGAAAAAAGATGGGAGAGTTAGAGTATATTGCACTAAATGAAAAATTAGATATAATAAGCATCTTTGAGACATGGTGGAAGGAGGATAACCAGTGGGACACTGTCATACCTGGGGTACAAATTATATCGTAGTGATAGGGTGTATTGAATTGGTGGAGAGGTAGCATTGTATGTTAAGGAGAGCCTTGAATCAAATAGATTGAAAATTCTGCAGGAAACAAAACACTTCTTCGAATCCCTATGGATTGAAATTCCATACGTAAAGGGGAAAAAGATAGTGATAGGAATGTACTACCGTCCACCTGGCCAGGATGAACAGACAGATGTAGAAATGTTATTAGAAATTAGGGAGGCTAACAAACTGGTCAACACAATGATAAAGTGAATGATACATACCTGTAGCAGGTGTTCTCCGAGGACAGCAGGCTGATTGTTCTCACGACTGGGTGACGTCCGCGGCAGCCCCCACCAACCGGAAAGAAGCTTCGCGGGACGGTCGGCACGCAGGGCACGCCCACCGCGCATGCGCGGCCGTCTTCCCGCCCGTGCGCGACCGCTCCCGCCAGTTGAATGACTAGCAAAAGATGAAACACACAACTCCAAAGGGGAGGAGGGAGGGTAGGTGAGAACAATCAGCCTGCTGTCCTCGGAGAACACCTGCTACAGGTATGTATCATTCACTTTCTCCGAGGACAAGCAGGCTGCTTGTTCTCACGACTGGGGTATCCCTAGCTCTCAGGCTCACTCAAAACAATAACCCAGGTCAATTGAACCTCGCAACGGCGAGGGTACAACAGAAATTGACCTACGAAGAACAACTAACTGAGAGTGCAGCCTGACCAGAATAAGTTCGGGTCCTGGAGGGTGGAGTTGGATTTACACCCCAAACAGATTCTGCAGCACCGACTGCCCGAACCGACTGTCGCGTCGGGTATCCTGCTGGAGGCAGTAATGAGATGTGAATGTGTGGACAGATGACCACGTCGCAGCTTTGCAAATTTCTTCAATAGTGGCTGACTTCAGGTGGGCCACTGACGCTGCCATGGCTCTAACACTATGAGCCGTGACATGACCCTCAAGAGCCAGCCCAGCCTGGGCGTAAGTGAAGGAAATGCAATCTGCTAGCCAATTGGAGATGGTGCGTTTCCCGACAGCGACCCCTAGCCTGTTAGGGTCGAAAGAAATAAACAATTGGGCGGACTGTCTGTTGGGCTGTGTCCGCTCCAAGTAGAAGGCCAATGCTCTCTTGCAGTCCAATGTGTGCAACTGACGTTCAGCAGGGCGGGTATGCGGCCTGGGGAAGAATGTTGGCAAGACAATTGACTGGTTAAGATGGAACTCCGACACCACCTTCGGCAGGAACTTTGGGTGGGTGCGGAGCACTACTCTGTTGTGATGAAATTTGGTATATGGAGCATGAGCTACTAGGGCTTGAAGCTCACTGACCCTACGAGCGGAAGTAACTGCCACCAAGAAAATGACCTTCCAGGTCAAGTACTTCAGATGGCAGGTATTCAGTGGCTCAAAAGGAGGTTTCATCAGCTGGGTGAGGACGACGTTGAGATCCCATGACACAGTAGGAGGCTTGATAGGGGGCTTTGACAAAAGCAAGCCTCTCATGAATCGAACGACTAAAGGCTGTCCAGAGATGGCTTTACCTTCCACACGATAATGGTAAGCACTAATCGCACTAAGGTGATTCCTTACTGAGTTGGTCTTGAGGCCAGACTCTGATAAGTGCAGAAGGTATTCAAGCAGGTTCTGTGCAGGGCAAGAACGAGGTTCTAGGGCCTTGCTCTCACACCACACGACAAACCTCCTCCACTTGAAAAAGTAACTCTTTTTAGTGGAATCCTTCCTAGAGGCAAGCAAGACCCGGGAGACACCCTCAGGCAGGCCCAACGCAGCGAAGTCTACGCCCTCAACATCCAGGCCGTGAGAGCCAGGGATGGAAGGTTGGGGTGCAGCAACGCTCCGTCGTTCTGCGAGATGAGAGTCGGAGAACACTCCAATCTCCACGGTTCTTCGGAGGACAACTCCAGAAGAAGAGGGAACCAGATCTGACGGGGCCAAAAGGGCGCTATCAGAATCATGGTGCCGCGGTCTTGCTTGAGCTTCAGTAAGGTCTTCCCCACCAAAGGTATGGGAGGATAAGCATACAGGAGGCCGGTCCCTCAATGGAGGAGAAAGGCATCCGACGCTAGTCTGCCGTGTGCCTGAAGTCTGGAACAGAACAGAGGCAGCTTGTGATTGGTCTGAGAGGCGAAAAGGTCCACCGAGGGAGTGCCCCACTCTCGGAAGATCTTGCGTACCACTCTGGCATGGAGCGACCACTCGTGCGGTTGCATGACTCTGCTCAGTCTGTCGGCCAGACTGTTGTTTACGCCTGCCAGGTACGTGGCTTGGAGGAGCATGCCAAACCGGCACGCCCAACGCCACAGCCCGACGGATTCCTGACCCAGGGGGCGAGATCCGGTGCCCCCCTGCTTGTTGACGTAATACATTGCAACCTGATTGTCTGTCCGAATTTGGATAATTTGGCAGGACAGCCGATCTCTGAAAGCCTTCAGTGCGTTCCAGATCGCTCGGAGCTCCAGGAGGTTGATCTGCAGATCCTTTTCCTGGAGGGACCACAGACCCTGGGTGTGAAGCCCATCGACATGAGCTCCCCACCCCAGGCGAGATGCATCCGTCGTCAGCACTTTCGTGGGCTGTGGAATTTGGAATGGACGTCCCAGGGTCAAATTGGTCCGGATGGTCCACCAGAGCAGTGAAGTGCGGCAACTGGTGGAGAGGCGGATGACATCTTCTAGATTCCCGGTGGCTTGGAACCACTGGGAAGCTAGGGTCCATTGAGCAGATCTCATGTGAAGACGAGCCATGGGAGTCACATGAACTGTGGAGGCCATATGACCCAGAAGTCTCAACATCTGCCGAGCTGTGATCCGCTGAGACGCTCTGGTCTGCGAAGCCAGGGCCAGGAGATTGGTGGCCCTCGCTTCGGGAAGGTAGGCCTGAGCCGTCTGGGTATTCAGCAGAGCTCCTATGAATTCCAGAGACTGGGTTGGCTGGAGATGGGACTTTGGGTAATTTATCACAAACCCCAGCAGCTCCAGAAGTTGAATAGTGCACTGCATGGACCGGAGGGCTCCTGCCTCCGAGGTGTTCTTGACCAGCCAATCGTCGAGATATGGGAACACGTGCACTCCCAGCTTTCGTAGGTAGGCCGCTACCACCACGAGGCACTTGGTAAACACTCGTGGGGCAGAGGCGAGCCCAAAGGGCAGCACACAATACTGAAAGTGCCGTGCGCCCAGGGGGAATCTGAGATACTGTCTGTGAGCTGGCAGTATCGGTATGTGAGTATAGGCGTCCTTTAAATCCAGGGAACATAGCCAATCGTTTTCCTGAATCATTGGCAGAAGGGTGCCCAAGGAAAGCATCCTGAACTTTTCTTTGACCAGGAATTTGTTCAGGCCTCTCAGGTCTAGGATGGGACGCATCCCCCCTGTTTTCTTTTCCACAAGGAAGTACCTGGAATAGAATCCCTGCCCTTCCTGCCCGGGTGGTACGGGCTCGACCGCATTGGCGCTGAGAAGGGCGGAGAGTTCCTCTGCAAGTACCTGCTTGTGGCGGGAGCTGAAAGACTGAGCTCCCGGAGGGCAATTTGGAGGCAGGGAGGCCAAATTCAGGGCGTATCCCCACCGCACTATTTGGAGAACCCACTGGTCGGAGGTTATGAGAGGCCACCTTTGGTGAAAAAATTTTAACCTCCCTCCGACCGGCAGATCGTCCGGTACGGACACTTGTAGGGCGGCTATGTTCCCATGGATCCAGTCAAAAGCCCGTCCCTGGCTTTTGCTGTGGAGGCGCAGGGGGCTGCTTAGGCGCACGCTGTTGACGAGAACGAGCGCGCTGGGGCTGTCCCTGTGCCTGACGAGGCCTTCGGGCCGGCTGGTTGTACCTACGCTTCGCAAAAGAATAGGGTGCAGCCTGCCGGGCCCGGGAAAAACGTCCACCTGTGGAGGTGGATGCTGAAGGCGCCCGGTGGGAGAGCTTGTCGAGAGCGGTTTCCCGCTGATGCAGTTGGTCCACCATCTGCTCGACCTTCTCACCAAAAATGTTATCCCCCCGGCAAGGGACGTCGGCCAGTCTCTGCTGGGTGCGGTTGTCCAGGTCAGAGGCGCGCAGCCATGAGAGCCTGCGCATCACTATACCTTGGGCCGCAGCACGAGATGCCACGTCACAGGTGTCATAAATACCCCTGGACAGGAACTTTCTGCACGCCTTCAGCTGCCTGACCACCTCCTGATAAGGCCTGGACTGCTCCGGCGGGAGCTTCTCGACCAGGTCCGCCAGTTGTTGCACATAGGTCCGCATGTGAATGCTCATATAGAGCAGGTATGATTGGATGCGGGTCACGAGCATGGAGGATTGGTAGGCCTTCCTCCCAAACGAGTCCAGAGTGCGAGACTCCCGCCCCGGGGGCGCCGAGGCGGTATCCCTCGAACTCCGTGCCCTCTTGAGAGCAGAATCCACGACCGCCGAGTCATGGGGCAATTGTGGCCGCATTAGCTCTGGGTCAGAGTGGATCCTGTACTGGGACTCTGCTTTCTTGGGAATGGTGGGGTTAGTTAATGGTCGCACCCAGTTCCGAAGCAGCGTCTCCTTTAGGACATTGTGCAGCGGCACCGTGGAGGACTCTCTAGGTGGTGATGGATAGTCGAGGACCTCGAGCATCTCGGACCTTGGCTCTTCCACAGAGACCACGGGGAAGGGAATGCTGATAGACATATCCCGCACAAAGGAGGCAAAAGAGAGACTCTCGGGAGGTGAGAGTTTCCTCTCCGGTGAAGGCGTGGGGTCCGAGGGAAGGCCCGTAGACTCCTCTGAGGAGAAATATCTAGGGTCCTCCTCTTCCCCCCACGAGTCCTCATCCTCGGTGTCGGACATAAGCTCATGCAGCTGAGTCCTGAACCGGGCCCGGCTCGACGTCGAGGCACCAGGGTCTCGGTGTCGTCGAGCGGTGGACTCCCGCGCCGGCGAGGACGGAGCTCCCTCCATCGACGGGGACTCCACCTGCGTGGCGGTCGAGACCGGCACCGCAAGCGGCGGCGGTGTCGACGGCCCCGGCGCCGGGCTAGAGCTCGCCGGCGCCACAGTCATCTGCGCCGAGGGCGCAAGCACCCCCGGCGCCGGCACAGCCTGGCGCATCAGCCCTTCCAGGATCCCCGGAAGGATGGCTCTGAGGCACTCGTCCAGGCCCGCTGCCGGGAAAGGCGGTGGGGCCGGTAGGGGTGTCGGTGCCAGAAGCTGCTGGGAGCCAGGAGACGGCACCGAGGTGCCGGAACCCCGACGCGTCGGTACCTCCACAACCGACGGAGACCGCTCCTCTCGACGGTGACGCTTCGGCGTCGCCTCCTCTCCGACATCGGGCTGCACCGAGGGCGACCGGTGACGACGCTTCTTGTCTTTTTTCCGATGCCCGTCACCGGCGCCGGAGGGCATGGAGGAGGAGGAGGTCGATCCCCCTCGGTCTCGAGGTACCGGGTCAGACAGGGTTCGGTCCCGTGGCCCACGAGCTGAGGGAGTGACCGGGGCCGACTGCCCACGCGGCCTCTCACCCCCACTCTCACCGGAGGACCGGCGGGCCGACGGGACCTGTTCTCCTGGGGTCGCTGCCATCGGTGCCGATGTCTCGGGCATCGATACCGGTACCGAAGGACCGGGCGTCGATACCGATGCCTTCGAGGTCGACGTCGAGGGGCCGGCGCAAGTTCCAAAAAGACGGTCCCGTAGAACTTGCCTCGCAACCTGAGTCCGTTTCCGGAGACCGAGACACAAAGCACACGACTTGAGATTGTGCTCCGGCCCGAGGCACTGGAGGCACCAAGCGTGGGTGTCGGTCTGCGAGATCGGCCGGCCGCAGCGACCACACTTTTTAAATCCACTCGGGACCTTCGAGGACATCGACGGAAAAATCGCGTCGGCGAAGTCAAAGTCGTCAATGGTGGCTGAAATCACACCACGAAAAAGCAAAACGACCGTGCGGCCACTAGGCCGCAATGCGGCGGCCCCGCTGGAAGCGAGGGAAAAAAGGGAGCGCGTGCCCCACACGCGCAGGGTTTCTTTTTTTTTTTTTTTTTTTTTAGTAAAAAGAAACCGGGCGGTAACGAAAACCGTTAGTAAAAAGTAGAAAAAGCACGATCAGCGTACACGCGATCGAACAATCCGGCGGCTGAACAGAGAAAGCGGCAAGGCACGACTCTCTCCAGGCGCGGAAAAAAAGGAACTGGCGGGAGCGGTCGCGCACGGGCGGGAAGACGGCCGCGCATGCGCGGTGGGCGTGCCCTGCGTGCCGACCGTCCCGCGAAGCTTCTTTCCGGTTGGTGGGGGCTGCCGCGGACGTCACCCAGTCGTGAGAACAAGCAGCCTGCTTGTCCTCGGAGAATGGGTGATTTCAATTACCCCGATATTGACTGGGTAAATGTAACATCAGGGCATGCTAGGGAGGTAAAATTCTTGACAAAATCAAGGACTGCTTTATGGAGCAGCAGGTACAGGAGTTGACAAGAGGAGGAAAAGTTCTAGACCTAGTCGTCAGTGGAGCACATGATCTGGTGCGGGAGGTAATGACGGGGCTGCTTGATAACAGTGATCATAATATGATCAGATCTGATATTAGCTTTGGAATAAGTATACACAGGAAATCCAATATGATAGCGTTTAACTTTTAAAAAAGAGACTATGATAAAATGAGAAGAATAGTGACAAAAAAAAAATTAGAGCAGCAGCTGCAAGGGTCAAAAATTTACATCAGGCATGGATGCTGTTCAAAAATACCATCCTGGAAGCCCAGGCCAAATATATTCCGTGTAATAAAAAAGGAGGGAGGAAGATCAAACAATAGACGGCATGGTTAAAAAGTGAGGTGAAGGAAACTATTAGAGCTAATCCTTCAGAAAATGGAAGAAGGAACTGACTGAAAATAATAAGAAACAGCACAAGGAATGTCAAGTCAAATGCAAAGCGCTGATAAGGAAGGCAAAGAGGGACTTTGAAAAAAAGATTGCACTGGAGGCAAAAAAAACACAGTAAAATGTTTTAAGGCATATTAAAAACAAGAAGCCAGCAAAAGAATCTGTTTGACTGCTAGATGACCGAAAGGTAAAAGGGGCAATCAGGGAAGACAAAGCCATAGTGGACAGATTAAATGAATTCTTTGTTTCAGTCTTCACAGAGGACGATTTGGAAGAGATACTGGTGCCAGAAATGCTATTCAAAGCTGATGAGTCGGAGAAACTGAATGAAATCTCTATAAACCTGGAGGATGTAATGGGGCAATTTGACAAACTGAAGAGTAGCAAATCTCCTGGACCAGACGGTATAGTCCAACCAACCAACTAAGAACTGAAGCATGCATTAGCATATTTATTATTATTTATTAGGATTTATTTACCGCCTTTTTGAAGGAATTCACTCAAGGCGGTTTACAGTAAGAATGGATCAAACATGAGCAATATGCAATTACAGCAATAAAAATATTCAAATAACAATATAAAGTATGGCATAGTAGATTACTTATGATGTCAACACAATACGTAATAGAACATTTTAATTGATAGTGTGTGTGTGTGGTGCCTCTTTGTTAAAAAAAAACCCATAACTGAATAGAGAGCAAAAAGACAACTCTTAGCTGCAGAAGCTGAATATCAGACATGAGTTTAGGATCTATCTAGCAAGCTAAAATCTTTCATCTTCAAGTCTAGTAGGAGAACCTAATACGATCAGGGCCACTGTAGGCTGAAATTGATGGCCTGTAATCCACATATCACCAGATTTAGAAAACGTATTACTGGAACTCCATAAGTGAGATGAGTAAAGTCCACAGTAATGGAGTCAACAAAATAGACCTGTATTGGCCATTGATCTCTAGAGATTCTGGGGCCCTTTTACAAAGGCACACTAGCATTTTTACAGCAAGCTAAAAATATTTGTGGGCTAAATGCTAGAGATGCCCATATATTCCTATGGGTGTTTCTAGCATTTAACATGCACTAATCAGTAGTGTGCAATAAAAACATTAGGGCACTTTTGTAAAAGACCCACTGTATGAGTGTAGCCAGACGACTGATGAACAATTAAACAGTGTAGGAGCTAGTACTAGCCCTGGGGAACTTCACATAATACCTTAGATTCTATATAATATCCCAAATTTCTGTGCACACATCAGAGATGTCCATGCAAATAAATTTATAATGAGCTCAGAAACATCAATAATTGGATGCTAACAACCTATTATTAATGTTATGGCGAAGCCCCGGGATATATGATTGACCTCATAGACCTACCAACTAGAAACACAATCTGATCAACATGAACATACTTAAATCTTCACTACCCTAGCTGCAAAGGACTCAAGTACAAATCAACTTACGCATCCAGCTTCTCCTACATAAGTACACAATTGTGGAATGCACTACCAAAAGCCGTGAAAACAACGTATGACCACATTAACTTCCGGAAATCACTAAAGACCAACCTGTTCGACAAGACATACCCTACCCTACCGACCCAACCTAAGCGCCTGATCCATGCAACACAACGAAACCAAAGCCCGTAATGAACCCTATATAACTCCCCTTCTCTACGATTCTCTTATGTGTCTGTAACACATGAATCTTATTCGACCAATAGATCACTTTGTATTTGTTTCATCACCAGAGTTGGCTAATGCCTCCACGGTACTATGTAAGCCACATTGAGCCTGCAAATAGGTGGGAAAATGTGGGATACAAATGTAACAAATAAATAAATAAATTCATCCCAGAGTAATGATAGAACTGAAAAATGAACTCGTGGAATTACTGTTAGTAATATGTAATTTATCATTAAAATCGAACGTGGTACCAGAAGATTGGAGGGTGGCCAATGTAACGCCAATTTTTAAAAAAGGTTCCAGAGGAGATCTGGGAAATTATAGACCGGTGAGCTTGACGTCAGTGTCGGGCAAAATGGTAGAGAACAAAATTACAGATCATATTCAAAAGCGTGGATTAATGAGACAAAGCCGACATGGATTTACTGAAAGGAAATCTTGCCTCACCAAATCTATTACATTTCTTTGAAAGTGTGAGGTGAGCCGGTCGATACTGTGTATCTGGATTTTCAAAAGGCATTTGACAAAGTACCTCATGAAAGACTCCAGAGGAAATTGGAGAGTCATGGGATAGGAGGTAGTATCCTATTGTGGATTAAAAACTGGTTAAAAGACTGGTGCAGGTCTCTACTCTGGAATTCGTTGCCAGAGAACGTGGTAAAGGCGGTTAGCTTAGTGGGGTTTAAAAAAGGTTTGGACGGCTTCCTAAAGGAAACGTCCATAGACCATTATTAAAATGACTTGGGAAAAATCCACTGCGACAAGTGAGGTGATTAAATTTGCATATGACACAGAGCTATTCAAAGTTGTCAAATCTAATGTGTATTGTGAAAAACTGCAGGAAGACCTTAGGAAACTGGAAGACTAGGCATCCAGATGGCAGATGAAATTTAATGTGAACAAATGTAAAGTGATGCACCTTGGGAAGAATAATCTGAATCATAGTTACCTGATGCTAGGATCTACCGTGGGAGTCAGGAAAAGGATCTGGGTGTAACTGTGGACACAATACGCTACAGTCTTCTGCCCACTGTGCGGTGAAGGCCAAGAAAGCAAGCAGAATGCTGGGAATTATTGAGAAAAGTATGCAAAATAGGACTAGGAATGTTGTAATGCCTCTGTGTCGCTCCATGATGCAACCTCACACCTTGAGTGTTATGTTCAATTCTGATCGCCGTATCACAAGGGGGGACCTGGCATCTACCTGCAGGGCCTGCTTAACCATCCGGGTTAAGCTCTGCAGCCAAAGGGCCTGGGGCCCCATCTGGACTTCCCCCCTGCAGTCAGACCCAAGGGAGGTAGGAATGGGAACTCCCCCCATACCTGTTGCTGAGAAACAGCCTGGGGAAAATGGCTGCCATTCCTCCCAAAATCATCGAGACCATGGGCCATAATGCTTAAGAGCATAACAGCCACCATACTGGGTCAGACTAGTGGTCCATCTAGCCAAGTATCCTGCTTCCAACAGTGACCAATTCATCACAAGTACCTAACAGAATCCCAGACAGTAGCAACATTCATGCTACTGATCCCAGGGCCAAGGAGTGGCTTTCTCCATGTTTATTTCAATAGCAGGTTATGGACTTTTCCTTCAGGAACTTGTCCAAACCTTTTTAAAACCCAGATACATTACCCACCAATACCACTTCTTCTGGCAATGAGTTCCAGAGCTTAACTATTTGCTGAGTGAAAAAATATTTCCTCCTATTCGTTTTAAAAGTAGCACCATGTAACTGCGTGTCCCCTAGTCTTTGTACTTTTTGAGAGTAAAAAAATCGATTTATGTTCAAAATACTGTAGACCTCTATCATATCTCCCCATAACCGTCTTGAGTCCTAACCTCTTAAGCCTTTCCTCATATGAGAAGAGTTCCATTCCCTTAATAATTTTGGTTTCCCTTCTTTTCTAATTCTGCTATATGTTTAAAATACAGCAACCAGAAAAGCACACAATATTCAAGGTGTGGTCACACCATGGAGCGACAGAGAGCTGCAGGGGGAGCCCAGGGAGTCCACATCTAAACAAGATGTATGGGCAATGAGAGGTGGGGGATGAGTTCCTGCACCCTTCCTCATCCCCCACACCCCTCAGGACAAGCCAATGCCTCACTCAGTGGCACTAAGTGTGACTATGGCCTGCAGAGCCTAGCTCTGCACTCAACCAGGTGGTCCCAAAACTGGAACCCTGGGAGCAGCCATCAGGTTCAACCATGCTGTGCAGCCACAGCCAAGGACCAGAGCACCATCAACACAACCTACCACGGCAGAGGCTTTAAATAGTGACTTCACAATATCTAGCACCAACTGTCCTTAAAGAAATACCCATGATTTTCCCACCTCTCTCATCAACTGTTTAATTTCTGTCAGATTCACAGCATCAAACTGATTAACAAACAAGGTGATCCAAGATTCTCTAGTGTCTTGATTAGATGACCAAAACATAATTAGCAAGTTTAACCTGCTCAATATTGTATAGAATACCCTTTACTTGTGAAGAAGGCCTGACATAAATGGATTTAAAGGGGCTTCTCATTGTCCACCTTTAAGGAAAACCTATCAAGACAATGCTGAGACTCAATGGAATTGTGAGTCCATCACCTATGTGCAACAATGCTGTACAGTTCAATACAGTTATAATGAAATCTCTAATGTTACTTTATAGCTACCAAGAGATTTTAATACTATTATAACAACCACAAATATTTTGTACCTCCTGGGTGTCTGATTCGTACAGTTCCAGAATGAAGTCATGAACTGGATGAGATTTCCCAACAAACACATGATCACCTCCAAGGCTATTTCTTCTTACTGTGGCAAGAGAAAGAAAACTACTAATCCATATCTGTTTAAAATGACTGCTGCTCTCCTCATCAGTATTTTCATTTCATAACACTAATAATTTTCTTCATTAATGGCATACCTTTAGTATACAAATTATTCATGACTTATCTTTTAATCAAGTACTTGTTCAACAGGGATAACTGATACAAAGGTTTTCCATATAATTATTTTAATGCAAATGTTTTTTTTGTTTTTTTTTACCAGTAGTTCATGTAAGAAGTAATCACTGTTCTAATCCATTTATTTCATACAGGAACAAGAAAACAAGATTTTAATAGGCCTACTTTATTTTACTAAATGAAAGTGAAGACTGAAGGTATCATTTTTATTTACTTATATTTTTTGCATCAAACAGCATTCAATTTAGTCATTAAATTGTCTATGAAGCAAAGGTTGCTATTTTGTTCTACAGCAATCAACAACAGCTATCTATTATATCTTGCTCATATGAAAAGGGAAGGGAAAGGGAAATGGGGCTTGATATACTGCCTGGTATTTTGCAACTACATTCAAAGCGGTTTACATATATACAGGCACTTATTTTGTACCTGGGGCAACGGAGGGTTAAGTGACTTGCCCACAGTCACAAGGAGCTGCAGTGGGAACTGAACCCAGTTCCCCAGGATCAAAGTCCACTGCACTAACCACTAGGCTACTCCTCCACTCAGTAAGCTCAGTAATGTATGAAAGATGAGAACATCAATGCTAAAAAACCTAAAGATCACACAGCTGTCATGGCAAAATATCATGATGCTTACTTTCATCTGGAGTGAGGTCAGGGTAAACCTCTTCCAGAGCAGCTCTCAAACGACGCTCATCAACAAATGGTAGAAGAGCAACACCTACAGAAAAAAAGCAATCAGTTAGAGCAGCAGGAACTTACTGCTCCAAATCAAGGTGCATTATGAAGAGCCAGCCAGATCATATATTTCTTTAGAAAGCCGTTGTCCAGGAAAATGCATACAAAGAAAATAAAGCAACTCACCTGTAGTAGATGTTCTCTGAGGATAGCAGGACACATTCTCACATATGGGTGACGTCATCTGATGGAGCACCGTTGTGGACGCTAGCCAGCATTCTATAGCTTTAAGCAGCTTTTGGCAGCGTCCCACAACGAATGCCTTCCCGCCCAGCATGAGCACATGGGGCCACCAGTATTATATCATCTGCCCTCCAGAAATGTAGGCATCTTCATAGGATCTGTAACTCCCAATTGAAAAAAGCCAAGGAGGAATTTATTTCTGCTTGACTTCTCAAATTCACCTAATCCTCATGACCTTTGTGCAATTTACTGACAGCTGGTTAACTTACAATCAAAATCAGCAGAGACCCTTGCATTATTCTTTAATAAAATTGCTTCTCTACTTCAGCCCTTGCCTTCTACTCCTAGTACTCCATCTCATCTCTCTTCTCAGTTAAGTACTTCTGTTTGATCCACTTTTTCAGGCCCAAACTCTATTCTCCTTGGGAATAATTCTGTCCCCCATAAGGAATACCTTCTGCATAAGTGATCCAATTCCTTCATCATGGTTGAAAATCCCTGAATTAGGCCTCCTTCCTACTTCATTATCAATCAATCTCAGCCTTTCCTCAGGCCAGTTCCCGGATGTCTGGAAATTGGCTATCATTCGCCCTATTCTGAAGAAATCTAATCTTGGAACCCTCAGTTCCTAGTAATTATTGTCCCATCTCAAATCTTACGTTCATGTCTATGGTTCTCCAGAAAATATATTTTGACCAATTCACTTCCTTTTCCGATAAGGTTTTAGAACTGCATCCCTGTCAATCAGGGCTCAGAACCCACTACAGTAGAGAAACAATTATGATAGCACTTTAGAGTGAAATTCACTCCTTTCTTGATCAACACAAAATTGTAATGGTTGTTTCTCTTGATCTTTCTGCTGCTTTTGACCTTGTGGATCACTCCCTCTTCCTTTCTCACCTCTCTTCTCTTGGTACTGTTGGTGAAGTTCACGCTTGGTTCACACCTCTTTCTTTTCTCACTATTCTTTCAGAGTCATTACCCCTTCTTCCTCCTCAGCCACTAGGAAACTTTCTTGTGGTGTCCCCCAAGATTCCATCCTCTCCCCTTTACTATTCAATCTGTTTCTGAGCCCTCTTGCTGCCCTTATTCAGTCCTTCAGTATCCTGGCATATTTTTATGCTAATGATATCCCTCTTCTTTACCTAACCTACCCTTCTGATCTTTCCTCCCTTCCATCGCACCGATGCAGACGTGTTTAAATTCAGTAGCGAAATGGCTGGAAGACCACTGATTAGTGCTTAATGCTGATAAGACGATTGCCTGTTGATTCACTGGTGCCATTTCTCCGCCTTCATTTCCTATTTCCTTACTAGGGACCCAAGTCATTCCAGTCACAAATTTTTGTCATCTTGGGGTCATCTGGGATTCTGACCTTTCTTACCAGCCACAAATTTCACTATTATATAAGACCTCTTTTTTCCTGTTTCATCAGCTGCATGCTGTTCGTCACTTTTTCCAACCACAATACTTTTCACAAACTGATCCTTTCCCTTTTAACATCACAACTCGATTACTGCAATATTGATTAAGCTGGCCTGCCCAAATCATCATTAAAGAAAACTTCAGTCCCTTCAGAACACAGCTATTCGTCTTCTTTGTCACACTTGTCGCTTTGATCCCTCTACCCCATTGCTTAAACATCATCACTGGTTATCTGAGGAATATCAAATAACCCTTAAGGCCATTAGGTTGGGGCTACCAGACTATTTTGCTCATTTCACTATTTTGTATACCCCTGCACAGGTGCTCTGCACTCTTGATGATCGACTTGTTCTCCCTGGTCCAAAGCTCGCCCATTACGAATCAACTAGGCGTTGCGCTGTCTTCTATCTCCCCACATTTGGAAAAACCTTCCCCACCCACTCCGCACAGAATCCAGAGATTTGGAGCAATGGATTAATAATATTGCTGGGCTGGCTGGGGGATGGACTGCAATAAGCACATATATTATTTATATGTAAATCACTTTGGGTATGCTAAAAAAGGCCATTAATTGACTAAGTTTCACGTTTCAGTTAATTTTTGATATACCCAAAATCATATAAATATATGTCTAAGCAGTTAACAAAATAATAAAAAAGGGAATAGAAACAATAAGATACAGAACAGGATAAACAGGGAAGACAAGATAAAAAAAACGCAAACCAATAAGAATTAAACTCAATTACAGAGCCATGATAAATAAAAGGGAAAGTGGGTGTCAGCAAACATAAAGGTGTGCTGTGACAAGCAAATATGTAAAATTTAGAAAGAGAAAAGAATAAATAAGGTTATGGAAAATGCTTGTTTACAGAGGTGAACCTGAAGGGCAGTTTTACATTTCTGGTAAGATAATTCAGCCCTAAGGGGGGGGGGGGACACAACAATGCTAAAGCAGGAGTGACAATTAGTGTTGAGCCAGATATGGTGAAATGAAGGCACTGTAAGGAGATGCTGACTGGAGGCGTGAAGGGTTTGAGAAGGAACATATGAAATACAGAGAAATGAAGGTGAGCCACTGTGTGCATGACTTGATGTACAATGACTAGAGATTTAAAGGCAATGTAGGACAAGATGGGAAGCCAGTGCTCAGAGATTAGGAGGGGAGTGACATGGTCAAACCTTTTCTTGTTGAAGAGTAATTTGACAGTGGTATTCTGAATTAACTTAGGTAGATGGTAGACCATAATAAAGGGAATTACAGTAATCAATTTTTGATATAACCAGAGACAAAAGCAAAACCTGTAGGGAATACACTTCATGAATTGGTTATATGGCACAGATTTGTCAACATAGTGAAAAAGCACGTCTTCACTACGTTAGTGATTTGAGCATGGCAGGATATAGAGCTGTGTACAACTCCAAGGACTTTAACAGAGTCCTTGAAAGGGGTGCTAATGGCTACAGCACAACACATTAAAGCGTGTTGAGTATTTTGCTTGTTATAAAATAGCTAATGCAGAAGTTAGCACAGGCTCTCTAGATCTATATATAGTAATATAGATATATTTTGGAGGGTGTGTGTCATGGGTGGAGAATGAGTGTGGAAGTGTTAACCAGTTAGCACATTTGCATTAGTGCATGCTAACTGGCTAACGCTGCATTAGCACAGGAGCTCTTAGCACCACCTAAATAGGAGGCAGTAAGTGAACCCAAATTAACTTTGTACAGATAACATGCTCTAATGCAAACATTAGTGCATGATCTGAAAAACAATTATTCAAAAATGCTTTAAATTGTGCTGCGCTGAATCTGGGCTTAGAGCACAGGAATGTCCCATGTTAAGATGCATTTGTTTGCCTGGATATCTGATCGGGCACAACACCAGCTCGACCCTCATCTCCAGTCCCTGGGAGAGGCTAAGAGAAAGAACATCACACACAGACAACTGTTAATTAGCAAAAGCTTTTGGGAGCAACAGTCTCAGCATTCACTTCACAGCAGTGAACTGACACCTGAGTGGCTCAGCCCACCTTGTCATTCTTGCCTTTTTATTGAAGAGCTTCTGACAGATGTTACATAAATCAACAGGTATGCAGTCCAAATATTTAAAAAAACAATAAAGAAGTAACAGTCAGCAGTTAGGTGGTAAAGTCCCACTATCGCAATCAGTCAACAGATACTGATTACATATATACATTGAATATTGATCATATATGCATTGTTCTAGTAGTTCATGGATAAGCAAAGCTAAAAATATAAGTTCAACTTTGTTCCTTGTTCCTGTTCTGTTTGCACAAGACATGTTTACAACTTTTAGAAACTTTTTACCATCTGAACAGGATATTTGCCATATAATAAAACTTACAGAAATGCTTAGTTCACTTTGCTTCTCTACTCATACATTTAACCCTTGATACTCTTCTTTGGATAGGGGGATCCTATTCTCATAAATGTTCTCAGGGACTTTAGCCTTCCCCCTTTGATCCCATGAGGGATCATTATTTTGCCCCAAGCATGCCAATTCTATCTGAGAGGAGTATTAGAGATGTCCATCACAGTTTACTGTACCATCATATTAAATTGTTGAGGAAGGCAACCCTGCGATAACCAATTATATTAATAAAAGGTGAAATAACATCTTATCCTCAAAATACTACACTCTCTTATACTTTAAGGTTTCATCCTGTCAAGAGCTTACCACACCTAAGGGAAAAATTCAATAACCTCTTCACTTCAAGTAAGAGCTACTGTCCAAATGCTCTTAAAAAGGCTTTGACCAGTGCAGCCTGGGTTATTCTGAATATCTTCAGTCTGCGCTCACAAGTAGAGGTGTTGGGATTTGGGGTGAACATACTAAAATCTCTTATGCGCTTATATTCAGCATTCTATTCCCTAATCTAGAAACTTCCACCTTTGGATGAGGAAACAGGTTGAGTTTCAGTCATGAGACAGCATCTGTTGTAGTAGGCCTTTGGAACTCAATGCACCAATTGTGCGGGTTCATAACAGAAATCACCCAATTATATTAGAAGCACCTCTTGAAGCCACTGGGGGTTGTCTCAGCCATCAAGAAAAGAATCACAGCTAAACTGAACTCCTCAATCTTGAAAGTCAAAAAGGGGCACAACTCAAATTGAGGCCTGTGCTCAGGCCTAAGAAGGTCTAGAGCTGCAAAAAAAAAAAAAAGTTGACATGTCAAAAATAACTAAAGAATAACAGGGAAATTAATAAAATCTAAAATACTGAAGAAAAATAAGAGAAAAGATGATCAAACTGGACAGGAAGGCACTTGAAAAGCTGAAGGAAAAAATGCGCTGAAAGGAGAATGCTGTGTAGAAAAGAAGAGAAAGGTTAAGGAATAGGACTTGATATACCGCTTTTCTGTGGGTTTTGCAACTACATTCAAAGCGGTTTACATAGTATATACAGGTACTTATTTGTACCTGGGGCAATGGAGGGTTAAGTGGCTTGCCCAGAGTCACAATGAGCTGCAGTGGGAATCGAACCCAGTTCCCCAGGATCAAAGTCCGCTGCACTAGCCACTAGATTACGATGGTCCCATGCTTGCATGTTGAGCGGGAAGACACCTGTGCATATGTGGTAGGACGTTGATAGAACATTAAGCTAATATGTGTTAGGCAGCATCTGCACTGGGCTTCATCAGATGATGTCACCCACATGTGAAAATACAACTGGCCTGCTTGTCCTCGAAGAAAAATAAAATTTGATCATTCTAGCAGCTGATTAAAAAATAAATTCTGTTTGAGAATACTTTACATTTTCCTGGCATCATTTTAGTAATGAAATATTTAATATTTTATTTTTATTCAGCTATGAATTTGTGTTCAGCATGTCACTCATATGAACATTGTCTGTCAGGTGTGTCACAACAGAAGAAAGGTTGAGAACCACTGATCTAGAGGGAGTTTAGAAGTAAAATCAGATAAATAAAAGTCATTTTTGTCTTCCCGGAGGGTTTGAAAAATTATCTGCACGGCTTGTCCTATACTCTAATTGGAATAGAAAGCTGGTGTTCCTATTCTAATGTATTTTGAATATGGAAGGAGAAGGAAATAAATATGTAAAAGTGATAAAGATAAGGCAAAATTGCTTAATATTTCTGTTTTGTGTTCACAGCTGAAGAGCCGGGAGCAGGACCACAGAAGATAAACACAAATAGGAATGGAAGTGTGGTAGATCCTGAACGATTTATAGAGGTCTGGTTCATGAGGAGTTAGTTAAACTAATGGTGGACAAAGGAAAGGGCCAGATGGCATACATCCAAGAGTACTGAAGGAATTTAGGGAAGGTCTGGCGGCTCTGCTGTCTGACCTTTTCAAAGCTTTTCTAGAGTCAGGAGTGGTCCCGGAGGGCTGGAGAAGTGCATATGTGATCTCTCTCGACAAATGCGGAAGGAAGAGGTTGGGAAGTACAGACTTCAGTGTTAAGTAAATTAATGGAAATGCTTTTAAAACAGAGAAGAGGAGTGAAGTTTCTGGAATCTAATAGTTTATATGTCTCGAGGCAGCATGGGTTCACTATAGGTATGTCTTGCAAGACAAATCTGATTAATTTCTTTGACTAGGTGACCAAAGAGTGGGATCGAGGGAGAGAACTAAATGTGGTGTACTTAGTTTATTTATTAGTTGTTTATGTGGAACTGTGTCAAAAGGCTTTGCTAAAATCTGAGTGCCCTCAGTATGGGCCCCTAAACTGACTGAGCTAAGAACTGGTTGAGTGGAAGGTGCAGAGGATAGTGGTAAATGGAGTTCACTTTGAGGAAAGGGATGTTACCAGTCATGTGCCATAAGGTTCAGTTCCTGGACTGGTTCTTTTTAACATTTTTGTAAGTAATATTGCTGACTGGCACGGTTTGTCTCTTTACAGATGGTACCAAAATCAGAAATAGGGTAGACACCCCTGATGGTGTGGATAACATGACAACGAACCTAGCAAAGCTTGAAGAACGGTCCAGAATTTAGCAGCAAAGAGATAATGGCAAAAAATGCAGGGTCATACATTTGGGTTGCAAAAACCCAAGGTAATGGTATAGTTTATGGGGTGAAGAACTTGGGTGTAATTGTATGTGATGATTTAAGGTGGCCAAACAGGTAGAAAAAGCAATGGCAAAAGTAGAAGGATGCTTGGGTGTATAGGGAGAGGAATGGCCAGTAGGAAAAAGGAGGTGATGATGCCTATGTACAAGACTCTGGTGAGACCTCATTGAGAACACTGTGTACAATTCTGGAGACTGCACCTTCAAAAAGATGTAAATAGGATGGAGTCAGCCCAGAAGGCTGCTACTAAAATGGTCAATGGTCTTCATTATAAAGCATATGGTGAAACCTGAAGGCCACTATTCGCCAGGACTTTTTGGAGTTGCTGGACCCCGTTCTGCCCTACGCCAGGGGGCACATAATGAACATGTGACACAGACAGTGCTCCTATACAAATGGAGTGTGAGGACTGCGAGCAGAGCATGTGATAGAGAATGGGAGGGAAGAGTAAAGGAGGGGAAGGGGGGCGGAGAGAAAGGGATGAAAATGTAAAAAATTATAGGAGAAACAATCAGGGGGGAAGAAAGACGCGAGAGACTTGCGGTTGTGCGATCAACACTGTGTTCTTATGCATAAGGTATCAGGACAAAAAGCGAATGCTACATACCTGTAGAAGGTATTCTCCGAGGATAGCAGGCTGATTGTTCTCACTGATGGGTGACGTCCTCGGCAGCCCCTCCAATCGGAATCTTCCTAGCAAAGACCTTTGCTAGTCCTCGCGCGCCCGCGCGCACCGCGCATGCGCGGCCGTCTTCCCGCCCGAAACCGGCTCGAGCCGGCCAGTCCAGTATGTAGCAAGACAATACACTTCAAGGGAAGACACAACTCCAACGGGGAGGCGGGCGGGTTTGTGAGAACAATCAGCCTGCTGTCCTCGGAGAATACCTTCTACAGGTATGTAGCATTCGCTTTCTCCGAGGACAAGCAGGCTGCTTGTTCTCACTGATGGGGTATCCCTAGCCCCCAGGCTCACTCAAAACAACAACCATGGTCAATTGGGCCTCGCAACGGCGAGGACATAACTGAGATTGACCTAAAAAATTTACCAACTAACTGAGAGTGCAGCCTGGAACAGAACAAACAGGGCCCTCGGGGGGTGGAGTTGGATCCTAAAGCCCAAACAGGTTCTGAAGAACTGACTGCCCGAACCGACTGTCGCGTCGGGTATCCTGCTGCAGGCAGTAATGAGATGTGAATGTGTGGACAGATGACCACGTCGCAGCTTTGCAAATTTCTTCAATGGAGGCTGACTTCAAGTGGGCTACCGACGCAGCCATGGCTCTAACATTATGAGCCGTGACATGACCCTCAAGAGCCAGCCCCGCCTGGGCGTAAGTGAAGGAAATGCAATCTGCTAGCCAATTGGATATGGCGCGTTTCCCTACAGCCACTCCCCTCCTATTGGGATCAAAAGAAACAAACAATTGGGCGGACTGTCTGTGGGGCTGTGTCCGCTCCAGGTAGAAGGCCAATGCTCTCTTGCAGTCCAATGTGTGCAGCTGACGTTCAGCAGGGCAGGAATGAGGACGGGGAAAGAATGTTGGCAAGACAATTGACTGGTTCAGATGGAACTCCGACACGACCTTTGGCAAGAACTTAGGGTGAGTGCGGAGGACTACTCTGTTATGATGAAATTTGGTGTAAGGGGCCTGGGCTACCAGGGCCTGAAGCTCACTGACTCTACGAGCTGAAGTGACTGCCACCAAGAAAATGACCTTCCAGGTCAAGTACTTCAGATGGCAGGAATTCAGTGGCTCAAAAGGAGGTTTCATCAGCTGGGTGAGAACGACATTGAGATCCCATGACACTGTAGGAGGCTTGACAGGGGGCTTTGACAAAAGCAAACCTCTCATGAAGCGAACAACTAAAGGCTGTCCCGAGATCGGCTTACCTTCCACATGGTAATGGTATGCACTGATTGCGCTAAGGTGAACTCTTACAGAGTTGGTCTTGAGACCAGACTCAGACAAGTGCAGAAGGTATTCAAGCAGGGTCTGTGTAGGACAAGAGCGAGGAGCTAGGGCCTTGCTGTCACACCAGACGGCAAACCTCCTCCACAGAAAGAAGTAACTCCTCTTAGTGGAATCTTTCCTGGAAGCAAGCAAGACGCGGGAGACACCCTCTGACAGACCCAAAGAGGCAAAGTCTACGCTCTCAACATCCAGGCCGTGAGAGCCAGGGACCGGAGGCTGGGATGCAGAAGAGCCCCTTTGTCCTGCGTGATGAGGGTCGGAAAACACTCCAATCTCCACGGTTCTTCGGAGGATAACTCCAGAAGAAGAGGGAACCAGATCTGACGCGGCCAAAAAGGAGCAATCAGAATCATGGTGCCTCGGTCTTGCTTGAGTTTCAACAAAGTCTTCCCCACCAGAGGAATGGGAGGATAAGCATACAGCAGGCCCTCCCCCCAATCCAGGAGGAAGGCATCCGATGCCAGTCTGCCGGGGGCCTGAAGCCTGGAACAGAACTGAGGGACTTTGTGGTTCACTCGAGATGCGAAGAGATCCACCAAGGGGGTGCCCCACGCTTGGAAGATCTGGCGCACCACTCTGGAGTTGAGCGACCACTCGTGAGGTTGCATAATCCTGCTCAGCCTGTCGGCCAGACTGTTGTTTACGCCTGCCAGATATGTGGCTTGGAGCACCATGCCGAGACGGCGAGCCCAGAGCCACATGCTGACGGCTTCCTGACACAGGGGGCGAGATCCGGTGCCCCCCTGCTTGTTGACATAGTACATGGCAACCTGGTTGTCCGTCTGAATTTGGATAATTTGATGGGACAGCCGATCTCTGAAAGCCTTCAGAGCGTTCCAGATCGCTCGCAACTCCAGGAGATTGATCTGTAGACCGCGTTCCTGGAGGGACCAGCTTCCTTGGGTGTGAAGCCCATCGACATTAGCTCCCCATCCCAGGAGAGACGCATCCGTTGTCAGCACTTTTTGTGGCTGAGGAATTTGAAAAGGACGTCCCAGAGTCAAATTGGACCAGATTGTCCACCAATACAGGGATTCGAGAAAACTCGTGGACAGGTGGATCACGTCTTCTAGACCCCCAGCAGCCTGATACCACTGGGAGGCTAGGGTCCATTGAGCAGATCTCATGTGAAGACGGGCCATGGGAGTCACATGAACTGTGGAGGCCATGTGGCCCAGCAATCTCAACATCTGCCGAGCTGTGATCTGCTGGGACGCTCGCACCCGCGAGACGAGGGACAACAAGTTGCTGGCCCTCGTCTCTGGGAGATAGGCACGAGCCGTCCGAGAATCCAGCAGAGCTCCTATGAATTCGAGTTTCTGCACTGGTAGAAGATGGGACTTTGGGTAATTTATCACAAACCCCAGTAGCTCCAGGAGGCGAATAGTCATCTGCATGGACTGCAGGGCTCCTGCCTCGGATGTGTTCTTCACCAGCCAATCGTCGAGATATGGGAACACGTGCACTCCCAGCCTGCGAAGCGCCGCTGCTACCACAGCTAGGCACTTTGTGAACACCCTGGGCGCAGAGGCGAGCCCAAAGGGTAGCACACAGTACTGGAAGTGGCGTGTGCCCAACTGAAATCGCAGATACTGCCTGTGAGTTGGTAGTATCGGGATGTGTGTGTAGGCATCCTTCAAGTCCAGAGAGCACAGCCAATCGTTTTGTTGAATCATGGGGAGAAGGGTGCCCAGGGAAAGCATCCTGAACTTTTCTTTTACGAGATATTTGTTCAGGGCCCTTAGGTCTAGGATGGGACGCATCCCCCCTGTTTTCTTTTCCACAAGGAAGTACCTGGAATAGAATCCCAGCCCTTCTTGCCCGGATGGCACGGGCTCGACCGCATTGGCGCTGAGAAGGGCGGAGAGTTCCTCTGCAAGTACCTGCTTGTGCTGGAAGCTGTAAGACTGAGCTCCCGGTGGACAATTTGGAGGTTTTGAGGCCAAATTGAGGGTGTATCCTTGCCGGACTATTTGCAGAACCCACTGATCGGAGGTTATGAGAGGCCACCTTTGGTGAAAAGCTTTCAACCTCCCTCCGACTGGCAGGTCGCCCGACACTGACACTTGGATGTCGGCTATGCTCTGCTGGAGCCAGTCAAAAGCTCGCCCCTTGCTTTTGCTGGGGAGCCGCGGGGCCTTGCTGAGGCGCACGCTGCTGACGAGAGCGAGCGCGCTGGGGCTTAGCCTGGGCCGCAGGCTGTCGGGAAGGATTATTGTACCTACGCTTACCAGAAGTATAGGGAACAGTCTTCCTTCCCCCGAAAAATCGTCTACCTGTAGAGGTAGAAGCTGAAGGCTGCCGGCGGGAGAACTTGTCGAATGCGGTGTCCCGCTGGTGGAGAGACTCTACCACCTGCTCGACTTTTTCTCCAAAAATGTTGTCCGCACGGCAAGGCGAGTCCGCAATCCGCTGCTGGAGTCTATTCTCCAGGTCGGCGGCACGCAGCCATGAGAGCCTGCGCATCACCACACCTTGAGCAGCGGCCCTGGACGCAACATCAAAAGTGTCATAAACTCCTCTGGCCAGGAATTTTCTGCACGCCTTCAGCTGCCTGACCACCTCCTGAAAAGGCTTGGCTTGCTCAGGGGGAAGAGCATCAACCAAGCCCGCCAACTGCCGCACATTATTCCGCATGTGTATGCTCGTGTAGAGCTGGTAAGACTGAATTTTGGCCACGAGCATAGAGGAATGGTAGGCCTTCCTCCCAAAGGAGTCTAAGGTTCTAGAGTCTTTGCCCGGGGGCGCCGAAGCATGCTCTCTAGAACTCTTAGCCTTCTTTAGGGCCAGATCCACAACTCCAGAGTCGTGAGGCAACTGGGTGCGCATCAGCTCTGGGTCCCCATGGATCCGGTACTGGGACTCGACCTTCTTGGGGATGTGGGGATTAGTTAATGGTTTTGTCCAGTTCGCAAGCAATGTCTTTTTCAGGACATGGTGCAAGGGAACAGTGGACGCTTCCTTAGGTGGAGAAGGATAGTCCAGGAGCTCAAACATTTCAGCCCTGGGCTCGTCCTCCACAACCACCGGGAAGGGGATGGCCGTAGACATCTCCCGGACAAAGGAAGCAAAAGACAGACTCTCGGGAGGAGAAAGCTGTCTTTCAGGAGAGGGAGTGGGATCAGAAGGAAGACCCTCAGACTCCTCGTCAGAGAAATATCTGGGATCTTCTTCTTCTTCCCACGAGGCCTCACCCTCGGTGTCAGACACAAGTTCACGGACCTGCGTCTGCAACCGTGCCCGGCTCGACTCCGTGGAGCCACGTCCACGATGGGGGTGTCGAGAGGTAGACTCCCTCGCCCGCATCGGTGAAGTTCCCTCCGCCGACGTAGTCGGGGAGCCCTCCTGGGAGGTGGCCGCAGTCGGCACCGCACGCGGTACCGACGTCGGGGACCTCACCCCGGGCGATGGGCCAGCCGGCGCAAGCACCGCCGGTACCGGAGGGGTAGGGCGCAACAGCTCTCCCAGAATCTCTGGGAGAACGGCCCGGAGGCTCTCGTTCAGAGCGGCTGCAGAGAAAGGCATGGAGGTCGATGCAGGCGTCGACGTCAGAACCTGTTCCGGGCGTGGAGGCTGTTCCGGGCTGTCCAGAGTGGAGCGCATCGACACCTCCTGAACAGAGGGTGAGCGGTCCTCTCGGTGCCGATGCCTGCTGGGTGCCGACTCCCTCGGCGACCCAGAGCTCTCGGTGCCGACGCGGGGAGGGGACCTGTGTCGATGCTTCTTCGACTTCTTCCGAAGCATGTCACCGGAGCTCCCCGGCACCGACGAGGAGGACGTAGAATCCATCCGTCGCTTCCTCGGGGCCGAGACCGAAGGGGGTCGATCTCGGGGGGGCTGTACCGCAGGAGCCCTCAGGGTAGGAGGAGACCCACCCGAGGGCTCACCGCCACCAGCAGGGGAATGGACAGCCCTCACCTGCACTCCACTCGATGCACCACCGTCCGACGACATCAGGAGACGAGGTCCCGGTACCACCGACGTCGATGCAGCTATCCGATGTCTCGGCGCCGATGCAGAGGGCCGATGCCTCGATGCACTGGCAGCCAAGGAAGAAGGTCTGGATGCTGATGACGTCGATGCACACGATGACCCCGGTGCCGATGCCGACGAAGAGCCCGAGAACAAAACGTTCCACTGGGCTAATCTCGCTACTTGAGTCCGCCTTTGTAAGAGGGAACACAGACTACAGTTCTGGGGACGGTGCTCGGCCCCCAGACACTGAAGACACGAAGAGTGCCTATCAGTGAGCGAGATTACCCGGGCGCACTGGGTGCACTTCTTGAAGCCGCTGGAAGGCTTCGATGTCATGGGCGGAAAAATCACGCCGGCGAAGTCAAAATCCGAAATGACGAATTTGGAGCACCAAAACTTTAAGGGAGAAAAAATCTCGACCGAGGCCGAAAGAGGCCTACCCCGACAACGAAAGAAAACTTACCGGGGCAAAACTGGAAATACGGGAAGGGGCAAACGAAACCCAAGGGGGTTTCCGGAGCACTTTCCGAGCGAAAATGAAACTTTTCCGAAGAAAAACACGTCGATTTAGAAAACGGACGCGCGAGGTCGACTCTCCGGGGCTCGACACGACAAAAACACAGCCGTACCGAGTGCGGACGAAAGAAGACTGGCCGGCTCGAGCCGGTTTCGGGCGGGAAGACGGCCGCGCATGCGCGGTGCGCGCGGGCGCGCGAGGACTAGCAAAGGTCTTTGCTAGGAAGATTCCGATTGGAGGGGCTGCCGAGGACGTCACCCATCAGTGAGAACAAGCAGCCTGCTTGTCCTCGGAGAATGTTAGACTAATAAGCAGATAAGTTCCATATGTAAATGTTCTGTTCTGATTTCTCCAATAAAACTTATTTAAAAATAAAAAAAATAAAGCATATGGGGACAGACTTAATTATCTCAATATGTATACTTTGAAAAAAGGTTGGAGAAAGGACATATGATACTTCCATGGCATAAATGTACAGGAAGTACATCTCTTTCAAGTGAAAGGAAGCTCTAGAATGTAAGGTGGAAGAGAACAAACTCAGAAGCAACCTGAGAAAATACTTCTTCATGGAATGGGCGATAAATTCATGGAACAGCCTCCTGGTGGAGGTAGTAGAGATAAAAACTAACTGAATTCAAGAAAGCTTGGGACAGGTACATAGGATCTCTGGGGGAGAGAAAGGGATAGTAGATGGAATGGATGGGCAGACTGGATAGACCATATAGTCTTTATCTGCCTTCATTTTTCTCTGTTTCTATTTGCCCCATCAATGACAGCTCATCAAAATAGCTAAAATGAGAAGGTTCATTATATAATAAAGACGCATCTGAAGATTACAGATTTGTTCAAAACACTGCAGTTAAATTTCTTTATGCAGCCAGGAAATATGGCAGTGCTTCAGATTTATAGATCAAGGTGCACTGGCTTCTGATCTTCAGTCGCTAAGAGACCGACCAAAGAACAAAGTCTCATCACACATCCAATCATCGGAACACGGTCTCATCAGTAGCCCCAGACAATAGAAACCAAAATGCATACCTTCAAACTACTTTTAATAACCTACTCCTTAACACTGATTCACGTGACACTAACCACCCCTCCTGCAGAAAGCAACACTATACCCTTACTAAACAATCATCAATGATTGAAAAGATTCACCACGCCTAAACAAACTGACAACAACTTAAACAAAGGAAGATCACCAACATGCGGACAACCACCACAGAATGCAAAGAAAGGGTCCAAACAAACCCACATCAATAAAGAAAAGACAAATAATAAAAGTCCACACAACACCAAATGCAGGAGACCCATTCTAAACAATCCAAACAGGCTACATCAACGCAAGATCCGCAGTAAACAAAACAGAAATACTAACTGACTGGATCATGGCAGAGGACCTTGACCTACTCTTCATCAATGAAACCTGGATCCATGACCAAAAGGACCCTCTAATCCTACACCTATGCCCTCCAGGATACAAAATCACACACTGGACCAGAAAGGAAAAGAGAGGCGGAGGCTTAGCACTAATCTACCAATCTCACTTTAACACCGAAACTACTGCTGAGTCCATGACACCTCAATTTGAAATGGCCTCAATCAGAATCCACAACAAAACCCTTCGCGAACATTGCATCCTATTTTACAGACCTCCAGGTAACTGGAACGAAAGCCAGACCAACTTCATGGACTTCATCTCAAACACATGTGTAACCAACTTCAATGTACTAGTAATAGGAGATATCAACCTTCACTTAGAAGACCCAAACTCAATCAACGCACGAGAATGTATGGAATTCCTCCAACTATGGGATCTTAAATGGCCACAAATCCAATCAACCCACATCAAAGGGCACACACTGGACCTCATCTCACACAAACTTTCAATGGACCAGAACTTAATAATAACAGACATTAAATGGACAGAAACACCCTGGTCTGATCACTACAAACTAAACTTATCCCTACACTGGTGGAAGAAGGGACTTCACCAAATACAAGAACACACAACTTACAGAACAAGAGTTCAAGTAGACCCGACAACATTCTGGCTACAGATATACAACAATGAATGGACAGCACAAACAGACTCCATACACTACCTCATAGAATGGGATAAAAGATGCAAATACATACTAGATGAAATAGCATCCTTGAGAACAAGATCTTCACGTAAGAATAACTCAATACCGTGGTTCAATGAGGAACTAAAAAAGCTGAAAACACAATCCAGGAAACTCGAACGAGCATGGAAAAAAAACAAAAGATGAACACACACTCAACACATGGAAACAATCACTAAGTACAAATACGCCATAAGACAAACCAAAAGATCATACTATAAAACTAAAATAGGGACAGACTACAGAGAAACGAAGAAATTATACCAAATCGTGAACAAACTCCTAGACACCAACCTGGTCACCACATTGAACACGGACATCCCATCTGTAGAAAAACTTGCTAAGTATTTCAACGAAAAAATTGTAAACCTACGCAACATGTTACCTCAGGGCAACACCGACATCGAAAGCTTCCTTAACGAGCTGGACTCAACCACGGGAGAATACCCAGCTGACCGTACCTGGTCAACCTTTGCCCCTCCTCACCATCGCTGCAGTTGCACGGGCAATCAGCAGGTTCTCCAACACTCACTGTAAACTTGATTCCTGCCCCAACTACTTAATGAAATCTGCCCCCGACTGCTTCATAGTAGACCTCATATCCCACCTAAATTACATGCTACAGCAAGGTCTCTTCCCTAAGGAAAACGGCAATATACTACTCACCCTAATACCAAAAGATACCAAGAAAAAAGCAAATGAAATCACTAACTATCGCCCAGCAGCATCCATCCGGTTGTCAGTCAAACTGATGGAAAGCATGGTAGCCAAACAACTTACAGATTACATAAGCAAATTCTCAATATTTCATGAATCACAGTCAGGCTTCCACCCCCTACACAGCACAGAAACAGTACTACTCACTCTCCTAGCCAAATTCAAGCAGGAAATAGCAATAGGCAAAAACATCCTCCTCCTCCTCCAATTCGACATGGTAAACCACAATATATTAATAAGACTACTAGACAAGTTCGGGATTACTGGAAACATAATAAGCTGGAACAAGGGTTTCCTAACCACAAGAACATACCATGTAAAATCAAACTGTAACACATCATCACCATGGAAAGCAAACTGCGGAGTACCACAAGGATCACCGTTATCACCGATCCTCTTCAACCTTATGATGACCCCCTTAGCCAAGTCCCTATCCAACCAAGGCCTTAACCCCTTCATCTACACAGATGATGTCACAATATACATTCCTTACAAATCTAGACTAACAGAAATCACCAACGAAATCACAACCAGCTTGAACATCATGGACTCCCAGGCAAATGCATTTAAACCAAAACTCAACGAAAAAAAACCATAGTCTTATCCTCTCATCCCAATACAATACAGATAACCCCACAACTATCAACACCCCAGATTATACTCTCCCTATATCAGACAGCCTGAAAATCCTCAGCATTACACTGGACCGCAACCTAACACTAGAGAGCCAAGTGACGTCCACAACAAAGAAAATGTTCCTTTCAATGTGGAAACTCAAACGAGTGAATAATTGTTCCCAAAGAAAACATTTCTCAACCTGAAAAACAGCCGCTGCCGCTAGTGCAGGGCCCCTTTTATCCCAACTTAGTATAGTTAGTAAATCACCCCATCAGAGGTAGAGGGTAAACTTCTAACGTGGATGCCAATGTTTAAGCACCAAATATCCCACCGACCCAACATAAAAGCCTGAATACCTGCAACACAACAAAACCAAAGATCGTAATGGACACACCCCAACTTCCCTCTTCCTCCCTAAGTTCCCCAATGTATCTACCATACATGAACCTTATTCTATCACAATAACACCTTGTATTTGTTCATACCGGAACTGGTGAACGCCATTACAGTACTATGTAAGCCACATTGAACCTGCAAACAGGTGGGAAAATATGGGATACAAATATAACAAATAATAATACAATCAATGGAACTAAGCCACGTAGACTACTGCAATGGAATTTATGTGGGATGCAAAAAACAAATGTTAAAGAAACTCCAGACCGCTCAAAACACGGCAGCTAGGCTCATCTTCAGAAAAACGCGATTTGAAAGCGCAAAATCCTTACGCGAAAAACTACACTGGCTCCCAATCACAGAAAGCATTGCTTTCAAAATCTGCACTCTGGTCCACAAAATTATCTACGGTGAAGCCCCGGGATACATGACAGACCTGATCGACCTCCCAACCAGAAATACATCCTAATCTACACAAACGTACCTAAATCTGCACTACCCAAGCTGCAAAGGACTCAAATACAAAATCAACCTACGCTTCCAATTTCTCCTACATACGCACACAACTGTAAAATGCATTACCAAAAGCCTTAAAAACCAAGTTTGACCATCTACACTTCTGGAAAAAACTAAAAACTAACCTGTTTGAAAAGGCATACCCGACCAATCCATCATAAATGCCTGATCTCTGCAACACAACATACCCAACGTACGAAATGGACATTACACAACTCTTCCGTTGAACAATTCCCTAATGTGGCTGTACCACATGAACTCTATCATACCACAACATCACTTTTTATTTGTTTACACCGGAGTATGCAAACGCCTCTCCGGTACTATGTAAGCCACACTGAGCCTGCAAATAGGTGGGAAAATGTGGGATACAAATGTAACTATACCACAGTAATGTGAAAAAAGGGGAAACTCACTCAAAATCAACCTCAAAGGTACCACACAAAGAGCGAGCAAAAACTCAGAATGTGATTCACACCACTTTAACAAAAAATAGGGGGAATTACCTCAGAAAGGAATGACCTGCTGCTGGAAGCCTATGGCGATTAGACAATCCTTGTGTCGTGCCTGTTTTCTATAATCATTGGTCAAAACCCCCCAACTAATTTTGTTCCGTTTGTTTAGTTCTTTTCTACCCCATGGCGAGTGGTTTATCCCAGCGGGTAACAGATCCTGGGTTTGTCTACATGATTACGTCAGTTGTCAGGTACAGCTGTTTTTCCCCTGATGGATCATTAGTACGTAATTGCTGACCTGGTCGCTTTTGATTGGCTGGTTGTTGGGAGCATTTTTTTTGAGCTAACGTATTTATCAAGACCTTTTTGAGCACATTTATTAGTGCAGTCTTTAATATATTTTTTTGGGGGGGTTTCCACCTTTTCAGAATGAGATGTTTATTTTAGCGGGTTACAAAATATGGTTTTGTCCGCTCAATTTAGTCAGATGTCAGATACAGCTGTTTTTTCCCTGACTGATCATCCAGTATGTCAGTGCTGATATGGATGCTTTCAATTGGCTGGCTGTCAGGGGCATTGACAGATCTTTCAACAAGCACGCGTGAGCGCTTCAGCATATATTGGCGGGGCCTTTTCTAGGCTCCTGTAATTGAGCTCCAACAGATGGAGCACGCGTTAAGGTTGGCTTTTCACTTTCGCCTTTTTTGTTGAGTTTGGTCAACACCATGAAGAATTTTGGTAACTGTCTGATGTGTAACCTTTTGTTTTGTTTTCACAGCGCCACTGCTGAGCTTGAAAGAGTATCCACAAATTGAGAACCCGGTGTCCCCTGAGGAAGCCTTTTGGTGAAACGGGTCCGTTGGGTCTCGGTTGTCATTCGGGAGAACTACATATGTCAAGCTCAGCCAGTTAAGTCAAGCTGAATTTTTATTTATTTTGATTGATTTTTGCATGTTTGGCAGTGAATTGTGCTGGTTACACAGTGATTATTCTTTTTTTCTAACTGATGCATGAGGCAAAAAAAAAAACATTCAAAAAAATAATTAAATGACACAAACAATTTTTACCAACTTTTGTGGTTGGTTGGGGGTTTTTGACCAATGATTATAGAAAACAGGCACGACACAAGGATTGTCTAATCACCATACACTTGCAGCAGCAGGTCATTCCTTTCTGAGGTCTTTCCCCCTATTTTTTGTCAAAGGGGTGTGCATCACATTCTGAGTTTTTGCTCGCTCTTTGTGTGGTACCATTGGGATACAAATGTAACAAATAAACAAATACTGAATTATATTTAAGATCCTAACCCTTACCCATCAGATACTTCACTCTGGAGCCCCATGCTTTCTCATACCATATGCACCTTCAAGGAACCTCAGATCTATACACCAGAATCAACTTGTGATCTCAACTCACTTTCAAATTCATTCCCATTTGGCCAGAACCACTTGCTTCAATGTAATAACCCCTACATTATGGAACTCCTTAGAACTGGACCCTTGGAAAGAACCAGTACTAAAAACTTTTAAAGCATTATGTACAACTTTTTAATTCAAATGAACATTCCCTATCATTAAACATTCGGATTAAACCACCAATGACTATGCCCAGACTCGCCCTGATGTGACTTCATCACCAGTGTTTAACATCCTTTTGTGTCTTAGTTGGCTAGCTTATTTCCAACCTAATTTCCTTTCCTTTATACACTGGAAATTGTAACCTAGGCCTCCTTATATTTCTCTCTCTACCTCTTACCCTTGATTATTTTTGACTCAGATTGTAAACCGCTTAGACATTTTAAATAATTTGTGGTATAGCAAATAAAATGAAGTGTGAAATCTCATTCTACCAGCAAGCAATATTCATAAGCAACTGCTATGTGCAGATATTACTCACTTTGCTAACTGTAGTGATACTTGTCTTACAGCAAGCCTTGGAGGTTATTTCATGTACTTAAAACACATTTTAAACCATGGATATCGTCTAACAAATGAGGTTTATAAGCTACATTGATAGGAAACAAGCAATTCAAGAAATGGGCAGAGGATTATTCTGTAAAGAAGCATAGGTGTTTACTTTCCTTTATAGAATACTAATGTAACAGCGAAAATATATGCCTTTACTTAACAGGTGCGCTCACCTAACACAGCCATAGATGGTTTAAGTGTGTATGCTTCAGTGCCTGAGATACGTGCCTAACTTATAAGTTACATATGTGTGAGTCCTGCCCAGACTCCCCCCATGTGTATGCACTCCTGTAAAATACATGCTAAGATATGTACGTATTTATAGAACAGCGCTTAAGCGGAATTTTGGCATACATACACGGGTGTGCATACACATATATATTTCACTAACCTAATGACATATGCACGTATTTTATACAAATCTGTACAGCCACGATCAGGGCACAGACCATAGAAGTCTGCCCGGCACTGACCTTGTTCTCTAGCTACTGAAGGGGGAAGGGAAATGGGACTTGATATACCGCCTTTCTGAGGTTTTTGCAACTACATTCAAAGCGGTTTACATATATTCAGGTACTTATTTTGTACCAGGGGCAATGGAGGGTTAAGTGACTTGCCCAGAGCACAAGAAGCTGCAGTGGGAATTGAACTCAGTTCCCCAGGATCAAAGTCCACTGCACTAACCATTAGGCTACTCCTCCAGCCATGATCAAGGCACAGACCGTACAAGTCTGCCCAGCACTGGCTTTGTTTCCCAATTACTGGTGTTGCCATCTAATCACTACTTCTGCTTCCATGCCTTCTGTACAGGATTATTTTGTGTTTATCCCAAGTATTTTTGAATTCTGTTACTGTTTTCATCTCCACCACCTCCCATAGAAGGGCATTCCAGGTATCTACCTCCCTCTCCATGAAAAAGTATTTCCTGCCTTAAGCCACAGTAAGTGTATATAAATGTGAACAGAAATGTAAATGTAAATAAAATTAGAAGAGATATAGGTATTTCCAGCAGTCTAGCTAAAATATCCCAAATTGATTAAAACTGTGAAAAGTTATTAAAATACCTAAACAATACAGAAAGTAATGGAAAAAAATAAGATTTTATTGCTTTGACAAATAAGATTTTTCCTTTATTACATACATTGGTACAAGAGATAGATATGAATTTAAATAGAACAGTCATATTTCTCTGCACCACTGTGTTATCTAGTTTGACCAATAAGGAAGTTCAAATTCTCTAACATTTTCAGAATGCATCTGTCACATATTTGTTTTAGATCAGCATCAAACAACTTAAAATGTGTTCTGATTTTTTTTTAACTCTCTTTATTTGAACCAGTTCAGCATAGCAATAAGCAGTAAACATATGAAAGATACAAATCCACACATCTGGTAAACTATCCTCAGATCTAAACTTCACATTGCTGATCATCATTTTAATTCTATTCCTCATCACCACCGCTCCCATCCTCCAACTATCTCCCACCCCAACAGCTTTTAAAGTGTTCTGTTTTTCTTTAAATTAAGACATTGACTAATAATAATTAGACATATTATGAAGAATGATTTAATCAGTCTGAACAGAAAAGTACATGCTGTCAAAACAGACATAATCTAACTGCTAGCTTCTCATGTAAACAATTTGAAATCAAAAGCTAGATGTGCCTCTGTCTCCTGCAATGCCATTATGACGACACTAATGAAGCACTGATTAAACAGAAACAGAACATTAATTAAATGTAGAGGAGACAAAATACATAATTGTTCTAGAAAAGAAAAATACATAATTGTATTAGAAGTGGGAAAAAACCCCCAGAAGTTAGAATGGCTGCTACTGGTAATATTTAATTCAACCGCTCAAATGCAATTAACGCTATTTTTGCTTAAAAGTTTTTATCTGTTTTATAAAACTGTGTTAAGTTTGGTAAAGCATACAATTATGATTTATTCTAATCAAAAAAGCAACCATGCCAAAAGCAGTATACTAAACAAGATTGTGTTAAAACTTACCTTGCCATGCAAATTTCTTCCCATTCAAATCAATAGCAAAATCATCAGGATAGAAGTCAATTATACTGGATTCCTATATTGAATCAAATTAAAAATCATGATTAACTTCAACTACTGTATACATGTACATTGCACAAGAAACTAAGAGAGACTGAATGAGGAAGGAACAACAACTAAGGGAGACAAGAGAAAGTGAATGTGGAGAAGAGTAAAAGCAATGAGGGGGAGACAACTTTAGGGAGAGAAAGGTGAGACTTAATAATAGACCATTATTAAATAAACTTGGGGAAAACCCACTATTTCTGGGATAAGCAGTATAAAATGTTTGTACTTTTTTGGGATCTTGCCAGGTATTTGTGACCTGGATTGGCAACGGTTGGAAACAGGATGCTGGGCTTGATGGACCTTTGGTCTTTCCCAGTATGGCAATACTTATGTACTTATGGAGACACATACCACAGTTAATAAATGAACCAATGAGATTAACCACCTTGGCACGGATATTGTCTGGGGAAGGGGGTGAAGGCCTACTGTTGATAGTATCTTTAAGGAAGGAGAGGGGTGCTGCTGACTTATTGACTAACCTTTCTTTTCTCATGGGAGCAGAATGAAAAAACAGGCTTAGTGAACTAGGGAAAATTTATAGTGATGTGCTCAGTAACTCAAAGTGTCCCATCTCAAATTGAGAAGGCAACTGATTGAAACATCACAGTACAGAACAACGCAAAACAATGGTAAGTACGCTTTTATAGATAGTTTAAACTCTTACTTAATATATCTTAAAAACAAGTATTGTACTTAACTAGGTCCTGGTCAAACAAGTATGATTTGTTGTGTCGCTATGTGCAGTGACAATAAGGATATCTTCCTCAATATTTATGAGCCCAATCATTCAAAAGTGCAATTGGCCATATTCCCATATCCCCAACACAAATTTGTGTTTCACCATAAGCTTCCTCAGGGAGAGGTGAAATGAAAACTTATCAAACATTCATGCTAGAGCTCAAGAAGGGTCCTGCCACAGGAAATATAGAAAGAAATCTAAGACCACTTATGCTCATAATAAGTAACTATCTATAAAAAATGTCCCCATCATAATGTATTTCTGCATAAAACTTTCAGGATTCCCAATATTTCAGAGGCAAAAAGCATTAAATTCACTGCAGATACACCCATTTTCCCACAAATTAGCCAGAACGAACTTACTTATTTCTGCCATTGCATAACGATATTCTCAATTTTGTTCTCCATCCCTTTTCAGATACCCCCAACACTCTATTTGCTTTTTTTTAGCAGCCATAGCACATCAGACTGAAAATTGCTATGTATTATCCAAAATGACTTCTAAAATCTTTTCCTTATATGGTGACTCCTAAATCAGAACCCAACAATTTATACCTCTAGCTGGTATTATTTCCCTGTGTGCGCATATCACTTTGCAGTTGCCCACATAAATTTCACTTGCTATTTAAATGCTGAGTCTCCTGATCTCACAAAATCCTCATCGGACCCTCATTTTAATGAGTTTGAAAAAAAGCAAAGATACTTACCCGTAGCAGGTATTCTCTGAGGACAGCAGGCTGATCATTTTCACAAGTGGCCGATGATCCGCTTCAGCCCGGGAACCGGTATATCGCATAGCAAAAAAGAAAAAATTTTATAGAAGCCTTCTAGTGTGCATGCTGCGTCGCACATGCACAGAGTGACTATCCGCCCGCTGCGCGATTGCGCTCCTCACTTCAATCCAAAAGCATAAAGAAAAGAAAAGAAACAAATCCAAGGGGAGGTGGGAGGGATTGTGAGAATGATCAGCCTGCTGTCCTCAGACAATACCTGCTACAGGTAAGTATCTTCGCTTTCTCTGAGGACAAGCAGGCTGAATCATTCTCACAAGTGGGGTATTCCCTAGCATCCAGGCTCACCCAAAACAATGAACAGTGGTCAATTGGGCCTTGCAACGGTGAAGACATAACGTAGATTAACCTGAAACTATATACAAACTAGCTGAGTGTGCAGCATGGAACAGAACAAAATGGGGCCTAGGAGGGTGGAGTTGGATTCTAAACCCCAAACAGATTCTGCAACACTGACTGCCCAATTGTCGCGTCGGGTATCCTGCTCAAGGCAGTAATGAGATGTGAATATGTGGACTGAAGAGCACATCGTAGTTTTGCAAATCTCTTCAATGGAGGCTGACTTCAAGTGGGCCACTGACACAGACATGGCTCTCACATTATGAGCCGTGACATGGCCCTCTCGTCAGGCCAGGTTGGGCATAAGCGAAGGAAATGCAATCTGCTAGCCAACTGGAAATTGTGCGTTTACCGATGGCGACCCCCTCCTTTTGGGATCAAAAGAGACAAACTGGGCAGACTGTTTGAAGGGCTTCATCCGCTTCATGTAAAAGGCCAACGCTCTCTTGCAGTCCAAGATATGCAAGCTGCTTTCGCCAGGGTGGGAATGAGGATGGGGAAAAAATGTTGGCAAGACAATCGTCTGGTTCAGATGGAATTCAGACACCACCTTCAGCAGGAACTTAGGGTGCGTGCGGAGGACTACTCTGTTGTGATGAAACTTAGCATAAGCTGCATCCACTACTAAGGCCTGAAGCTCACTGATCCTATGAGCTGAAGTAACAGCCACCAAGAGAACGACCTTCCAGGTCAAGTACTTCAGATGGCAGGAATTCAGTGGCTCAAAAGGAGCTTTCATCAGCTGGGTAAGAACGACGTTGAGATCCCATGACACTGGCGGAGGTTTGACAGGGGGCTTTGACAAGAGCAAACCTCTCGTGAAGCGAACAACTAAAGGTTGTCCAGAGATAGGCTTACCTTCTACAGGTTGATGATACGCACTAATTGCGCTAAGGTGAACCCTTATGGAGTTGGTCTTGAGACCAGACTCTGATAAGTGTAGAAGGTATTCAAGCAGGGTCTGTGTATGACAAGAAAGGGGATCTACGGCCTTGCTGTCACACCAGAGAGCAAACCTCTGCCATTTAAAAGAGTAACACCTCTTAGTGGAATCTTTCCTGGCGGCCAGCAAGACCCGGGAGACACCCTCCAAAAGGCCCAAGGAAGCAAATTCTATGCTCTCAACATCCAGGCCGTGAGAGCCAGAAACTGGAGGTTGGGATGTAGGAGTGATCCCTTGTTCTGAGTGATGAGGGTCGGAAAACACTCCAATCGCCACGGTTCTTCGGAGGATAATTCCAGAAGAAGAGGGAACCATATCTGAAACAGCCAGTAAGGCGCAATCAGAATCATGGTTCTGCGGTCTTGCTGGAGTTTCAACAAATTCTTTCCCAATAAAGGTATGGGAAGATATGCATAAAGAAGGCCTGTTCCCCAATGTAGGAGAAAGGCTTCTGACGCTAGTCTGTCGTGGGCCTGAAGCCTGGAACAGAACTGAGGGACCATGTGGTTGTGCTGAGTGGCAAAAAGATCCACCGAGGGGGTGCCCCACGCTTGAAAGATCTTGCGGGCAATGCCCATGTTCAGAGACCACTTGTGCGGTTGCATTATCCTGCTCAATCTGTCAGCCAGACTGTAGTTTACACCTGCCAGATAAGTGGCTTAAGTTTGTGAAGAGGCAGATTTGTGTGAATTAATCAAACTAGAAAGGAAAAGTGGATCAAGTAACTCTGCTTGTATTATTCTGGATGTTAACTGATATGCATTCAAGTGAACTTGTAGCTAAGAAAAGCAATGTATGGGACTGTTTAAGTGCATTTATTAGAAGAGCTGTTTGTGAAAAAGCAGATTTTGTGGAAGTTTAAAACCAGTGTTTAAGTGTTAGCACCTTCCTATTGTCTTTCAAGTACCTTTCCCTGCTCAAGATCAACCCCTCCCCTCTGGGTCGACTTGTCAGTAATCAAAGGCAGCCAGAGAAGTCAGAAGGAGAAACTGTTTTGTATTGGCAAATCTATGAAGATTTTAACATTTTAAGCAAGCATAAGAAGGATTAAGATGAAATTAACTTAAAGTGACTGTTGCAGAATTGATCAGAAACTCTGAAGCAGGACATCAGAGTGAGAAGGAATCTTCCAACTTGAGTTCTTTGTGTTGCATGTGTCACACCTCTGTGCTAATTACCTTGAAGGTGCTCTGAAGTTCCCCCTCTCTTCTTCCTCCAGCCAAAGCTAGAAATCAGAGCCCTGAAGATCCTCTGGGTAATTAGTTGCTAAGAAACAGATTAAAGGAGGACCCTGACTCAGAGCTACTTTCCCCCCTCCCATCTGCTCTGCTCATTATCTTATCACTGAAACCTGATCCAGTACTGATCTCAACAGCTTGAAAGGCAGACCCTCTTCTTTGAAGAGAAAATCAGAGTGAGAAGGAATCTTACAACTTGAGTTTCTTGTGTTGCATGTATGACACCTCCCTGCTAATTACCTTGAAGGTGCTCTGAAGTAGGAATCTTCCAACTTGAGCTCTCTGTGTTGCATGTGTGACACCTCCCTGCTAATTACCTTGAAGGTGCTATGAAGTTACCCCCTCCCCTCTGCCTCCAGCCAAAACCAGAAATAGGAGCCTTGAACATTCTCTGGGCAAGGAGGGAGGCAAGCAATTAGTTGCTAAGAAACTGATTAGAGGAGGACCCTGACTCAGAACCACTCTTCTCCCCCATCTCTTCTGTTCATTAACCTATCACTGAAACCTGATCCAGCACTGACCTCAACAGCTTGAAAGGCAAGCTGAAATAACACACAAGACCAGATCCCACTCCAAAGAATAAAGTCTCATCACGCATCCAGTCATCAGAAAATGGTCTTATTACTAGCCCACAGTGAATAGAAACCAAAATGAATACCTTCAAACTACTTCTAATAATCTACTCCTTAACACTAATCCACTTAACACTAACCACCCCTCTTGCAGAAAGTAACATTATACACACACTATACAATCATCAACAACTGATCAGATACACCACACCTCAACAAACTGACAACAACGTAAACAAAGGAAGACCACCAACATGCGGACAACCACCAAAGAATGCAAAGAAGGGTCCAAACAAACTCACCTCAACAAAGAAACGACAACTAATAAAAGTCCACACAACACCAAACGTAGAAGACCCATTCCAAACAATACAAGTGGCCAGATCCGCAGTAAACAAAACAGCAATACTAACAGATTGGATCATGGCAGAAGACCTTGACCTACTCTTCATCAATGAAACCTGGATCCATGACCAAAAGGACCCCATAATCCTAGACCTGTGCCCCCCAGGATACAAAATCACACACTGGACCAGAAAGGAAAGAGAAATGGAGGCATAGCACTAATCTATCGATCCCACTTTACCACCGAAACCATTGCCGAGTCATGACACCTCAACTTGAAATGGCCCCAATCAGAATCCACAACAAAACCCTTCGCGAACATTTGTCTTGCATCCTATTTTACAGACCTCCAGGTAATTGGAATGAAGGCCAGACTAACTTCATGGACTTCATTTCAGTGGCGTACCAAGGGGGGGCAGTGGGGGGAACGCCACTGCTTCATTTCAAACACATGTGTAACCAACTCCAATGTACTAGTAATAGGAGACATGAACCTTCACTTAGAAAACCCAAACTCAATCAACGCACGAGAATGTAAGGAATTCCTCCAACTATGGGATCTCAAATGGCCACAAATCCAATCAACCCACATCAAAGGGCACACACTGGACCTCATCTCACACAAACTTTCAATGGACCAGAACTTAATAAAAACAGACATTAAATGGATAGAAACACCCTGGTCTGATCACTACAAACTAAACTTATCCCTATACTTGTGGAAGAAGGGACTACACCAAATACAAGAACACACAACTTACAGAACAAGAGGTCAAGTAGACCCGACAACATTCTGGCTACAGATATACAACAATGAATGGACAGCACAAACAGACTCCATACACTACCTCTTAGAATGGGCTAAAAGATGCAAATACATACTAGATGAAATAGCACCCTTGAGAACAAGATCTTCACGTAAGAATAACTCAATACCGTGGTTCAATGAGGAACTAAAAAAACTGAAAACACAATCCAGGAAACTCGAACGAGCATGGAAAAAAAACAAAAGATGAACACACACTCAACACATGGAAACAATTACTAAGAAAGTACAAATACGCCATAAGACAGACCAAAAGATCATACTATAAAACTAAAACAGGGAGAGATTACAAAGACACAAAGAAATTATACCATATCGTGGACAAACTCCTACACACCAACCTGGTCACTACATCGAATACAGACATCCCATCTGCAGAAAAACTTGCTAAGTATTTCAATGAAAAAACTGTAAACCTACGCAACACACTACCTCAGGACAACACTGACATCGAAAACTTCCTTAATGAGTTGGAAACAACCACTGGAGAATACCCGGCTGACCGAACCTGGTAAAATTTTGCCCTCATCACCTTCGACACAGTTGTATGGGTGATCAGCAGGTTCTCCAACACTCACTTTAAACTAGATACCTGCCCCAACTACCTACTGAAATTCGCCCCGACCGCTTCATAGTAGACCTCACATCCCACCTAAATTACATGCTACAGCAAGGTCTCTTAGGAAAATGGCAATATCCTACTCACCCCGATAACAAAAAACACCAAGAAAAAAAACCAAATGGAATTACTAACTACCGTCCAGTAGCATCCATCCGGTTGTCAGTCAAACTGATGGAAAGCATGGTAGCCAAACAACTTACAGATTACATAAGCAAATTCTCAATATTACATGAATCACAGTCAGGATTTCGCCCCCTCCACAGCACAGAAACAGTACTACTCACTCTCCTAGCCAAATTCAAGCAGGAAATAGCAATAGGCAAAAACATCCTCCTCCTCCAAATTGACATGCTAGTGCATTCGACATGGTAAACCACAATATATTAATAAGATTACTAGATAAGTTCGGAAACATACTTAGCTGGATCAAGGGTTTCCTAAACCACAAGAACATATCAAGAAAAATCAAACTCAAACATATCATCACCGTTGAAAGCAGACTGCAGAGTACCACAAGGATCACCGATCCTCTTCAACCTAATGATGACCCCACTAGCCAAGTCCTTATCCCCTTCATCTATGTAGACGATGTCACAATATACATTCCTTACAAATCTAGACTGACAGAAATCACCAACAAAATCAAGATCAACTTGAACATCATGGACTCCTGGGCAAATGCACTTCAACTAAAACTCAACAAAGAAAAAACACACTGTCTTATCCTCTTATCCCAACACAATACGGACAACCGCACAATTATCAACACCCCAGATTACACCCTCCCTATCTCAGACAGCCTGAAAATCCTCTGCGTTATATTAGACTGCAACCTAACACTAGAGAGAAAAGCGACCTCCACAACAAAGAAAATGTTCCATTCAATGTGGAAACTCAAACGCACGAAACAGTTCTTCCCGAGGGAAACATTTCGCAACTTTATACAATCAATGGTACTAAGCCATGTAGACTACTGCAATTGAATTTATGCGGGATGCAAAGAACAAACATTAAAGAAACTTCAGACTGCTCAAAACACGGCAGCTAGGCTTATCTTCGGAAAAACGCGATTTGAAAGCGCAAAACCCTTACGCGAAAAACTACACTGGCTCCCAATCAAAGAACGCATTGCTTTCAAAATCTGCACTCTGGTTCACAAAATTATCTACGGTGAAGCCGCGGGATACATGACAGACTTGATTGACCTACCAACTAGAAACACATCCGAATTAACACGAACGTACCTAAATCTGCACTACTCAAGCTGCAAAGGATTCAAATACAAATCAATTTACGCATCCAGTTTTTCCTACATAAGCACACAACTATGGAATGCATTACCAAAAGCCTTGAAAACTACGTACGACCACCTAAACTTCTGGAAAAAACTAAAAACTAACCTGTTTAAAAAGGCATACCCTACCAATCCAACAAAAATGCCTGATCTCTGCAACACAACAAAACTAAAGTACGTAATGGACATAACACAACTCTTCCATTGTACGATTCCCTAATGTGGCTGTGCCACATGAACTTTATCTTAACAAAATATCACTTTGTATTTGTTTACACCGGAGTCCGCAAACGCCTCTCCGGTACTATGTAAGCCACATTGAGCCTACAAATAGGTGGGAAAATGTGGGACACAAATGTAACAAATAAAATAAATAAATAAAAACATGCCGTGATGGCGTGTCCAGAGCCACATCTGGACGGCTTCCTGCCACACAGGGCGAGATCCGGTGCCCCCATGCTTGTTGGTATAATACATCGCAACCTGATTGTAAAGGCCCTGGAAGCTGACAGAAAGCAATATGGCAGAACGCAGTAATGATTGTGGTGTTTCCCTACTCAAAAATCTCAAGATATTTTCTGTGACTTCTTGTATTTGAATGTGAGTATATGCATTCTTTAAGTCCAGAGAGCATAGCTAATTGTTTTCCTGAATCATGGAAGTAGGGGGGAGGGGTCCAGGGGAACCATCCTGAACTTCTGCAATATTTTTGTTTAAATTCTCTTATATACTTGTGTATGTCATATACTATCCGTATAGAATTTGTAGATAATGCAGAATATAAATACATTTTATTATTACTACTTGCTCCAGGCCCTTAGGTCTAGGATGGGACAAAAGCCCCCTGTCTTTTTGGGGACCTGGAAGTACTTGGAGCAGAATCCTTTCCTTCATCTTTCTAAGGTGATGACATGATAACAGGAGTTATGGATGACCACAATACCCATGGATCATAGCTCAGTGCTAAAGAGTCCCACAACAGAAAAGTGGAATTTCTCCTGAAGCAAGGATTTGGCTCCTTTGCAATGGAAGCACAGGTGGCGATCTGTGGAGAATATGTGACAAGAGCAGCTCTGCACTGAGCTCAACAGTTGCCTACCTCATTGGTGGTAGCTCGCTTGGAGTCAGGAGCAGTCTTTGTGGCTGATGTCCTGTATTATCTGACCTATATTTGCTCAGGGTCAGTGGCTTCAGTGGTGGTAGCCCGCAGATGGTTTTAGCTCTGGCATTGGTTGGCAGATTTGGCCTCCAAAGCTCACTTAAGCAAGCTTCCATTTTGAGGCTAGTTGTTGTTTGGAGAGGTCCTAGAAAAGCTTGCAAAAGACCTTGTCAAGGCTAGGCCTCAGAGGTTTCCGGAGCACAAGACAAGATCAGCAGTCAGAAGACTGGGGAGCAGGTCTTGATCCATGGATTGGGGGTGGTAACGTATGGGAGGACTTCAGCTACATCCTCCTCATTATGGGGACAGAAAAGGTTGCCCTTATAGGGAGATAGATCGAAGGACAGCGGTGACCCCTCCTCCTCTGCTAGTAAGGCCCTCCCCCAAACCCAATGAGGGTCAGTGGGCTCTATGTGTGGAGATGCAGGTAGGAAGAAGACTTTACCTGCTCCACTGAGTGGACCTTCATTACCTCTGACCAATGTGTATTGAAAGTTATTCAATTCAGTTATACCCTGGAATTAGCAGAACCTTTTTATTTTAGAGGCCTTTGTAGTGTCCCTTGCAGACACATCATCAAGAGAAAGGTTGTGGAGATCAAACTGCTGTGCTTGATTCAGCTGGGAGCCATAGAGTCTGTAACAGTGCCAGATCAGGGGTGAGGGCACTATTCCATTTACTTTGAGGTTTCTAAGCAAGGAGGCTCATTCCAGTCCATTCTTGATATAAAAAGGTCAATGCCCTCACTTTTAGTCTCATACTTTCATGTGGAAGTATTGCGGTCAGTAACCTCATTGGTCAGACCAGGGAAGTTTGACCTCTTTGAACCTAGCAGAAGCTTAATTTCACATTGTAGGAACTTACCTGTGTCCATCCGTGATCACATTTCTTTATGCTGGGGAAGCCTTTTCAGTTCATGGTACTGTCCTTCTGCTTATCAAAAGCTCCTAGAACCTTCTCCAAGATCATGGTGGAAGTAGCAGAATACCTCCGAAGAAGCGGATTCATGTGCACCTGTATATGGACAGCTGGCCAACTTGAGCCAACACAGAAATGGAATCACAGGATATGGCAACTAGAGTGATCCAACTGTTAAAATGCCTGAAACGGGTAGTGAATTACGCTAAAGGCCAACCAAATTTCAGTTTCAGCACCGAAATTGACCCAAAATCCGCGTTTGGATTTCAGCCAAAAATGCTTGCGCATTTTCCGTGGAAATAAACTGTAGCCCTGCCTCCCGTTGTCACATGCCCATCCCCCTGAGCCAGCCTCCCCCTCAAACAGAACCCCCACCCCGAGCTGCCCACCAATTCTACCCTCCCTAGGCCTACCTTCTAAAAGCCTTGGTGGTCTAGTGACCTCTTCGGAGAAGGCATCCTGAGTTCCTCCTGTCCCCAGTGGCTGCATTGTAAAACTGGTAGGTGAGACTGCCACATGAGGTTAGGGCTCCCATTTTGGGACTGGAAAATGAATGGGCAGAACAATCCCCAGTCGCTCCTGCTCATGCCATTTTCAACCTCAAAGTGGCAGCTGCGACCTCCCATGGCAGTCTCACGAGGCTGCTGCGGGAAGTCACAGCAGCCATTTTTACAACACAGCCAGCGGGGGAGGAGCAACTCAATATGATCCTGCTCCGAAGAGGCCACTAGACCATCAGGGATTTTAGAAGGTAGGGCCAGGGGAGGGCTTACAGATGGAGATGAGGGGAAAGTAGAGCTGGTGGCAGATCTGGTTTGGGGGGGGGGGGATGATTTCAATTTCTGTTCTAGCTGAAACTGAGCAGCAAATTTCAGCAACAGATTCGGTTTTGGTCATCCTCTAAACTATGCTAAAGAGTCAGCTGGTGCCTTCCAGGAGCTCGAGTACCTTCAATACTAGACTAGGAGCTATTGTGCTTACCTGGGAAAGAATGAACAAGCTTCGGGCCCACAAGAGAGTTTTTTGTGGGAAAAAAGCTCCTCTCTCTCTCTGTCAGAATATTCTATCTTCTGCATTTGGCCTGTGTCTCTTGAAGGCACTTTACTCCAAACCATGCATTTCTGGGTGACTGTTGTTTTTTCTTCATGATATAGTTTTAAAACTGCTCTATCTCCTTTCTAAAATACAAAAACAGTAGCCTAGTTCCACGCTGGTTAAAGGTGAAGCCCATCCATTCAGAATAGGCTTCCCCTTCCCCAGAATGCAGCCCAGCTCCTAACAAATCAAAATCCTTCTGCCTGCACAATTGTATCATTTAGTCATTGAGACTCCAAAGCACTGCCTGTCTACTTCTTGGGTCCTGCAGGTGAAACTAATTATTTTTGAGAATGCTACTCTGGGGGTCCTAAATTTCAACTTTCTACATAAAAGCCTAATTTTGGCTTTCAGAATCTCCCTCCTACACTTTCCAATATCATTGGGACCAACATGTACCCAGACAACTGGTTCCTCCCTAGCACTGTGTAAAATCCTATCTAGGTGACGCACAAGGTCCACCTTCACATCAGGCAAGCAAGTAACCAAACAATCCTCGTGCTTACCAGCCTCTCAGCTACCTACATGCCTAATGATTGCATTGCCAACTAAAAATGGACATCCTAATCCTTCCCTCCTTGGCAAAGCCCCTGTAGAGTCATCATCGAAGAAAAGGAATATTTAATCCTCTGGAGGGCCAGGTCCTGGTTATAGGATCACTTCCTGCCACATGAAGGTGATGAGTGACTTCCTTACTGGTGAGCATTCTCCTACAAGACAGCACAGAGGCTGCCAGACTGGAAGAGGGACTTCTCTACTGTGTCCATGAAAGTCTCATCTATATACTTCTTTTTCTTCCTATACTCCTCCAAGTCTGCTACTCTAGCCTCCAGAAATTTGACTTGCTCTCAGAGTGAGGAGCTCTTTGCACCAAATGTACACATACAAACTCTCACCAATTGGGAGATAATTATATACATAACATTCAATGCAAAAGACTGGATAGCCCCAATCTCACTGTTGGGAGTGCTCTCTACATCTGACAGGCTGATGCTCAGAACCTAATGCGGGCGCTAGAAAAGACTGGCGGCGATGTTAACGTGCGCAGAATATTCAGAGAGCACATAAAGTTGGGGACCATGTGATCGCCAAAGTTGGCCAAAAGTAGCATAAGAATGTAGCCAATCCTATGATAACGAGGTCCTTAGTTATTCCCTCCCAATGCTCAGAAACAGCATACAAACCGAACCATGCCCCTATTGCTGAAAACCTAACACCAGCTCCGAGCTGGCTTTAGGTGTTTGAAAGAGATTTCTCATTGGATTCCAAGGTACTACATTCCCGCAGACCCTGACACGTCTGTCCTGGTCACTAGCTCCAGAGGTAGCAGTTCCACATTACCTTGAAGCGGCAGAGGGACAGTGCATAGCACAAGAGCCAGCCATGGCTGGCAGCCGCAAGCCAGCTCACAGGTGGGGAAAAAAGCCAATGGGCTGCGACTGGAACTTTTCTGACAAGAGGATAGATTGTTGTCTGGACCTCTTTTGGAAAGCGCCTCCTTTTGCCCCACCAATCAGCGCCAGGGAGACAGAGGGAGGAGGGGGTCAGAAAAATAACTTTCCAAAGCTCAATACTAAGAGCGCACATATAATTTGCATGCTATTAGTGTTGAGCGTTGAGAATTATTTTTTTTCGGTGCCGTTTCCGTGGTATTTCCCGGCACTGTTCCCTACATTGCCAGAGTTCTGAGCATCAGCCCATTAATATTGGTGAGTTAGTTAGTTACTTAAAGTTGCTAAGGGAGTACCAATTACTCTAAAGGCCTTAAGATTATTGGGTATATTTTATGGCATTTCTTGTTTGCTTCTCAGTGAGCTACAAATAATCTATTGTTAACAGTTAATCATTTGCTGATGAAAAAATACTCTTCTGGTATCTTAATTGGATAACCGACTATAAATTAAGGCATGCAGCTGGGGTGGGTGAGTTGGAAAGAAGGGTGAGAAAAAGACTAACTAAGACTAGAACACAATGATTTTAGATACTTTAAACATGCTAATGGAGTGGGGTGCAGGAGTAGCCTAGTGGTTAGTGCAGTGGACTTTGATCCTGGGGAACTGAGTTCGATTCCCACTGCAGCTCCTTGTGACTCTGGGCAAGTCACTTAACCCTCCATTGCCCCTTGTACAAATAAGTACCTGAATATACTATGTAAACCGCTTTGAATGTAGTTGCAAAAAAAAAAACAACAACACAGAAAAGCGGTATATCAAGTCCCATTTCCCTTTCCCCTAATATATACCTAACTTTGGCTTTTAATGAAATTTAAATATAGAATTTATCAATCATCTCACAATCTCTCTTCTATCCCAAGCTTTAAGTTACCAAATTTCCCAGCAAAGCAACGTTCACTTGCCCAAAGAGCCTTTTCCTGCTCTCACAATCCTCTCTAGAAAAAGGATAATTAAGATCTTCCATTCCTGTATATCTATTTCTAGGGGAAATCTAACAAGTCCCTTCAATGACTGACATTACAATTAGTTGGCTAGAGTGAACTTTTCAGAAATTACACTTTCCTAATACATTAGTTAACATCTATTCAGCTCAACATCAGTTTTCTCACACTTTTGCAATAAAAAGTGCCCTGTTTTAGACCCTTTAAACATTGTAATATCTATTTTTTAGGTTCTAGGGCTTTAACAGCCAGCCAGTCTTATGCATATCTCTCTATATAAAAGGCAACCCCAACGTTCTGAAGCCTCCACGGAAGTTGAGGCGCCCGAGATATCCGGTGTGCCCTGGAGTGTCTGCACCACCCTCGCGTCAAAACGTCATGACGTCGAGGGCGGAGCTATGACACTCGAGGGCCGAAACGGAAACGCCACAGCGAACAAGGCAAGTAGCTCGGAGGGAGGAGGCCCCTTGCTAGCGCCCATTTCATTCCGCTCAGAAACGGGCATTTTTTCCTAGTTCACTAATAACATCCTGAAAACCTGACTGCTAGGGTCCTCCAGGACAAGTATGCAAACCACTGACCTATGGTAACAGCAAGCCCTCTTGCATCATCATCCAGCTTATTTTCGAAAGAGAAAGATGCCCATATTTGACCCAAATCGGGAGATGGGCACCTTTCTCTCATGGGCGCCCAAATCGGTATAATCGAAAGCCGATTTTGGGCACCTCCAACTGCAGTCTGTCGTGGGAACGGACAAAGTTGACGGGGGCGTGTCGGAGGTATGGTGAAGGCAGGACTGAGGTGTGTTTATCGGCCGAGGAGAGATGGGCATGCTCGGCCAATAATTGGAAAAAAAAAGGGCGGCAGAAACGAGAATTTGGGTCACTTTTTTTGGACCCTTTTTTTTCACGAACTAGTCCCCAAAAAGTGCCTCAACTGCCCAGATGACCACCAGAGGGAATCGGGGATGACCTCCCCTGACTCCCCCAGTGATCACTAACCCCCTCCCACCAAAAAAAAAAGAACTTTAAAAACTTTTTTTCCCAGCCTGTATGCCAGCCTCAAATGTCATACCCAGCTCCATCACAGCAGTATGCAGGTCCCTGAAGCAGTTGTTAGTGGGTGCAGTGGACTTCAGGCAGGTGGACCCAGCTCCATCCCCCCCCCCCCCCCCACCTGTTACACTTGTGGTGCTAAATGGGAGTGCTCCAAACCTCCCCCAAAACCCACTGTACCCACATCTAGGTGCCCCCCTTCAGCCATAAGTGCTATGGTAATGGTGTAGAGTTGTGGGCAGTGGGTTTTGGGGGGGGGGGGGAATTTGGGGGGCTCAGCACCCAAGGTAAGGGAGCTATGGACTTGGGAGGTATTTTAATTTTTTATTTGTTACAAATGCCCCCTAGGGTGCCCGGTTGGTATCCTGGCATGTGAGGGGGGACCAGTGCACTACGAATCCTGGCCCCTCCCACGACCAAATGCGTTGGATTTGTTCGGTTTTGAGCTGGGCACCTTCGGTTTCCATTATCGCTGAAAACCGATACCGCCCAGCTCAAATCCGCCCAAATGTGATGCATTTGCCCGGCACAAACCGTATTATTGAAACAAAAGATGGATGCCCTATGCTTGGAATAAACTCCCCGAGCCCATACGCCAAGCCCCCTCCCTGCCCATCTTCAAATCCTTGCTCAAAGCACACCTCTTCAATGTCGCATTCGGCACCTAACCATTATACCTCTATTCAGGAAATCTAGACTGCCCCAACTTGACATTTCGTCCTTTAGATTGTAAGCTCCTTTGAGCAGGGACTGTCCTTCTTTGTTAAATTGTACAGCGCTGTGTAACCTTAGTAGCGCTTTAGAAATGTTAAGTAGTAGTAGTAGTACTTTTTCAAAAATACGGCCTGCCCCGCCCCTTTGCGGACCCGTCCTCAGAAATAAGCGCCCATGGAGATGGGTGTTCGCGTTCATTTATGCCCCTCCATATAAACCAATATCAGAACAAGTCACACTTTTATCAACACTTCAACAAGGTAAAAATCAATAAGTTCTTACTGGATCAGACATAAGCTTCCGCCACGTTTCAGGTAGAAAATTACCACTAGCAGCTGGAAATACTCCCATAAGTTGCTCAAGTGGTTTGAACTACCAAGAAGAAAAAAATAAATATAAGAGTTATTTCATTTGTTAAGACATTTAAAAGAATTGTTATCATAACCAAACACACATTACCGGCTTTGTATTCGTCTCAAAATCTGAAGAAATGTTGGCTATATTTTCAAAGTCAGAAGCAAATGGTGCATAATGAAAAGGAAAAAACCATTTCCAAGATGCGCAGCCCTGTTAATACAAAATAAAAGAACATGAATCACATGGCATATAAGCAAATAATGCTCTTTAACCAAAGTCTAGAAATTCAAAGATAAAATTTTTCATACTATGACGACAAATATCACATCTAGGAGAACAATGTACAGGAGTTAAAAAAAACAACAACAACAACAAAAAAACACTTCTTCCTCCTATCTCCTTAGATCAGGTGTGGTTTTTTTGGATGTAACTAAAAAAATTCCAGAAACTGACCTGTTGCTTCTGACTGTTGCCTAACATCTGAAGAGCAGTATATGCAGCAGCCAACTACAGTAAACAACCTTTGGTAATCTTACCATCTGGCACATCCAACAGACCACCTGATGACATCACTGTGCTGCCGTTAAGAAATGCGCAGCTTCTCTTCCAGTTGTCCGGCTTCACACGCTGCAAGGAAGCCATATTTGATCTGATACTGTGCTTCTCTGCAAGGGAACCGTGCTTTGTAGCTGATACTCCTTAATGCACCCCTCTCATTGCCATTAAGAAACGCGTGGCTTCTCTTCTCTTCTCTTAAAGAAGTTTTTAAGCTGAGATCTTGATTTTATAGCATGGCAGCGCTTTTTGGCCAGTGAAAAGAGGAAAAAAAGTTGTTTTGTCTATAGAGCAGAAACTATGGCAGAAAGTGCTAAAGAAAGTCAGCATTAAAGATGAACTTGCTTTTTCTGCCAGGGAACTACTTTGATCTGAGACTGTGCTTTTGCAGACATTTTTTGACCTGACCTGCTGCACTATGTGACCAGAGAGCCTGCTTTTCCTGCCAGGGAACCACTTTTGATCCGAGACCGTGCTTTTGCAGCAAGCGAACCATGGTAAGATTCTTGTGCACAATGAGTTTTATGCAGTACATTAGTCTATGAACACCCATTCCTGTTTATTTATAGCACTTTCTTTATTCTTACTCTCATTTTTAGACCTGGAGAGTTTCTAGTTTCACTTCTGCTGTATTGATTTTTGCTTCAAACTGTTAATGACAGGAGAAGACAAAACAGTGAGCTCTGCTCTGTTCACACTGCCTGCTGTAGAAGACAACTCTAGTGAAGCTGAACATGCAGTAGGTAAATATCGCTCGGTTCTGTATGTCTGTTCAAATTGCTGTACTGTCTACTGCGTTGTACTTTATTTGTGCTCAAATTGCCTACTGTACAATGCTTTTCATTTTTTTCATTACTGATTAGTGTTAATAAACAATACTTTTAAAGATTCCTTTTGCCTGTTCTTTATGCATAAAGTATGTTTTCTAGGCATTTTTTTAAGGGGTTACAATTATTTTCCTTATAATCTGACTTTTCACTTATTTGACAATCTGTCCTGTTTACGTCGGATAATCGAGACTGTACTGTATCTCAGGCTCCACGCTGCAACATCACCAGGCTGCTGCCAACAACCACAACTTAGCAGGAAAGGGAGGTAGGGTGCCACAAAGTAGTGGTACACTCTTTTAGGTGCTGCCACTGCCTACAGCAAACCCTTGAAGTGGTCACAAACAGCAAAATCTACCACCACTCTGCTTCAGCTGACAGAATGACTGACTGTCTCTCATCAAATAATGAATGCAGAGGTTCTAGGGACTTTGCTGTGAGACTGCTGAAACAATTTGTAATTAATGACTAATAAAGGCACTTAAAAATCCTGAAGAAAATTTGAGTTAAGCTTTCTGGAATTAAATCAATTGAAAAATACAACTAGGAAGTACTTTTTGTGCTGTGAAAGTATTAATGAACATCTTTTCAAGTATTCTGCAAAATATCCGACTAAAAAAAAAAATAAACAACTAGATGTACAACTTGCAAAATACCTAGGATCAAAAGTTCCGTTTGTGGAGGATAACTTTATAACAGGTCACCTATATATGAAAGCCAACCAGGCATCTATTTCCAGCTATGTCTCTTTATAAAATATTAGGGCCAAGGCAGAAGAAATTGTGGTTAGATTGTGCTCCGGAGCTGGCATAAACATTTATAAATGCATTTAAATCATGACTCTGCTCAAACCCTGCCCTTAAAGAAGCCTACATGCAGGTCACATAAAACAATGTGAATTCTTGTCATCATACATACTTTTTATTTATTTGCAAGGTTTTGATATACCACAGATAGACCCAGTACAGACAGCTAAGTGGTTTACAACAACAAAAGTTAAAGGCAGCTGATGGTGGGGAGTGGAAAGAGTAGGCAGCAGACATGGGAGTGGTAGGAAGGGACAATGGACAGGGAAAAATGGGGAGAGGATCAGCAGGACAAGGGAGGGCTAGGCAGACAAGAAATTAGAGGATGAAGAAAAAAGTAAGTCTTTAAGCATAGCTTTGAAGAATTTAAGGGTAACAGGAGATCTAAGAGAAGAAGGGAAGGAATTCCAGAGTTTGGGACCAAGGTAGCTGAAGACAGGAGACGTAACCTTTATAAAAGGCCTTTATGAACAAAAAATGTTTTATAAAATTACCCACCTACAGAGGATATAAATCTTATAAATAGCACAAAGCCCCAAAAGGCACCTATTATAAGCCTATTTTATGAAGGCAAAATAGGTGCCTATACAGCTTATTTTCAAAGGAGAAGGGAGGCCATCTTCCGACATAAATCGGGAGATGGGCGCCCTTCTCCTAAGGACGGCCAAATTGGCATAATCGAAAGCCGATTTTGGCCGTCCTCAACTGCTTTCCGTCACAGGGATGGCCAAAGTTCAAGGGGGCGTGTCGGTAGTGTACCGAAGGCAGGGCGGGGCGTGGTTAACAGATGGGCGTCCTCGGCCGATAATGGAAAAAAGAAGGGTGCCCCTGACGAGCATTTGGCAGATTTTACTTGGTCCCTTTTTGTTCACGACCAAGCCTCGAAAAGGTGTCCGAACTGACCAGATGACCACCGGAGGGAATGGGGGATCACATCCCCTTACTCCCCCAGTGGTAACCAACCCCCTCCCACCCAAAAAAACTAATTAAAAAACATTTTTTGCCAGCCTCTATGCCAGCCTCAAATGTCATACCCAGCTCTATCACAGCAGTATGCGAGTCCCTGGAGCAGTTTTTAGTGGGTACTGCAGTGCACTTCAGGCAGGCAGACCCAGGCCCATCCCCCCCTACCTGTTACACTTGTGGTGGTAAATGGGAGCCCTCCAAAACCCACCGTACCCACATCTAGGTGCCCCCCCCCGTTACCCTTTAAGGGCTATGGTAGTGTTGTACAGTTGTGGGTAGTGGGTTTTGTGGGGGCTCAGCACCTAAGGTAAGGGAGCTATGCACCTGGGATCAATTTGTGAAGTCCACTGCAGTGCCCCCTAAGGTGCCCGGCTGGTGTCCTGGCATGTGAGAGGGGACCAGTGCATTATGAATGCTGGTTCCTCCCATAACCAAATGGCTTGGATTTGGCCGTTTTTGAGATGGCCGTCCTCGGTTTCCATTATACGCGAAAACCGAGGTTGGCCATCTCAACATTTCGGTCGACCTAAATGTTGAGATTTGGCCGTCCCCGACTGTATTATCGAAACAAAAGATAGACGCCCATCTTGTTTCGATAATACGGGATGCCCCGCCCCTTCGCCAGGGCACCCTTAAAGATGGGCGCCCAGTTCGATTATGCCTCTCCATGTGTCTTTACATAGCAACATATTAACTGATGGCAGATAAAGACCAGAACGGTCCCATCCAGTCTGCCCAACAATCACATTCATTCTCAATTCTAGATTAAATCATGACAATAACGATATTCAAAGCCCAAATGATGTACAAAGAAAGATATATAAAGTAACTAGCTGTCCCCGCTGGTATTGCTCAGTGATAGGTTAGTACTTTGTAACTGAGAAAAGCAAGGTTTATTTGTGTGTAATAACACTGTGTAAGTATGTATTTTTAACTCATTTATGATGATGTTACATTTTGTTTGATGTCTTTAATGCGAGCAATGAAACAATGAACAGGTATAGATATATGTATATAGATATATTTTTATTTGTACAAACAGAAATAGAACACACAGGAGTAGATAAATATTAAATATGTTTAATATAATTTGTAATAAGTTCTCATTCGAGCGCATTTTGATAGACATATTTTGTTTTTCAGTTTGGAACATAAAAGTATAAAGACTTATTTGATCCAACTCGTGAACAGGTGACATAAAATTAGCCACAAATGCATTTCTCTTCAACAAAAACTAGCAACCTTTCAGTTTGTCTAAAAATAGAAGAAACACTGTGCTGAGTCAGAACAAGATCCACTGAACCTAGCGTTCTGTCTCCAACAGTGACCAATCTCCAACCTTCCTTTTTTCTCCAAAATTCTCGAGAAGGTAGTCCTCTCTCAACTTGACAACTTCCTCAAACACGCCAATGCCCTTCACCCATACCAATCTGGCTTCTGCCGCCATAACAGCAGAAAGATTCTGTTGGTTACCCTTAATGACTCCATATGTTCCTCTCTTGACCGGCGCTAATCCGTCGTTGTCATCTCTCTTAATCTCTCTTCTGCATTTGATATATTTGACAACCCCCTTCTACTCTCTTGACTCCATTTCCTTGGCATTCATGGTACTGTTCTCTCTTGGTTTTCTATCTCTCCGATTGTACCTTTCAGCTTACTCATAATGATTCTCTTTCCCCAGTTACTCAGTACAGTCTGGTGTCTCCCAGGGCTCCATCCTTACACCTGCTATGTTCAACATATTTCTTTCAACCCTCTTCACCCTTATTCAAGAACAGGGATGCACACCATTTAGTTATGCACACGATATTCAGATTCTCTGTTGTGTCTCTGACCCCACCTCTGCCCTATTTACCCTTAACACCTGCCTCTCCCAGGTCTCCACCTGGCTCAAAGAGAATCATTTTTTCTTCAATACCTCAAAATGAGAAGTAATTGTCTTCTCCTGGCCTCACTCCCCTTTGCCTTCTTGCCCTATTCTTGATGATCGTCCTCTTCCATTCCGTGATAGTCAAAATCCTCAGTGTAACCTTTGACTCTCAATTATCCTTCAAGTCTTAGATTGACACTTGTCCAGTCCACTTTTTACAGGCAGAACGTGTTTTATAAAATTACTGCTAAGAAACACAATTTATAGTAAAGTTTAAATATGTAAACAATGAGGAGAAGGCAGCACAAATTTACAGGTCTATAAAGTTAAAGGCTTATAATCAGATAACCATGAAGGGATACAATCACTCTTGGATCAAGGTTAAGATTCCAATCGAGAAAAGGGAAATGTTCGGTTTAAAAAAATGCATTTCTCTTCAACAAAAACTAGCAACCTTTCAGTTTGTCTAAAAATAGAAGAAACACTGTGCTGAGTCAGAACAAGATCTACTGAACCTAGCGTTCTGTCTCCAACAGTGACCAATCCAGGTCCCAAGAATCTGGCAGATCTCAAAAAGTATATCTATTTCTTATTACTCATTTCCATTTTATGGACTTTTTCTTCAGAAACCTGTCCAAACCTCTTTTGAACTAACCATTTAGTCCTACTTTGTTTCAGGTCTTTTAGTCAGTTTGCAATGCACAAAAGGGCATTGCCCATTATCTCATGACTCTCATCTCCTAATGAGTATTTCATGAGGAACTCTGTCAAACACCTTCTGAAAATTCACATACACTAAGAGCAGAATTTTAGAAAGGATGTTCAACTCAGAATATGGACGTCCAAGTCTGTACATCTAAATTACATGAAAATGGACGTCCAAGTTCTGGGTATGTCCAGCATGAGTCTCCATTTTACAAAATGAAACATCCAAACTATGAACGGAACAAAAGAAGGAACATGGATGTCTGTGTGACTAATGGTTTCAGCATCCTGCTTAGATCCAAGGCAGAAATCTAGAAGTTACTTCAATTTTTTGAAAAAAAAAAAAAAAAAAATTATTGTGAGCTCTCCAGGGACAGGAAACCATCTACAGTGACTTCTCTTACATCATTTAGCAGAGAACTACTCAAATGGGGCACCTTTCTTTAACCTGAATGTGCAAAATACCAGTAAAACACAAATAAAACATGCATAAAATATATTTGTATACAATAGAAGCAGTAAATGCAAAGTAATCTCATGCATATTGTGAGGAGGCACAGGAGGGAGCTTGGGGAAAAGGCAAGACTACCCGACCCTGTCAGAGGAATCTTCACTACAAGTCCCAGAATCCCCGGGGCCAGGTGGATCAGCTCCCTGAGGGGTAGGGACAGCTGAAGGCTAGAGAAAGGAAGGGGGACTTCAACTCCCAGAAACCCTGGCGGGGGCAGAAGCCTTCTGGGAAGCGGCAGGAAGACTACTCATCCCAGGGGGCCGAGGGGGGGGGGAGGATTGGTGGATGGATACTGATCAAGGAGAGGGCAGACAGTTGGAGAGGAGGGGAGGATTTAATGGAATGGGAATCAGAGAGCAAGCCAGAGGAGGAGGGTGTGGAGTTTATGGATATCTCTGCGCTAACACGGACAGAGGGAAAAGGCAAATTGAAAGGCTTTGTAACTGCATTGTTCTCACAACTCAGGAAGCCCTGGAAGAGGTTTTTACAGGCTGTACAAGCATGAGAGCAAAAAGAGAGAGAGAGATGCTTCTTGCTGGGCAGACAGGCAACCCTTCCCTGAGCAACAGAAGGGACAGGGAAGGAGTGTGAAGAGGCAGTTTGTTTCTATACTGTGAATTGATGCCCTGTTTTGAAGCAGCCATTAAAGCTTTGAAAGGAAAAGAAACTGTGAGTCGCTTGATGCTGTAAACCATAAGGGTTTTTTTCCTCTGGCTGGACTGGAAGGGAAGGGGGACCATCTAACACCCCCCCCCCCCGGAAAAGGAAAGAGAGCAGGCGTGCAGCCCCCAAAGTGTCGGGGGGGGGGGGGGGGGTGACAATATTCATTGTGGAAATCTTCAAAACCTGACTGGATTGTGGCCCTTGAAGACCATGTTTGCCCACCCCTGGTCTATAGTTTCCCAGATTATTCAAGAACCCCCTTTTTTAAAATTTATGTTACACTGCACCCCTCCCTCAATCCTCAAGTATCATGGCTGTTTTATAGGTTACTAGTAGCAGATGAGTGATTTCATATTTGAGCTATTTCAAGATTCTGAGTTGAGTACCATCTGATAGAAACATGACAGCAGATAAGGGCCAAGTGGCCTATACAGTCTGCCCATCCTCAGTAACCACTAACTCCTCCTTTTTCTAAGGGATCCCACATGCCTGTCCCACACTTTTTCAAACTCTGACACAGTCTTTGTCTACACCACCTCCACTGAGAGGCTATTCTACGCGTCCTTATATGTTTTATGACGGAGACCACTTACCAATTCTGTAGCTACCTTCTGGACCAATTCCATCCTGTTTATATCTTTCTGTAGGTGTGGTCTCCAGAACTGCACACAGTATTCTAAATGGGGCCTCACCAGAGACTTATACAAGGGCACTATCACTTGTTTCTTTCCTGCTGGTCATCCCTCTCCTTATGCGACCAAGTATCCTTCTGGCTTTGACAGTCGCCCTATCTACCTGCTTGGTCATTTTAAGGTCATCAGACACAATCATTCCCAAATCTCGTTCTTCTTCTGTACCCAGAAGCACTTCACCTCCTATACTGTACCTTTCCCTTGGATTCTAGTAACTCAAGTGAATGACCCTGCATTTCTTAGCTTTACATTTTAGTTGCCAATTATCAGATCATTCTTCAAGCTTCGCTAGATCCTTCCTCATGCTAACCACACCTTCCGGAGTGTCCACACTATTACAAAGTTTGGTATCATTTGCAAAGAGGGCACTCAATTTATTTATCAGTTGCCTGTTGTAAGGGGGCAGGAAAAGGTTGGACCAAAAGAATACGGAAACAGGGGCTCAAGCAGGTAGGTTACAGAAAGAGAAAGTTTCAGTATCAAGTTCCCAGTACACCGAGGGTTCACCCCCTAAAAGCAAAGAGACCAGCCCAAGTATTGAAGGGGGGGGGGGGGAACTACCAGTCCCAAGAACACTTTCTTCCTAGACAAGTCACACAGGAGCTGGGAGGCGGGGATTGGGAAATGATTTCTGATGGAAGTGATGAGGAACAGGTGGGAGAGCCAGGGGAGGAGGGGACTGGGGATTATGATAAAATGGAGGTAGCTGAGGAGCTGGGGAAGAAGGTATGGAGATTGCAGCTCTGGCTCAAACTAAAGAGAATGCAGTGAGAGGTTTCCTGGCGGCCACGCTGAGCCAGTTGTGGAAGACTGGAGAAAGAAGATTGAGGCAATGTGGAAAAACTCTGTGGGAAAGATGTGCTGGGTAATTTGCCTCAGAAAACAGAAAGGGGTGTTGCAGAGTTTAAGCACCGGAGTAGAAGAAATGAAAGAGATGTTTGTTTGATGAACTGTGACTATGTGAAGAAATATATTGATGTTGTAAAGGTGTGGAAACACATTAACTACTGAGAGTTTTGGACGCAGTGTCTGAAAAGGAAAGGCACAGTAAAGCTTCCTCCAGCTGTGTGCAGGACTGAGGTGAGAAAGACGTTCCACTATGAAGCTGTAAGCAGTACCCATATGGATTGACTAAATAAACTTCCATTTATAAGAAGTCTTGCAGTTGGTGTGCATTTGTGGAGGGGATAGTCGTGAAGATAGAAAGAGCAGCGGTGCTCGCAGTAAGGACTGGAGCTGAAGAAAGAGTTAAGCAAGGACCGGAGTGTGGCAGATCCGTCCAGTTGGCAGTGCATCTGAGGAAGCTAAGCAGGGCTGACCTAGGCCAGACCTTGGATGAGGGACCGGCTGACAGTGTGTGGAACTGTGTCAAAGGCTTTGCTAAAATCCAAGTACACCACATCTAGTGCTCCTCCCACGTCCAACTGTTTGGTTACCCAGTCAAACAAATCAATCAGATCTGACATGACCTGCCTCTAGTGAAGTCATGCTGCCTCAGGTCCTGCAGTCCATTCGATTCAAGAAACCTCACAATCCTCCGCTTTACAAGCATTTCCATTAGTTTACTCACTACAGAGGTCAGACTGATGTGAACGAGTGAGCTGGGGTTGAGCCTGAACAACTCCAGCAATAGGCATTATTACTGACAGTAATAGGCACTCCTCCTTGGTTTGTCAAAAGTCCTCCTAGCTTAGGAGGTAGAAGCAGAAGGCGCCTTGCAGAAGAGAGATGATATCAGTTTGTTTTTTTGATTTGGTCAGCGACCTCCTCGACCTGCTCTCCAAAAGGTTATCCCCCCGGCATGGCACATCTGCCAACCTCTGCTGAGCAGAATGTTCCAAGTCAGAAACGTGTAGCCAAGGGAGTCTGCACATTACTTTGAGCAGAGATCATGGATGCTACATCAAAAGTGTTGTAAGTGCACCTGACCAAGAACTTTCAACACGCCTTGTGCTGCTTGACCAACTGGCAAAGTGACTCAGCCTGCCCCAACAACTTGCACACCGAGTTTTGCAAGTGTATGCTCATAAAGAGATGGTATGACTGTATTCAGGAGATGAGAATTGAAGCCTGGTACAACTTCCTCCCAGTAGAATCCAAGGTTCTAGCTTCTCTACCAGGGGGTGCTGAGGCATAGTCCCTGGAACTCCTGGCTGATTCCACCACCATAGAATTGTGAGACAACTGAGACTTATCAAAACCAGGTGCACTGTGGATCCGATACTGGGTGTCAATCTTCTTGGGCATGGCCAGGACCGACAAAGAGAACTTCCAGATCCTAACGAGGACTTCTTGGAGCACTTCATGGACAGGGACAGTCACAGTCTCCCTAGGAGGAGACGTGTAAAACAGGACCTCGAGCATCATGGCCCTGGGCTTCTCCTCCACTTCCAAAGGAAATGGAATGGCATCAGCCATTTCCTTAAAAAAAGAAGGGAATAAAAGGCTCTCAGGAGGAGACTTTCTCCTTTCAGGTGGAGGGAAGGGTTCAGAGGGAATTCCATATGACTCATCCAAGGAAAAGTACCTTGGATCCTCCTATGAATCCCAAGAGTACTCCTCTTCGGTGTCAGACAATACCACCTGATTTTTTTTTGTTACATTAGTACCCCGCGCTTTCCCACTCATGGCAGGCTCAATGCGGCTTACAAGGGGCAATGGAGGGTTAAGTGACTTGCCCAGAGTCACAAGGAGCTGCCTGTGCCTGAAGTGGGAATCTAACTCAGTTCCTCAGTTCCCCAGGACCAAAGTCCACCACCCTAACCACTAATTTACTCCTCCACTCTAAACCGAACTTGCCTCGACCATGGAAGAACCACGCCCTCAAGAACGGAGTCGAGAAGTTGGTTCCCGCCTCAACTCCAGCAAAGCTTCCTCCACCGACACTGAGGGAGTGCAATGCAGGGACGAAACGGTAGATAGGGTAGGCGTAAGCACCCCTGATGCCGATGCACACAGTTGCATTAGGCCATCCAGCAGCTCAGGGAGAAAGGCCCAGATGCGCTCATCGAGGGCAAACACTGGGAAAAGTTGGGGTGCCGATTCAGGCACAGGTTGCAGAGCTGCCTTGGTCGATGTGGGAGCTGGGTGTTGGCTGCTGGGAGACTGATGCATAGGTATCTCCTGTATGGAGGGGGAGCGGTCCCTCCCGGTGCCAACGCTTCTCAGGTGCTGAAACCTTTGATGCCCCGTAGCTCTCGGCACCATGTGTTGAGGTCGATCGATGACAATGCTTCTTGACCTTTGCCTGAAGAGTGTCACCAAGGCTTCTTGGTGCCGATGAGGACAAAGTGGAATCCACAAGTCGCCTTGGGGTGAGGTCTGATGATGGAGAGACCCAGGGGACCTGCACAGCAGGAGGCCTCGAGAAGGGAGGAGACACTCCCCAGTGTCTAAGGGTCTAGCAGCAGCCATGCTTACCGACGCTCCTGATGCTGGTGTGATGCTCAATGTCAATGCCAACACCTCCAACTTCGATGCCAATGCCAACAAAATCCTCTCTCGTTTAGCCACTCTGGAAACCTGGGTCCTCTTCTTCTTCATGCGAAGACAGAGAACACAGTTAGTGGGGCTATGATCGGGCAAAACACTGAAGACATCAAGAATGGGTGTCCTTCCGAGAGATCATCCGACTGCACCGGGTATAGCGTTTAAGCGACCAGGAACCTTAGTGGAAAAACTTCCTCGGCTAAATTATTTCAAACTTTGTTTTATTAATTATAGTCAAAGAGTCATGTAGATATATTACACACGACAATATCGTTTCTGTTTCTCCACTCTTGTCGAGTCCTGATATGTTCTACTATTACAAGTCTACTTCTATCTTATCTACGCTGCAAATTCCTAATACATAAAATTCTATCCTGTGACTATGGTAATTCCTCAGCTAAATTAAATGAAATGATGGTGCCTGAAAAAGGGATAAGGCATGCAAAAAAAAAAAAAAAAAACGAAGGAAAAATTCCAGGCCAGTCAAAACCTAAAAGTGGCTGAACAATGATGATGAAGATGAAAGGAAACTTAAAACCAGGCAAAATAAACTAAAAATATATGGGAAAGACAAAAAAACAAGGGAGTTTCAGAACTGGGAACACAATTTGAGGATGAAAAAAAAATCTCCGAAAGGCATGAAAAAAGTTCTTTAGGACTGAACGTTGTGAGGAGAGGGTAAAAACACACGCCCTCTCCTCACCATGGTAGAAAAAGAACTGAGGAGACTGCATTCTCGTGGCAAGCGGGAAGGAATTCACTCATGAGTGGTGGAGCGTGTCTCATGCTCCACAAAGCTCGTCTTAAGTTCCAGACTGGGCAATGCGGGTCGGTCTCACCCACTTGTGAGAATAAGCAAGTCTGCTAGTTCTCGGAGAATTGAAGACAGAACAGCTCTCTCATAGGTGGTAGTCATGGCTGAGGGATGAACCTGGAATCTATTGGGTTCTCCTTGCATAGGTTTTAATCCTGCTGACTATGGAGGGTCTAGTTCTTCAATGGAGGTGTAGCTAATAGTTATTGTAGCGGGCTGAGAACCTGGGGAACTGGGTTCAATTCCCACTGCAGCTCCTTGTGACCTTGGGCAAGTCACTTAGTTCACCATTGCCCAAGGTAAAAAAAATAAATAAATCCCAGACTATGAGCTTACGAGGGACACAGAAAGTACCTGCATATAATAAAAATGTGAACTGCTTTGGTTGTACCACAGAAAGGCAGTATATCAAATCAACTACCCTACATTACAATGATCCCCTCGGGCCATTCAGCTTTGTTTTTTGCTCTGCCAAAAAGACCAAGAAAAAGTTCTTTTTTTCCCCCTCTTGTTTTGGTTCCTGCAATATGTCCCAGCAACAGTCAGGGTTCTGTCCCTGCTTGCAGGGTGGGAGAAAGATACAGAATGTTCCCATCAAGTATTTAATCTGTCTTTCTGCCCTGACCATAACCAGACTTATTGTAAGTTTTGTGGTCACGTCTCCACATGCTTGAAAGGAACACGTTAACTGACTGAGAAACCATTATGAAGTAGAAAAGAGGCTGCTGCTAGCCTATAAAGGTGAAGAGCTTCCTATGTGCAGAGCATATTCAAAAGAATGGACTAATGAGACAAAGCCAACATGGAATTAGTGAAGGGAAATTTTGCCTCACCAATGTATTACAATTCTTTGAAGGGGTGAACAAACGTGGATAAAGGTGAGCTGGTCAATATTGTGTATCTGGATTTTCAAAAGGCATTTCACAAAGTATCTCATGAAAGAATCCAGAGAAAACTGGAAAGTCATGGGATAGGACACACTGTCCTATTGCGGATTAAAAACTGGTTAAAAGACAGAAAACAGAGAGTAGGGTTAAAGGGTCAGCATTCTCAATGGAAAAGGGAAGATATTGGGGTTCCCCAGGGGTCTGTGTTGGGACCGCTGCTTTTTAACATATTTATACATGATCTAGAGATGGGAGTAACTAGTGAGGTAATTTTGCTGACAACACAAAGTTATTCAAAGCTGTTAAATCGCAAGAGGATTGTGAAAAATTACAAGAGGACCTTATGAGACTGGGCATCCAGATGAAAGATGACATTTAATGTGAGCAAGCGCAAAGTGAAAAATGTGGGAAAGAGGAACCCGAACTATAGATATGTAATGCAAGGTTCCATATTAGGAGTCACCGACAAGGAAAGGGATCTAGGGTCATCATTGATGAAGTTGAAACCCTCTGCTCAGTATGTGGCTGCAGCTAAGAAAGCAAATAGAATGTTAGGTATTATTAGGAAAGGAATGGAAAACAAAAATGAGGACATTATAATGCCTTTGTATTGCTCCATGGTGTGACCACACCTCAAATATTGTGTGCAATTCTGGTCATCGCATCTCAAAAAAGATACAGTGGAATTAGAAAAGGTACAGAGAAGGGCGACGAAAATGATAAAGGGGATGGGACGACTTCCCTATGAGGAAAGGCTAAAGCAGTTAGGGCTCTTCAGCTTGGAGAAGAGACAGCTGAGGGGAGATATAACAGAGGTCTATAAAAATAATGAGTGGAATGGAAGGGGTAGACGTGAATCGCTAGTTTACTCCTTCCAAAAATACTAGAACTAGGGGGCACGCAATGAAGCTACAAAGTAGTACATTTAAAACTAATCAGAGAAAATATTTCTTCACTCAACATGTAATTAAACTGTGGAATTCGTTGACAGAGAATGAAGTTAGTTTAGCGGGTTTAAAAAAGGTCTGGATATTCCGTTCATTCCAGAAGATCTTCTTCAGCTGATGTTACAACCACTTACATGCACTGCAAAGTCAAAAGCCCAGCTTCAAAGAAGCAGCACCGTAACTGTTAAAAGCAAGGCTCGATAAATCCCAGATGTCAGGTCATCATGGTTACTAGAAATCTGCTACTTTTTTTTTTTAGGGCCATGAAAAGGTGTTTCATTGCAGCCACTGCTGCAACTAAACAGGAGTTTTTTGTAACTCGTGAAAGCTAATCTTTCTTCCCTTACCTTTTCAGCTACTGCATTCGAGAAGCAGAGTGACCTTATTTTCCTCTTACGTAATTTTCTGACATAAAGGTTAGTCATCTTTAAAACAGCTCCTTTCAGTTTCACCCATTGCTGTTCTATTTCTTTCAGCTGTTCTCATCCAACCAACTCTTCCTTGAGAAATTCCCCCATCTCAGCAAAGTTAGATTTCAAGAGAAGTTAGTTCTCTTGAAATCTAGGACCGTCAATCTCGAATAAGTCCTCTTCCCCTTTGTCTTAATATTGAACCTTACCACTTGGTAATCACTAGATGCCAAATGATCTCCCACAGTAACATCGGAAACAATTTAATTTGTAAGCACGAGGTCTAAAATAGCTCCATTCCGCGTCGGTTCCATCACCACTGCTGAAACAATTCTTCCTGTAGAGAATCCAAGATCCCTTTGCTTCTAGTTGACCCCACAGAAGGGATGTCCCAATCAACGCCTGACATATTAAAGTCTCATATCAGTAGTACTTCCCCTTTCTTAGCTATCTTATTGATATCTTCTATTAAGTCTCTGTGCTTTTCTTCTGACTGTGAAGGTGACCTGTATATTACACCAATGTAAATACATTTTCCTTTTCCTCTTGCTAGTTTAACCTACAGCGATTCTTCTTTACCCCATAAGTCCTGCAGTTCTGTCACTTCGATATTATTCTTAACATATAATGCCATTCCTCCACCCTTTTTTACTACCCTGTTCTTCCTGAATAGATTACTACTACTACTACTACAAATCACATATCCAGTTATAAGTACATCCCAGTCATGGTTCTCCATGAACCACGTCTCCGTGACTGCCACTATATACAAGTCAGCTTCTACCATTTCAGCCTCTAGATCTAGGTATTTGTTTACCACACTACGGGCATTATAAGGCTCTCCACGTTACCCTGTTTCCCCTTTCTATTGGGGTATTTGATGTATTAGAGTGGAGGAGTAGCCTAGTGGTTAGTGCAGCGGACTTTGATCCTGGGGAACTGGGTTCGATTCCCACTGCAGCTCCTTGTGACTGTGGGCAAGTCACTTAACCCTCCATTGCCCCAGGTACAAAATAAGTACCTGTATATATGTAAACGCTTTGAATGTAGTTGCAAAATACCACAGAAAGGCGGTATATCAAGTCCCATTTCCCTTATCTTCCTGAGGATTGTTTATGACTTTGGGGCTTTTCTCACCCATCCCCAGCAAATTTAGTTTAAAGATCTTTTTAGTACTTCAGCCAGTCTGTATCTGAAGACATTACATCCCTTTCTTGAAAGATAAACACCATTGCCGCTCAGCAGCTCTTGGAAAATCATCCCATGGTGAAGGAAACCGAAGCGCTCGCTTCGGCACCATCCACGTAACCACACATTTAGCTCCAGGATGCGAGCTTCCCTCATTTGGTCTTTACCTTCGACAGGAAGAATCAATGAGACCACCACCTGCACACCCAGGTGCTTTACCTTCTGACCCAGAGCCATGAAGTCACGTTTGATATGTTCAGTAGGACACCTAGCAGAATCATTTGTGAGAAAGCAGTTTGGACTAGCTGTTGGGTAATCACCGACATTGTTTGCAGTGGCGAGTGATCAGAACAGATTCCCAGTGTTAACAATGGCAACAGCCATGGTGATGGACTTTGTCATTAATTCAACAGTGAAATTTTGAGTGGCTGGTGATAATTCATGGGCTTTTTTGAGAGCAATGCTAATATGAACATTTCTCAAATGTTCCTACCAATGAGGGTTGATGGCTTATGAAAGAACTGAATGGTGATTTTCAACATCATAAGAAACATCATATTGGAACTAGTGGAAATAAGTCATTTACAATATGTAATGATTGTTTCGTTTGTAGGTTGTATCAGAGGTTATCATATTACATTAGCATAGTCAGAGTAGGAGAATATTTAGTTTTGTACGTACAGGTTTTATATGCATTTGACATTTTCAAGTGTGAATAAAGATCTTTGATAACTGGAACTAGCAAGTTAAATAATTAGTCAAAAAATTATTAGTCATTATATAGCTAATCCTATAAAATAAAAAGCACCTCCAACGTTCTGAAGCTGACTCCGTGGCAGTGAAAGTTTGAAGGTTTCGTGCTGCCTCTAATGCTGTATCCATCTCCTGAATTGACATCACGCACTTCCGGGTTTGTCACGAACAGCACTGACCAACCACAGGATAGCAGCACCGGGTTCGTCACAAACAGCACTGACCAACCACAGGATAGCAGCACGAGGCACAACCTCAAAGTTTATAGCCTTCCCTTCGAGTTCGTTCCCTCAGAGTACAAGCCCTCGCGGAAAAAGGAAATGACGTCAGCAGGCGGGACTCAGAGGGAATGAAGTCGAAGGGAAGGCTACAGACGGGCAGGGCTTTCTAAGATGCGGCCACTTCGACAGAGGTAAACAGGGGAATGAGAAGAATCGCTGGGTGGCTGGAGGGGGAGCAGGGGAGCAAGGAGAATCGCTGGGTGGCTGGAGGGAGGGGCAGGGGAGATAGGACAATCGCTGGGTGGCTGGAGGGAGGGGCAGGGGAGATAGGAGAATCACTGGGTGGCTAAGGGGGGGCAGGGGAGAGAGAAGAATCACTGGGTGGATAAGGGAGGGCAAGGGAGAGAGGAGAATCACTGGGTGGATAAGGGAGGGCAAGGGAGAGAGGAGAATCACTGGGTGGCTGGAGGGGGGCAAGAGAAAAAGGAGAATCGCTGGGTGGCTGGAGGGGGGCAGGGGAGAGAGGAGAATCACTGGGTGGCTGGAGGGGGGGCAGGGGACAGAGGAGAATCACTGGGTGGCTGGAGGGGGAGCAGGGGACAGAGGAGACTCACTGGGTGGCTGGAGGGGGAGCAGGGGACAGAGGAGACTCACTGGGTGGCTGGAGGGGGAGCAGGGGACAGGAGAATCGCTGGGTGGCTGGAGGGGAGCAGAGGACAGAGGAGAATCGCTGGGTGGCTGGAGGGGGGCAGGGGAGAGAACAGCATCGGTGGGTGGCTGGAGGGGAGCAGGGGACAGAGGAGAATCGCTGAGTGGCTGGAGGGGGGACAGGGGAGAGAACAGCATCGGTGGGTGGCTGGAGGGAGGGCAAAGGAAAAAGGAGAATCGCTGGATGGCTGAAGGGGGGGCAGGGGAGAGAGGAGAATCGCTGGGTGGCTGGAGGGGAGGGCAGGGGACAGAGGAGACACACTCGCACCCAGCGGACTCACACTCTCTCTCTGTCACACATACACAGTCACTCTCTCCCCCTCTCACACACACTCTCTCAAACATACACACTCCGAGAAAAACCTTGCTAGCGCCCGTTTCATTTGTGTCAGAAATGGGCCTGTTTTACTAGTAAATACATATTTGTTAGGGATATCCTGAAAACCTAACATGTTTGCAGTCTTCAAGGGATGGGAGTGAACACCATTGCTCTAGATACACAAGCACTTCTCAGTACAGAAGGGATTAAAACAAACAGCACTAGTTTTCTTGCCTTTATAAGACAACCTCAATAACTTCAGCACACTGCCTTTACCAAACCTCACTAGTGCAAGAGGACACACACAGTAGGCTGTGCCTGGTCAACAAAAGCAACCACTAACTTTTTGACCATCTCCACCAGTCACAGCAGGAATCCCTCCAAAACAAATACACCATTCTGCCTGTAGGGAGTAGAGTACACTTTTTCTTCAACAATGCAAACAAATCATCATGTATTCCTGGGTTCTCAGTATAGTGAAGATGGGCTACTGCTTAAGATTCCTCAGTTTCCTGTCTTACTGACCTCTTCTTTGGCCCCATAAAGATCTGCTCTAGGAAGAAGACACTCTCCTTCTGCAATCAAATCCCATGGAGCCAGTTCTTCTCCAAGAAAGGAATAAGGCTTCTTTTCCAGGTACTTCTTAATCCCCTATTAGACAGAAAGCCTACTCCTATCCTGGACCTCAGGAACCTCAACTTTCTCTATAGGGAGAAGTTCAAAATAAAGAGAGACTCATCTATTCTTTTACACTTGAAAAAAAAAAAAAAAAGAATCTCTGGATACTTACACACATAGTCCAATCCACAATGTAGAAGATATCTAGTTCATTCTTCAGAAAGACCATCATCAGTATAATATCCTACCTTTTGATCTCTTATTGGCCCCAAGTGTTCATCAAGTGCCCTATAATTATAACCACATATCTGTGCAAACAGAGCAGACGATTGGCCTCTTGCGGCACCTTCAGAAAGCTTAGTTCAAGCCCTAAGAGAAGAAGCAATTCACCTCCTGCAAAGCCTACACTTCATCATCAGCTTTAAGAAATCAACCTTGCACCCAGTGACCACACTTTCCTTCACAGGAGCAATGATAGACATCATACGTGAAAGCTTCTCTGCCTCTAGACAGGCTGCAATGTCAAAGATTATTTGCAAAAACAGGTATTTATATTTAGATTTTACTGCTGCAGTACATGTGGTTCCATTTGAACATCTAAAAATGAGGCCTCCATGGGATCTCAACATCCAATGGAATCAGTAGATCTAGTCTCTTTCTTCGTCTTTTATTTTCACTACAAGTTATGATGCAGTGGTGGATATCCAAATACAATCTGACTACAGGAGCTCTCTTTGCACCACTAAAGTATCACTTAGTCCTAACAGATGCTTCCAACATCGAATGGGAAACACGTTTAAAACTCCCACCTCACTCGGGGAATCTGATCTCAGACCATCAATCATCTGGAGTACCAAGAAATATTTTACACTCTCCAAGACTTCATCTCTCTTCTCCAGACTTGATCGGTATTAAATCAGACAGATTGTTATGTTTTATATCAACAAAAGGAGGAGAATGGGATCCCTCCACCTGTGCCAAAAACAGCAAGGATTTGGGACTTTCCATTTCCAATCTCATCCAAAATCAAGATGTTTACCTACTCAGCATACAGACTTAGATAGCCAACAGGGTCTGTAGTTCTTCAATCATACAAGTGGTCCCTGAAATGAGAAGCTCTGCAATTCATCTTGCAGTAGATCCCTCAAGTAGATCTTTTCATCAGCAGCAAAGATACAAAACCACTTTTCTTTTGCTCAGTCTGCCAAGCCTTGTATCATCTAGCAAGAAATTCCCTAGCCATTCCTTGGGTTTGGCCTCTCTTCTATACTTATCCCTCCTATCTCGATCGTAGCAAAAATCAGCACAAATCCCAACAGAACACAGACTCTATAATATTTATAGCACCCTTAGTTTCATCAAAATTGATTCCTGATGCTCAACAAGCTTGCTGTTCTCCCTCTATTACTAATCATTTATATTGCATTACTAGACATATGCAATGCTGCACAAAAACATGTAAATGAAAGCTTCTGATCAAGACAGCTTACAATATTTAAGGACAGACAAAAAGGACAAACAGATTAGAGTTTCAGTTTCATTTATTATGGGAATGATCAAAACAATATGGGTATTAAATAAATCAGAGGTTAAGAATTAAAAGCAGCCTCAAAAGATGAACATTTAATCTATTTGAACAGTGCCAGAGACTAGCATGATGTACCAAACTCAGGTTTTTCATAATTTCACCACTGAGCTTTGTTTTCACATCGGAAGTCACAGACTGTTCAAAATATTGTGATAAAACCATCTACCAAATGTTCCTACTTTCAAGTGGAAGAGGTTTTTGGTCTGTGTTTCACAAATAGACATGATCCCATTTGCTGTCCTCCTAACACCATATTACATTATTTTTTTTAAAATCCACTTTATGGTCTAAGTCAGGGGTAGGCAACTCCGGTCCTCGAGAGCCGCAGGCAGGTCAGGTTTTCAGGATATCCACAATGAATATGCAGGAGATAGATTTGCAAGCACTGCCTCCATGGTATGCAAATCTATCTCCTGCATATTCATTGTGGATATCCTGAAAACCTGACCTGCCTGCAGCTCTCAAGGACCGGAGTTGCCTACCCCTGGTCTAAGTGTACAAAGTACATCTCAGCACTCTCTCAGCCTATCATACCCCAACTGATAGGCTTCCAGGTCCTCACTGTACTCAAAATTTCTCAGTTCATGAAAGGATTTCTTAATGTGAAATCAGTGTTACAGAAGTCTCCTGTACCTTGGGATCTTAACATTGTCTTTACATTTCTGATGAAGTTTCTGTTTGAGGCAATGTAATCTGTGCTTCATTCAAGCATTTATCAAAATCAATGCCGAGAAAACACATTGTTTGGTCCTCACCTCTCGTTTTAACAAACTCAGACCTCCTACACTAATCACTCCTGAGCTCGTCCTGCCAATTTCGGAGTCCCTAAAAATCATGGGAGTCATAATTGATAGATCTTTGACATTGGAGCAACAAGTAAACTCTGTAGTCAAACAAATGTTCTTCACTCTTTGGAAACTTAAGCGTATCCAGCCTTATTTCCCTAGAGAGGTATTCCGCTACCTAGTTCAGTCCCTAGTTATAAGTCGTCTCGATTACTGCAACAGTACCTATGGGGGATGCACATCCTCGCTACTAAAGAAATTGAAAACTGCTCAGAACACAGCAGCTCGACTCATCTTCGGCAAATCGAGATTTGAAAGTTCAAGCCCACTACGTGAGAGGTTGCATTGGCTTCCTGTGAAGGACCGTATCGTTTTCAAGATCTGCGCATCGGTGCACAAAATCATCTATGGAGACGCTCCTGCTTACATGGACACTCTCATTAACTTGCCGCCCAGGAACTCTCGCAAGTCAGCTCGCACGTATCCCAATCTCCACTATCCAGCTCTCAGTGGCCTCAAATATAAGACTGTCTATGCTTCCTCTTTTTCTTATCTTAGCACTCAATCCTGGAACGGACTGCCCCAAGTGGTCAAATTCACCCCAGATCACCCGACCTTTAAGAAGCGGCTCAAGACCTTCCTTTTCGGTAGAGCATATGCTGTGGGCCCTCCTGGTGTTACATCCCTCTGAGCCACGGCAGCCACATCGACAAATTGTCACCTTCCCCTCTCTCCCTCTCCCTCCTGTGATTCCTCTTTCCGTTCTCTGACGCTAATTCCTGTATTTTGTATTAATGTTGCTTAATAGACTATTATACGCCACATTGAGCCTGTCCATGGGTGGGAATAATGTGGGATATAAATGCCATAAATAAATAAATAATACCTGGAAGCCTTAATTACCTATGAGCCATACACTCAATTTCATTACAGCAAATTTGTCATTTAAACTCATCTTAAGTTCCTACCTAAAACAGTAAAACCTTTCCATATAAAATATACTCCATATATTTTGTTCACAAAACCTCAAAAATTCATACAAAAAGCTTTCACACTCTGAACAGTAAAAAGGCTACTATTTAGTACCTCAAAATAACTGAATTTATCAGAAATACTATACAGCTGTTTGTCTTCTTTGATCCCAATAGGTGGGCGTTCTGGTACCCAAGTGAACTTTGGCAAAGAGAGTACCATCGTACATCCAATTCTGTTACAAGCAGGTGCTCCTTGACCAGTAAAATCTCATCAGACTAGACTACCACAGCTACTGCGGTCCTCCACAAATCTGCTTCGCTGGATCCCTTATGCAAAGTAGTAACCTGATGTCATACTCTCATTTCTCACTATTACATGGTCCAATCCACCCCTTAGAGACGGAGCAGTTTTAGTTAGACTGTGCTAGCCAATCTGTCTATGTAAAAGTAGCAACTCTTGACAATCAGGCTGCTCCTACATATTGGACAACTGCAAACAAGTTCGGCAGCCCTGAGCTTGGGAATCACCCACTTGTGAACCTAACTTAATCCTGCCTGTTGAAGGAAAATGTTTTGTTTCTCATCTGTAACAGTTGTTTTCTATACATAGCAGGATCGATCAAGCACAAAACACTCTATCTTCTTGTGAGTTGCATTGTTTCTTCATCTATGGAACTGAGGAGACCAGAGAACACAGAAAATGCTGAGCATGATCATGACTTTACACTGTATTCTGAGCTCTGGGAGAGCTGCTCCACTCCAAAAACATGAGATGACATCATCCACTTAAGTGCCTAATCAATCCTGTCATCTATGGAAAACAATGAGTATAAGAGAGAACATACTTTCCTTGTACCACATCCTCCTCCCCCATCTCTTTAAAGGGAACCTAGTAATAATAAGAAAAGACACTGTTCACATACCTGGTAATAATATCGGAGGACCCAGCAGAGTCCTTCAACATAAGACTGTACAACTTTGAAGCGGAATTTCTCATCAGTTGCATCCACATCAAATTTGTTCTTGTAATAACGTTGTTTCCAACCTTCTTCCCACAGTCTACAAGAAGCAATAGTAAACAAATGATATCCACCATGACACACAAAAACTAGAGATTATGTGATGTACTAATGTACAGAATATGACAAATATTTTCCAAGGAAACTGCGCATTAAAAAAAGAAAACTGCTACAAAAATATTATGCTAATATTTTGTTCTCACATTATGGACTTTAGGATTCACAGTTTAACATCCACTGAGCCAAATGAAGGACCAAAATGCAATACATTAACTAACAGAAAAGTACCAGTAAATAATAAAATTACAAAAACTGCTTGAAATGATCTGTAAAAGAAGGTTTATAATCTGGTTGAAATTCAAACTGCAGTCTGTTAAAGCAGGTGCATAGCCCAAAGAGTGTGTGTCTGTGTGTGTGGAGTCCCAAGTCTCATGCCAGCAGAAGCCTTCCTCAAGCACTGTTTGCTGACACACTGTCTGCCCTGCTTCTCCATGGTATGCATGCTCGGTTTTAATGAAATTGAACATGCGTGAAGACTTGTGCATGCTCAATTTCACTAAAACCAAGCATGCGCTGGGGGGGGGGGGGGGGGGGGGAGCAGGTCTGGCAGAGACAAGGTTCAGGAGGCTGCCACCCAAACCAATCATCATAGTAACACCCTTAAGACCCTCTTCAGGCCCACTTCCAACCTGGCCTCTTCTTCTACAAGGTATCAGAGTAGAGGGCAAAGGAGCTCCGATTACTCTCCAAGACATAGGTATCCTCTGCCATCTTGGCCTTCCCAATTATGACGGGAATAATCTGGCTCTTGTCCTAGACAGCAGAAGGTCCAAACTAGCCAGTTCCACAGCCAAAAGTAGGTGTGGAATTTAGCTGCCTCTACAAGATGATAACCAATGTTCCAGTATCCATGCTACACAACCATCCTGTAGGAAGAAGGCTATGGTTTTTCACAGATGTCTGGCCCCCTATAACCGCCAAATCAGTGAGCTGCAAAAAATGTTTGGCAAATATACCATCTTCATTTATTCAAAATACGAAATGACCCACCAAGAGTATCGTGGTCAAGTTCTCAACATCAGGAAATACTTACCAAGGAGCTCTCTGCCCTCTTATTGGCAAATGCTGTCAAACCCATTCAACCGGGGGGACAAAGAGAAAGTCATTTTACACATGTACATCCTGATGGCAAACACAATGGGGTGGGGTGGGGGGGGGGGGGGGGGGGGGGAAGCGTCTCTCCTTAGACCTTTAGACCTAAGAGCTGTGAGCAATTTCTAGTAACAAAAAAGTTCAGAAGTTTTTGTCTATGCATTTGGCTGTTTTGTCTTTTGGGACTACTTATCAACTTAGGTTTTCTTGTAAATTTTATGTTTCTTATCAAACTACTCAGTATGTGTTTTTTGAGCTCTCACAGCTTCAACTATGTCTTCAGGGTAAAGGGGTGTACACACTGTTGTTCAGACTTCCTCTTAGTTTCCCATTAGGGCCTGTTTAAAGATTATTAGGGGATTTTTTTCCTCCTGTGTTTCTTTTATTATTCCCTTGAACTCCATCTTCCTATGGACTTTGTATGACACCTTCCCCTTATTTGTGGGCTATATATGAAGATTTATGTTTCTTAAAGTTTGATAAATTATTTCCTTTAGGGCCCTGTTTACTAAGATGCGCTAGTATTTTTAGCACAACTACACTTAGCACGTGCGCTAACCATGTAGGCGCCTATAGGGATATTGTAGGCACGTACATGGTTAACGTGCATTAAAAACTTTAACGCGCCTATAACACTGTTTAGTAAACAGGGGCTTTAGTTTTTATTTCATATTTCTGCATTTGCATTATTGAAATGTAATTAAAAATACAAATAAAAATAAGAATCTGGCCAATGTACTTGGCTAAATGGCAGATGATGTTTAATGTGAGCAAGTGCAAGGTGCAAGGTGATGCATGTGGGAAAAAAGAACCCGAATTATAGCTACGTCATGCAAGGTTCCACGTTGGGAGTTACGGACCAAGAAAGGGATCTGGGTGTCGTCGTCGATAACACACTGAAACCTTCTGCTCAGTGTGCTGCTGCGGCTAAGAAAGCGAATAGAATGTTGGGTATTATCAGGAAAGGTATGGAAAACAGGTGTGAGGATGTTATAATGCCGTTGTATCGCTCCATGGTGCGACCGCACCTTGAGTATTGTGTTCAATTCTGGTCGCCGCATCTCAAGAAAGATATAGTAGAATTGGAAAAGGTGCAGCGAAGGGCGACTAAAATGATAGTGGGGATGGGACGACTTCCCTATGAAGAAAGACTAAGGAGGCTAGGGCTATACAGCTTGGAGAAGAGACGGCTGAGGGGAGACATGATAGAGGTATATAAAATAATGAGTGGAGTGGAACAGGTGGATGTGAAGCGTCTGTTCACGCTTTCCAAAAATACTAGGACTAGGGGGGGGCATGCGATGAAACTACAGTGTAGTAAATTTAAAACAAATCGGAGAAAATTTTTCTTCACCCAACGTGTAATTAAACTCTGGAATTCGTTGCCGGAGAAAGTGGTGAAGGCGGTTAGCTTAGCAGAGTTTAAAAAGGGGTTGGACGGTTTCCTAAAGGACAAGTCCATAAACCACTACTAAACGGACTTGGAAAACTCCAAAATTCCAGGAATAACATGTATAGAATGTTTGTACGTTTGGGAAGCTTGCCAGGTGCCCTTGGCCTGGATTGGCCGCTGTCGTGGACAGGATGCTGGGCTCGATGGACCCTTGGTCTTTTCCCAGTATGGCATTACTTATGTACTTATGTAGTAATGGGATGTAAATATATTAACAGATGTCCATATTGGAGTCCTGCACATTGCTTCCATGGAGGGCTACTGACACTGCCATAGTTCTGATGATCTGAGCTGTGAAATGACTCAAGAGTTGAGCCTGCTTGGACATGAGTGAAGGAAATGTCTCCTACCCAGTCAAATAGTGTGCATTTGTCCAAAGCACCCCCTTCCTGTTAGTGTCAAAAGAATCAAAAAGTTGATTTTCTAAGAACTTTAGTTTGCTCCAAATAGAAGGCCAAACTTCTCTTACAGTCCAATGTGTGCAGTGTGCTTTCACATTTATGGATCTGTAACCTGGGAGAAAAAAATGTTGGCAGACAACAGACTGATTAAGATGGGATTCCAACACTACCTTGGGATGACTATGCAGAGCAACCCGGTTTTTGTAGAACTTGGTGTAGAATAGATTAATTCCTAGAGCTTGCTCATTCTGCTTGCTAAGATTATCGCCGTCAAAAACAGGACCTTCCAGGTCAGGTGCTTCAGTTCACAGGTATCAAGTAGCTTGAAGGGAATTTATTAGCTTGGTTAATATGATGAGCCCCCATGACATTGTGAGAGACTTGATGGGAAGCTTTAGCAAAAGTAAGCCCTGCATAAAGGAACAACGAAATGCTCTACAGAGATGAGCTTATCTTCTACATGATGGTGATAAGCACCAGTTGCACTAAGGTATACTACTACTACTACTACTTAACATTTCTAGAGCGCTACTAGGGTTACGCAGCGCTGTACAATTTAACAAAGAGAGACAGTCCCTGCTCAAAGAGCTTACAATCTAATAGACAAGTGAACGGTCGGTCCGATAGGGGCAGTCAAATTGGGGCATTCTGGATTCACTGAACGGTAAGGGTTAGGTGCCGAACGCAGCATTGAAGAGGTGGGCTTTAAGCAAAGACTTGAAGACGGGCAGGGAGGGGGCTTGGCGTAAGGGTTCAGGAAGGTTGTTCCAAGCATAGGGTGAGGCGAGGCAGAATGAGCGGAGCCTGGAGTTGGCGGTGGTGGAGAAGGGTATACCTTAATGGAATTGGTTTTCATACCCAATTCAGATGTAGAAGGCATTCAAGCAGTTTTTGTGTGGGACAGGAAAAAGGGTCTATGGCCTTCTCACTGCACCAGTCAACCTGCATTTAAAACTGTAAGACTTTCTAGTGGAAGTCACTATCATCTATTAAAAGCTGTCGGGCAAATTCAGGAACGATATGGTGTGATGAGGAGCTTGAGTGGAGGGGGTTTGAGAGGAATAATAACCCAACAAACAAAAATATCTAGCAATACTTGCAATTGTTGTTGTCTGAACCTAAATAAGCACATATCTTAAAACAATTAAGTAAGTAGGAAGAAAAAGCTTCAGATAACTCAGTGACTTCAGTTTCTTTCATGTCATTGGCTAAAAAACGTCCACATTAAAATTATCAATCAAACTTAACATGAAAAGGTAGTAAAGCACTTATCTTATTGAGAACTTCTCTATGCTCACAGAAGGATTCACAAAGTCCCACCAATGATGGCCAGTATTTCACAAATGGCTGCTTCAGTAAATAAGGATCGAAGACTGAACTGCGCTTTCACTCTCCGTCCAACTGTTAGTGTTAATAAAGTTAGCCCACAGTCATTTGCTCAGGGGTTCATTTAGGGGTAGGCAAGACCCAGGAGCACATATTAGCCCAGTTTTACTGGCTGGGAGTGCATAAACAGGTACAGTTATATTGCCAGTTATGCCTGACTTGCCAGTTAAGTAGTTCTGCACAGGTCTGACCTGCCCCTCTGGTGCCCTTTCCATCATTGACACCACATCCAAAAAAGTGGCCATGGATTTCAAGGGACAATTGGAACAAAGTGCATGAGGCAACAAGTATATTCTAGTGATACTGAATTGAATGACCCTTTATCTGGAAGCCACAACTTTAGAAAACATGAAAACTGACACGGTGGTGAAATGCCCTGTGGGTGGTCTTTTCAAGAATGGGAATACCCACAGAGATCCTCATAGTCAATGAAACAAGTTTGTGCCTTGACAAAGGTAGAGACACTTCGGACCTTGATGTACCATCCCAAAACTGAAAGCCTGGACAACCACTTCAAGAAAAAAAATTAAGCACATATTGAAGTTTGTCGCAGAAGATGGGAAGAACTGGGGGCACCCTACTCTCCTACATATTGTTTGCTATCCAGGAAGCACCCCAGAGTTCAATTGGATTTTCTCCATTTGAGTTATTGTGGAAAGTGACTCCAAGGAATCCTGGATGTTATCGGAGAAAATCTGGGAGAAGGAACCCAGTCCAGGCTAGAACCTAGTAAAATGTGTATTGCAAATGGATGAATGAATGAAAAAGGCAGGGGAGGTTGCAGAGCTCAGCCTGGAGAAGATCCAAGCAGAACAAACCCAAGCATGTAATTGTGTAGCAGTCCAAAGGATCTTCAGTCTGTAGATTGAGTTTTAGTACTCCGCTCCTTCTAAGATCAAATTGCTATGCAAATGGAAAAAGCCCTGTCAAGCTATTGAGAAAATAGGACCTGTAAGCTACAAGTTTGCCCAGCCTGATAAGACGGAAGAAGGCAAAAATTTTCCACATCAATTTGCTGAAGAAATGGACTCTTATGATCATGGTGCTGGTCCATAGAGATGACTTTTGGCCTGAGATCCCATCACAATCCTAACCTCTGTATATCCCATCTGGAGATCAGCTCCTGGCTGTACAGAAAACAGATTTAGAGCAACAGAATAGAGATGTATTCTCCAGCCTCCCTAGCCGAACACATCTCATGTGCCATGATATTTTCACAGACCAGGGGTGGTTGACAGAGGCCTTATCAAATTCTGGAGGCTCAACAACAAACTGTGGTCAATGAAGTGGAAGAGATGCTTGAACTTGATGTTATAGAAAAATCTACCACTAACTGGTCATTCTCCATTGTACTGGTTCCTAAACCAGATGGATGCAGGTGGTTCTCTATTGACAGCGAATGATACATACCTGTAGCAGGTGTTCTCTGAGGACAGCAGGCTGATTGTTCTCACGACTGGATTGACGTCCACGGCAGCCCCCTCCAACCGGAAGAAAACTTTGCGGGAGGTCCAGCACGCAGGGCACGCCCACCGCGCATGCACTGCCGTCTTCCCGCCCGTGCGTGACCGTTCACGCTTAGTTGAAAGACAAGCAAAGGAATGAGGAAAACGCAACTCCAAAGGGGAGGAGGGAGGGTAGGTGAGGACAATCAGCTTGCTGTCCTCGGAGAACACCTGCTACAGGTATGTATCATTCACTTTCTCCGAGGACAAGCAGGCTGCTTGTTCTCACGACTGGGGTATCCCTAGCTCTCAGGCTCACTCAAAACAAGAACCCAGGTCAACTGAACCTCGCAACGGCGAGGGCATAACAGAAATTGACCTACGAAGAACAACTAACTGAGAGTGCAGCCTGAACAGAATAAATCCAGTCCTGGAGGGTGGAGTTGGATTCAAACCCCAAACAGATTCTGCAGCACCGACTGCCCAAACCGACTGTCGCGTCGGGTATCCTGCTGGAGGCAGTAATATGATGTGAATGTGTGGACCGATGACCACGTCGCAGCCTTGCAAATCTCTTCAATAGTGGCTGACTTCAAGTGGGCCACTGACGCTGCCATGGCTCTAACACTATGAGCCGTGACATGACCCTCAAGAATCAGCCCAGTCTGGGCGTAAGTGAAGGAAATGCAATCTGCTAGCCAATTGGAGATGGTGCGTTTCCTGACAGCGACCCCCTTCCTATTGGGGTCGAAAGAAATAAACAATTGGGCGGACTGTCTGTGGGGCTGTGTCCGCTCCAGATAGAAGGCCAACACTCGCTTGCAGTCTAATGTGTGCAACTGACGTTCAGCAGGGCGGGTATGCGGTCTGGGAAAGAATGTTGGCAAGACAATTGACTGGGTTAAGATGGAACTCCGACACCACCTTTGGCAGGAACTTAGGGTGAGTGCGGAGTACTACTCTGTTATGATGAAATTTAGTATAAGGAGCATGAGCTACCAGGGCTTGAAGCTCACTGACTCTACGAGCTGAAGTAACTGCCACCAAGAAAATGACCTTCCAGGTCAAGTACTTCAGATGGCATGAATTCAGTGGCTCAAAAGAAGGTTTCATCAGCTGGGTGAGGACGATGTTGAGATCCCATGACACTGCAGGAGGCTTGACAGGGGGCTTTGACAAAAGCAAGCCTCTAATGAATCGAACGACTAAAGGCTCTCCAGAGATGGCTTTACCCTCTACACGATAATGGTAAGCACTAATTGCACTAAGGTGATTCCTTACTGAGTTGGTCTTGAGACCAGACTCTGATAAGTGCAGAAGGTATTCAAGCAGGTTCTGTGCAGGACAAGAACGAGGTTCTAGGGCCTTGCTCTCACACCAAACGACAAACCTCCTCCACTTGAAAAAGTAACTCTTTTTAGTGGAATCCTTTCGAGAAGCAAGCAAGACACGGGAGACTCCCTCAGACAGACCCAACGAAGCAAAGTCTACGCCCTCAACATCCAGGCCATGAGAGCCAGAGACTGAAGGTTGGGGTGCAGAAGTGGTCCTTCGTTCTGCGAAATGAGAGTCGGAAAACACTCCAATCTCCACGGTTCTTCGGAGGACAACTCCAGAAGAAGAGGGAACCAGATCTGATGGGGCCAAAAAGGCGCTATCAGAATCATGGTGCCGTGGTCTTGCTAGAGCTTCAGTAAGGTCTTCCCCACCAAAGGTATGGGAGGATAAGCATACAGGAGGCCGTTCCCCCAATGGAGGAGAAAGGCATCCGACGCCAGTCTGCCGTGTGCCTGTAGTCTGGAACAGAACAGAGGCAGCTTATGATTGGTCTGAGAGGGGAAAAGGTCCACCGAGGGGGTGCCCCACTCTCGGAAGATCTTGTGTACCACTCTGGAATGGAGCGACCACTCGTGCGGTTGCATGACTCTGCTCAGCCTGTCAGCCAGACTGTTGTTTACGCCTGCCAGGTATATGGCTTGGAGAAGCATGCCAAACTGGCAGGCCCAACGCCACATCCTGACGGCTTCCTGACACAGAGGGCGAGATCCGGTGCCCCCCTGCTTGTTGATGTAATACATTGCAACCTGATTGTCTGCCCGAATTTGGATGATTTGGTAGGACAGCCGATCCCTGAAGGCCTTCAGTGCGATCCAGACTGCTCGGAGCTCCAGGAGGTTGATCTGAAGATCTTGTTCCTGGGGGGGACCACACCCCCTGGGTGTGGAGCCCATCGACACGAGCTCCCCGCCCCAGGCGAGATGCAAACGTCGTCAGCACCTTCGTGGGCTGCAGAATTTGGAATGGACGTCCCAGGGTCAAATTGGTTCGATTTGTCCACCAGTGCAGCGAAGCGCGGCAACTGAAGGACAGGAGGATGACATCTTCTAGATTCCCGGTGGCTTGGCACCACTGGGAAGCTAGGGTCCATTGAGCAGATCTCATGTGAAGACGAGCCCTGGGAATCACATGGACCGTAGAGGCCATATGGCCCAGGAGTCTCAACATCTGCCGAGCTGTGATCTGCTGAGACGCTCTGGTCTGGGAAGCGAGGGACAGGAGAATCTGAGCCCTCGCCTCGGGAAGATAGGCCTGAGCCGTCTGTGAATTCAGCACAGCTCCTATGAATTCCAGAGATTGAACTGGCTGGAGATGGGACTTCAGGTAATTTATCACAAACCCCAGCAGCTCCAGAAGGTGAATAGTACACTGCATGGACCGAAGAGCTCCTGCCTCTGAGGTGCTCTTCACCAGCCAATCGTCAAGATACAGGAACACGTGCACCCCCAGCTTGCGTAGGTACGCCGCAACCACCACGAGACACTTCGTGAACACCCGTGGTGCAGAGGCGAGCCCAAAGGGTAGCACACAATACTGAAAGTGACGTGTCCCCAGACGGAATCGGAGATACTGTCTGTGGGCTGGCAGTATCGAGATATAAGTATAAACATCCTTTAAATCCAGGGAACAAAGCCAATCGTCTTTCTGAATCATGGGGAGAAGGGTGCCCAAGGAAAGCAGCCTGAACTTTTCTCGCACCAGATACTTGTTCAGGCCTCTGAGGTCTAGGATGGGGCGCATCCCCCCAGTTTTCTTTTCCACAAGGAAGTACCTGGAATAGAATCCCTGCCCTTCCTGCCCGGGTGGCACGGGCTCGACCGCATTGGCGCTGAGAAGGGCGGAGAGTTCCTCTGCAAGTACCTGCTTGTGATGGGAGCTGAAGGATTGGGCTCCTGGTGGGAAATTTGGTGGAGTGGAGACTAAATTCAGGGTGTATCCGCACCGCACTATTTGGAGAACCCACTGGTCGGAGGTTATAAGAGGCCACCTTTGGTGAAAAACTTTCAACCTCCCCCCGACCGGCAGGCCGTCCGGCATGGATACGTTGATGGCGGCTATGTTCCCAGGGATCCAGTCAAAAGCCCGTCCCCTGCTTTTGCTGTGGAAGCGCAGGGGGCTGCTTAGGCGCACGCTGTTGACGGGAACAAGTGCGCTGGGACTGTCTCTGTGCCTGAGTAGACCTTCGGGCCGGCTGGGTGTACCTACGCTTGCTGTAGAGGTAGGGTGCAGCCTGCCGGGCCCGGGAAAAACGTCCACCTGCTGAGGTGGATGCTGAAGGCGCCCAGTGGGAGAGCTTGTCGAGAGCGGTTTCCCGCTGGTGTAGTTGGTCCACCAACTGCTCGACCTTCTCGCTGAAAATGTTATCCCCCCCCCCCCCCCCCCCCGGCAAGGGACATCTGCCAGCCGCTGCTGGGTACGGTTGTCCAGGTCAGAGGCACGCAGCCAGGAGAGTCTGCGCATCACTATACCTTGGGCCGCAGCTCGAGAGGGCCGCAGCTCGAGATGCCACATCACAGGTGTCATAGATACCCCTGGACAGGAACTTTCTGCACGCCTTCAGCTGCCTGACCACCTCCTGAAATGGCCTGGACTGCTCCGGAGGGAGCTTGTCGACCAGGTCCGCCAGTTGCCGCACATTATTCCGCATGTGAATGCTCGTGTAGAGCTGGTATGATTGGATGCGGGTCACGAGCATGGAAGATTGGTAGGCCTTCCTCCCAAACAAGTCCAGAGTGCGAGACTCCCGCCCAGGGGGCGCCGAGGCGGTATCCCTCGAACTCCGTGCTCTTTTGAGAGCAGAGTCCACGACCGCCAAATCATGAGGCAATTGAGGCTGCATCAACTCTGGGTCTGAGTGGATTCTGTATTGGGACTCCGTTTTCTTGGGGATGGTGGGATTAGATAGTGGCTTCAACCAGTTCCGAAGCAGTGTCTCCTTAAGGACATTGTGCAACGGCACCGTGGAAGACTCTCTAGGTGGTGATGGATAGTCGAGGACTTCGAGCATCTCTGCCTTCGGCTCATCCACAGTAACCACGGGGAAGGGCATGCTAATAGACATATCCCTGACAAAAGAGGCAAAGGAGAGGCTCTCAGGAGGCGAGAGCTTCCTCTCCGGTGAAGGAGTGGGGTCGGAGGGAAGGCCCACAGACTCCTCTGAGGAGAAATATCTGGGGTCCTCCTCCTCCCCCCACGAGGCCTCCTCCTCAGTGTCGGACATGAGCTCTCTCAGCTCAGACCGCAACCGAGCCCGTCTCGACTGTGAGGAACTACGTCCTCGATGATGGCATCGAGCAGTGGACTCCCGCGCCGGCGGGGACGAAGCTCCCTCCATCGACGAGGACTCCACCTGAGTGGCGGTTGACACCGGTGTCGGTGTCGGAGGCCTCAGCATCGGGCCAGAGCCCACCGGCGCCTCCATCAACGGCGCCGGGGGCGCAAGTACCCCCGGTGCCGGTAGAGCCTAGCGCATCAGCTCTTCCAGGATTCCAGGAAGGATGACTCGGAGGCACTCGTCGAGGCCCGCTGTCGGGAAAGGCAGGGGGGCCGTTGTGGGTGCCGGTGCTGGAAGCTGCTCGGGTCCAGGAGACGGTACCGAGATACCCGCGGACCGGCGCAGTGACACCTCTTCGACCGAGGGGGAACGCTCCTCCCGGCACTGCCGCTTCCTGGGTGTCGAGTCGTCCCTCGATGTCGTGGGCGACCGATGACGGTGCTTCTTGGCTTTCTTTCGATGCCCGTCATCGGCGCTCCGCGGAAGGGACGAGGAGGAGGTGGAGCCCCCCCGGCCTCGAGGTATCGGATCCGACAGGGTTCGGTCCCGATGGCCCTGAGCAGCGGGAGTGGCCGGGGCAGACTGGCCGCATGGCCGCTCACCACCGCCGTCGCCAGCAGGCCGGCGGGCCAAAGGTACCTGTGCTCCTGGGGTCGATGCCATAGTCGGCGCCGACGCTGTTGACATCGGTACCGGCACCGAAGACCCGGCCGTCGACATCGATGGGCCGGCGCAAGTTCCAAAAAGACGGTCCCACAGAACTTGCCTCGCCACTTGCGTCTGCTTCCTGAAGCCGAGACACAAGGTGCACGTCTTGGAATTATGCTCCAGGCCGAGGCACTGGAGACACCAAGCGTGAGTCTTGGTCTGCGAGATCTGCCGGCCGCACCCACCACACATTTCCTGAATCCGCTCGGGACCTTCGAGGACATCGACGGAAAAATCGCGTCAGTGAAGTCAAAATCGTCGATGGTGGCGGTGAAAAGCATACCCGAAAAAGAAAGAAACGACCGCGCAGCCACAAGGCAGCGACGACGCGCCCTCACGACTAGGAACGAGGAAAACTTTTTCGTTTTTTTTTTAAAGAAAAAATAATGCGAACGCGTACACTAATAAAGAAAAACCGCGGGCCACAATCCGGTTTCCGGGGCTGACTAAGAGAGGGACGTGAACACGTCTCTCTCCAGCGTGGAAAGGAAAGAAACTGAGCGGAAACGGTCGCGCACGGGTGGGAAGACGGCCGTGCATGCGCGGTGGGCGTGCCCTGCGTGCGGGACCTCCCGCAAAGTTTTCTTCCGGTTGGAGGGGGCTGCCGTGGACGTCAACCTAGTTGTGAGAACAAGCAGCCTGCTTGTCCTCGGAGAAATACAGAAGGTTTAATGCAATGTCCAAACTTGAGGCCTATCTGATTCTCAGAGTGGATGAATTGATGGAGATGCTGGGAGAAGCCCATATTATTTCAGCATTGGACCTGACCAAGAAATCAAAGCCTGAGCTATCAATTTAAACAGTAGAGATTGTAAATTTCTGAAGACATATTTATTTGAACATGCATGGAGTTGATACTTTTGTCTGTTTTATGAGGGATGAGTTTTCTTCAGAGTGTGCATGTGGGAGTGAGTGTGTCTCTGCCCTCTGCCCTCTCTCCCTTCCCCTGTGCTGTCTGTCCCCTTCCCCTCCCCCCTCCGAGTCCAGTCCTTCAGTGTTAAGTTTCCTGCTGTGCTGTGTTTGTGTTACAGAGAGAGTGAGGGCGTCTCTCTCTCCTCCCCCCTCTGTTACAGAGAGAGGGATTTTGTGCTGTGCTGTTTTCCTTCACTCATGGGGAAACCGGACATCTCTGGCGCTTCACACTTCCGGCTGGAGGCTTCATTAGAACGCTGGTGGTGCCTTTTATATATAGAGATAATAGGTGATAAGGGAGATCCCTGGGAGACACCAAACCTTGGAGCCCATGAAGCAGAAAACTCATCTCTCATTTTAACCTGATAAGATCTGAGGGTCAGAAACCCCCTACAGCAATTTAAGACTGGTCCTGTTATATCTATCCCATCTAGTGGCCATATAAGCAATTCATGATCAATCACATCACATGCTGCAGACAAATCAAACTGAATCAGCAGCACCTGAACACCTCTGCAAGCCAGTATTTCATTTCTGTTACCAGGGCACAAAGCTGTCTCAGTACTAAAATCCTTTCTAAATCCCAACTGAGAGGAAGAAAGGATATTTTACTGAGCTAAGTACATCACGAGTTGCAGTTTGACTAACACCTCTAAAATCTTGGCAAACAGATGGATAGATGCCACTGGTCTATAATTACTAACCTGGACTTTAGATCCAGTCAAATTTTTTAAAATTAGTGTTAAAATTATATGACCCAGATAACCTAAGATAATGCCCTTAAACAAGGCATAAGTTAAGCCAAACCATCAGCCATTTCAAAAAGCCTTCTGGAGAAGTTTAGGACTAATGTCCAAGGTACAGTGAGAAGAGTATTTCAACAACAGCCTTTTAGTTTCCTCTAAGTCAGTCAAGTTAAAAGATGTCCATATTCAATCACCAGAAACATTTAAATTTGATGAACAACTCATAACTCTATCCATGCAGATGTTAGGAAGTAATGAACATATCTTATCTATTTTAGATTCAAAGAATTCCGCTAATTGCTGAGATGGCGGTCTATCTTCCTTTTGATATTGAGTCACTTTCCCTGCATGTAATAACTGGTCAACTATATTGAAAAGAAGCTTTGGGTTCTTTCCCTCTAAATCTACTAATTTAGAATAATATTGCTTTTTTGGTAGATTTCATTACATTTTTATAAATATTAATTTGTTCTCTGCAATTCTGCTTATTCTTGACTGAGTTAATTTTAAGCTAAATACATGCCAACCTTCAACAAGATCTCTTTAAATAAAGTAATTCTTCATTAAGCCGAGTAGCGATACCAACTCTTTTTTTGGCTCTTTATTTCAGAGGAGTAATATTATCTAAAATCAAACCACAATGCTTATTCCAATGTTTTCACAACATAGCAGGGTCACTCTTAACTTGATGCAAAAATCCATCTAAATATTTTTCAAAACGTTTATCCTTCAATTTTACCCCGAGTAATGAACTTGCTCAAGCTCATTAGTCATGACTTTTTGAGATAAATATTTCCAATATAAATTCTAGTTTCAAATGGTCAGACCATATAACAGAACTCCATTTCCATTCTTTGATTTGCCAAAACCTTGACAAAGTGTTTGTCAAAGAAAATACATCCAATTTGTGACCTCTCCCATACAATAATCCGGTATAACAAATTCAATAGAATTTAAAAAAGAAAATGAGGTTGCAATCTCTCTCCCCAGTCTAAATGTAAATTAATATCCCCTATTAAAAGACAAAATTTAGTATCTAAAATTTCATTTGCCACAAACTCATTAAACTAGTTGCCTGGAGGATGATAAAACAGGATGAGCTTCGATGTTTCTTGTAAAGAAGAATCCTCCACAGTAAAAGAAAAAATTTCGAATTCATGGAAATTAAAAGAATTACATACAGATATACACTCAAGAATTCTTTATAAATCACAGCTAATCCTCCATCTGTACAGTTAGAGCGAAGCATAAAGTATTTTATAACCACCTGGACACATCTCATTTACTACAGGGTCATCCTGAGATTGGAACCAGGTCTCAATCAAAAAAGTTAAGCCAGGTTGAGAATCACTCAACCAATCTCTGATGAGCCAAGCATAAATGCTGATCTAACGTTCAGATATGTACAAGGGATAGGCAGAAACTCATTCTGATTAGCTACAGAAGATTGAACTTTCACTAAATTTTCCACTCTAACACCCTTACGATGAACATATTTTTTCCGGTGGCAGGTATGTCTGTAATTATACACAATCTTACAGGACATAAGCCTAATGATAAACAATGTGTCACATCCCTCGCTAACTCTGTCTGTGCTCACCTAGAGGCCGGCCCGCGGCCATGGCCGGCCTTGACCCCGTCGCCGGGCGATGTGCCTGCTCCTCGCCCTGATGGCCGGCCATTCCGGTCTCGAAGCGATACCGGCCAAGAGCGAGGGCTGGCCGCCGCCGAGACTGCGGCCGAAGACCGGCCTACTGTGACTTCCAGTTCTCCATCGCCGGCTATGGAATCCACGCTTGCTCCGGGAACCTGGAGCCAGCGTCTCTTCCGCCTAGTGAACGCAGGAACCAAGACCCCGCCCTGGGGGACCCTGATTGGGTGGTTGGAACCAAGGCTCCACCTGAAGACCGGCCTTGAACCACTCCAAAGGGTTCCTTGAGGGAGATCATCCGAAGTCTCCACCCCTGTCAGCTGAGGCTCGCTTGCTGATCACTGGTAGTATTTAAGGCATAGCCTCCTGCAGGCATATTGCTTCGGCTTCTGTTTCGTGAGGCTCCTGGACTACTTTGCTTGTCGCCTGTTTTGACCTCCTGCCTGTCCCTGGACTACTCTACTCGCCGCCTGCCTTGACCTCCTGCCTGTCCCTGGACTACGCTGCTCACCTTGCCTGCTCCTCTCCCTTGCTGGGGTTGGGAGGCTAGTCCCCTGGTGTCCGGTCAGTCCGTCCACCCCCGCGGATCCGGAAGTCCCGTTGGCCACCTGCAGCTGGGGGCTCAACCCCTGGTGAACGGTGGTCGCCGCAGGTGAAGTCTCGGGGTGCTCGGCTGTCCTTTGGGGGAACATTGAGGCATTCCTTACTCTCTCCTGGGGGACCCAAGGGCTCACAACTCATCAGTCAGGACACAATGCTGCAATATCTCCCAGGGGGAATCTTACTAAAGCTTAGCTTGAGATATCTGCAGGAGGGCCCATAGGAATAAAATGGGCCCTGCTGCAGATATCTCGAGCTAAGCTTTAATAAAAGACCCACCCAATTTGGTAGCAACCATCTTTCTCCTCTTATCAATCAAGCAGTTCGGCAGACTATTGGGATAGTCTCCCTTCTCCAAACAGGGAAGCACCAATAAAAATATTAAAAGAATATGCCATAGGAACCCAAAAGGAGGAAAACCTATTATTGTATATATGTCACACTGAATGTTTTCTGATCTTTAAACAAAACCTAAATATTAGACAAAGGGAATGTGAGTAAACCCATAACACAGTTTTTAAATTACTTCTTCATTAATTTAAGGAATAAAAATTTTAGACATCCATATTATCCATGAAAAAAGTAACTGCCCCCTTAGTTACTTCATCAACCAACTGACCAAATTTAGTTGATAATTAGATTCAGCTGACTGAACACTGACAGGCTTGACTGCAAGCCAGCCCTGTTGACTCTAAACCCCACTATATATTGAAACTTACAAGAAAACTAAACCATGATCAAAGGAAATTAAAGAAAAGATGAGTTATTTTATCAATCTAGAAAGGGTTACAAAGCCATTTCTAAAGCTCTGGGAGTGAAAGCCATTATCTCTAAATAGAGAAGACTTGGGAGTAATTTTGATAGGCTAGCCACTATTCTAAGAGAGCAGCGAGAACTCATCCAGGAAATCCCAGGACATCCAAAGAACTGCAGACCTCTCTAGCTTCAGCTATGGTCAGTGCTCAAGACTTCACAATAAGGAAGACTGGGCAAAAATGGGATTCATGGGAGACTAGCAAGGCAAAAACCAGTCCTAACCAATATTAACATACACCTGGCTGATCCCCAAGCCTTCTGGGATAACGTTTGGTGTAAAGCAAACACAGCATTCTACAGTAAGATCATCATACCAACAGTCAAACATGGTGGTGGTGGTGTGATGGTGCGAGGATGCTTTGTTGCCTCAGGGGATCTTTTACTAAAGATTAGCTCTAGTTATCTGCAGCAGGGCCCATAGGAATATAATGGGACCTGCTGCAAAAAACTCTAGCTAACCTTTAGTAAAAGACCCCCCCTCAGTACCTGAAAAACGTGCCACTGCTGGAAAAACCATTAATTCTGACCTGTACCAAAAACCTTTTTAGGACAATATCCAGCCATTTGTCCGTGCGCTGAAGCTAAAGCAAGATAATGATCCAAAATGCAAAAGCAAGTCTACATCTAAACTGCTGAGGAGAAACAACATTAAGTCCTGACCTGACTTGAACCCAGTAGAGATGCTGTGGCGGGACCTGAAGCAAGCAGTTCATGCACAAAAACCTAAGAAAAGCAGTTCTGCAAAGAAGAGTGGGCTAAAATTCCTTAACAGTGATATGAAAGACTGATATCAAAATTATAGGAAGCATTTGGTTGCAATTATTGCTACTAAAGTTGATGCAAGCAGTTATTAAGTTTAGGGCGCTGTTACTTTTTCACATGGGTGATATGGCTGTTGGATAACTTTCTTCCTTAAATAAATGAAGTAATTTAAAAACCGTGTTATGTTTAATCAGGTTCCTTTCGTTTAATACAGAACTGTATTTTGTTTAATCAGGTTCCTTTCGTTTAATACAGAACTGTATTTTGTTTAAAGATCAGAAACCACTCAGTTTCATATGCAATAATACGGAAAAATTAGGAGGGGGGAACTTTTTCACATCACTGTACATACAGTGGGGGAAATAAGTATTTGATCCCTTGCTGATTTTGTAAGTTTGCCCACTGACAAAGACATGAGCAGCCCATAATTGAAGGGTAGGTTATTGGTAACAGTGAGAGATAGCACATCACAAATTAAATCCGGAAAATCACATTGTGGAAAGTATATGAATTTATTTGCATTCTGCAGAGGGAAATAAGTATTTAATCCCTCTGGCAAACAAGACCTAATACTTGGTGGCAAAACCCTTGTTGGCAAGCACAGCGGTCAGACGTCTTCTGTAGTTGATGATGAGGTTTGCACACGTCAGGAGGAATTTTGGTCCACTCCTCTTTGCAGATCATCTCTAAATCATTAAGAGTTCTGGGCTGTCGCTTGGCAACTCGCAGCTTCAGCTCCCTCCATAAATTTTCAATGGGATTAAGGTCTGGTGACTGGCTAGGCCACTCCATGACCCTAATGTGCTTCTTCCTGAGCCACTCCTTTGTTGCCTTGGCTGTATGTTTTGGGTCATTGTCGTGCTGGAAGACCCAGCCACGACCCATTTTTAAGGCCCTGGTGGAGGGAAGGAGGTTGTCACTCAGAATTGTACGGTACATGGCCCCATCCATTCTCCCATTGATGCGGTGAAGTAGTCCTGTGCCCTTAGCAGAGAAACACCCCTAAAACATAACATTTCCACCTCCATGCTTGACAGTGGGGACGGTGTTCTTTGGGTCATAGGCAGCATTTCTCTTCCTCCAAACACGGCGAGTTGAGTTCATGCCAAAGAGCTCAATTTTTGTCTCATCTGACCACAGCACCTTCTCCCAATCACTCTCGGCATCATCCAGGTGTTCACTGGCAAACTTCAGACGGGCCGTCACATGTGCCTTCCGGAGCAGGGGGACCTTGCGGGCACTGCAGGATTGCAATCCGTTATGTCGTAATGTGTTACCAATGGTTTTCGTGGTGACAGTGGTCCCAGCTGCCTTGAGATCATTGACAAGTTCCCCCCTTGTAGTTGTAGGCTGATTTCTAACCTTCCTCATGATCAAGGATACCCCACGAGGTGAGATTTTGCGTGGAGCCCCAGATCTTTGTCGATTGACAGTCATTTTGTACTTCTTCCATTTTCTTACTATGGCACCAACAGTTGTCTCCTTCTCGCCCAGCGTCTTACTGATGGTTTTGTAGCCCATTCCAGCCTTGTGCAGGTGTATGATCTTGTACCTGACATCCTTAGACAGCTCCTTGCTCTTTTCCATTTTGTAGAGGTTAGAGTCTGACTGATTCACTGAGTCTGTGGACAGGTGTCTTTCATACAGGTGACCATTGCCGACAGCTGTCTGTCATGCAGGTAACGAGTTGATTTGGAGCATCTACCTGGTCTGTAGGGGCCAGATCTCTTACTGGTTGGTGGGGGATCAAATACTTATTTCCCTCTGCAGAATGCAAATAAATTCATATACTTTCCACAATGTGATTTTCCGGATTTAATTTGTGATGTGCTATCTCTCACTGTTACCAATAACCTACCCTTCAATTATGGGCTGCTCATGTCTTTGTCAGTGGGCAAACTTACAAAATCAGCAAGGGATCAAATACTTATTTCCCCCACTGTATTCACCTCCCCATTTACTAAGCCGAGCTAGCGGCTGCTGTGCATAATGCTGACAAAGCCCATTCACTTTGAATGGGCTGGGTCGGCTTTGCCACATGGCTTAGTAAACAGAAGGAATCTGTGAACAATTCATTTTAATTATTATGTAATAATTGTCGCAAACTCATTGAAATTTGTTTTAAGGAAGTATAATGCCATGGCTGGTTGAGTCAGATTTTCTAGTCCTAATGCTAAAAGAGGAGTATCTTAAGAGGTATGGGGAGAAGAGTTAGGAAACAGGAGTGCCATATAGGCAGCTACAGACAGGGCAATGGAAGTGAAAGCGGAAGAGTTAATATGAGAGATGAAATATTTAGTAAGGTCAAAGAGTGGAAGGGATGAAAGGTAGAGGGAGCATGTAGAAGTTGGAGGGGTGAGGAATAAGAACAATTGTGAGAAACAAAAGAGATGAATAGTAGAAGGGAAAGGAACAAAAGATACAGAAAGACAAAAGAAGGAAAAATAATGGGTACGAGAAACTCCAGAGAAAAGGAAAGGCAAAGCTTGTCTGCACTGATACAGAGCTTGAGAATCAATGAACTGATTTTAGAGAGCAGGGAGAGACTCATGGAGTCCAATTCTGGAGACCCAGCCTCAAAAAATAAGGGCTCTGGCCTATACCATTCAAATAATCAGCTATCACCACTGTAACTGAATAGGTTAAATAGTTTACAAATTACATTGTAAAATAGTAGAATTCTGATCACATAATCAAAGCTAAACACTGAATGTCTTGCCAATCTTGAGCTTGGTCTCAAAGGGAGAAGAGGCTCAGAGAATGAAAACCAGCATGCATACTAATCTAGATACTTAGACTTAACAGCTATAGTTTACTCATCTCACTGGAATTTACTGAATATTCTAACCCTCCACATTAATTACTGGTGGATAAAAAGATCACAGTAAAGCATCAGAAGGCACTGCTACTCTAAGCTAAATGGCATTAATTAGGCTGCATCTATTTCAGCAATTTGCTAACAGAGTGCTACAAAAAAATGTCTTCACCTGATGTTATCCTCTGGCTCCGGTTCACTGTCACTGTCTTCTGCTTTCCGTTTAATTCCTCCTGCTGGCGACGGGCTGCCCTAAGAATTGAAACTGGTATTAGGAGATGATAAAGGAGTCTGGGGAGGCAATTATGCAGTATCAGAAGGAATATCTTTTCCATGATAGCAAAAATTCTAAGACCATGGTTTATACTCTATAAACATTTTAGATCTGAATAGGTAGATTTCTTATCTTTAATAATACATTTATCCAAGTATTTTTTTCCTTATCGGCTCTATTCCACAACAATCGAAGGAGTCCTAGTTAAATCTCTTCCATTTTTTATTTTTTAAAAATTATTACGCAGGAAAAGTGCATTGAGAGTCTAAAGTTGCCAACCTGAAAATTTGACAAAGGTATCAACATAGCTGTCTGACAGTATAAGTGAAAGACCAAAAAAAAAAAAAAGATAAGTGACAGGATAGTGAAATGGTAAATTTGGTATTCCATCCATGATCTTCCACAGTGTTTTTAATACAGCAAGTAAGAAAGCCCCCTTGTGACCAATATTACTATCAGATCACTGGTTCTATAAAACTGGCACTAAAAGAAAGGTAGAATGCTATTAAATCTAAGCTTTGCACCCTACTAAAATAGGTATTTTCCATTACAGGGGAAAAGTACTCTAATAGAATTCACAAAATAATTGGGAACCATTTCATTTGTAGCGATGGTAAAAAAACAGTGTGCATTTCTGAAATCTAAGGACAGACTGAGCAAGGCACCGAACTGCACCGCTTAAAACAAGCCCACAAGGCTATTAAGGCATCAGTGTGCTAAAAATTTCAAACAAATATGCAAAATAGCAAGAAGGAACAGCAACAGCTCAACCTTTGGTTTAAATATTTTCAATACAATAGATTTTTCTTAATAGTCTGAACGATAGCGATGGCAGCTGTCGTGTTCACTGTCCTGCACCAGGGGCTTGAGAAGGCAAGGTGTTGATGGTACCATACAGGCCCACACAAGATGAACAGCAGCAGCAGTCTACTACTGATATTTTCATAGAACAGCCTGCATTTCCAACCCCACAAAAATAAAGATGCTGTCTGTCTCAGTCTGCTTCCGAACACACTGATGAAAAACCACTACTTAGCTAATTACTGATGACTGCCAGAACCAAAGCAGTGGTATGTCGATTTCAAAGCAGTAGTTTTTGTAACAGACAAAAGCAACTCAACCTGGAGCATTTTGATTTACATTTTTAGACTGCGGAATGTGAAGACTTAAGATGCCGTATAATAAAGATCATTGAGCCTACAACTACTAGTGGGAAAATGTGGGGTATAAATGTATTAAATAAATAAATAAATTGAAGATTTTGCACAGAAGTTTTTTAAAGACATGCCTCTCAACAAAGAGGAAAATCACTCTCATCCTGCAAAAGAACAGAGTACTTCATCACAGATTGCACATGCACAACAGCACCATGTTTATTAGGTGGATCCAGTATTCTGACTCAGATAGGCAAAGGTCACTGGGACCGCTGATTAGTAATACCCCCAAACCTCTTCCTATTCAGGGAAATCCCTGGCAGATGGCAAGAAACAAGATCTGCTGAAGAGTATTCAACACGTCTCCCATCAGATCGGTTTCCTCTTTAGAAGTACTTCACTGTAAGACTGATATAGTGTTATTTGATCTTTCAGAAGGCATTTGAGAAAATCCCTCATAAGAGACTCCTGAAACTAAGACAAGGGAGAGGAGGCAATGCCCTGTTATGGGCTAGAGAAACTAGCTAACAGACTGAAAACAGAAAGTAGCACTATACAGTTTTCCCAAATAGGCGGCCAGTAGTTCACCTTAAGGGTCTGAATTGGAACCTGCACCATTTAATATTTTCACAACAATTTGAAGAAAAGAGCAAGTGAGATCATTGTGATGATCAGATCTGCAAATGACACAAAATTATTCGAAGTCATTAAAAAAGTAGATTATGAGAAATTCCAGAAGGATCTTGTAAGACTAAGAAATTGGCTATCTAAATGGCAGATAAAATTTAATGCAGACAAGTGAGAAGTGATGCACACAGGGAAAAATAATCACATACATATAGATTTTAGCAGGTTCTGAGTTAGGTGTCACGACAAAGATCTTGGCAACACTGTGGATAACTTGTTGAAATTTTTGGACCAGTGTACGATGACTGCAAAAAATACTAAACAAAATGTTAGGACTATTCAAAAAGGAATGAAGAACAAAACTAAGAACCTCATTATGATTTTGCATAGGGAAATGTTGTGACCACACCTTGAGCACATCTTGCCCCATTTCTGAAAGGACATAACAGAGCTAAAAGATTCAGAGAAGGGCAAAAAAAATTAGAGAGAGGACAGAACATCTTTCTTATGAATAAAGGCTAAACAGATTAGGACTACTCAGTTCATTAGAGTCAACAGAGGGGATATTTATATTTTTTGACATTTATACCCCACATTATCCCAAACATACTCGAGTTCAATGTGGCTTACAATAAATAAAACGACAGGCAAGGTTTACAATACCATACACAAAATATCAAGTAAGAGCAGAGTAGCACAAATAAAATACAAATAAGAACTAAATAATAAACCATTGATTGCCAGTTACAATCTAACACACTCCATCAATGAGTAGAAACTTCTCAAAGCACTAAAAGAAGCATGCAGGGCGTGAGGGGAAGAGAAAGCAGGGCAGGCAACACAGCAGCACCAGAGACGGCACTGGACAAGGCGCCAGCTGGTTTGGGGACCCCACCAGTCAAGGTATTTGCTGATGCTGCACTGGGTGGGGAGCAGCGGAGCGGTAGACCAACATGTGCCCCCCCCCCCATCTCGGGCTCTGGCCCCCTCCCACCGCGAGGTCTGGCTATGCCCCTGTCTCAAAGAGAAAAGTTTTCAGCCTTTTGGGAAATACCAAGTAATCAGGCTTACCCTTGATTGCCATTGGCAGTGAGTTCCCCACTTAGCACCTTGGTACCTAAAGTCTGACACGAACAGACTTATAGCGCTCTCTCTTGCAATCTAGAAGATGGAGTATAAGGTAGTCCCTAGAACCAGCGATTATACTGCGTAGGGGAATAGTTATGTTAGGAATGTAAGTTTATAAAATCAAGAGTGGTGCAGAATGGTTGAAATGCAACCACCTCCCTAGTTAACAAGAAAATGAAGTTCAAAAAGCCAAAACAGAAAGACAGGGATTCTAAATAAAAAGTGAAAACACAAGAAAACATCATATGAAACAATCAACATCCAACAAACTGAAAACAAACTAGAGAACGTATTTTTCATGCAGCTCCTGAGCAATCTGTGGGATCCATTTCCAGAACACACACCACAGCAACTAACATAGCAAGTGTCACGTCTGTAGCCGTGACCACCCTCAGCCTTACCTTGTTTCTGGGGGTCAGCCTCTGTGCTGGCTTCTGTCTGTCTCTGTGTTAGTTTTGACTCTGGCTCTGTATACTGATTACTTCACTAGACCCCACCTGTGTGCAGGGTTGCCAGGTGGAAATTTTTTTTCCAGCCCAATCCAGCCCAAAAAACAGCCCAAAACCCGCCCAAACACAAACCCCGCCCCTGACACCCCCACCCCATCACCCCCGCCCCCGCCGTCACCGGCCCCGCCTCCCACATCACCGGCCCCGCCTCCCACATCACCGGCCCCGCCTCCCCATCATCGGCCCCGCCTCCCACGTCATCGGCCCCGCCTCCCCGTCATCGGCCCCGCCTCCCACGTCACTAACCCCGCCCAAAACGTCACTAACCCCGCCCAAAAACGTCACTAACCCCGCCCACCCGCGTCCGAAAAAAACGCCCTGAAGCCCAAAAACAGCCCAAAAAACCGCAACCCGCCGCGGGCAAAAATTTCCCGCGGCGGGTCACGGAAAACCGCCCAATTGGGCGGTAAAACCGCCCACCTGGCAACACTGCCTGTGTGGGCTATGCTTCTCTGGGGAGCCAGCATCTAAGATGGCTGCTGTCTGCTCTGTGCCAGCTTCCAAGATGGCTCCTGCTTGTCTTTCCTGAGTGTTCACTTCCTATGTGTTTCCCAGCCTCCCCTTGGTGTGAGTGTGTTTCCTGCTCCTGTCCTGTGCAGGTGACATCACAGTGAAGTGAGGGCCTTCATAAGGAAGTGCTGTGCTAGCATTCAGGGCCTTTGCATGGTGTTATGCTATAGGTCGTCAGGTTAGTGAGTGCACTGCTGCGCTGCTACTTAGCCTTTCTCTGGGGCTTTTGCCCATCTGCTGCTTTGTGTCTGTGGACTGCTAGTCCTTCCATGGGGGGCTCTGCCCTGCTGCTTTGTGTCTGTGGACTGCTTGTCCTTCTATTGCCCTGCTCTGAGTTTGGAGCCTGAAGCTTCAGCCATTTTCTCTCTGTCTGTGTTTGGAGTCTGAAGCTTCAGCCCTGACCCTGTTATCCCTGGTTTTTCCTCTGTCTACTGCCAGCCTTAAGACTCGGTTAGGTCCTGGTTTATTCTATTGTCTGCTGCCTCTCCTAAGCCTCTGTTAGCTCCAGGTTTATTCTATTGTCTGCTGCCTGTCCAAAGGACTCTGTTAGCTCCTGGTTACTCTATTGTCTGCCACCTGTCCAGACTGCTAGCTCCTGGTTTATTCTTCTGTCCGCTGCCTGCCCCAAGACTCTGTTAGCTTCAGGTTTATTCTATTGTCCGCTGCCAGCCCCTAAGACTCTGCTAGTTCCTGGTTACTTCTGCTGTCTGCTTTGCCAAGCCTGCTTGTATTTCCTGAATCCTGTTTCTGCCAGGCTTGCTTGTATTTCCTGAACCCTGTTTCTGCCTAGCTAGTGTATATATCTTGAGTGTATATCCTGATCCCTCCTTCTGCCTAGCTAGTGTGTACATCCTGAGTGTATATCCTGAACCCTGCTTCTGCCTAGCTAGTGTGTACATCCTTAATGTATATCCTGAACCCTGCTTCTGCCTAGCTAGTGTGTATATCCTGAACCCTGCTCCTGCCTAGCTAGTGTGTATATCCTGAACCCTGCTCCTGCCTAGCTAGTGTGTATATCCTGAACCCTGCTCCTGCCTAGCTAGTGTGTATATCCTGCGTATATATCCTGAGTCCTGCTTCTGCCTTGCTAGTGTGTATATCCTGAGTGTATATCCTGAATCCTGTCTCTGCCTAGCCTTTGTTTACGTCTTGTCTCCTTAGTCTGTCTTGTGTTTCTGGCTTCTTGGCTGAGTGCAGCTCTCAGTCATAGTCTAGTTCCGTTCCCAGCCTCCCTCGTGTTTCCCAGACCCAGGGTGGGTCCTCTGGATCTTCAGTTCCTGCCTTTCCTGCAAGTCCTGCCGGCCACCCGCACCCCGGAGCTCAATTCCAGAGGAACGGTGATCAAGCGCAGGTAAAGCTGTTCCTGTTCTGCCTGTTCTAGTGTCCTGCCTCAGTTACTACTCCAGTCCAGAGTTCCAGTCCTGCTCCTCTGTGTATCCAGTTCCAGGGTGGTCTTGCCTGCCGCTGCCGCTCCTCGGCAGTGGCCCAAGGGCTCACAAATCTAGGTTCTGCCTCAAGGACCCGACAGCAGGGTTCAAAAGAGGTTTGGACAACTTCCTGAATTAAAAGTCCATAAAATATTATTAGGCAGGCTAGATACAGGAAAGCCATCACATATCCCTGGAAACGTGCTAGAAGATATAGATCATTTTCAAAGCATATGAGCACCACAGGAGGCCGAAATGGCTATCCATCTGCTTGGAACGTTCATGTCTAGATTTTTCAACACCCACACAGGGAACGACTAGGCATCCCAAAAATGAACGTTTCCAGAATGGGCATTCAAAAGGGGGGGGGGGGGGGGGGGGGGGGCACGTCGAGGGTCGCATGTCAAGGGCGGCATCATGACCTGGACATCTGAATGTGATAAAGTGTAGCAGTTGATGTCCAGGGTACAGAATGATACTGGGACAAACTGACCCCCATCTCCGCAGGTTCGGTCTCTGTCCCCAACCCGTCTCTGCAGGTTCTGACTCCGTCCCCGACCTGTCCCCGCAGGTTCTGTCCCCATCCCCACCCTGTCCCCATGGGCTCTGTCCTCATCTGCAGAAGCCTTGAACAATTATAATTTTATATTTAAACCTTTTTATTAAAGTATAAAACGGAACAATATGCTGTACAACTATTATGTATAAATTACAAATAGAAAACAATAACAGCAAGCAGCTATAATAACCCTCCTCACCACCATCCGCCTCTACCCTTCCAACCCCACAATAGCTGATTTCTACTACCCCAAGGAATCCTAATCCACCCTGTTAAAATGTTCAGGGTTACAAAATACAACATGTTCTGTATACCCTAGAGGGGAGAAATATGCTCTATGAAGAACTGTTATGATTTTTTAACCTGTGGATGAATAAGAAGTCATCAACAATCTCAGGATTCAGTCTAGCTCTCCTGTCTTCCTGAAATAGAAGATGTCTTCTTAGAAGATGTGCTAGTAGCAGGAGGTACAGGATCCCCTATGCAAATTTTGGCAGTTGTGGCCAGCATGTTTGCTTGTTTTTCCAAAAAATCAAAATATTGTTGTCTGCATCACTCAAACATAAATAACAGTCCAGTTCATTAACAGGCTTCAAAGTAGAAAATGACACAGGGACAAAGTTTGTCCCCATGGGCTCTGTCCCCGTCCTTGTCCCATCCCTGTGGGATCTGTTCCCGCAAGCTCTGTCCCCATGTCATTCTCTAGTCCAGGGCCGGAAGTGAGACTGTCCATCCCTACACCTGATATAAAAATGAAGAAGTGAAGCCGAGACTTGTCTTTTGTGACCCTTCTATGTTGTTGCTGAGTACAGGAGAGTGGCGGTGGATTGTGGTTTGCTTGCTGTCTCTGGGTGCCCCAGTGTGAAACATCTGAATCCCACATATTGAGTACTGCGTACTGTAGTTGTCTCTCCTTGAACCTGCTGTCCACACCCATCCACTGCTGTCAATTAGGCCCCCATCCTCCTTTTCTGTGTTCTTCCCCCACTAATCCTTCGATATCCCCAACCCAGCACGCCTCTATCATTGTAGCTCCTGGCCTGCCTGTATTAAGTTTTTCATTGTCCCTGTGTGTAGTACCTTTGTGTTTGTGCAGTCCCTGTTTGTCAGTGTACAAGTGCTCAGGTGCTAACTGGTTATGCTTTGTACTATGCTGGTGCTAAGTATGTGTCTTACTAAGTGATGTTTGATCTTGCAGTAGGTGGCAGTGTGCACAGTGGTGTTAGTGTTTTGCACCTGTGGTAGTGGGATAGCTGCATTATAAGCATGATCTAAATGAGTATGTCATACATGCATTGCTGGATGTGGCTAAGGGGAGGGTTCACAGACAGGACCCCTATCAAAGAATATTCAGGACAAGGACTCAGTTCATGGACCTTACTGACGAGGAGTGCATTACACTGTACCGGCAGCCGTTTTGATAGGGATGCCATACAACACCTCTGTCAGCAGCTAGAACCTCTCCTTCAGACCAGGACACGTAGGAGCAATCCTGTACCAGTCCAACTCAAGATCACAGCCTCCCTTGCCTTTCTTGCTACCGGAACCTTTCAGTCTGCTGATGTTAAATAGTTATTAAACAATTCCTTTGGCAAGAGTAATCTGGAAATTGAAAAGTTAAGTAGACACAAATTCAAATTCTTACTGACATTCTCCAGGTTCTCTATTTAAAAATATATATATATTTTTCCCCCAGAATGTTGATCTAATACTGTTTTAATATCAGAAACTGATTTCTCAAGTGTTCCAAGCCTTTCAGAATTCTGTGAGGTAGTATCTTTCAAAACTTTCAGCTGAGAAGAACACTAAATCATAGTGGAAACAAAACTGGAGCATACCTGATGAAGACTTTCCAAAGCACCCCAGATAGCGTCCATATCCACCACGTCAAGTTTAACCAGCGGCTTAAGAGGACCAAAGACCATTGGACTAGGAGCAATGTTACCAGCTGGTACAATCCATCTAAAACTCGCAACTCACCACCACTGATCGCTGGGGGAGACACTCCTCCCTTGGATACCAGCTGTTTCTCTTCTGGTACGGCTGGGAGACTAGAGCAACAAGTCTGAACATTCTCCCAAACTCCTCTTGCCATCGTTCCTGAAACTCCTGTGATACTCTCGGAGACAAGGGAGGAGTGAGAGGCCGGCTGGGCTCAGCGAAACTTCGCTAAGTCAGACTCCTTCCTGAGTCCGAGAGCAGATTCGTCCAGTGTGGGGACCGCAAAAGAGGGGAGAAGCAGCTGATGCGTAGAAGACGTCACAGGGCTACAGGAATAAAAGCTCACTGCTTCCCTTGATATTTAGGCATGAAGTCAAACACAATAATCGCAAACCAGAAAAGGTAAAGCTGAAGAGGGCAGGAACTTCTTATAACCATGTCCTATTCTGATGCCATTTTAGATCCCCCCCCCCCCCCCCTCAGTTCAGGATCCCACCTTTTTTTTTTTTTTTATTAATAATTTTAAGTTACAAACAACTTGTGTGAAATCTTACACAAGACAGTATTTCACGTTTACAACACAAAAATTAATGCACCAACTTTTAAAATATGTTTTAGCATTAATCTCTTAACCCCACCAAATGTTTTTTTTTCACAATTTCAAAACACTAGTTACCTTGTTCATTGAAAATTTGTTTTGCATCCTCATCTCATAGGCTGTCTGCCTTGGGTTACTGATTGCTTGGGGACCAGATCTATTTCTCATATCCAAAGCATGAGGAGCAAATTGGCCCTGAGGAATGAATGCTGGCTGATCTCTCTAAAAAACACAAAGACACACAAATTTCAGTAGAAAAAAAAATTATAATTAAAGCAAAAAACAGTGGAATATGTAGATACTTTATACATCGCTACTCATTACAAATATCATATTACACAAATCTAGTTAAGGTTGGCAGTAGTTACTTGAAGAGTTAAGTATAAAGAGACTATCCATTCTCACCTCCACTATACTGAGTTACCCTGGCCATACTTGTCCTGCAAGCTCTCAACAACAGGAACCTTTCAACTGGGTAACTAATTTTATATTGTTCTGCATATATTGCCAGAGGTCTCCAAAATGCTACTTTGATCAACTCACATTGTAGTTAAAACAAACAAACAAAAAAAAAACATAACTCAATTAGTATCACATGATATCCACAGATAAAAATCTCTAGATTTCCAAACTTTGCAAACATTTTCATACTGCATGCAAAGCAAAAGAAAATGACTATGTTCATAATTTCAAACTATGGGCCCTTTTATTAAACTGCACTGTAGGCACGCTAAAAATTAGTGCATGCTAACGACAGAGAAACTCATTGTATTCCTATGGGTGTCTCTAGCGTTAGCATGCGCAAAAACGTTTCCACGCCTACAGCACGGCTTAGTAAACAGGGCCCTGTATTACTTATGGAGGGAGAAGTGATGTGAACAAGTCTGATGGCAGCTTAGCCTCGAAGCTCTAATACCTCTGCTGCATAATTGCTAACAAAGCGCTCTTTCCCTTTTTATTCAGGTACCCAATTGCTTATTTTGTGACTGAAGTGTGGCAAGCTGGTGGCGAAAGTGAAAAAAAATAACAAACAAAACTCAAAGCTCAAGAACTTCAGACCATATTGCGTAGCTTTCTTTGGAATAATAAGAAACCACGGACCACTTTGTCAGAACTGTCCAGACCTCTGAGTCAAGGTGGTCTGGCCTCTTCGGATCTTCGCAAATACAATGTGGACTGTTGATGTCACCTGGTAGACTGGATTAAAGACACACACTTTTATAAGCCTTTGGAGTCTCAGCTTGTGGCTCCAGTGCATTTGTTGTCCTATTTACATACCTAGAAACCTTTTCAGCCCCTTTCATCTCGACACCACCTAATATTGAAATCTATGCGACAAGCGTGGAACTGGATTTGCAAGCGAGCTCAGTTGTTGCCATGCTCGACTGTATTATTGCCTCTGGAGGGCATTAGGGACTTGGATCCCAATTCCTACTTGAACTCAGGGCTTATGGATTGTGAAGAACCTGGTTATCCCAGAGGGACGTATTAAATCCTTTGCAGATTTACAAGAGGAGAGTCCTGTACATGCCACTGACTGGTACCCTTATATGCTGGTTTCTCATTATGTGGATACTTGGCCTCCTCTGACTGACTGAGGATGCATCGCACTTGATTGTGGAAACATTTACTCTTTCTAGAGAGACCAGAGTCACTCATTCTTTTTATTAAGTAAGCTTGCATACTCTAGACCCCTGTGGGACTTTGAATTGCTCGCCATTGACTGGAATACAGATCTTGCAGACGCAGAGCTTGCTAATCTCTCCCCTACTATTCGGTATCTCTCTTTTGGGTTTCTACACCCCAAATGCATCACTCTGCACTTCTTGGCATTACATTTTAATGAGCGGGTGTTGGACTAGTATGTAAGGAGTACTGAGGTTACTTGTTGTTAAGATAGGAAGTATGAACATATCCATATGACAGAAAATTAAAAGAATATTTTGTAAAAATTGATAATACAGGTTGTAGTGTGAGTACTTTATTAGTGACCTAAAAATATCTGTACTCCAGTAACTAGAGTATTTTCCCCGAGAGTAATAGAATTAAATTTTAACTGCCAGACCTTCGACCATTCTTCTTTCGGAGATCCCTTCTCATCGTTTCTACTCCCTCCAGGGTATCCACTCTATTGGCTATCTTCGTGTCATCCGCAAAAAGGCAAACCTTTCCTTCCAACCCTTCAGCAATATTTCTCACAAATATATTAAAATGGGCCCCAGCACCGACCCCTGAGGAACCCCACTGCTCACCATCCTTTCCTCCGAGCGGATTCCATTTACCACCACGCTCTGCCACCTGTCGGTCAACCAGTTTTCTATCCAGATCACCATTTTCGGTCCTAAGTTCAGCCCTTTCAGCTTATTCACGAATCTTCTGTGGGGGGACTGTATCAAAAGCTTTGCTGAAATCCAAATAGATTACATCTAGCGCACGGCCTTCATCCATTTCTTTTGTCACCCAGTCAAAGAAGTGAATGAGATTCGTTTGGCAGGATTTTCCTTTGGTAAAGCCATGTTGCATCAGGTCCTGTAACCTGTTGTCTTCTAGAAAGTTAACTATCCTTTCTTTCAGCTGCGACTCCATTACTTTTCCTACCACCGACGTGAGCGTTACCGGTCTATAGTTTCCCACTTCTTTCCTGACTCCACTTTTGTGAAGAGGGGCTACATCTGCTTGTCTCCAATCTCGCGGAACCTCTCCCATCTCTAAAGATCTATTAAATAAATCTTTAAGAGGTCCCGCCAGGACCTCCCTCAGTATCCTGGGATGTATCCCATCCGGCCCCATTGCTTTGTCCACCTTCAGATTCTCCAACTGTTTATAAACTCTTTCTTCCATAAACGGCGCAGTATCCACTCCATTCCCAAATATTCCTTCAGCAGCCAACTGCGGTCCTTCACCAGGATTTTCCTCCGTGAACACCAAAGAGAAGTAATTGTTTAGCACATTCGCTTTATCCTCCTCACTTTCCACATAACCATTCTCATTATCTTTCAGTCTCGCAATTCTAATTCCATTCTTATCTTTTCTCCTTTCGCCAATATATCTGAAAAAGGTCTTGTCACCTCTCTTTACATCTTTAGCCATTTTTTCTTCAGTTCGCGCTTTCGCTAGCCGTATTTCCCTCTTCTTTGAGTTTAATCCGATAATCTTTTCTGTGATCCTCTCGTTGCGTTCTTTTGTATTTCTTGAACAAAGCCTCTTTTGCTCTTATTTTTTCAGCTACTTGGTTGGAAAACCATATAGGCTTCCTGTTTCTCTTGGTTTTGTTTACTTTCCTCGTGTAAAGATCAGTCGCCATATTTATAGCAGCCTTTAGCTTTGACCACTGATGTTCCACTTCTCCTACGCCTTCCCACTTCAACAGCTCCTTTTTCAAGCATTCCGCCATTTTATCAAAATCAGTACGTCTGAAATCCAGTACTTTTAGTTTTGTGTTTCCACACTGTGCTTTCGCCCTTATATCAAACCATATGGTGTGATGATCACTATTACATAGGTGGGCACCCACTCGGATATTAGAAACACTTCCACCGTTCATGAGCACTAGATCCAGCATCGACCCTTCCCTCGTGGGTTCCGGCACCATTTGTCTGAGCAAGGCACTTTGACAGGTGTCCACAATCTCCCTACTTATTTCCGATTCCGCAGACGGGACGCTCCAATCCACATCAGACAAGTTGAAATCTCCCACCAGTAGCACATCCCCTTTCATACCAATCTTTTGAATATGCTCTATCAGATCCTTGTCTAGCTTCTCTATTTGTGCAGGAGGTCTGTAGATAACCCCCGTGTGGATACAGGTTTCATCTTCCCTTTCCAGGACGATCCATAAAGCTTCTTCCCTTCCCCAGGTGTGCCGCATTTCAGCCGCTCTGATATTGTCTCTTACATACAGCGCCACTCCTCCACCGTTTCGGCCCTCTCTATCCTTTCTAAAAAGATTATAGCCCAGTATAGTCACATCCCATTCATGGGAATCATTGAACCACGTCTCTGTAATAGCAACAGTATCCAAGTTTTCTTCAAACATCAGGGCTTGCAAGTCTTGAACCATTTTACCTAGACTACGAGCATTTGTGCCCATTCCTTTCCATCTGCGTAGAGAGTTTAGGTGGTTTTCTGTATTTAGATGGCCTTTCCCTCTGCCATCAAGTTTATTCTGGGGATGACTTTCTGAATTCCCTTATTTTCTTTTGTCACCCCCGCCTTCTAGTTTAAATGTCTAGAAACATACTGTCTGAATATCTCCCCAAGGATCTGTTTTCCCGTCACCGAAAGATGTAGCCCATCATTACAATACAGCCTGTTATTTTTCCAAGTATTACCCCAATGCCCCTATGTGACTAAACCTTCTTCTTTACACCAAGACTCAAGCCACTTATTGAACTCCACTGTTTTGCGTAGTCTTTCTTCTCCCTTCCACCACGTGGGAATTACTTCAGAAAAAGCCACAGTCCAAACCCAAGATTTCAGTCCCTCCCCAAGCTTCTGGAACGCTCTCTGTGCTGTAAATTTGCTATTGTTGGCCAGGTCATTTGTCCCCAGGCCTCCCCCCGTCCACCAACCCTGCTCTCTCCCCTGCCCCCCCCCCCGCCAATCAGTCCTCCTCTCTCCCCTGCCCTCCCCCCATATCCAGCAAACCTCCTCTCTCCCCTGCCCTCCCCCCATGTTCAGCAACCCTCCTATTTCCTATGGCCTCCCCCTGTCCACAAACCCACAAGCAGATGTGGTCCCTCTTCACAAAAGTGGAGTCAGGGAAGAAGTGGGAAATTACAGACCGGTAACTCTCACGTTGGTGGTAGGAAAAGTAATGGAGTCGCTGCTGAAAGAAAGGATAGTTAACTTTCTAGAAGACAACAGGTTACAGGACCTGGCTTTACCAAAGGAAAATCCTGCCAAACGAATCTCATTCACTTCTTTGACTGGGTGACAAAAGAAATGGATGAAGGCCGTGCGCTAGATGTAATCTATTTGGATTTCAGCAAAGCTTTTGATACGGTCACCCACAGAAGACTCGTGAATAAGCTGAAAGGGCTGAACTTAGGACCGAAAGTGGTGAACTGGATAGAAAACTGGTTGACCGACAGGTGGCAGAAGGTGGTGGTAAATGGAATCCGCTCGGAGGAAAGGATGGTGAGCAGTGGGGTTCCTCAGGGGTCGGTGCTGGGGCCCATTTTAATATATTTGTGAGAAATATTGCTGAAGGGTTGGAAGGAAAGGTTTGCCTTTTTGCGGATGACACGAAGATAGCCAATAGAGTGAATACCCTGGAGGGAGTAGAAACGATGAGAAGTGATCTCCGAAAGTTAGAAGAATGGTCGAGGGTCAGCAGTTAAAATTTAATTCTATTACTCTCGGGGAAAATACTCTAGTTACTGCAGTACAGATATTTTTAGGTCACTAATAAAGTAATAACACTACAACTTGTATTATCAATTTTTCAAAATATTCTTTTAATTTTCTGTCATATGGATATGTTCATATTTCCTATCTAACAACAAGTAACCTCAGTACTCCTTACATACTAGTCCAACACCCGCTCATTAAAATTTAATGCCAAGAAGTGCAGAGTGATGCATTTGGGGTGTAGAAACCCAAAAGAGAGATACCAAATAGGAGGGGAAAGATTAGCAAGCTCGACTTAGGAGAGAGACCCTGGGGTGTTGGTGTACAAGGATACGAAGGTGAAGAAACAATATGACAAGGCGACATCTGTGGCCAGAAGGATGCTAGGCTACATAGAGAGGGGTATAACCAGAAGAAGATGCCCCTCTACAAGTCGTTGGTGAGGCCCCACCTGGAGTATTGTGTTCAGTTTTGGAGGCCGTATCTGGCTAAAGATGTAAAAAGACTGGAAGCAGTGCAAAGAAAAGCTACAAAAATGGTATGGGATTTGTGTTGCAAACCGTACGAAGAAAGACTTGCCGACCTGAACATGTATACCTTGGAGGAAAGGAGAAGCAAGGGTGACATGATACACACGTTCAAATATTTGAAAGGTATTAATCCGCATATGAACCTTTTCCGGAGACGGGAAGGTGGTAGAACTAGAGGACATGAATTGTGGTTGCAGGGGGGGCAGACTCAGGAGTAATGTCAGGAAGTATTTTTTCACGGAGAGGGTGGTGGATACGTGGAATGCCCTCCTGCGGGAGGTGGTGGAGATGAAAACGGTTATGGAATTCAAACATGCATGGGATAAACACAAAGAAATCCTGTTAGGATGGATCTATGGAATCTTAGCAGACATTGGGTGGCGACGCCAGTATTTGGAGAATAAAACCAGTACAGGGTGGACTTCTACAGTCTGTGCCCTGACAAAGGCAGGGACAAATTTTATTTTATTTATTTATTGCATTTGTATCCCACATTATCCCACCTCTTTGCAGGCTCAATGTGGCTTACAATATATCATGGATAGTGGAAATGAGAGGAGAATTGACATTTAGTGTTACAGAAGTATTTTGGGTTGCATGGTAATGGAAAACATGATAGTGATATAAGGCATTCTTAACATTACTAGATATATGTGGAGATTTCACATGTTTTGGTCTTTGTGGTATATCTTGACGAAGAGATGGGTCTTCAGCAGTTTGCGAAAGTTGGTCAGTTCATAGGTCGCTTTTAGGTTACGTGGCAATGCGTACCAGAATTGCGTGCTCATATAGGAAAAGGTTGATGCGTGCACTAGTTTATATTTTAGGCCTTTACAGTTGGGGAAATGAAGATTAAGAAATGTGCGAGATTATCTTTTAGCATTCCTGGGTGGTAGGTCTATCAGGTCAGACATGTAGGCTGGGGCCTCACCGTGGATGATTTTATGTACTAGGGTACATACTTTGAACGTGATGCGTTCTTTGAGTGGTAACCAGTGTAGCTTCTCTCTTAGGGGCTTTGCACTTTCGTATTTTGGTTTTCCAAATATGAGTCTGGCTGCTGTGTTCTGGGCTGTCTGGAGTTTTTTTTTGAGTATTTGCTCTTTGCAGCCAGCGTAGAGTGAGTTGCAGTAGGCTACGTGACTGAGTACTAATGATTGTACCAGATTCCGAAAAACGGTTCTTGGGAAGAATGGTTTTACTCTTTTTAATTTCCACATTGAGTGGAACATCTTTTTGGTTGTGATTTTTGCATGATTCTCAAGTGTTAGGTGCCGGTCAATGGTGACTCCAAGAATTTTCAGGGTTTCCGAAATTGGTAGATTTAGTTTTGGGGTGTTGATGGTGGTAAATTTGCTCATGTTGTGTTGGGAGGCGAGTATTAGGCATTGGGTTTTTTCTGCATTGAGTTTTAACTGAAAGGCATCTGCCCAGGAGTGCATGATATGTAGACATTGGTTGATTTCATTGGAGATTTCTTTTAGGTCTTGTTTGAATGGGATGTAGATAGTTACATCATCAGCGTAAATGTATGGGTTGAGGTTTTGCTTTGATAGTAGTTTGGCCAAGGGTGTCAGCATTAGGTTGAATATAATCGGTGAGAGGAGAGATCCCTGTGGAACTCCACATTCAGGTGTCCATGTGGCTGATGTAGTCGAATTTGATGTCACTTAATATGAGCGTGTAGTTAGGAATCCTTTAAACCAATTAAGAATGTTGCCTCCGATACCGAAGTATTTAAGGATGTGTAGTAGGATTCCATGATCAACCATGTCGAAGGCACTTGACATGTCGAATTGTAGAAGTAATATATTCTTGCCGGTTGCAATCGTTTGTTTGAATTTATTCATGAGCGTGACTAGTACTGTTTCAGTACTGTGATTAGAACGAAATCCTGACTGGGACTCTTGTAGTATTGAGAACTTGTTTAGATAGTCTAATCAAACTCGTACATACATATAAAGTATTACATACCATGTAAAATGAGTTTATCTTGTTGGGCAGACTGGATGGACCGTTCAGGTCTTTATCTGCCGTCATATATATATATTTTTATGTTAATTCGTTCCAGGTCCACAAGTATATCTGATAAGCCAGCTCTCAGGACCCATAGATAGGTCAGCTCTTACAAGTCCTGAGCTCTTTGCCTAAAGACAGAAATCTATGCATGCCTGAAATAAATACAACTGAACTGCTCGAGGCATGAATAAAACAGAGCCTTCAAAGGATCAGTATCATGACACCTAGTTGGCAGGCACGACTTCCAAATTAAGGAGCAATAAGGGACTCCTGAAGCTGAATAGCGCTGAGCAATGAAGTACAGCCAAAGCTGCCATAGAGAGCATTACCATAAGAAAACTCAAATAGCTGTCTCCTTGCACAGTTACTATTATTTTTTTTATCAGAACAAAAGAAACCCACGAGTCCAAGGCCTATAGGATTACTAAAGGGTGGCTGAATTGCGAAATCCAAAAAGGGAAAATTTTCCATAGGCTAAGAACCACCACAACGGAGCATAGCACCCGAAAGAAAAGACAAACTATGAAGCCAAACACTTCCTGTGCCGTTAGTGTCAACATGCTCACAAGACAACCTGTTTGTGAGACAATGCAGCTCCCATGTGTGCAGCAAGCAGAACGGAGTTTCTTCTACAAGAGATGAGGAAGGATAACCAAATTAAAAAAAAAAAAAAAAAAAAAGACAAAGTTCAGAATAACCTCACAGTAATAAAAACGGCAAAATAAAGGTGCTAACATCTTCCAATAACGCAGCTAGTCGAACGTAAAGTCGAAGGCCAAACTGAAGAATGACAAGGAAGCCAGGAAGGTTCCCATGCAGTACCCGTCTGCTGCAGCCAGTGGGAGTTTTGGTGAAAATGAAATAGAACTTACCTCACCGAGGAACTTGTATGCTTAAAGGCAGAGACTTGCCTCAGGAAAATTGCAACCACTGTCTCACACACAAAAAAAGGCAGATTAAGTGGAGGAGTAGCCTAGTGGTTAGTGCAGTGGACTCTGATCTTGGGGAACCGAGTTTGATTCCCACTGCAGCTTCTTGTGACTCTGGGCAAGTCACTTAACCCTCCATTGCCCCGGGTACAAAATAAGTACCCGAATATATGTAAACCGCTTTGAATGTAGTTGCAAAAACCTCAGAAAGGCGGTATATCAAATCCCATTTCCTTTTCCCTTTAGCCTCTCCTTCCTTACGAAAACGCCTGGCAGAGAAAGGGGTGGGGGGAGGGACTCAGCCAATGAAATAAGCACAAATTTATTTAAAAGGAGCATAATCCTTCAGATAACCCCCTGCTCAACTAGCATTCAGTCACCATCTGAGGTAGGAGCTGGCTAAGAAGCACCAAGCAAGGGCTGCACTATCTATTCACCAACTGCTGAGACAGAGAACATACTGAACATTCAAGGGACAATCCACCCAGACCTATTTTTTTTCTCCGTCTCCTTCTACTGGTGGATGGACATAACCTACTTGTCCAAACTGGTCTGGTATGGAACACAAGAAAATCTAACAAGGGCTGGTCCACAGGCTCAAATTTTGGCTAACAATAGGTTTTCTGAAATGTTTTACCTTCATAGGGGGAACTAGGAAAAGCTGCCCTCTGTTTCCATTATTTTTTGATATAACACACGAGTCCCTTGCTCTAGCCATCCATCAGTCAAAGGATTTATAGAGTTAAAAGGTATGACATTTGAGCACGTTATCAATTAATGTGAATGATATTATGGTTTATGTGCCTGTTGAGTCTATTCTTCATTTATTATGTTTAATAGAGTCCTATTCCACTGTTTCAAAACAGAGGTATTACCAGTGAACGAATGTACATAACAGACTGATCCAATGCAATATCCATTTTGTCAGCGGGCCACTCATCTAAAATATCTAGGAGTGTGGTTTGGTCATGCAATGCAAGAGACATTAGCAAAATATGAAAAGTGTTTGCTTGCTATAGTGGGAAATATTGCTACTGCTTGATACCACCCTCCACCTACTGTGGTGAAGGAGACTGGAAGTCTTAAAAGAACCAGAAATGTATGTAAATGGGTGAAGAAATTAGACCAATATGGTCTAATTAATGGTTTTATGGACATGAGTCTCTTTTGCAGTGCAGTCAGTTGCTACTACTACTATGTAAATCACTTCTATAGCTCTACCAGTTGCTGTTATTGTTTCTTAAATCAAAAAACTAATTTAAAGATTAAGAAAACAAGAGAACAGAATTAGCCAGTGCTAAAACAATAAAACTTCAGAGAATGGAAAGTATTCTCTGTCTACAATATTCAATAATGCAGTTTTCAAATTACAGAGACTTCACCTGAACAAGTCCCATATTTGCAGCAAAGGAGGGTGTGGTGAACCTTCTCTCAGCATGATTTATTCAGCAACACATTGCATAAACACCTACCTTCATTCTTTTCCTTTTTTCCTTCTGTCGTCTTTTAAAATTCTCCTAAAAAATTAGGAAACACAAAAATGTTCACCGATTGAAGCCTCATAAAACACAAAAAGTATGCTTTCCATGTTGCTCAATAATATAAACTAGGTGTATTATATCTTTAAAAGCTATGAATGCCCCCAAAATCCCTTCACTGATGTGCAAGCTAAGAAACGTGAAGAATGAATTTAATTATGGCTTTAAAATCTAAAGGGTCTTTTTATTAAGCTGCGGTAAAGTACTAACACATGCTTACTGTAGGTTAAAAGCGCTACCATAGGACATGCTCAGACATCCTGTGGTAATTTTGGGATCAGCATGTGCCTACCAAGTGCTAAAATATAGAATTTACTTTTTTTTTAGTGCTGGGGGCAGAAGGTAGGCATGTTCTGCGCTAATCAGTTAGTGCAGTTACATTGCTGCATGCTAACCGATTAACGTGCGAGCCCTTACCACCCAGAAAATAGTGTCAGTAAGTGCTCACACACTAATGGCCATGCTCAAATGCAGAAATTAGCATGTGGTCATTAATGGGAATACTGGAAAATGGTCCCATTTTAGCACTGTGCTAAAAGGGGGCTCGGTGCACGGAAAAGACCCGCCTTGGGGATAGCACTGGCCACTTTTTAGCACAACTTAGTAACAGGGCCTCTAAGTGTTGAATTCTGGCTTTAGAATCTCAATAAAAGTAACATATTGCCACCACAGCGATCACACTTGATTCTCCTAAATATCCCACACACAAAAAAATGATAAAAAATAATGGGAGAAAAAATATATATCTGTGCTCATTTCAAGTAAGCATTTGGTTATCAAGTTGGCATCTCTGCAATATTGTTTTAAAATATTTTAGATTATTTCCTTCACTTTTGAATATGTGGTTTTAAATCAAAATTAAAAACATCTAAATTATCTTGCATAAGACATTTCTTTCTAACATTAGTATGTTGAAAGAAAACAAAGCATGCCCTGGTTATGGTTAAACCTTCAGTTAAAGACTAACAGTCATGCCCTCTAGCCTGGATATTGTGTGGTAACCTTAACGATCCATAAAGCAATCATAATATGCAATGGAAAAGACAGTTCCTCAAGTAAAAAGATCCTATTGCAATCCAACAGGTTTCAAGAGCAGCATCTTTCAGTTAGTGAATTCAAAAAACTGTACGTCATCATCCTTTCTCTTTTTAAAAATACTGTCTTCAACTTCTCCCACAGCAAGCATGATCATCTGCACTCGTTCCAGATTGACAAAACCACTGTCTGTAAGGTAGCCCTGCAAACAACAAAATTCCATCAAACTGTGAAGTATTCTTACATGATGCATATAAAGAATGCATGACAAGCTGAAGAGTTTCAACCTACCCCAGTCTTGTGGACCACATCTTTGTAAATATTAACCAGACGGTCAATTGCACCTTCCCTACAATGAAAAGAAAAAAGAACGCAATTTATAAATCTCTTGACTTTACACACAGTACATTTTAAATTGTTTTGAAGTGGCACTATTTACCTAATCTCCAAAGATGGCAAATGAGGCAAGAAGTCATTGCCCACAAAGAAGCACATGAAGACCCAATCATCAACAGACCTCTCAAAGTCAAATGGAAATGGCAAACTGGCCATGGTGAGTTCTCTTTCCAAATACTACAATGCAAAAGCAGTATCAAGAAGTGGGTGAATTATACTTGGAACATTCCAGCTTCCAATTACATCTTAGAATGAGCATGTTTGCGTACCTCTCGCAGGACATTCAGACGAATAAAAATAAACTCTTGCTCGCACCCAGGAGGACAATCTGCAAATTCATCATGCTGAAAGAGGAATAAAAAAAAGAAAACTGATAATAAACCCAATGCACAAGTGTACTTAGACGTTGAAATACCTTGCAATTTTTGTGAAAATGAGAGAACCTTCAGAATGAAAATTCAATATATATTTTGGGAGCCATGAGCTATGAGAAGGACCTGAGTCTGATTCCCAGACAAGGACTCTGTTTCCTGAGTAGGCTGGGCAAGGGATCCTTTTTACAACCTCTGGGGGGGGGGGGGGGGGGGGGGGGGGTAAGAGGGTAGGGGAAGGTGCCACAGTTAATTTATGATTGCGACCCTAGAGGTCAGACTTAAGATGCATGACTCTATGGCAGCCATCCCTAGCCCAGTCCTCAGGGCACACCTAGTCCCACTGGGTTTTCAAGTTTTCCATAATAAATATTCATGAGTTTGATTTGCATGCAATTGAGACACTGTATGCAAATCTATCTTCCTGCACATTCATTGTGGATATTCTGAAAACCCGATGGGACTAGGTGTGACCGAGGACTAGGTTGGCAATGGCTGCTCTATGGTTTTTGGAAGAAGTTATATAGTGTGTTTCCCAGCCAAGGACTGTCACTGCAATAACTGAGTTAAGTGATTTGAAGGGAATATAACAGCAATTAACATTTAAAAAACAAAATCACACTGTGGTGTCTCCTCCAAACAACAGTTCTGCTTTCTTCCACTCCTAACCTCTGTCCAATCCAACATCTTTCCCCTCGTCTGTGATTTAACATCACTCCCCCCCCCCCCCCCCCCCGGCAACAGTCTACCTTAAAGGTGGTCTTGTGTTGATCCTCGCCAGTGGGAGCTTTGCACATCTGCTGCCTGCTCCAAAGCTTTCCCTCTGACCTGTCGCACTCAAGCAGAAACATGAAATGATGTCAGAGGTGGTGGGACGGGCCAGAGGGAAAGTTATGAACAAGGCCACAGGCAGTATATATGCAACGCTGCCACAACCACGACCAACAGAACACCACCTTTAAGGTAGACCAGAAGGGGGAATTGAGGGGGGGGGGGGGCAGATGCTGAACCCTGGGTGGGGGTAGAAGTATGAGCTGCAGACCCAGAAGCAGAGGGTCACCGATGGAAGCTATGACCAGGGCAGTGAGCTCCAGAAGCCACAAGAAGAGCTTGGTGCTGCTCACCAGTTTGTGTTGCTGCTCATGGAGGTGGAGGAGAGAGAGAGACAATGGACCTGGGGGAAGAGGAGAGGAAGTGAAGGTCGAAAAACGGAGAGATGTTGGAACTGAGAGTGGGAAGGACAGAGATTATCAGTCCTTTAGAGTTGGGAAGGGGAATGGGATTTGATATACAGTCTTTCTGTGGTTACAATCAACATATGTAACTGGGTTAAGTAACTTGGAGTTGATTGTGTAATCACGATTAAAAATTTCAATCGAAATGCAACCCAAATAAATATAAATACACACATGCATAAATAAAAGGGCTGCACAATTGGTGTGGTTTTTAACACGATTAATGCGTTAAAATTGTAACTTGCATCATTGCAAGTCCCTACGAACTCGACTGTACAGATGGCAGTGCTAAGCACAAGCTGCTTCTCTCTAGCCGGAACCCTCTCCCCTAGCGTCCTGCGGGCAAGACGAAGAGAGGGAGGTCTCTGGCAAGAAAGAAGCATTGCGTGCTTAGCGCTGAACACTGTACAAGCAATTTTGAAAGGGTTGCCAAGCGGATGGGGAGGTAGAATGAGATGCTAGCAAATCGCGGGAGTGGCAGAAGAAAAAAGGCTGCCAGAATAAGGGGGGGAGGGCGCAGCAGAGAGAATGTCAGTTGGGGGGGGGATGGGAAGACACCCAGACCAAAGCATCCTGTCTCAAGTGGGGTTTATATGTGAGATGGTGGCCATGGAGAGGAGGAGATGGGAGGAGATGAAAACAAGACAGATTTAAGTAGGAGGAAGAAAAATGTAAAAGATGGATACAGGGCAGAAAGTGGAGGAAGACAAAAAAAAAAAGATGAATATAAAGGAGATCCTAGAAACAGAGTTCAGAGCACAGAACTGTGATGGAAGCACAGGGAAGCAGAAACAGATGACTAGAAAGATAAAAATCACCAAACAACAAAGGTAAGATAAATGATTTTATCTGTATTTTAATAATAGAAATATGTCCGTTTTGAGAATTTACATTTGCTCTATCTATATATTGCATTGTACAGGAGGCAATGTGAAGGGGAACTTTATGCAATTAATCAATGTAAAGCCCTAACAGATATATAAAAATATATAGACATTTAAGACTAAGTAGCTGCAAAAGGTGGCTCATGGAACCTAACCCCATTAAAGGACTGTTAACAGTTAAGCTGGAAGACCAAAGTAGGAGGAGCAAACCATTAGGTCAAAAAATCCTCCCCAATCAAAAAAAATACACAATTTTTGATATAAAATTAGAATGCAATTCTCCTATCACGGCAGTTTTGGGGAAATGGGGCAGAGAGATCTCAAGGAGGGAAGAAAGGCAGAACAGCTGTAAGTACAGTAAACCCTGTAACCCAGAGCAGCACAGTGCAAGCTTCTCTGAGAAGACATGCTTCCAGCCTAAGGAATGGCTCCTGTTACTGTTTACACACTGTGAGGAGGAGGCCAGTGATGAGAAAGCATTTATCCTTGGGAACAGGAGGAAAGGTAGAAACTACCAGTCCTAGCAGCCCTTTGGGGAAAGACACACAAAGCTGGGACTACAGTTCCCAGCAGCCACTGCAGAAGCTCTATCATAGAGTCCAGGACTCACATACCCAACAGCCCCCCGGAGGTTAAGGAGAAGTTCAGGGAGGGTAGTTTGAAATACCCAGCCCAGAAGATCGGGGAATGGGAGGAGAATGGGAGTAACTCTAATCAGGAGGATGAAGTACAGGTGGGAAAAGGGTGGTGTGAGGAGCCCATGGAATGGAAAGGGGCAGAGGAACAAGAGGAAAGGGAAGGAGAAAGAGGTGGAGAGCCCATGGATATCGTTAGGCTGGCTAAAGCCAAGGGAAAGGAACTGGGCCAGCAAGTAATAGTGTGGTGTGAGGGCTGGGTTCGGAGGGGGAGGAGCTGGTTACTCCAAGGAAGGAGGGGAGAGAGGGAGAGTTAGGGCTGGCTACCACAGGGTCGAAGCGGGCGGTTGTCAGGAGTCATGGCTGACAGGTACTACTACTACTAAACATTTCTAAAGCGCTACTAGGGTTACACAGTGCTGTACAGTTTAACAAAGAAGGACAGTCCCTGCTCAAAGGAGCTTACAATCTAATGGACAAAATGTGCAGACAATCAAATTGGGGTAGTCTAGATTTCCTGAATAGAGGTATAATGGTTAGGTGCCGAAGGCAACATTGAAGAGGTGGGCTTTGAGCAAGGATTTGAAGATGGGCAGGGAGGGGGCTTGGCATATGGGCTCAGGAAGTTTATTCCACGCATAGGGAGAGGCGAGGCAGAAAGGGCGGAGCCTGGAATTGGCGGTGGTGGAGAAGGGTACAGAGAGGAGGGATTTGTCCTGTGAGCGGAGGTTTTGGGTAGGAGCGTAAGGGGAGATAAGTGTAAAGAGGTAATGAGGGGCTGCAGATTGAGTGCATTTGTAGGTTAGTAGGAGAAGCTTGAACTGTATGCGGTACCTAATCGGAAGCCAGTGAAGTGACTTGAGGAGAGGGGTGATATGAGTATATCGGTCCAGGCGGAAGATAAGACGTGCAGCAGAGTTCTGAACAGATTGAAGGGGGGATAGATGGTTAAGTGGGAGGCCAGTGAGGAGTAGGTTGCAGTAGTCAAGGCGAGAGGTAATAAGAGAGTGGAAGAGAGTTCGGGTGGTGTGCTCAGAGAGGAAAGGGCGAATTTTGCTGATGTTATAGAGAAAGAAGCGAAGGTGTTGGCTATCTGCTGGATATGCGCAGAGAAGGAGATGGAGGAATCGAAGATGACTCCGAGGTTGCGGGCAGATGAGACGGGGAGGATGAGGTTGCCATCGACTGAGATAGAGAGTGGAGGGAGAGGAGGTTTGAGTGGAAAGACAATAAGCTCTGTCTTGGCCATGTTCAGTTTAAGGTGGCAGTTGGATATCCAGGCAGCAATGTCGGATAAGCAGGCCGATACTTTGGCCTGGGTTTCCGCCGTGATGTCTGGTGTGGAGAGATAAAGCTGGGTGTCGTCAGCATGGAGATGATATTAGAAACCATGAGATAAGATCAGCGAGCCCAGGGAAGAGGTGTAGATTGAAAAAAGAAGGGGTCCAAGGACAGATCCCTGAGGAACTCCAACAGAGAGCGGGATGGGGGTAGAGGAAGATCCATGAGAATGTACTCTGAAGGTACGGTGGGAGAGATAAGAGGAGAACCAGGAGAGGACAGAGCCCTGGAACCCAAATGAGGACAGTGCGGCAAGAAGTAAATTATGATTGACAGTGTCAAAAGCAGCAGATAGGTCAAGGAGGATGAGGATGGAGTAGTGACCTTTGGATTTGGCAAGGAACAGGTCATTACAGACTTTAGTGAGTGCCATTTCTGTCGAGTGTAGAGGGCGAAAACCGGATTGAAGCGGATCGAGGATGGCATGAGAGGAGAGAAAATCAAGGCATGTTCAAGGTAATGGGGAAGGGACCCCGCTACTTCCCCTGGCTCGTGGAGAAGAGCTGGAAAGAAGAAGTAAGGTGGTGGAGGCCATGTTTTGAACTGCAATGTTGAGACTACAATATTTTGAACCGCAATGTTTGAACTAAAGTGATTTGAACCACAAGGGTTTTGAACTGCAGGAGGCTTTGAACAGCAATGATTTGCGTTGCACTGTTTGAGCGGGGAGGGGGTGGCCTTGACTCCCTAAATTTCATTTGAACTATTTTTGGGGCGCTGGTGAAACAGCAGTGCTTTTGAACTGCTGTCCTGTGGGAGCAAGGAAGGAGGGGGTTTGAGCTGTGGGTTTTGTTTTTCTTTCTTTCTTTCCGGGCTCATTGTTTGGGGAGCTAAGAAGTGAGAACTGTTGCTGTTATTAACTGCTTTGTTCTGGCAACCTTCCGAAATGGGAGGGAACTGCATGAAAGTAAAAAACCTTGCACAGAGGATTACCACGTCTGGTTTCTTTTTCCTCTCTACGTGTGGATTAAAATGAGGGGAAGGGCCTAGGAGCCCGGAGGTCCTTGTCTCACTCCAGGGGGAGGAGGTCCAATGGGGTACAGTGGTGGAAATAAGTATTTGATCCCTTGCTGATTTTGTAAGTTTGCCCACTGACAAAGACATGAGCAGCCCATAATTGAAGGGTAGGTTATTGGTAACAGTGAGAGATAGCACATCACAAATTAAATCCGGAAAATCACATTGTGGAAAGTATATGAATTTATTTGCATTCTGCAGAGGGAAATAAGTATTTGATCCCCCACCAACCAGTAAGAGATCTGGCCCCTACAGACCAGGTAGATGCTCCAAATCAACTCGTTACCTGCATGACAGACAGCTGTCGGCAATGGTCACCTGTATGAAAGACACCTGTCCACAGACTCAGTGAATCAGTCAGACTCTAACCTCTACAAAATGGCCAAGAGCAAGGAGCTGTCTAAGGATGTCAGGGACAAGATCATACACCTGCACAAGGCTGGAATGGGCTACAAAACCATCAGTAAGACGCTGGGTGAGAAGGAGACAACTGTTGGTGCCATAGTAAGAAAATGGAAGAAGTACAAAATGACTGTCAATCGACAAAGATCTGGGGCTCCACGCAAAATCTCACCTCGTGGGGTATCCTTGATCATGAGGAAGGTTAGAAATCAGCCTACAACTACAAGGGGGGAACTTGTCAATGATCTCAAGGCAGCTGGGACCACTGTCACCACGAAAACCATTGGTAACACATTACGACATAACGGATTGCAATCCTGCAGTGCCCGCAAGGTCCCCCTGCTCCGGAAGGCACATGTGACGGCCCGTCTGAAGTTTGCCAGTGAACACCTGGATGATGCCGAGAGTGATTGGGAGAAGGTGCTGTGGTCAGATGAGACAAAAATTGAGCTCTTTGGCATGAACTCAACTCGCCGTGTTTGGAGGAAGAGAAATGCTGCCTATGACCCAAAGAACACCGTCCCCACTGTCAAGCATGGAGGTGGAAATGTTATGTTTTGGGGGTGTTTCTCTGCTAAGGGCACAGGACTACTTCACCGCATCAATGGGAGAATGGATGGGGCCATGTACCGTACAATTCTGAGTGACAACCTCCTTCCCTCCGCCAGGGCCTTAAAAATGGGTCGTGGCTGGGTCTTCCAGCACGACAATGACCCAAAACATACAGCCAAGGCAACAAAGGAGTGGCTCAGGAAGAAGCACATTAGGGTCATGGAGTGGCCTAGCCAGTCACCAGACCTTAATCCCATTGAAAACTTATGGAGGGAGCTGAAGCTGCGAGTTGCCAAGCGACAGCCCAGAACTCTTAATGATTTAGAGATGATCTGCAAAGAGGAGTGGACCAAAATTCCTCCTGACATGTGTGCAAACCTCATCATCAACTACAGAAGACGTCTGACCGCTGTGCTTGCCAACAAGGGTTTTGCCACCAAGTATTAGGTCTTGTTTGCCAGAGGGATTAAATACTTATTTCCCTCTGCAGAATGCAAATAAATTCATATACTTTCCACAATGTGATTTTCCGGATTTAATTTGTGATGTACTATCTCTCACTGTTACCAATAACCTACCCTTCAATTATGGGCTGCTCATGTCTTTGTCAGTGGGCAAACTTACAAAATCAGCAAGGGATCAAATACTTATTTCCACCACTGTATATGTTCCCGAGATGGGGCTGGTGGCCTTACTGGAAGCGGACTGAAATTCTGGACCAACGCTGCGGGTCTGGAGGGACCGGAGGACAGGGAGATCTCTAACAACACTTCAGTTGAAGTCTCTTTTGTACACACTGTGATTTTTTTTTCTTTTTTTATTCTGGGTTTGGTTTTTGTCTTTTTTTTTTTTTTTTTTTAAACTCAGGACGTGTGAGATACATACATATATAAAAAAAATGCCAATCAAACGCTCTAGTTTTTGGAAGTAGATCTGGCATCTATGCCAAAGAAATTTGTTCTTACCTGCTATTTCCTTTCCTTGAGACCTGCTAGACCAGTCCAGATGAGTGGGTCATTAATCCCCCTCCCCCACTCCCACCCAGCAGATAAAGCAGGGGTGGGCAACCTTTATACAGAGAGGGCCACATGAATGTCAGTAGTACCCCTAGCAGGCTGCAACATCACGTAAAGTAGGAACTGGAAATGCACAGAGCTCCATAGACCTTTCATGATAAATAAATTAATTTAACTAAAACCTTTAATGGGAGAGCAACTAACTAGCTAGTCACACGCCCAAGAACTAACCTCAGCTGCACAAACTGTAGCAGGACTTGCTTATCCACTCATTCTGGTAGGATCATTTTCACACACATTTCTGACTCCATGTGCAATTTTCCTGATATTAGCCACCCTTATTTTCTAACTAACTCATATTAATCTCTCTCTTATCTGTCTATATGTACCATCTACACATTCTATTAAGATATATTAATATATACTTTGTTGATACTGTAAGTAGCATACTATATTAGAATGTGTACTGTTATTTAAATACTAGTAAAAAAAGGCCCGTTTCTGTTAGAAATGAAACGGGCGCTAGCAAGGTTTTCCTTGGAGTGTATGTTTCAGAAAGAGCGTGTGTGAGAGATGGAGCGTGTGTGTCAGACAGAGACTGTGAGAGAGAGAGACAGAGTGTATGTGTTTGTGCGAGAGATACAGTGTTTGTGTTTCTGTGTGACACTGTGTGAGAGAGAGGGACAAAGACAGTGAGTGTGTGAGTGAGAGTGTATGTGGCAGACAGAGAATGAGTGACTGCGTGTGTGATGTGAGGAACCCCCTCCCTCTCCCCTGCCCCCTTGCAGCCAGGCATGTGCAGCGACCCTCCTCTCCCCGTGTTCCCCCTGCAGCCACCCATGTTCAGCATCCCCCTACAGCCACCCATGCCCATCAACCCTCTCCCCCTGCTGCGTCCTTCCTGACTCCCCTACTCCCCCTGCAGCCACCCATGTGGTCTCAGGTCCCCCCTCAGCATCCCTCCTGTCCCCCTGCAGGCATGCATGTGCAGCGTCCCTCCTCTCTCCCCTGTCCCCCCTGCAGCCAGCCATGTCCAGCGACCCTTCTGTCCCCCTGCCCCCCCTGCAGCTACCCATATCCAGCAACCCTCCTCTCCTGTGCAGCCACCCATGTCTGAGGACACTCCTCTCCTTTTTCCCTGTTCCTCCCCTGTGGCCAGCCATGTCCATCGACCCACCTGTCCCCCCCGATGACCACCAACCCTTCTGTCCCCCTGCCCGCCCTGCAGTGTCCGTCCTATATCCCCTGTCCCCCTTGCAGGCACCCATGTGCAGCGACCCTCCCCTCCCCCTGCTTCCTTCCAGCCACCCATGTCCAGCGAGACCCCCCCTTCCCCCCCCAGCTGGCGCAGCACCCAAAGAAAGCCCCTTGTCCCCCCCCCTTCGCGCATCACCCGACCCCCCCACCGTGGCACATCACCAAGCCCCTCCCCCCCTCATCAACCCCCTCGCCACCCGCAACCGCTAATACAAACTGTGTCCAGCGGCTGCTGCTTCTGCTATTCAGCAGCAGCAGCAGCCCGTACAAAAAGAAAACAAAACAAAAAAATCCTCCTAAAACGCACCTCCGTTGAGAAGCATCTCACATTGGCTGAAGTCTCAGCATGCGCTCCTCCTCTCCCCTCTGACATCTCGGCGTTTCTCCGGGGTCTTCCGGCAGGGGCACTGACGTTGAGGGGAGAGGAGGAGCGGCTGCAGAGACGTCAGCCAATGTGAGATGGTTCTCCACGGAGGTGCGTTTTAGGAGGTTGTTTTTTTGTTTGTTTGTTTTCTTTATGTACGGGCTGCTGCTGCTGAATAGAAGCAGCAGCAGCCGCCGGACAGAGTTTGTATTAGCGGTCGCGGGTGGCGAGGCGGTCGATGTGGGGGGGAGGGGCTTGGTGAAGCGGCGGGGGAGGGGTTGGGTGATGCGGCGAGGAGGGAAGGGGGTAGGGGCTTTCTGATGCCCCGTTGCACGGGTTGTTGTGGCGATGCGGTGGGGGGGCACTTAGAGGTGCACCGTCGAGGCTGTTTGTATGTGTTTGTGTGTGCTTGTGTATGTTTGGCGTGTGCGTTTCTGTGTGTGTTTGTGTGTATGTTTATGTGTGTGTGTTTGCGTTTATGTGTGTTTGTGTGCGTTTGTGTGTGTTTCTGTGTGTGTGTGTGTGTGTTTCTGTGTGTGTGTGTGTTTGTGTGTGTTTGTATGTATGTATGTGTGTGTGTATGTTTATGTGTGTGCGTTTGTATGTGTTTGTGTGTGCGTTTATGTGCGTGTGTTTTGCGTGTGTGTTTGCGTATGTGTGTTTGTGTGTGTGTGTGTGTGTGTGGGGGGGGGGGGGGTTGCGGGTGGCTTTTGTGGCCGTGTGGTTGGGGAGTTTGCCAGCAGTCTGTAGCGATTCCTAGGCAGGGGGAGGAGTATGGAAACACTCCCCCTGCCTGGGTCGTTTGTTGGAGGGGGTTGCCAGTTGGTAGGGGTGCCTTTATGGATCCCTTTACTCTTTGTGTTCCGCCCTCGAGGGCGGGGCAAAAAGACATGGTGAGTTGGATGGCTTCACAACCATGAACTTACGAACTGTTTAGGGATTTTGCAGATGGCTTCAGCAGGTTGTCTTCAGAATGTTGAGGTAGCGTTTTATGTACAGATGGGGCGTGGCTGAGGGCGGGTCTATGAGTGAGGGTGACTGGTCCTAGCCTATGAAGACTACAGGATTTTTGTGCTTCTCTGCCTTGGAGTGAGCTTCTCTGCCTTGGAGTGAGCTTCAGAATGTTCAAGGTGGGATTTATTAATATAGAAGTTAATTGCTGTACTTGCTTATTGCTTATATCCAGCTTATTCTAGCTGTACATCTCCTTGAGTGAATTTCTTCAAAAAGACGATAAATAAATCCTAACAAATACATACATACTGCATAACATTTTAATATAATAACATTATAGTGCAATAATATAGCAGCATCAGAGAACAATGCTACAGAGTGGCATTATAGAGTTCTCAGCCCTGTCAGTTCTGGGAAACTCTCTCCCTGGAACCATCACCAGGAAAAGCCTGAGAGATCCCTTCAGTTGCTAGGTGATATCAAGAGAAAAGGCCCAATCACTTCTTCCCTGGTGAGTTTTCTGAACCGGTCTAGCGCAACAAGGAAAGAATATTATTAGGTATGAACAAATTTTGCTTTTTTTTATCATTCTGCCAGCCAGTCCAGACAAAGGGACATGCCAAAGCTCTAAGAACCTTGTGTGAGATGAAGTCCAGGCCCTGATCCACATCGCCTTTTCAAAGTGACAACCCCTTTAACCTTGAGCATCCTCATTATGACCGTCAACCATGACAGCAGCGACATCCAAGACAACTTACCATTCCTAGCCTCATGGACTACTACCCTGGAACGTCCAAAGAGGTTGTGCTCACACTACCGTCAAGAGAAGCCCATAATAACTGCACATTAATTGAAACAGTTGAGGCTACTGGCACTGCCCAAATTTGAAGAACTCCTCAGCACTGAAGAGCCATGTTGATCGGGCAAGCAGCACAGGCTTGGAAAGCGAATGCTACATACCTGTAGAAGGTATTCTCCGAGGATAGCAGGCTGATTGTTCTCACTGATGGGTGACGTCCACGGCAGCCCCTCCAATCGGAAACTTCACTAGCAAAGGCCTTTGCTAGTCCTCGCGCGCCGATGCGCACCGCGCATGTGCGGCGGTCTTCCCGCCCAAACCGGCTCGTGTTCGTCAGTCCCATATGTAGCAAAACAAAGGCAAGGGAAGACACAAGTCCAAAGGGGAGGCGGGCGAGTTTGTGAGAACAATCAGCCTGCTGTCCTCGGAGAATACCTTCTACAGGTATGTAGCATTCGCTTTCCAAGCCTGTGCTGCTTGCCCGAGGACAAGCAGGCTGCTTGTTCTCACTGATGGGGTATCCCTAGCCCCCAGGCTCACTCAAAACAACAAACATGGTCAATTGGGCCTCGCAACGGCGAGGACATAATTGAGATTGACCTAACAACTTATCCAACTAACTGAGAGTGTAGCCTGGAACAGAATAAACATGGGCCAAGGGGGGTGCAGTTGGATTCTAAACCCCGAACAGATTCTGAAGCACTGACTGCCCGAACCGACTGTCGCGTCAGGTATCCTGCTGCAGGCAGTAATGAGATGTGAATGTGTGGACAGATGACCACGTCGCAGCTTTGCAGATCTCTTCAATAGTGGCTGACTTCAAGTGGGCCACTGACGCAGCCATGGCTCTAACATTATGAGCCGTGACATGACCCTCTAGAGCCAGCCCAGCCTGGGCATAAGTGAAGGAAATGCAATCTGCTAGCCAATTGGATATGGTGCGTTTCCCCACAGCCACTCCCCTCCTGTTGGGATCAAAAGAAACAAACAATTGGGCGGACTGTCTGTTGGGCTGTGTCCGCTCCAGATAGAAGGCCAATGCTCTTTTGCAGTCCAATGTGTGCAGCTGACGTTCATCAGGGCAGGAATGAGGACGGGGAAAAAATGTTGGCAAGACAATTGACTGGTTCAGATGGAACTCCGACACTACCTTCGGCAAGAACTTAGGGTGAGTGCGGAGGACTACTCTATTATGATGAAATTTTGTGTAAGGGGCCTGGGCTACCAGGGCCTGAAGCTCACTGACTCTACGAGCTGAAGTAACTGCCACCAAGAAAATGACCTTCCAGGTCAAGTACTTCAGATGGCAGGAGTTCAGTGGCTCAAAAGGAGGTTTCATCAGCTGGGTGAGAACGACATTGAGATCCCATGACACTGTAGGAGGTCTGACGGGGGGCTTTGACAAAAGCAAACCTCTCATGAAGCGAACAACTAAAGGCTGTCCTGAGATCGGCTTACCTTCCACACGGTAATGGTATGCACTGATTGCGCTAAGGTGAACCCTTACAGAGTTGGTCTTGAGACCAGACTCAGACAAGTGCAGAAGGTAGTCAAGCAGGGTCTGTGTGGGACAAGAGCGAGGATCTAGGGCCTTGCTGTCACACCAGACGGCAATCTTCCTCCATAAAAAGAAGTAACTCCTCTTAGTGGAATCTTTCCTGGAAGCAAGCAAGATACGGGAGACACCCTCTGACAGACCCAAAGAGGCGAAGTCTACGCTCTCAACATCCAGGCCGTGAGAGCCAGAGACCGGAGGTTGGGATGCAGAAGCGCCCCTTCGTCCTGTGTGATGAGGGTCGGAAAACACTCCAATCTCCACGGTTCTTCGGAGGACAACTCCAGAAGAAGAGGGAACCAGATCTGACGCGGCCAAAAAGGAGCAATCAGAATCATGGTGCCTCGGTCTTGCTTGAGTTTCAACGAAGTCTTCCCCACCAGAGGTATGGGAGGATAAGCATACAGCAGATCTTCCCCCCAGTCCAGGAGGAAGGCATCCGATGCCACTCTGCCGTGGGCCTGAAGCCTGGAACAGAACTGAGGGACTTTGTGGTTGGCTCGAGATGCAAAGAGATCTACCAAGGGGGTGCCCCACACCTGGAAGATCTGGCGCACTACTCGGGAATTGAGCGACCACTCGTGAGGTTGCATAATCCTGCTCAACCTGTCGGCCAGACTGTTGTTTACACCTGCCAGATATGTGGCTTGGAGCACCATGCCGTGACGGCGAGCCCACAGCCACATGCTGACGGCTTCCTGACACAGGGGGCGAGATCCGGTGCCCCCCTGCTTGTTGATGTAATACATGGCAACCTGGTTGTCTGTCTGAATTTGGATAATTTGGTGGGACAGCCGATCTCTGAAAGCCTTCAGAGCGTACCAGACCGCTCGTAACTCCAGAAGATTGATCTGCAGATCGCGTTCCTGGAGGGACCAGCTTCCCTGGGTGTGAAGCCCATCGACATGAGCCCCCCACCCCAGGAGAGACGCATCCGTAGTCAGCACTTTTTGTGGCTGAGGAATTTGGAAAGGACATCCCAGAGTCAAATTGGACCAAATCGTCCACCAATACAGGGATTCGAGAAAACTCGTGGACAGGTGGATTACGTCTTCTAGATCCCCAGCAGCCTGAAACCACTGGGAAGCTAGGGTCCATTGAGCAGATCGCATGTGAAGGCGGGCCATGGGAGTCACATGAACTGTGGAGGCCATGTAGCCCAACAATCTCAACATCTGCCGAGCTGTGATCTGCTGGGACGTTCGCACCCGCGAGACGAGGGACAACAAGTTGTTGGCTCTCGTCTCTGGGAAATAGGCACGAGCCGTCCGAGAATCCAGCAGAGCTCCTATGAATTCGAGTCTCTGTACTGGGAGAAGATGGGACTTTGGGTAATTTATCACAAACCCCTGTAGCTCCAGGAGGCGAATAGTCATCTGCATGGACTGTAGAGCTCCTGCCTCGGATGTGTTCTTCACCAGCCAATCGTCGAGATAGGGGAACACATGCACTCCCAAGCCTGCGAAGTGCCGCTGCTACGACAGCCAAGCACTTCGTGAACACTCTGGGCGCAGAGGCGAGCCCAAAGGGTAGCACACAGTACTGGAAGTGACGTGTGCCCAGCTGAAATCGTAGATACTGTCTGTGAGCTGGCAGTATCGGGATGTGCGTGTAGGCGTCCTTCAAGTCCAGAGAGCATAGCCAATCGTTTTCCTGAATCATGGGGAGAAGGGTGCCCAGGGAAAGCATCCTGAACTTTTCCTTGACCAGATATTTGTTCAGGGCCCTTAGGTCTAGGATGGGACGCATCCCCCCTGTTTTCTTTTCCACAGGGAAGTACCTGGAATAGAATCCCAGCCCTTCTTGCCCGGATGGCACGGGCTCGACCGCATTGGCGCTGAGAAGGGCGGAGAGTTCCTCTGCAAGTACCTGCTTGTGCTGGAAGCTGTAAGATTGAGCTCCCGGTGGGCAATTTGGAGGTTTGGAATCCAAATTGAGGGTGTATCCTTGCCGGACTATTTGGAGAACCCACTGGTCGGAGGTTATGAGAGGCCACCTTTGGTGAAAAACTTTCAACCTCCCCCCGACCGGCAGGTCGCCCGGCACTGACACGTTGATGTCGGCTATGCTCTGCTGGAGCCAGTCAAAAGCTCGCCCCTTGCTTTTGCTGGGGAGCCGAGGGGCCTTGCTGAGGCGCACGCTGCTGACGAGAGCGAGCGCGCTGGGGCTTAGCCTGGGCCGCAGGCTGTCGAGAAGGAGGATTGTACCTACGCTTACCAGAAGAGTAGGGAACAGTCTTCCTTCTCCCATAAAAACATCTACCTGTGGAGGTAGATGCTGAAGGCTGCCGGCGGGAGAACTTGTCGAAAGCGGTATCCCGCTGGTGGAGCTGCTCTACCACCTGTTCGACTTTTTCTCCAAAAATATTGTCCGCACGGCAAGGCGAGTCCGCAATCCGCTGCTGGATCCTATTCTCCAGGTCGGAGGCACGCAGCCATGAGAGTCTGCGCATCACCACACCTTGAGCAGCGGCCCTGGACGCAACATCAAAGGTATCATATACCCCTCTGGCCAGGAATTTTCTGCACGCCTTCAGCTGCCTGACCACCTCCTGAAATGGCTGGCTTGCTCAGGGGGGAGCTTGTCCACCAAGCCCGCCAACTGCCGCACATTGTTCCGCATGTGGATGCTCGTGTAGAGCTGGTAAGACTGAATTTTGGTCACGAGCATAGAGGAATGGTAGGCCTTCCTCCCAAAGGAGTCTAAGGTTCTAGAGTCTTTGCCCGGGGGCGCCGAAGCATGCTCCCTAGAACTCTTAGCCTTCTTTAGGACCAGATCCACAACTCCAGAGTCGTGAGGCAACTGAGTGCGCATCAGCTCTGGGTCCCCATGGATCCGGTACTGGGTCTCGATCTTCTTGGGGATGTGGGGATTACTTAGAGGCTTGGTCCAGTTCGCCAGCAATGTCTTTTTTAGGACATGATGCATGGGTACTGTGGACGCTTCCTTAGGTGGAGAAGGATAGTCCAGGAGCTCAAACATTTCAGCCCTGGGCTCGTCCTCCACAACCACCGGGAAGGGGATGGCCGTAGACATCTCCCAGACAAAGGCCGCAAAAGACAGACTCTCGGGAGGAGAAAGCTGCCTTTCAGGGGAGGGAGTGGGATCGGAAAGAAGGCCATCAGACTCCTCGTCAGAGAAATATCCGGTGTCCTCCTCCTCCTCCCACGAAGCCTCACCATCGGTATCAGACACAAGTTCATGAACCTGTGTCTGAAGCCGTGCCCGGCTCAACTCCGTGGAAACACGGCCACGGTGTGAGCGTCGAGAGGTAGACTCCCTCGCCCGCACCGGCGAAGCTCCCTCCGCCGACGTCGTCGGGGAGCCTTCCTGGGAGGCGACCGCAGTCGATACCGCAAGCGGCACCGATGTCGGAGACCTCATCCCGGGCAAGGGGCCAGCCGGCGCCTCACTCGACGGTACCGGTGGCGCAAGCACCCCCGGTACCAGAGGGGAAGGGCGCAACAGCTCTCCCAGGATCTCTGGAAGAACGGCCCGGAGACTCTCGTGCAGGGCGGCTGTGGAGAAAGACATGGAAGCCGATGCAGGCGTCGAAGCTGTTCCGGGCTGTCCAAGGTGGAGCGCATCGACACCTCCTGAACAGAGGGTGAGCGGTCCTCCCGGTGCCGATACCTACTGGGTGCCGACTCCCTCGGCGACCCAGAGCTCTCGGTACCGATGCGGGAAGGAGACCGGTGTCGATGCTTCTTTGACTTTTTCAAACGAAGCATGTCACCGGAGCTTCCCGGTACCGACGAGGAGGACGTAGAATCCAGCCGTCGCTTCCTCGGGGCCGAGGCCGAAGAAGGTCGGTCTCGGGGGGGCTGTACCGCAGGAGCCCTCAGGGTGGGGGGAGACCCACCCGAAGGCTCACCGCCACCAGCAGGGGAATGGACAGCCCTCACCTGCACTCCAGTCGAAGCACCACCGTCTGACGACATCAGCACTAGTGGAGGTCCCGGTACCACCGTCGCCGACGCAGCCTTTCCGATGTCTCGGTACCGACGATGCAGAGGGTCGATGCCTCGATGCAGTCAATACAGTCGATGCCGAGGTCGGAGGTCTTGACGCTGACGACGTCGATGCACTCGATACTCCCGGTGCTGTTATCGATGAAGAGCCCGAGAACAACAGGTTCCACTGGGCCAATCTTGCTACCTGAGTCCTTTTCTGTAAAAGGGCACAAAGACTACAGGCCTGCGGGCGGTGCCCAGCCCCCAGACACTGAAGACACGACGCGTGCCTATCAGTGAGCGAGATTACCCGGGCGCACTGGGTGCACTTCTTGAAGCTGCTGGGAGACTTCGATGACATGGGCGGAAAAATCACGCCGGCGAAATCAAAACTCGTAATTGCGGTAAGGCACCAAAAAGAGGGAGAGAAAAAAACTCGACCGAGGCCTCAAAAGGGCCTACCCCGAAAATGAAAGGAAACTTAACGGGGCAAAAGCTGGAAATACGGGAAGGGGAAAAAGACCGAAAAGGTCTTTCTCCGAAATTCCCCCCTTTTTTTTGTTAAGTAGCGAAAAGTCAAAAAGACGCGCGAGGGTCAACTTAAGGGGCGCGAACGGCGGAAACACGACCTTACCGAGCGCGGACAAAAGAAGACTGACGAACACGAGCCGGTTCGGGCGGGAAGACGGCCGCGCATGCGCGGTGCGCATCGGCGCGCGAGGACTAGCAAAGGCCTTTGCTAGTGAAATTTCCGATTGGAGGGGCTGCCGTGGACGTCACCCATCAGTGAGAACAAGCAGCCTGCTTGTCCTCGGAGAAGCAACATTATCAAAATTGCCACAGCACAGTGCACTTTGGAACAGGCCTCTTAACTTCATAAGTACATAAGAATTGCCATACTGGGCAAGATCAAATGTCCATTGAGCCCAGCATCCTGTTTCCAACAGTGGCCAATCCGGGTCACAAATACCCGGCAAGATCCCAAAAATGTACAAAACATTTTATACTGCTTATCCCAGAAATAGTGGATTTTCCCCAAGTCCATTTAATAACGGTCTATGGACTTTTCCTTTAGGAAGCTGCCCAAACCTTTTTTAAACTCCGCTAAGCTAACCACCTTTATCACATTCTCTGGCAACGAATTCCAGAGTTTAATTACATATTGAGTGAAGAAAGACTGAGAAATCCAAAATCAGAAAATTACCCTATAAGGACCAGAAGGCCACATCATCACCAATCATGTGGTGATCTCTATAGTCAAACAAACACAGCAAAGGAAACAGAACTATCACAAGGTGATGCTAAAAAAATCCAAATACTTATTCACATTTTCAAAGATTTGTCTCCTTCACTGTGTTTGTGTCTCTTCTTGAACTGTGAAGGTTTGTTCTTCTGTGTTTTCGGGTGATCTCTATAGCATCACTAGAACCCACTTGTGGACCTGTCATGTGAACATGGAATGGGGTAGGGCCATACAAAGAAGAAAACAAGGCCCAGGAGGACTGCTAGAGCTTTCTCGTAAACATTCGTTGCAAGCAAGATACCAATACGAAGAGCCCCATGGCTAGCATCCGCAACCAATTCTAGTTGGGACAACGTCTTGAGAGGCTAGAGGCTTGGGTTAACCAGACCTTAAACTGAACCTAAGAACCAGAGAAGCACAGAACTGACTGTAAGAGTAAGAGTCCATAAGGGTAGTAGGCTCCATTTTGAATCCCAGCATTGAGCTGGTCATTGACTCACAACAAACGGCTGACCCAGGGAGACTCCCAGTCACCAAGGCTGAAACAGACAGTCGCTGTACCACCAGAGCTGCTCACTCTCTTTCTACAGAAATTCAGGTGTTGGACATCTACAGCAACGCAATAGATGATGACTGGGCAATTCCAACACTTGTACTCTACCAGAGGAGACTAAACCAAGACACACAAATGGATACAACATACAGAACCAATGGTCTAGAGTTCCGAAGATACAAACAGGACCTTCTTAGTGAAGGCACAGAAACTAGAGATCCAAGAAACAAGAACTTGCATCCCCATTGACCAAGGTCACAAGACTAGGATCTTCTTAGGAGACAAGAGGTTCCCCTATGCCCCCGAAGCTAAGAGGAATAATTGCCTTTAAAGATAGGGGATTCCACACTCGCAGAATAGAAAGCATGGGAACTCTCCTGAATGGACCAGGACTTAAGGCCCAACCCAGAACTTTTCTCTGATCAAACTGGTCCAAGAGAGGTGAAGGCAAAGCTTTCAGAAAGGGATCCAAGATACCAAAACTGGGAATATCTGCAGAAACTACCTGAAAGTAGACTGCCATATGAATGGGAACCCCAAAGCCAGGTAGAGTCAGAGCCCTCTTATGAGTGCGAAACCCTGGAGCCAGTCACCAGACTAACATCACCTGTGAAATCTGCAGAAATATCTAAGACAGGTTCCCTATGCTCTGCCCCAGCAACCAGCAGGAAGACTCCAAGTTTTCTTGAGAAGGGCACAGCCCGACGGCTGCAGCACACAAGGGGCTGACTCCAGCCAAACCTCTATCGAAAACTCTCTCCCTGAAGGAGACTGTTTTTTAAAAACTTTGAACACTATTATTCATTTTGCCTTAATCCTGCCAAGGATTAGGGAAGGGGGCATGAGGCAAGAAGGGATCTCCTAACTCCAGCACCTTTGAGCTTCTCTATTGTAAAATAAGACACTACCAAACCATTGCAGAAGCTTATTCTGAAATATTACAGAAACCAATGAAAAAGCTGCTGATTACACTTGTGCATAAATTCTGAAAAATAACTCAACAGTGACAATGCACTCCTGAGGGATAAGAAGAAGATTATATCTTGCTTCAGTTATGTGTAATAGCTTCATGCCAAAGAGTTATGGTATGAAGTTTACATTGCCTAGCAAGTTATATTGCACTGTGACATTTTTCTTGTCTTGTTTTTGGCTGTATTATGGTTTTCAAATTTCAATAAACACTTTTAGAAATTAAAAAAAAAAAAAAAAAAAAAACCCAAACAGCGACAGTGCACTTCTAAAACAGCCATGCTTATCTTGATCACATATTTGAAATTACTAATAAATGTAACACTGCAAAGTTTTTGGTATATCAAATAAACCAGACACCCAGAAGAAAAGGTGAGTACCCCTCATTCCACAACCAGCAGAAACCCCAAGGAACCTTTATCAGCCCAGCCACAAGCTATGACCTCTGGGGAAAGACTCAGGTCAGGGAGTCGCTGGCTCCGGTGGCCCTCGGGTATCCCGCCGGCATTTGCCCTGGTTTGGTTCGTCATCGCTGGACCCGGGCTTGTCTTGGTTCGAAGTGCCGTGGGGAGCACAGCGGAAAATTATCCGACTTGCCGGATTGGCCCATTACCGCCGTTTCCGCGGACCAACCACCGTCTAACCGCGGCCCATCTGGAGGGCGTTTGCGCCGTCATCCATCCGCCTTCACTCGTTTCTGCTCGCCAAGTCTTCTCCACACCTCTCTCCGGCCACTGCTCTCCTCAGAAATTTCCACCATAGTAATTTGGGACGCGTAGTGTGTGAGTCACAGACATGGGAGGGAGTGCTACTACCCGGTGGGTCTCCATTGAGGCGGACGTGAATGATTACAACACGGAGGTGCAGGTCGCCAGGTTGGCTGTTAATGTGATCATCCATATGAAGGAGCCCAGTGCACCTGCTGCAAGACCACAGCCACCATCGTCTGATTCGTCTGGCTTAACAGTGTATGAGGCAGAGCTGAAACGGACATTAGCTGCAGATACGTTCCTTGCTAGCGCCCTGACGGTTGGAGCTGTGGAGGAGGACCTTTGGAACCGCCATCTTGGATCCAGCGCCATTGACCCCATTGCAGGTGTTGCCTGGCTCCAGCTTTCGTCAACTCCTGGCTGCATGTTGCTCCTGTATTTCTCTGTGCCCGTTCGAGGATCGCCTTGCCTGGAACTGTTTGAGCCTTCTGACTTGCCTAGATCTTCATCATCCCTCTTGACTCGCCTGGATTTCTGCCGACCATCTTAGTTTCTCTTCTCTTCTTACCCTGTTTTATGTCCCCAACTATTCTAATGTAACTGTATTTATTTCGTTAGTTCATTGTAAGCCGCTTTGAGGCTGCACAACTGTGGCAAAAGGCGGGGTATAAATGATCTAAATAAATAAATAAGTTCAAGCGTGGTAAAGCTCCATAGACCAATGCCTGAAATCACTCTCAAGCAAATGACTCAACCACAGGACCACTGATCATAGACTGCACCCCAGAGAATCAGGTCTACAACAAATCCTGCTGCACCAGTCAACCTGAATCATCTGCTGGAGGCAGAGAAATACTGACAAGTTCCAGGACCGGACAACTTCTTATACTGGTGATATTACTGAATTGTCAGTGTTCTCTGAACACATCTGCTGGTCGTGGCGTATAACCCACTTGTCTGGACTAGTCTAGCAGAACAATAAGGAAATATGCAATCTGCTGCATTGCACTGCAAAATCCCAAAGTATCAGCAATCTATTTTATCCAGATATGAACTAAGGCTTCTAGAAGAGCATACTGAAATATTCAGAATCCAGCAACAATTATAAAAGTTCTCACCTCCCCTTGCTTTTCTCGGGGTAAGCCTTGACACTCCTTGACCTCATGCCCAAACTGTCCACAAAGGCCACATGGTTTGGGTTTGTTTGGCTTGAACTCCTCTCGTATTATAGTGAACAAGGGCTCGTGAGTGGCCAGCCCCAGCATAATGAGATCAGCTGGAAATAAGGGAACATACGATAAAAGTCATTAAAAAGTGCCAGTCAGAAGCCATATAATACAGCTTTGTGAAAAAAGCTTTAACCTGACTTCAATACTACCATTAACTGCACAGTTGCAAAGTTTTTAATCAAAATACCAGGAATTCCTCAAGCCAGAATTGCACCCTGTCTGGCACCCCAACCACCCCACTCACTGCACCACTGTTACCGCAGATAATGAATGGGGGCAATTTGAACCCATCTCCCTTGCATCCAGTGTGGCCATACTACTTGCACAGTCCTCGGGATAGCCCTGCAAAATGTATACACTTGAATAGTTTTCTCCTGCAATTGAAAAGTAAATACAAAAAACTCTTACCATCAGCTCCACACAAGCAGTGATGAGTGTTTGGGTCATGGTTTGGCTGACCTATTTTAGAACAAAATATAAATACAATTTTATTTACATAATCCTTTTATTTGAAGAGCCTGAGCCAATCAGCATAAACAATCATAAAAGTAGAAAAACAAAAAAGTTAACCCATTAAATAATCCATCATGCAACAGATTAAATTTTGTTAGAAAGACATATGAGCTACCACAGACCACCTACCATTATCATCTCACCAACCTCAACATTCAAATGGAGTGAATAAAATTCCTTCCGCCTCTGTCACATAACATAGTAACATAGTAGATGACGGCAGAAAACGACCTGCATGGTCCATCCAGTCTGCCCAACAAGATAAACTCATATGTGCTACTTTTTGTGTATACCTTACCTTGATTTGTATCTGTCATTTTCAGGGCACAGACCGTATAAATCTGCCCAGCACTATCCCTGCCTCCCAACCACCGGCTCTGGGACAGACCGTATAAGTCTGCCCAGCAATATCCCCGCCTCCCAACCACCAGCCCCGCCTCCCACCAACGGCTCTGCCACTAAGCTTCTGAGGATCCATTCCCTCGGAACAGGATTCCTTTATGTTTATCCTACGCATGTTTGAATTCCGTTACCGTTTTCATCTCCACCACCTCCCGTGGGAGAGCATTCCAAGCATCCACCACTCTATCCGTGAAAAAATACTTCCTGACATTTTTCTTGAGTCTGCCCTTCAATCTCGTATCGTGCCCTCTAGTTCTACCGCCTTCCCATCTCCTGAAAAGGTTCGTTTGCGGATTAATACCTGATTGCTTGAGGTAACATATTCCACTGAACCAGGCAATAATTGAAAAGGCCCCAAACCCTAAGAACTCATTTCCTACAGAGTAAAGTTGCTGCCCTGGCACATAATCTACAAGTTTGTCACATAGATAAGTTGACCCCAGCCTATGAAGGGATTTATAAGTTAACACCAGCAACTTGAACTTACATTGGAATTTCACTGGCATAATATGATCCGTGGCTCGCATCCCTCTCAAACTTATAGCTGTATTTTATGTTTAAATCTTTTTTATTGAACGAGAAACACAACAGTCTGGCTTCACACTACCAGATAAATTATAAGGTATATGTTTACAACCATCACATTCCCTTCATGTTCAACAGAAATTTTTTTTATGTTTATTCCCTCCCCCCCATTCCAACCTCTTCCAAGTCCCCTCCCAACCCTCCCGCTCCACACCCCCCCTCCAAACTCCCTTAAATGACTATTACATCTGATCATTACAAATTATCATGAGCCTTTTTCTTCAAACCAACTAGTGACCATATGCTAGAAGAAGGGATAGAGGAGGGGAGAGAGAAAGAGAGCGAGAGAGAAAGAAGAAGAAGAAAAAAAGGGAATATATATATACTAGTAAAAAAGCACCGTTTCTGATGCAAATGAAACGGGGGCTAGCAATGTTTTGTTCTGTGTGCATGTGGGAGTGTGTGTGTCCCTGCCCTCTGGCCTCTCTCCCCTCCCCCCTCTGAGTCCTTCACTGTTACAGAGCCAGCGATTTGATTTCGTGCTCTGCTGTTTTCCTTCACTGACTGTGTTACAGAGAGGGCGGGGCAGACACTCATAGGGAAACCGGATATCTCGCCCCCTTCACACTTCCGGCTGGAGGCTTCATAGAACGTTGGTGTTGCCTTTTATATAGAGAGATATCTATATATAGCAACCCTACAGGAGGTACTATGGTGCCGAGTCAGAGGCTATTCAATATAAAGCTACGAGCTTTAGGGGATAACAACTGTATGTAGGAGCTCCAGATCTCCAAAAATGCTTTCCTTCTCTTGGGGGAGGATCCCACCACCCTTCGTTCCTGCAGTAACATATCGTAAAGTCGGTTTCTCCAGTGCCAATAATCTGGCGGCTCTGCACTCATCCAGTTATTCAGGATAAGCTTCTTCCCTATTATACTTGCCTTCCTGACAAACTGCCGAGCCCCTTTGTGGTAAAGACGGAACCTTTCATATTGATCGAGTAGAACCCCCTGAGGAGTGAACTGAATCTTATGGTGCACCACAGCCTCCAAGTACTGAGCTATTTGCTTCCAATAATTTTGTATCATATAACATTCCTATAGGGAATGAAACAGCGTGCCCTCCCCCCGTTGACACTTGGCACACAATGGGTTTGGAACCCCTCCCATATGAAATACTTGGGATTTGGCCATATATGCCCTATGCAGAATTCTATATTGACACTCCCTAAGATTAGCGTTTCCCAATAATGAAGGAATGCGTGAAACCAATTTCCAAAAGTCAATTTGTAAATTTGGCTGCTGTAGATCCTGGCCCCATTTTGTGCAAATGACCCCCATCTCTTTCCTTCTCCTAGACCCCACAGAGCCCTCTGTAGCCCTGAAACCAACACCCTCTTACCAGGCATGGATCCATAGAATTCCCTCACTCTTCGTCCATGCCTCTCACCTAACTTCCTTTGGTCCAAGGAACGTACATAATGGGCCAGCTGACAATATGCAAATAAATGACTCTGAGTTATACCTACCCCCAGTGCTCCCAAACTCAACAATTGGCCTTGGAAACTAAGAACATGTTCCAACCGTGTTATACTTAACTCCGTCCAGCAGCGGAATACTTTCATCTCTGACCCTGGGACGAACTGAGGATTACCCTGTAGTGGCAAAAGGTCGGAGGTATCTCCCGCCACCCCCCAGCTTCCCGTTAAATCCCTCCAAATCCCTCAAAGGGGTCTTAATAACACACTACTACCCGCCGGACAGGGCAAGGCACTCCCTGGGCACTGCAGTAAGTAATTTAGGTGATACGGTTTAAAATATTCCTGTTCAACACCCCGGGGCGTATAATCCTGTCTGTCCAGTAACCAATCCCCCAGGTGTCGCAGCAAACAAGCTTGATTATAACGACGGAGATCTGGAAGTCCTATCCCTCCCTCCGCCCATCCACCCATCAGCAGCTTCAGGGGGAGTTTAGGTTTTGAATCTCTCCAGATGAATTTCCGCACCCATTTGTAAATCTGCTGTAAATCCTTACATTTAAGTTTCAAAGGCAGCACCTGGAAGGTGTAGAGCCACCGCAGGAATTCTACCATTCGAAACAAATGTATTCTCCCATGCAGTGTTAACGGTAGAGCCTTCCAATTACTCAACCGTCCCCTCATCGCCTCAACCAATCGGGAAATATTAAGCTGATGCAATTCAGCAGTTTTCATACTAATCCTTACCCCTAGATACTTAAGCGATCCCGAAGCCCATTTTAACAGGAAGGAGTCTCCCCACATCCCTCTCACCTCGGGACTAGCCATGAGTGCCTGAGACTTGGAATAGTTAATCTTAAATCCTGCAAAGTCCCCGTATTCCTGGAAAAGTTCCAACAATGCGTCAAGAGAGCGCCTTGGCTGCGTAAGATGTACTAAAATGTCATCAGCAAAGGCGGAGACCTTAAAAGAGTACAGGCCCCAGGTCACCCCCTTCACCTCCGGGTGCGCCTCGATTTCCCTAATTAGGGGATCTAATGACAGGACAAATAACAGGGGGGACAGAGGGCATCCCTGCCTTGTACCTCGCCGAATTTGGAATAGTGCTGAACGCTACCCATTCAGCCACATGTACGCCCTGGGGTTCGAGTAGAGCGCGCCCACCGCGCTCCTAAACGCACCTTCGATCCCCATCCTTGCCATTACTTCAAACATGAAGTTCCAGACTACGCGGTCGAAGGCCTTCTCTGCGTCAAAACTAACTAACAGAGAAGGCCCTTTCTGTGTCTCCATTGTCTCCAGAGATGCCAATAGGTTCTGATATTGCTGACCGCCTGCCGTCCCCTCACAAAGCCTACCTGAGGGAGTGCCACTAGACCAGGAAGCACTCGCGCCAACCGATTTGCCAGTATCTTTGCATAGAGTTTAACATCACTATTCAGGAGGGAGATGGGCCTATAGGACCCCACCTCCGTCCCCTCTTTGCCCGGCTTCAGCAAAACTATCACTTTGGCTACATTGAGCGAGTCTGACATGCTCCCAGATTTGACCATGTAATTGAAAAGGTTTACCAGGGGTGGCGTCACCTGTTCCTGCAATAGCTTATAATAGGTTATGCCAAACCCATCGGGCCCCGGTGCCTTATGGATATGGCTCTGCTGCAGTGCCAGCATTAGTTCCCCCTCCACTATTGGCCCATTCAATAAACTCTTTTGCGCCTCCGATATTCTTGGTAGTTCTTGGTTAGCTAAATACACCTCACTATCTGGCACAATGTCTGAGGGTTCCGCATACAATGCTTGATAATAGTCCCTAAAGCGTTCTATGATCGCTCCCTCTCCTTGTAACAGCCCCTCCCTTATCCTTTATTTGCAGGATCTTAGCGGGCCCTCCCTTACCATGTACTAACCGACTCATCAACACCCCCGCCTTATTGGAATAATTGATGTTTATAGTATGCCTGTGACTTACGCGCCCTCTGATGTAATAGTTCATTCAATTCTCTTTGCGACTCTAGAAGGGCTCTTTTGTTATCATCTGTTGCCACTCTCCCATAACTAATCCGTCTCATCCTGATTTCTTTCTCCAGGCGAAGAATTTCTTTGTCGCGCATTTTCCTAGTCCTAGCTCTATAGGCTATAACCTCCCCTCTCATGACCGCCTTAGATGTTTCCCAGTACAAGCTTGCTTGCTGCTGATGACCACTATTGTGTTCCTCAAACTCCTTCCATTTATCTTGTATAAAAGCTTTAAAATGTGGGTCCCGGTATAGCTCATTCGGGAAACGCCAACCGCCCTTCCCTCCCCCCCCACCGGACATTTGCAGCTGCACCCATATCATTGAATGATCTGAGATCTCACTGGGCCCTATCTCTGCAGATGAGATTTTAGAGAACAGGCCCCGCGAGACCAACAAATAATCAATATGCGATTGCGTCGAGTGTGCCCTAGACATATGTGTGTAGTCCTTCTGTGTAGGGTGCAGCACTCTCCACACATCAACCAAGTCCAGTGTCGAACAGAGAAAGGGCAGGCCCCTCATAAAGGACTTAGACTTTAAGGCGTGGGGGTTGCTTTTGTCTTGTTGAGGATCAAACACCGTGTTAAAATCACCCCCCAAGATGATAGTGCCATTTGGATAACGTATCTACCCTCTGCACCCATTTCACACGCTTTATATGCAGCTATAGGCCCTTACGAAACAGTAACAATACTCCCCCCTTTTTCCCCACTGCCGGAGCCCCCACTGCCTCCTCTACCCAACTTTTCTTAAATTTATCATGCTCCGCCGTCATCGAGTGTGTTTCCTGGAGAAACGCTACGTCTGCTCCATGCCTCCGCAAAGCTTGTAAGACCTTCGTACGCTTTATGGGTGATGAGATCCCCCCCACATTCCAGGAGATTAACTTGTGACCCCATCCTGCTCCCCCAACATGACCATGACCAGTTTTACAACTTCTACAATGAGGGCCACCCCCCAGCCCTTGGGTGTCCCGTCCCCCCCAACAACCTCCCCATACTCACCCTGGACTCTGCACCCCTCCTGCGTTTCCGAGGAAAAAAAAAAAGACCCCAAAACTCCCCCCTCCTCCACCTCCACCCCCACCCCCTCTCCACCTTCTACCTGACCCCTAAACCCTCCCTCTTTAATCCCTATCTGTAGTTATCGCGAGAGAACGAGTCACGACCCCTTCCCCCCCCCCCGCCCCCCATCCAAATTGGAAACAATTAAAACATAACCCTCCTGCGGAGGTTTAACCCTTTTACTAACAGTTAATCTGTACCCCTCCACAGGCTAAGAACAGTAGTATGACATTTACTAGTTCATAAAGCTTAAATTATCTTCTGCACATTTACTCAGTCTTATTACGTACATTAAGTTCTGTTCAGCTGCAGCTTGCGTGTTTAAAGCTTTCAACAATCTACACTGGCTTTGTCTGGTCTGTCTTGGGAGCCCATCCTCTGTAAGGCATCCTGCTTTTCCCAGCTCGCTGCCCACCTCATGGGCTCTGGTGGCCACTCGATTCCACCTGTCCGTCTTCCTCTGCATGCTGGCCCATTCTGTTGACGAACTGCATAGCCTCCATGTGCGAGCTGAAAAAGTGCGCCTTGCCCTCGTGGTAAATTCTCAGCTTTGCTGGGTACAACAAAGTGAAGCTGACCTTTCTCTCATACAGACGCTTACAGATGTCTGCGAATTGCCTTCGCTGAGCTGCCACTGCAGCGGAGAAGTCCTGGAAGCAGAGAATATTATGGGCTTCGTACTGTATTTTCCCACGGAGCCGCCATTCCCGTAAGATTTCTTGCTTGTGGGCATAATTAAGTATTTTGCAAATGACAGCTCATGGTCTCTCTGAATTCTGCCCCGCTCGGCCCAACCGATGTGCCCGTTCAATCTTTAATACCTTCTCCATCCTGGGCAAGCCCAGAACTTTGGGCAGCCATGTTTCTAGAAATTTGCGCAGTTCTACCTTGCGCAGGGATTCCGGCAGTCCGATCACCCGTAAGTTATTTCGCCGAGATCTGTTTTCCAGATCTTCAATCTTTGCTTCCAATTTCTCCAGTTTGTTCTGCATATCTTTTTGCACCGTGGCATATTGCTGACATTGGTCTTCTACATCAGACATCCTCTGCTGAAACCCGGACAGGTCTGTTTTTAGGCATTCCAACTTCCCATCCATCGATTCTAGTTTATCTGATATTTTCTGCAGCTTATTATCTACAGAGGTTCCCAACAAGGTCGAGACCTTAGCGGCTATCTCCGCCGCCCAAACGGAGCTCACTGAATCTCCCGTGGCGCCGACCTCCGCCATCTTGTCGCCCACGCAGCTCCGGGCTCCTTCTTTCCAGTTTGTTTTAGCGGCCATTCCGGCTCGTTTCGGGCTAAGGAGCCAAAAGCTTATTGCAGAGATACTCCGATCACCTTCGCTGCACTTCTCGGGTTTTTCAGCTGATTTTGGTGGCGCTAGGGGCTGTTGTTACTCGAGGGGCCTCGGAGCTCTAACAAGCGGCGTCCCTCTTTCCGCCTAGCATTACGTGACTCCTCAACATATTTTAAAGTATTTTTAGGCAACCCGATAACTACTTTGGTAGCCAAATACCCACAGAAATACACCTGGATAATATGAGGGACCACAGAACAGTAACCAATTTCAAAGAAGACATAAAAGGTCTTAGTTGGTGAATAATTCTGTTTCATAAATAATGCCTTCATTATTGCTGAAATCTGTAATTCCATGTAAAGATCAGAATATAACCAGATTCCAAAATCCTTCACTACATTTGCCCATCATAGTTTCTGCTTATTTAACTTCAGATATTCCTCTGTTCCAGAATCATTATACCTATCCAAAAGGCTCCATCTTGAGGTCCTCACCACAATCTGAACTTCTGTAACCATTAGGCCATTCATTAACTTTCCAAACCCTCCCTGCTTTTTTTTTTTCCCTATCAAACACAAAATGTAAAGGTCATCAGCATATTGAAAGAATTTGCATCAAATCTCTTAATGATGCTTTCACAAAAGAGGCGCATATGAACGTTAAACAACAAAGTGACAGCACTGACCCCTGGTACCCCATGCTCTAGCCTCAACGACTCTACTGAAATTACCCTAGTGAGACTCTCTAGGCTCTAGCCTCCAAATAAGAGGAAAACCACATTAACCGTCTTCCAGTCCACTCTAACCACTGAAAAAGGATATTGGCAACAAATCTATTAGGACTAATACTACACACTACCCTCTGTACAGCCAATGGTGGGTGAGTAACATTTCTAACAGATACCAGTTCAGATTCAATTGGAAGTAACTTCCTAAACTCAGACTGATGCATGTATAAAAAAATCTGCTACCCCAACAAAATTCCATCAGTTGGTCAGCCACTGCCTTCCCTATGATAGATCCTAAATATGGAAGGCTGAATCAGCCTGTAATTTGTACAGTCCTCCTTTTAAACAGATTTTTCATCATTGTTTTCTACACACACTTTGGGAATATACTTTCCCTCAATGAAATATTCACAATTGATACTAGCATATCCATCAGCTGTACACATGACCCCTCCAAAAATAAAGATAGCTATAGATCCTCATCACAACTAGGTCTTAACTCAACTAGGGCCTCTCCAAGCTCCTTAGCTGGTACTGTACAGAACATGTTCACTGGATCCTGTGCTCACGGATGAAAGGCCCGGGGGGGGGGGGGGGGGGGGGGGTAAGACCATAAAAAACAAATACTAATGAGAATGGATGAGTGGTAGACCAGGACAAATTCTCAGAAGACTGAGTTCGTAAGGAGCTAGCTAAAAACAAACAAAGCAATGGGCCCTGATGGAGCAAAACAGACAAAGCAATGGGCCCCGATGGAGCAAAATAGACAAAGCAATGGGCCCCGATGGAGCAAAATAGACAAAGCAATGGGCCCCGATGGAGCAAAATAGACAAAGCAATGGGCCCCGATGCAGCAAAATAGACAAAGCAATGGGCCCCGATGGAGCAAAATAGACAAAGCAATGGGCTCAAAAAATAATTACTTTCTTTTTTAGTACCAGGGGGCTTATCTGGCAGTAATCAGGCAGCGCTTTACAGGAGTCTGGCTTCTTAGGTTTTCAGTTTAAATTGTGTCTACCTTAGTACTTTTAGGGTCCCTTTTACAAAGCCATGGTAGGGCTACCATCGAAATAGCATGCAGCAAATTGGGCCTACCACAGGGCCACCACAGGAGCTAAGCGATTGTGTGGTGTGCCACGTGACATTTCTGGGGATCAAAAAATAATTATTTTCTTTTTTAGTACCATGGGGCTTATCTGGCAGTAATCAGGCAGCGCCATGCGCTGCCTGGTTACCACCAGATTAGCTCAGGATCCCTTAGGAGGCAGTAAGAGTTACCCCAGGAAATGTCCACGCGGCAACTGATTAACTTACCGCATGGTCATTTCTGTTTTGTTTTTTTTTTAAAACAAAATCCTTTTCCCCACTGAGGTAAATGGGTGCCTCATTGTGCGGGAAACCTATGTACTGATGTCACTGCAGAGGTCCTTTTATTGCAGCTTGGTAAAAGGGTTCCTTAGTTTGTTGCCATTTAGACCCTCTCCAGATACAGGCTATCTGTGTTCTGCACGTGTGAGCGGACAAGGTGTTCTGTTAATGTTGATTGTCTGAATAGATCTGTAGTAATCTGGATTGTTCAGTTTACACAACAGGTGTACTAATCTTCCAGAGCTCACTGCAATATTTTAAAATTCTGCCTATTGCTAGATAGGTCCTTGTGTGACTTTTGGAATTTGGCCTTTTATAAAGAACAGATTTGCTCTGTAGATTCTGAGTGACTTTTCAGGGTTCTCTATTACTCCACAAGATGCCTCATAGGAAGGAGTTTATGTTGCTATTACTGAGATGATGCCAAAATCAGATATCTATTTTGCAAGGTATAAGGTGAATTCTATGGGAAATGGCCTAGTTCTGCTCTGTACCCACTACTGTATGGGGAAGGCTTTTGTAGAAGCAGAATCTGTGTTTACATTTAACAGCTTGATAGTCCAGTGTACAGAGTCAGGGGTTATTTTCCAGGCTGGATATGGTGGGGAGGGAGAAGCAGAAGGAGAAGATATGCTGAGCCTTGAGGGAGGAGACATCCTGGACATGATTAGGAAAAAGGAAGGGAGAAGGAGGGATACTGGATCTGTTGGGGGGAGGAGAAAAAGAGAAGCTGGACCTCGTAGGGTTAGGGAATGAGGAGAGAAAATGGTGGAATAAACTAGGAAAGGGTGCATTCGAGAGACACAGATTGGTGAGGAAGGATGTTAGGATGCATTGGTCAGTGTCATAGCCCCATTTGAGAACAGAGTTATTGTTGGAATGTAATTGTATTTTACATGCATTGCCTGTCACCTATTATTTCTCTGTGATTACTCTGTGACCTCTGATGTGAATTACTTAGAGAGGTCACACAGCTATGCAACTTCCTGTGGGGGTTAGATGCAGCAGACACAGCACATGGAGCACATGGAGCTCATGATCTCTCCTAACCTGAGAGGATCTATGGTGGTGTGAGCATCCATTACCATCTAAGCACATGGAAGGAGCTGATAATACAAATGTATAGTAATATGTATATATAAGCCTGTCTGATTATAATCTAACTACAAACTGTGAGTAAACAGATGTTTTGTTACTTCAACTTTAAAGTGACTCAGCAGTGAATTATTCAGGGGTGAATGAGAGAGAGATGAAGAAAGAAATTAACATTTCTAAAGCTGAAGCTGTGTGTACTAAAATCTGCTAATTATTTACTACAAATAATCCAACAAAAGGGTTATGGGCCCAGGGCCAGGAATTGAAAAAGAAGAGAAATATTACCAGGCAGAAAAAAGGCCACATTTTTCTCTTAAGTTTTAAAGGAAAGATTCAGTCTGTCTCTCTCTCCCCCCACACAGCAGACAGAAGGCTAAGAAAATGGCTGAGGGAAGAAATTCACCATTGTTCTATTCTCTCAAGGTGCCTAAATTAACTGAGTTTAATTATCAGCAGTGGGAACTAAGATTCATATGTCTCCTTCGAGCAAAAGGATTAAATATATGCTTAGACCAAGACAGAACAGCTGAAAATATGGCTGAATGGGACAATGCAAACTATTATGTGAAGTGCATGCTTTTGGAAGCTCTCTCAGAGAAACAAGCCATATTAGTGGAGGGAAAAGATACACCAAAGGACATTTTATATAAACTGAGAACTATGTATGCAACTACATATGCAAAGCAGCAACCAATTTGGTTGGCAGAGTTGAATGAAACCAAATTAAGGGATAAAAGTAAATGTAATGATCACATTATGCATCTTATGTCTTCATTTCAAAAGCTAGAACTTTCTGGAATTCCCATGTGTGATGCATTGAAAAGAGCATTTCTTTTTACCTCACTATCAAAGAAGTTTGATGTTTTTAGGTCTGTAAATGAGGCCATTGAAGGGCAATCTTTTGAACAGGCAACATCAAAACTAAGGCAGGAATGCATAATAAATGATTCTGAGGAGATGTGTTCTCAAAGCAAGTCAGAGAGAAATGAAACAAATTTCTTGGCAAAGAACAGAGGAAGGCGGAGCTATGGGAAAACTCCACCCAAGGGCAAGCTGATTTGCTACTCATGTGGAAAGGAGGGACATGTATCTAAATGGTGTAAGGAAACACAAAACACTCCCTCTAGCTCACCTAAGCCAATGGAACTAAAGAATTTTCAAACCAGGAAATGTATGAAGGACAAAGATAAACACAAGGGCTTTCTAATGGCAGAAAAATCTTTGACTATGGTAAATAATAATTCAAATGAAAGTACTTGGATTTTGGATTCAGGGAGCACATGCCATTTAACCAATTGTAAAGATTTCTTTCAGGAAATGTGTCCAGAGGAAGGTATTCTTAAAACTGCAAACGCAGGGACTGCTAAGATCCAAGCAAAAGGTATTGGATTCTTAAAATGCAAAGTGTCTAATGAAGTTAAAGAAATTCCTGTAAGTGATGTCTTGTATATTCCCCAAGCAGTTTGCAATATGCTTAGTGTATCTACATTAGATAAGAAGGGATTTGCGATTCATTTTGAAAACAGTAAGTGCACAATCTCTAAAAATGATGAAGTGTATGCTGAAGCTTTTATGCATAATGATGTTTATAAACTGAGCATTTCAGGTGAAGCCTCACATATGGCGCAAGTAAGGAAGGATGCTGGTAAAATGGAGAAATGCATAGACTGTGTTACTCAAAAAGGTGTGAGACCCTCATTTCCTGCATACACAGGAAATAGGAGTAATAAAGTGCTGGACTTAATACACAGTGACTTATGTGGACCGTTTAATATCCCATCATTGGGAAATAACAGATTTGTGCTAATATTCTTGGATGATTTCTCTAGATATTGTGTGGCCTATTTGCTGAAAGAGAAAAGTCAAGTCACAGACATGCTGAAGAAATACGTAGCCATGGTGAGCAATAAATTTGAAAGAAAACCAAAGGTTCTTCAGACCGACAATGGTGGTGAGTTCACTTCACAAAGCATGCGCACATTTATAGAACAAGAAGGCATTCAACATATCACAACAGTAGCTTATACACCAGAGCAAAATTCTGTTGCAGAGAGAAAATTTAGGTCACTTGTGGAAATGACCAGATGTATGCTGTCAGATAGCAATCTCCCTAAAAGACTATGGGGGGAAGCCATTCTCACAGCAGTGTACCTACAAAACAGAATGCCAACTAAAGGCGCTGAGCGCACACCACATGAGACATGGCATGGTAGGAAGCCAAACCTGTCACACATAAGAACATTTGGAAGTACAGCATATGCTCATGTACCAAAGCAAAAAAGGCATAAGCTGGATTCCACAACAGAAAGGGGCATTTTAGTTGGCTATGCTCCAGGACACAAAGGATATAGAATTTTGAATCTGAAAACTGGCATTGTTGGCATAAGACATGTTACATATTTTGATGAAAACAAAAGGGTTGATAAAGGCTGGATTATCCCAGATGAGCCTTATCATCCAGAATATGAAACTAGAACCATAATAGACATGCCAGTGTATATAAATGCCATACCAAGGCAGATGTCTGAAAGCAACTCATCTGTATCTAACGAGGAACAGGCAGAGGAAGCAGACACAGAAAGGATCATTGAAGAAGACAGTACAGTTGGAGAAGGGGAATCAATTGGAGAAGGACTCTCAGATTTAGAGGATGCGGAAAGGTCAGACCAACCTGTTGTCAGACGCTCATCCAGGGAAAACAAAGGTGTTCCACCCCCAAGACTGTCTTACCTAACAAAGTCAGCAGAAGCTCAAGAGCCCTTAACATGGGATGAGATTGAGAAAATGCCAGCAGAAGAAGCTGCTGAATGGCATAAAGCTGCACAAGAAGAAATTGATGCATTGGATAAAAATAATACTTGGATTCTTACAAAATTACCTCCTGGCAAGAAAGCTATAGGATGCAAATGGGTATTCAAGTTAAAAAGGAATGCACAAGGAAAAGTGGAAAGGTATAAAGCCAGATTAGTGGCAAAGGGATATCTTCAAAAATATGGAGAAGATTTTGATGAAGTGTTTGCACCTGTAGTGAAACACACGACAATTAGAACACTTCTGAGCATTGCAGTCTCAAAAGGCATGCAAGTCAACCACATTGATGTGAAAACAGCGTTTCTTCACGGAGATATAACTGAGGACTTGTACATGGAACAACCAACAGGTTTCATAAATACAAAACAAAGACAGCTAGTGTGTAAATTAAACAAAGGTCTTTATGGATTAAAGCAAAGTGCAAAATGTTGGAATGATAAATTGCATGAAATATTGACAAATTTAGGATTTAAGCAAGGTGAAGCAGATAAATGCTTGTACACTAGGTGCACAAATGGACAATATGCATACATTTTAGCTTTTGTTGATGATTTGCTCATTGCAAGCAAAAGTGAGCAAGAGTACAAGGACATTGTAAAATGTTTAAACCACAATGTTGAGATAAAAGAACTTGGTAATGTGTCATACTATCTTGGTATAGAAATTGAGAAACAAAATGATGGTTCTTATCTTCTAAGCCAGAAGCAGAAAATAAATGAGCTTATTGAAAGTTTAGGTATGCAAGATGCCCAAGTTGTAAGCACTCCCATGATCACTGATTTTCTGAAGGATGAAACAGTAAGAGAACCTTTACCAGATAACATCCAATATAGATCAGCCATAGGTAAGCTTTTATATCTAGCTACCACATACAGGGCTGATATAGCAAATGCAGTAGGAATTTTGAGCAGAAGGGTCAGCTCACCTACCAAATCAGATTGGACTGCAGTTAAAAGGATGGTAAGGTATTTAAAGGGTACCATTGATTGTAAATTAAAGATTTCAGCCAATAGTAATCCAAAACTAATATGTTACTGTGATTCAGATTGGGCAGGGGATCATTCTAATTATAAATCCACAAGTGGATATGTGTTTATGTATGGAAATGTACAAATTTCATGGGCCAGTCATAAACAAAGTATTGTGAGTCTGTCTTCTACAGAAGCTGAATATGTGGCCGTATCGGAAGCGTGCAGAGAACTGATGTGGATTGAAAAACTTATGCTGGATTTTGGAATAGCTGAAAAGAGACCAATCCAGATAATGGAAGATAATCAGAGCTGCATCCGACTGTCACAGAATGACAAGGTTCAGTCACGCACCAAGCACATCGCAACGAAATACCACAACGTGCGAGAGTTGGTGAAAGAAGGGGTCATCAGTCTACACTATTGTCACACCAGTGAGATGACAGCTGACATCATGACCAAACCGTTACCCAGAGAACATTTTGTGAATCTGCGTATAAAGCTTGGACTTTGTATGAATAAATAATTGCATGACAGTTATGCATGAGAAGGGGTTTGTTGGAATGTAATTGTATTTTACATGCATTGCCTGTCACCTATTATTTCTCTGTGATTACTCTGTGACCTCTGATGTGAATTACTTAGAGAGGTCACACAGCTATGCAACTTCCTGTGGGGGTTAGATGCAGCAGACACAGCACATGGAGCACATGGAGCTCATGATCTCTCCTAACCTGAGAGGATCTATGGTGGTGTGAGCATCCATTACCATCTAAGCACATGGAAGGAGCTGATAATACAAATGTATAGTAATATGTATATATAAGCCTGTCTGATTATAATCTAACTACAAACTGTGAGTAAACAGATGTTTTGTTACTTCAACTTTAAAGTGACTCAGCAGTGAATTATTCAGGGGTGAATGAGAGAGAGATGAAGAAAGAAATTAACATTTCTAAAGCTGAAGCTGTGTGTACTAAAATCTGCTAATTATTTACTACAAATAATCCAACAGTTATCAGCTCTCATTCCGTACTTTTAGGCCCAAAGTGGTCCCGACTTTTAAAAAATTAGCCAATTAACTATACTAAGGAAATGAGGGCTCAGGCACTGATTCTGAAGTCTTATTGTTTCCACTTTGTACTTTTAATATGCAATAAACAGGATTAAATATCTCCATGTTTCTTGAGAAACAAATACTAGTTTAAATTAAAGAAGGGTACCATGGTAAAATCTGTTAATTCTTATTATTACACTTGATATTCACAAACTTTCTCAGCGTTGTAACAGAGGGCACGTTACATAGCAAAAATAATATCAATTTAAAATAGTTGCCAAATCCATCAATAACTTCATAAGGAAAATACTGTACAATTTTTTAAAATTCTAAACAATTTACTTATTCCACTTGTTTGCTCGCCTCTTCAAAATTATTCAAAGCAAGGTGTATAAAACGTACCAACCCCTAATTGCATAAACTCACCTTCCAAATCTCCACTTCAATAAATATAGCATCCTAATTTATGAATACTTTAAACATAACAAATACTTTAAAATACTTGCACTCATAACAGTTCTAGTTCAGCCAATACTTATTGGAGTAGTTTTACCTCTTTGCCTTCTGATGTAGTCCATGATTTTATGCTCCCCTTCCCCTGGGGCACTGGCATCAGACAAAATAACCTGCATAATACAACATATACTTAGTCTGAAATATTACTATGTATCTACATTTTTTTTTTTTACTAGAAGGAAATACATTGATAAGCCCATACTCCTTCCTCTGTCTGAACTTTAGCTTTGTGACAACAAATGTGTACACATTTTTGAAGGTTCTTCCTCCTTAAGACACTTTCATCTTTTGTAAAAACCAGAAGACTGCCATGTACTACAGCAGACCAGTGGCGTAGCTACGTGGGGCCTGGGCTCCCGTTGATTCCAGCCTGGACCCCTCCTGGCGAACCCGCCCCCGCCACCGCCTACCTTCACTTTTGCTGGCGGGGGACCCCACTCCCCGCCAGCCGACGTCCTCTCCATCCTGCTCCTGCTGTTGCATGCATTGCTGACGTCCTGCACGTTGTACGTGCGACGTCAGACTCAGAGAACAGAACTCTGTTCTCTGAGTCTGACGTCCTGCTCATCAGCAATGCATGCACCAAGAGCAGGAGCAGGACGGAGAGGACGTCGGCCAGCGGGGAATGGGGTCCCCCGCCAGCAAAAGTGAAGGTAGGTGGCGGCGGGTTCACGGTGGGAGGGGGGTCGGAAAAGACATGGGGGCAGCAATGGTGGGGGGGTGCCGCCGGGGGGAGGGCTAAAATGTGCCCCTCCCCTCGGGCTTTGGACCCCCCTCCTACGGAAGTCTGGCTACGCCCCTGCAGCAGACACCGCAACAGTACACATGAAAAAAGAAAACATGCATCTCTAAGGACATGTATCCTTTCGACAGCTGTCATCCATCTATTATGAAAGGATTAAAAAATGTATTTTTTCAGTAATACATTACACTGTAAACAAATCTGTCGGAAAGTAGTATGCCTCCATCTTTGAAAAAAGCTTCTGTGAGATGTTTGTTAAAGAATCCTTTTCTTTATGTGTTTGATTTGTAAGTCCTCTCTATAAGCTACCTTTTTTTTGCTAAAGTGATAGAAAAATGTGTTCATGATCAATTAACTGATTTTTTTTTTTAAATGAACATCAGGTTTTAATTAAACACTAACCTGGGTTTATAGTGAGCGTGATACCAAGACTCTACTAATGTTGTCCATGCTGGGTTTGATAAAGGCAGTTGTGCTTGTATCATTCGACATTTCATCTGCTTTTGATACTATTGATCGTACGATTTTGTTGCAATGATAGGTGGCACTGTTTATGACTGGTTTTAATTTTTTTTTTAATCTATAAGACAATTTAATGTCATCAATGGAAATGAATGTTCTTCATTCATGGGTGTTTGTTCTGGAGTGCAACAGGGATCATTTCTTTCTGCTATTCTTTTTAATATCTTTTTGAAACAGTTATGTATTTTACTGGAGATGTTTGGTGTCAATTATAGGATTTATGCTGATGATGTCCAGTATATTTTTAAAGTGGAATAACCTTTTTCAAAGGCAATTGATTTTTAGTGGTATGAATAAGACTCAGGTAAAACCATTGAGTGCAACAATGGCAACAAGTATTCAACAAAGGCAAGAAGCCTCGTCTGAATGTAACCGCTGCTCCAACTTGCTTTGGACTCATGCTGTGACTAACTCCTGTTCCATGTGCGGAGGGCTCTGCATCATACGAGTGAGAGAGGACATTTAACCATTTTTTTTTGTATGTATGTGTGGGTGGGCCGGAAGGATTGGGTGGGGGCTGTGGGGGTTTGGGGCCTTACTGGTAGTACACTATGCTAGGTTTCCACTCTGGCATGCTGGCTCGTTTCCTGGATTACTCATGGGGGGAAGGTTGGGGGAGGGATGGGAAGATGGGGGGATTTCCACATTACTTTCTCTTTGTCTCCTTCAAGATATTTATTGTCTATGGCTACTAATATAAAAGATATTGACCTTGAATGTAAAGGGCCTGAATGTACCGAGAAAAAGACAATTGATCTGTCATGACATGTCTCGATTGACACCCCGATACTGTGATGCTGCAAGAGAGTCACTTGAAACGAGTCCATGAGCATTTATTTCATCATGCAGCCTACTCTAAAATATTTTTTGCTTCTGATGTTACCAACAGTATGAAGCGTGGAGTAGCATCACTTTTTCATAACAGTTTACCCATACAGATTCATCAGATGAAGTGAGACCCTGCTGGGCGATTTATTCTCACCAGAGTGGAGACGGATGCTCGGGAATATACCTTGGGGTCCATCTATGGCCCTAATACAGGTAAGCCTTCTTTTTTTTCAATTGCTTAAGAGGAATATACAGACTCTAAAAGGAGGTCATCTTATTCTTGGGGGGGGGGGGGGGGATTTCAAAGCATCTTTAACCCCAGAATTAGACCGCACTGGCTCTATTTCACCTGAGGATAGAGTCATAGCCAGGCATTTGGGATCTTTTCTTAATGACCTTTAGCTGTTTGATTCATGGAGAGACTGTCATCCTCATGATCGGGACTACTCCTTTTACTAATCAGTTCATGCTTCCTAATCACGGATCGATTTTCTCTTTCTGGACAAATTAATGGGAGGGAATGCTCTTGAGGCAAAGATAGGAAATATTACTATTTCGGACCATGCTCCATGTACTCTTACTATCACTACACTCTCTGATGAGTGTTCAGATAGACAATGGACATTTAATAACACCCTTCTTCGGGACGACTATACCTGTAAAGAGTATATTAAAGTACTTAAGGAGTATCTACAATTTAATTTGGATTCTGGTCCCTCCATTGCAGTGATTTGGGATGCCCTCAGAGCGGTATCAAGGAAATACTTTATGAGGCACATAGGTTGCCTCAAGCGACAATGGGAAGCTGCTGCATTGCATTGGAGACACCGGATTCAGGATTTGGAAATTAAACATAAACAAACAGGCTCCTCTAGGATTTATAGAGACTTTACATTTACAGTTGGACACAGTGCTTTCTAAGGAGTGGAGGAGTAGCCTAGTGGTTAGTGCAGTGGACTTTGATCCTGGGAAACTGAGTTCGATTCCCACTGCAGCTCCTTGTGACTCTGGCAAGTCACTTAACCCTCCATTGCCCCTGGTACAAAATAAGTACCTGAATATATGTAAACCGCTTTGAATGTAGTTGCAAAAAACCTCAGAAAGGCGGTGTATCAAGTCCCATTTCCCTTTCCCTATCTTAATGAAAAATTGCGATTACATGGTTATAAGGAACGGAACAAGATCAGTAGACAGCTGACAATAAAACTTCATAAACTGCGTACAGAGAGAACTATATTCCGAATAAAAGGGAACTCTGGTGAGGTCTTTAACACATCCTCAGTCGTACAAAAACGATTTGGTAAATTCTATGAAAATCTTTACACTCAAGATCTGTCTATACAGGAGAATGCTATTCAGTCATATCTGAAGGGGATGGATCTCCTGGCCTTGATGCCGGCACAGTTAACCATGATGGAGGCTTCTGTTACAGTGCAGGAGGTCCTTAAGTCCATTAGATCACTTAAAACAGGTAAATCAACAGGCTTAGATGCGTTCACTGGTGAATTTTACAGGTCCTTTGCTAACCAACTGGCACCTGTCTTGACAGACATTTTAAATTATGTGCGTTCAGGAGGGGCCTTACCATCTACTATGAAATATGGATAGCCTAACAAGGAAGTGACTGAATGTGCCTCATACCGTCCAATATTGGTTCTGAACACAGATGTTAAAATTCTGGCAAAGGTGCTGGCCTCAAGGTTGGTGGAGGTTTTACCATCTCTGATTCACCCAGACCAGGTGGGCTTTATTCCTAATCGGCAGGACTCTGACAACATTAGGCGTACACTAGACTATATGTATTTAGCTAGACAGCAAAGAAAGCCTTACTGTCTGCTCAGTATCGATGTGGAGAAGGCCCTTGATAGGGTTCACTGGCCTTTTTTGTTTTGAGTGCTGAGAGGTTTTGGATTTGGTCCAGGTTTCATTGGGTGGATCCAAGAATTTTACTCTTCTCCCCGAGCATGTGTCTGAATAAATGGGAGTAACTCGCCTTTCTTTGACTTACAGAGAGGAACTCGTCAGGGGTGCCCTCTCTCGCCCCTCCTTTTTGCCTTAGTCATGGAACGCTTAGCACTTAAAATTAGAAATAACCTGGGGATCCATGGGTTACAGGTTGGAGGCTGGGAGTCCAAGGTAGCTCTTTTCACTGATAATGTTCTTTTGACCCTTTCTTCACCTTTGGATTCTTTCCCAGCAGTATTTCAAGAACTTGAATCCTATGGCCAAGTATCGGGATTTAAAATTAATTTCACTAAGACTGAAGCAATGGCATGGGGCCTACCAGCTGAGGAATATCAAACATGTAAGCAACTTTACCCTCTGACTTGGGTGCCCAACGGTTTGCGATATTTGGGGGGTTATATTACTAGGAAACTTGAAGACAAACTCTGCCAACTATACTCCCCTGGCTTTAAGAGATTGGGGACAATTTAGAATGTTGGGATTCCCTGTCTTGGTTTGGTAGAATTGCTACGGTGAAAATGAATGTATTACCCCGCTTACTCTATCTTTTCCAATCCATACCGATGCCTCTTAGCAACCGATTGCTTAAGTCCTTAAAAGCACGCCTTTTGAAATTATTTGGCATGGAAAACGACCTAGGATCCCACGCTCTATTTTGTATCTCGCTCACAAGACTCGGAGTGGCCTGGGTGTCCCTCACTTGGGCTTCTACCATAGAGCTGCTCAAGCTAAAGCAGCGGTTGAATGGTATCAAGCTCATAGTCAAAAGCTATGGGTACATTTAGAGCAGCGTATGGTTGGGGGACCTTTGCAGTTAGGACAGTTGCTTTGGTTGCCACCCAAACATAGACACTTGAGACCAGCCTTCTGGCCGATCATTCAACACACCTTTTCTTGTTGGGATAAACTGGATAGAGCTCGGGAGTTCTATAAGTCATGGTTGTCACCTATTGCATATAATCCTGCATTTCCCCCGGGTTGTTCCCCTTCAGTCTTCATCAGGTGGAGGAGATGTGGGTTGACATGTTGGGGACAGTTGGTGGATGATGATAGTTTCCTTTCCTTTGCAGATCTGGCTGCCACTTAGCTGCCTCAGAGTGATTTCTATGCTTACCATCAACTCATCCATTTCTTTACTTCCTCCAATTTAAAAACAAACTGCTTGGGGAGAAAACCTTTTTAGAAAGCGTATGTGCTGATTTTAAGGGCACTAGGTTTATCTCATCTGCTGGCTTTATCACCATTTGAGAGATGCCCTGCCTTCTGCTTATAGACATCGTAGAAGCTGGGAAGCCGAATTGGGCAACAGCTATGTGGCTGAGGATTGGCAGGCGATGGAGATTGCTTCTGTTAAGGTTTCCCCGGCTGTGAACATACAAGAAAACTGAACTAAATTAATTTACCGCTGGTATTTAACACCTGTTAGACTTCATCATATGTTTACGACTGTATCCCCACTATGCTGGCGACAGTGTGGTCAATCGGGCACTCTAGGCCATATTTGGTGGTTTTGCAGAAAAGTGATGGCCTTTTGGAAATCCGTTCACAGGACGGTGAAAACATGGTTAGGGTGTACGATTCCCTGGGATTCTGCTACTTTCTTATTTAACAGGGTCCTTCCAGGACTTAGTAGTGCAGAACGGCTGTTTGCATAGCATTGTTTCAGTGCAGCACGATTGGTGATTGCACGATATGGAAGCAGATAAGTTGCCCCTCAATTCTTAAATGGTACAACTTATTATGGTACATTTGTGATCTTGAAAAACTTTTGGCCACTGAAAGGAAGACTGTGGCCAAGTGGGAGAAAATTTGGGCCCCTTTGCTTTCTACCTTAGTGTAATCAGGAATATTGGCTTTATATACTTAATGAGGGTGATGTGGAGGGTTAACGGGGCGGGATGGTGAAGGGAGTTGGGAATGTTTTGATTTGTTTCTCATTGTTTTTCTACTTAATAAAAAGACAGGATTACTTTTTCGGTGTATGGGGGAGTTACCCTTGTGGTGGCTGCTAGTTTTAATGGATCTATATACTGTGCTTTCTGTTTGAAGATGTATGTTTCTGGATTCGTTCAATAATGTTTCCTGTTACAAATTTTAAAAAATAGAAACAAATACAATAAATGATGTAAACATGCAAACAGCAAATTGAAACCTAGTAATAGGACTACCACGAAACATCCAGACTTCTCACTACAACCCACTAATAATTTCCTTTTAGTTAGTTGTACTGTTCTGAACAAATGTTTTCATCCTACCAGGGAGGGAGGTAGAGAAAAACTGATCTTTTCCAAGCATACCACCACCACTGCATACGCCAGAAGTTTCTCAGATTTTAATTTTAAATTTTTTTTTAACTGTAAGGGAAAGAGCAGAGCATCCCATAAGAATTAGGCCTTAGTCTTCCAGGGGTGGGTTTCAGAACGGTACAGTCAACTAAAGGAAAAGATGTTATTAGGAAAGAATTTCACCTTCCTTGTCATCTGGCCTACCTTTCTGAACAAATGGTATGTAACCAAGCAGAACTACAGGGCGGAGAAAGACAAAGCCTCCTGAACCAACTGCTCTGCCAAAGTCTGAGCGAGCCCTTGCCAGCATGTCCAACCTGTAATGCTTCACAAAGGAAGCGACGACAACATAGCCACCCTACAAATTTCCTCCAGGGCAACCGCCCAAGCTGACATTCCTAAGTCTGTCTTAGGTCCAGTGACCTCTCAACCCCAGAGGCACCTGATAATTCTTACAAATGTAGACTGTATGAATAACTGCCAAGTTCTACCTTGCAATAGAGGTCTTGGATGCAGACTGGCCCTTGTGAGGGCCACGGAAAAGGACAAAGATAATCAGGAAGACGGAAAAGGACAAAGATTATCAGAAAGATGGAAGTCATTTGACTGCTCCAAGTAATGCAGCCATGTCTGCCAGATGGGCAAACAGACCTCGTGGTTCACACATAGAGGGGAGAAATCACTTTGGGAAAAAAGGAAGGAATGGTGAAAATGGACACTGAGTACTCTAAAATGGAGAGGTATGGGTCATGACAAGGAACAGCCTACAACTTGAGATCCTCTGAGCTGAGGTAATCGCAACAAGGAAAAACTGTCTTCGGTGTGAGGTCTTCAAAGTGAGCCCCAGAGAGAGTACAGAGGACCAGATTTAGTTCCCATGAAGGAACGGAGAGTCATACTGGAGGATACATAAAAATAAGGCCACCTCCTTATACACTGCGAGGTACAGGCCACGCACCCTACACTGAAAACTGGAAAGGGCAATCACTAGGACATTTAGGAAGCCAAGTAACAGACACTAATCCAGGACCTGAAGCAAGAAATCCAAGGATCAGAGGGGGCAGTGCCAACCCAGCACACCAATCCTCGAAAACCTTCCAGATCTGCACATAAACCAGGGACACAGAAGACTTCCAGGACCTAAGCAAAGTAGAGATCACATCTGGGGAGAAATCCCATCTCACTAAATGCCTATTTCCATTTCCACTGGACCCCGATGAAGAAGACCACGACCCTTTGGCAGTGGGAGCAGTTTGGCCACCAACAGCCACACCAGGTACATATAGCACTGCTGATGGGGCCAAATTGAGCCACCAGGAGGACTAAATTAAGATTGTTGAGCAATTAACAGCCTACCAGACGCCACAGAGGGAAGACAAAAAGGGGTTAATCCTCTCGCCATAGCTGAGTCAACCCAACTATCCCCTGTGAGGCCACCTCCCTCCTGCTGTTGAAGAAATGTTCAACCTTAGAATTGGAGTGAATAACCATCAGGTCGAACACCGGAGACCCCCAGAATGAGCTAGAATGCAGACACCCCCAGGTCCTATTCCCCTAGATCTAACAGGGAGCAGCTGGCAAAGTCCACCTGTACACTGTCCTTGCCCACAATAAGGACCACTGACGGTGGCGTCAGCGCTCGGACATGGACGCTTGACCGGTTAGCTCCGCACCAGACAGCGCCTAAAATTAATAACCCACCTCCAAAACAAAGCGAACCGCAAAAAATTTCGAGCGGTTAGCAGCCCACACCAATGGCAGCGCAAAAACGGCTAGTGAAGTTCAAATACACAGGAGACAAGAGCGAAACGAGCAAAGCAGCAGGGCCGCGATCGGGAACACGAGGCGGCAAGATGGCGGCCGGAGACTCGGAGTCCGAACTAGACACCGAGGAACTCACAGTGAGTAATCCAGACCTGGATCGCAATGAAATCACCCGCTGGTTCAAGGAGTTGAAGGCAGAGATGATTACCACCCGGAAGGGAATCCAATCCTCAGTAGCGGAGCTCCGAGAAGAGATGAAAGAAATCGGGGCAAGGATGGCGGAGACAGAAGAGAGAGTGTGCGCGCTGGGAGAGGAAGTGCAGGAACTGCAAGCAGCTCTGCAGAGAGAACAACGTCTGCGACTGGAAATGGAATCAGCAGTGGAAGACTTAGAAAATCGCTCCAGGAGGTGTAACATCAGATTTAAAAGCATACCAGAAGAAGATCAATTTGAAAGAGCGGTCTGGAGAGGAAGGGCCACTGGAAGGTAACACGCTAGTCATTGATAGAGCGCATCGGAGTATGGGCCAGCAGAGGGGAGGGCAACCCCGAGACATCATAGCCTGCTACCATGAATTTGGTATGAAAGAAGCAGTTTGGAAAGGAGCTAGGGCCCTGGGAGATTTCAGTTGGAAAAACTGTAAACCCAAACTCTATCAAGACTTGGCCCGAACCACTCTTCAAAAGCAGAAGGAATTTAAAGGACCACTGACAACTTGCAGCTGTCCTCCCGCCCAACAGTAGAGGCTTTCAACGCCACAGCCTGGCTCCTAGTGTTGTCTTACTTGTTGATTTAAGCTATTGCCATGGCGTTGTCCACCTTTACTTGGACCACCTTCCTCCAAATCAGGGGAAGGAATCCAAGGCCAGGCACACCGCCCAAGTGTCCTGGCAGCTGACGGACTGAGAAGCTACCAGCATGAAAGGGCCTTGTAAAGTAGGAAATGCTTTGGAGGACACCCTGCCAATCCCTCCAGCAGAGGGATCCCTTCAAAGGAGTCAGCAACAGGAGCTCTAGGACGGCCAAGAGCTTTCATAACCGTATCAATAAGATGAGAGAGATTCTCTCATCCAAAAAGGTGGATCACATGGGACTGCTCTTCTTCTTCCTATCTCAGAGGAGGAATCTGCACAGAATCCAAATCTGAGGGGATACGGGGGGTCTGAAAGACTCTCCAAATCCTCTAGGGACCATCCAGCGCCTCAGAACCACCTGGTGCCCTCTGTGGTACTTGGCCCTGGCATTGGGCCCCAGTTGACCTCCCCCAGGCCCCTAGGGGCCCCATTCCTGGTCAAGAGACCAGCCTCTGCCTCACAGATAGGGTGGGTGGGGAAGAAACCCATGGAGTAGGTGGGGAAGGAACCCACCCAGTTCCCAATGGGAGCTGTGAACTTCCCTGCTGCAATGAAACTGCAGGAGAGAAAAGAACATGTTCAAACATGACTACTGTTCCCATTGAAGACATCGGGACCATGGGTCCCGATGCATCTGTGCAAGGAACCTGTGAGACAACTACAGCGCCTGCCCCCTCCCCCCCAACCGTGGGACCATTTCGCAAGTCAGAAACAGTTTGTTGCAAGAGGAGTAGACAGAGCCAGTATCTGTGCTCAGCTGCTGACTCTTGCAGGTAGAATAGTGTATGCCAGCAGGCATACCTGGCCATGTGACCAGTGCATGCAAGCCTGACTGATTGCTCGGGTCAACTTTGCCCAGGGTCTCCGCTGCCTCTCCACCCCCCCGCTCACTTTTTCTTTTTTAAAACTCAAATAGCTTTATCCACTGTAAACGGGAATAAAGCTACATGAAGCACAGCAATCTGCCCAGGAGACTGGGGGAAAAGGAACTCAAACAGGGTGTACAACGGAGAGGAGGAGGATCGGGACCCACTCCTCCTCTAGCAGGGCTGAGACAAAGCATCATCCACCGGGCACTAAGAAATACAACTGAGGGCAGCAGTGCCATGCTCCACGTTCAACCAGGTCTGTTCAGGAACTGGGAACCTGGGAGCAACTTAGGCTCAACCTCATTGTGCAGCTGCAGCCAGCACAGCAGGAAGCTATGCTCGAGACTGGGAGAACCAGCATTAACAACCTACCATCTGCTAGTGGTACAGAAAATACTGGAGTTTATCTCTGGGCACCAGCAAGTTATATCGGTGAGTTCACTGGAAAGGGAAAATTAGGATCTTACCTTGGTAATTTTCTTTCCTTTAGTCACAGCAGATGAATCCATTAACTGATGGGTTGAATCCGCCTACCAGCAGGTGGAGATAGAGAACATTGAAAAACCATAGTGCCTCTTGAATGGTTAGCCCCAACTGCCTTCAGTATTTGAGATTTCCAAAGAAGAGTGAAACATATAGGTATAATAACATAAACTTTCCTCACAGCGAACAAACGCCCCAGAACAGGAGCAATAACCATACAAAGGAGGGATGCACTCAACCTCCTGTGGTAGAACATCATGTAGAAATTTTGAGAACTGGTATCCAACTTCTCCCAATGAGATCTATATCTGCATGAAAGATCTGAACAAAAAACAAGTCAGACAGGGAGGGATCATGGATTCATCTGCTGTGACTAAAGGAAAGAAAATTACAAAGGTAAGAACCTAATTTTCCCTTCCTTGTCATCAGCAGCAGATGAATCCATTAACTGATGGGATGTACAAAAGCAATCCCTACTTAGGGTGGGAACAGCCCACACCTTGAGCAAGCACTTGTGCTCCAAAAATAGAGTCCTGCTTCGCTGCAACATCCAGCCTATAATGCCGGACAAATGAGAGCTGAGAAGCCCAAGTAGTCGCACTACAGATCTCTTGAAGAGAGAGTGCACCCGTTTCAGCCCACGAGTAGGAAACCGCTCTCGTGGAATGCGCCTTAAACGCTTCAGGCGGAGACCGACCTGAAAGCAGATACGCAGAAAAAATTACTTCCTTGAGCCAACGGGCTATAGTGGCCTTAGACGCCGGGCCTCCACGCCGAGGACCTGACAACAAGACAAAAAGGCGATCAGAAGTCCTGAAGTCATTTGACATCTGTAGATACTGCAACAGCGCTCTGCGGACATCCAGAAGATGTAACTTGCCGAAGAAATCCGGGAACTGTTCCCTAGAAAAGGAAGGAAGAAAAATGGACTAGTTCAGGTGAAACGCTGAAACCACCTTAGGCAGGAAGGAAGGCACTGTAGGTACCTTTACTCCGGACTCCGAGAATTGCAGAAAAGGGTCCCGACAGGACAGCGCCTGCAGCTCAGACACGCGTCTAGCCAATGTCATGGCCACCAAAAAGACTGTCTTGAGAGTCACATCCTTCTCCGAAGCTCGCTTAAGCAGCTCGAAGGGCGAACACTGAAGAGCCTTAAACGCCAGCCCCAGGTTCCAGGCGGGACAGGGCAACCAGACGGGAGGACGGAGCCTAAGCACCCCTCTGAGAAATCGGGCAATGTCCGGATGAGCAGCAAGGGACAAGCCAGCGACTTTCCCTCGATAGCATGCTAATGCTGCCACTTGCACCCGCAGGGAATTGTAAGCCAGGCCTTTTTGTAAGCCCTCCTGCAAAAAGTCCAGCACTGTCGAGACTGTAGCCCGCGTGGGTGTGATCGCCTTTGAAACACCCCACGCCTCAAATTTGCGCCAGATCCGAGCATAAGTTGCGGAGGTGGACCGTTTGCGGGCCTGCAAGAGAGTGGAGATGGCCTTGTTAGAGTAGCCCTTGTCTCTCAATTGCGCCCTCTCAATAGCCAGGCCGTTAAGACCAAATCGGCAGGGATCCTCCATAGACACCGGACCCTGAACCAACAGGTTCGGCACCAGGGGCAAATGCACCGGAGCCTCCACCAACATCTTGCGGAGATCCGCATACCACGGACGCCTTGGCCAATCTGGAGCGATGAGAATCACCAGACCTCGGTGCTGTCGAATCTGACTCGCCCTATCAAGGGCCAAGGAGAGAACACATACAGGAGCTCCGAGGGCCAGGATTGAGCCAGAGCATCCTACCCTGCCGAGTGAGGATCTCTCCTTCTGCTGAAAAAGCAAGGTACTTTGGCGTTTGCACTTGACGCCATTAGATCCATTCCGGGAGTCTCCCATTTGGCACAAATCTGAAGAAAAACTTCTTCTGCCAGTTCCCATTCCACTGGGTCGATTTGATGCCTGCTGAGAAAATTGGCTTGCACGTTGCTCTGACCTGCTATATGAGCTGCCGACAGAAGCTGCAGGTGTAGCTCGGCCCAGTGGCAAATCTGAGCGGCCTCCGTGGCCAGGGCCCTGCACTGAGTGCCTCCCTGACGATTTATGTATGCCACCGCTGTCGTGTTGTCTGACAGAACCCGAACAGCAAGCCCCTTCAGAGTCTTTTGAAAGGCCATAAGAGCCTGGAATATCGCTCTCAGTTCCAAGCGATTGATGGATCACCCCACTTCCACGGGTGTCCACACCCTAAGCATAGCTTCCCTGGCAATGCGCTCCCCAGCCTAGAAGGATGGCATCTGTTATCACCAGGCACCAAGAAGGAAGCGCAAGAGGCATTCCTTTGCGCAGCATCCTGTCGGAGAGCCACCACTCCATACTGAGCTGGGACGCAGGGAGCAACGTTAGTCTGCGTTGATATTCCTGGGACATTGGAGACCATTGTTGAAGCAGGGCAATCTGCAGAGGCCTCATATGCGCTCTCGCCCAAGGCACCACCTCCAAGGTGGCCGTCATCGAACCCAGCAGCTGGACAAAGTCCCAAGCTCACAGGCGAGGCATCCGCAGGAGCAGACGGACCTGATTATGAAGCTTGCACCGCCTTTGGTCGGAGAGAAAGACAAACCCCGATGCCGTGTCGAACCGGACTCCCAAATACTCGAGAGACTGAGAGGGGGTCAGGTGACTTTGGGGTATATTGACCACCCAGCCTAGCGCCTGCAGGACTGCCACCACTCTGGCTGGCAAGACGACTCTCGGTTGCCGAATCCACTCTGATGAGCCAGTCGTTGAAATAAGGGTGAGCTCTGATACCCTCTCGCCTGAGGCAGGCAGCTACGACCACCATTACCTTGGAGAAGGTACAGGGAGCTGTGGCTAGGCCAAAAGGCAAGGCCCGAAACTGGAAATGTTTTCCCAAAACCACAAAGCGGAGGAACCGCTGGTGTGAAGGCCAGATAGGAATGTGCAAATATGCTTCTTTTAGGTCCAGAGACATGAGAAACTCTCCTGGCTGAACCGCCGCAATGACGGAGCACAGGTTTCCATGCGAAAATGTCGTACTATGAGGGCCTCATTAAGTCTTCGTAAGTCGAGGATCAGTCTGAAAGACCTGCCTTTTCAAGGCACGACAAAATAAATGGAATAGCAGCCGCAGCCGCGTTCGGCGGGAGGCACCGGGACCACCGCTCCAAGGTACAGCAAGACTTGTAAGGTCTCCTCTACCGCCGCCCGTTTTACGGCAGTGCCGCATCGGGACTCCACAAACACGTCTCTCACCGGGGCACCGAATTCCAGTCAGTAACCTTCTCTGATCAGGTCCAGGACCCACTGATCCGAGGTAATCTTGGTCCACTCCTCTAGAAAGAGGGAAAGACATCCTCCTATTGCAGGCATGGAGGAGTGGAACGGCGTCCCATCATTGTGGAGGACGCCCTGAACTCCTGGCCTTGACCTGGCCCCTGCGGAATATTTGTCAGAGCAAAAGGAGTTTCTCTGCTGAAAACGGGTACGTTGAGAAAAACCAGCAGAGCGCCCCGGGCGATACCTGCGAGCTTCACGGAAGCGAGGTCTGGAAGAGAAGGGAAACTCAGAACCTTTGGAAGAAGGCCTCGGCCTATCCTCAGGTAACCGCTGGGGTTTAGAATCCCCCAGGTCTTTCACAATCTTCTCCAATTCCTCTCAAAATAACAGGAGGCCCAGAAAGGGTAGCCTCACCAGCATTTGCTTAGAAGCCATGTCAGCCGCCCAATGCATCCACTTTAGGCATCCCCAAAGGGGCCAAGTGCTCCTCACGCAGAGGGTAAAGCTGACCCATACCCCTGGCCACTTTCAACGGCCCATCAGGGTCAGACCATTGAGCAGAAATAAGCTCTTGTATGGAGTCATGCACCAGAAAGGCCCGAGTAGGCTTCTTAGTACTTGCCATCCTAAGATTAACAGAGGAGGCCTCGCCTTCAGCAGGATCATCAATCGAGAGGGCCTGCAAGGCGTCAGTAATAAGAGCTGGCAGCTCGTCGCAGTGGAAAATCCGGACCGCATTGGCATCATCCAAATTCAGTGGCAGACACCCTTCCTCTGGATCATCCGTCCCTGAGGGTCTGCCAGACCCCTCAGACTCCCCACAGCCCGACCACGGGGGGGGGGGGGGGGGGGGGGGGGGGGGGGGGGAAAGGATATGCGCCACTTTCAGATGGGGAATTTACCCATCTATGTTTAGCGTGTTTCCAACACTCGGGGGAGGAAATAACATCTGAAGCCATCCCCGGGGCCTCAGCACCCGGAGGGAAGCCAGAATGCAACGCAGTGTCAGACACCTGCGGCAGAGCTCTTTTCAGCATGAACGCCTTATGCATTAAAAGCACAAACTCAGGGAAGAAAAACTCACCCTAGCCCTCCGCCTCCGAATTAGGAGAAAAGGATGTAGGAGCTCCTCTGGCAGCCTCTAAACGAGGCGTCCCCCTGCACTCAGACTCCTCAGCAACCGCGAGGGTCGAGACATGCGGCGCTTCCAAAATGGCGCCCGCTGCCAGCTCCATCGAGCGGGAAGAAACATCGCTCGCCATGCTCATACCAGCGTGAGCGTCTAAGGAGCACGTTTTACACAGCCCCGCTGCTGATCTGCGTTTACCACAAGGGGAGCAGTGCTTAACTCCCTCAGCAGCCATCTTCCGACTGGATGGAAATATAGTAATAAAATGGCGGCTTCAAGCCAAAACTTACCCCGTTCGGAACAGCGTCCAGGGGACCTCCCCGTAGGAGCTGGGCACCACTCTCACCTAGAAGACCGAGACAACGAGCTCCGGTCAAGCTGCACAGAACCAGAATCTCTGGGAAAAGCCTCAGAACAGCCACGAAGTAAAAGCACGCTCTTTTTTTTTTTTTTTTTAACACTGTGAGGAAAGTTGGAGGCAGGCAGCAACAGAGGGACTCCGGGAGGCAGGGGGAATGGGTAAGGGAGGGAAAGGGCAAACCTATATGCCTTTAAGGTGGGCACCAAAAGCCACAACACCCCTGCTCAACTGGCAAAGCACAGGAGCCACCCCAGGCAGTCTGAAATCCAGGAGCTGATCAAGCTACGTCCACACCTGCTGGGAGATAGAGAAATACTGAAGGCAGTTGAGGCTAGCCGTCCAAGAGGCACTATGGTTTTTCAGTGTTCTCTATCTCCACCTGCTGGTAGGCGAATACAACCCACCAGTTAATGGATTCATCTGCTGCTGATGACAAGGAAAGGCCAGTTTTTCCCTACCTCCATCTGCTGGTAGGAGAGGATAATGGTATGGTCAGATGAAAAGAACAGCAAAATTAAAATCAGAGGCAAACATTTTCAAAGGCCTGAATAAAGAAGAAGCACTTCACCTTCTTCCTAAAATACAGCATGTTAGTTTCCTCTAATAGGTTGCACATTCAGTAACACTGGAACCATAGATAAGAAAGATCTTAAGATACAGAAGTATAGCTCCAGGGCATAGCTTTTCTAGAAAACCTCAGAAAATGGATGGGCTCATAAGATAAAAGGATAAGTTAGCAAATACAACTGGAAAAATCCTGACCTGACAACCAAACCAAAAACTAAAACATGCTTCTGTACTTTGGATAATTTGTAGTACTGGTAATAGTGTGGCAGCGAGACCAGAGTAAAGCCAGTTACTACTACTACTACTACTACTACTTAGCATTTCTATAGCGCTGCCAGGGTTACGCAGCGCTGTACAAGTTTAAACACGGGGAGGGACAGTCCCTGCTCAAGAGAGCTTACAATCTAACGGTAACAGACTACGTAGTCAGTGTAGGTAACAGGAATGGGGAAGGTGGTTAGGCGCCAAAAGCAAGGGAGAAGAGATGGGCCTTGAGTAAGGACTTGAAGATGGGCAGGGAGGGCGCATGGCGTATGGGCTCAGGAAGTCTGTTCCAGGCATAAGGTGCTGCGAGGCAGAAGGGGCGGAGTCTGGAGTTAGCGGTGGTGGAGAAGGGTACAGATAGGAGTGATTTGTTACACCAATTTGTTACACCAATCCACACCCGACACACAAACTAACCTAAAAATCAGACTGATCAAAGGTAGGTCTAAAGACATATCAGCCTTAAACAAGCAGGGTAAAAGCATGTGGAGCATGGCTCATAGAAGTCTTTTGATGTTTGTGTGCGGTAATCATACAGAAGTTAAGCCACTTTTACAACAAAAAATTAAATTACCAGAACGTAAGACAAAAAATGTCATCTATGTACCTACACCAATTTTCCCCCGTGCTAAACTAGTCCTATTTTAGACCCGCTATAATAGAGTAGAGCTGACACTGGGAGAGACTGTAGGGGACAGCCCTTGACACAGCTCGGTGCAGAGCGAAACATGCATGTCGGGCAGTTGAACCCCTTGGTCTGATTACAAAAGAAAAGATAAGTAATTTAATTGATAAAAATAAAAGAGTTTGAAATTTAAAAATTAAGAAAATCGGCTGAACCGATGAAGAAGTGGGCGCTAGTTACATTGCCAGGTCTATATTTTTGGCAATGAGCGCCGCTGAGGTTGCCTTGAAAAATATGAAAATATGAAAATTGTGAACAAATGTTTGAGAGCTAGAAAACTCTAAAAACAGTGTGAAGATTTTGCTTTAACTGAATAAATTACTGGACCCAATTTGACTGAGACAGTTGCTAGGATTTATATGGGACTGGTGTATAGTTTTGTAAAATTAGCCACGATTTGTTTTTTTCTGCTAAATTTGTGACACACTGGACAAATTGTGCTTAAAGACCATGTTTACTAAGGTGCTCTAGCATTTTTAGTGAGTGTACAAAATTAGAGCACCGAGTAGGCACCCATAGGAATATTGTGGGCGCCTACACAGTCAGTGCATGTTAATTGTTAGTGCACGCTAAAAATGCTAATGCGCTGTGATGAAACAGCTAGCCACCCACCTGGAGCTACCCCACTGCCACTAAAAGGGTCTATCCCCAACACAGCTCAGGTCCGCCTTCACCTGCCGCTTGTACTGTACACCGGCACCCTCCTCCCGCTGACTGGGTCACAACCGCCTCTGGGCGAGTCTCCCACTCTCAAATTATCCCTAATGATTTCTAGGTTACTGGGACCACACTCCCAGTGGTCCCTCAGTTCCCAAAAAGCACTCATAGACCCAACACACAAACAACCAGGATTCTTTATCAGTCCAGACAAGCACAGGCAATAAACTGAAAATTGTTTATTGTCTTAAAAATACTGAACAGAAAAAGTGCCATCAGCAAACAACAGCTAACTAAAATATGGATCAATTATAAAAGTAACTAAACATTTGTTTACTTTCTAAAAAGTACCTGGGAAGATCAGGAAATATGCTGCTCACAAATTATCAAATATAACTGATCACAGGGCCTCTGAGCAAAGAGATATGCCTCTCTTGTCTCCCTGGCTAAAATTGGGGCAAAAGCCAGAGCTCAGAACAAGTTACAAAAAAAAAAAAAAGTTTGGCCACAGTACTGGTCTTTTCTCTGTAACAGCTTTAAGCATGAGCAAGCACCACCTGCTGGCCAAATTAGAGAAATACACTTCAAGAATTAAGGCAGTTTTACATATTTAAAAAAAACATTGTTTTGTCACACGCGTCTCTAGTGCGGCTTAGTAAACAGGGCCCTTAGTATCTTGTTGTAACCTGCTGCAAACTATTTTTTTAATGCATTTACATTATTTACAAGTCATATACAAACTTGAACTGGAAATATGGATCTTTAAATTAAAGTTATAACAATATAGCTATGAAAGAAAAATATTTTTATCCTCTTTAGACCACAAAAAGGAGGGCCACATGAGATAAAATACAAGGAGAAATCCTAAAGTAAATAAATACTAAAATAACATAGCTTAGCATTCATCTATCCATACAAAATATACCCGAATCATTGGTTCTAGCTAGCTGCCAATTTCTTCATTTTTATAACTGCTGCAAACTATTTAATATGGTATTAAAGTGGCCTAACTGTAACTTGTTATTGCATAAACAGTATCTTACAGTCAAAGACAACGAGACACGGTATTCGTGGCATCACATGGATTAGAATCACAAAGCAGAACAGCTGGAAATCATCAACATATATTTTGTATGAAAGATTAGACTTCTTAATTACCAGTCAGAAAAGGTATAGGTGCATAAGAAGGCAATAAAGTTGATCTGGTGAAAATTCTGATATATATCATCAACAATTAGATAATTCATTGCCTTTTTGTGTTTTGAACCCTCCCCAGAAAAGGTTTAAAATATTTTACATTAATGGGGGCTTAACCCCAAAGATGCCAAACATGACAAAAGAATGACATGATTCAAGATGTCAAAGACAGACAAATCTCCACTAAAGACAGGGCCTCCACCATCTTGCTCACATTTAAGACTGCTAATCGCTCATACAGCTATAAAACTAGGCTTTAATTTTGTCAATAATGAAATACCAAGAAGCTATCCCTTAGCTGCTTATGTTGCTACTTGTTCCAATTTAATAAACTACGCTATCAACTGGGCAACAATTTATGTTATTATTGAAGCATAACCATTCAACTTCCACTGGTTAAGACTCCAGTTTCATGGCGTTTTAACTTGGCCAACAAAATCAAAAAATATATAAATAAATATATATAACAGAATGAAGGAAAAGTGAGAAAGATACTATAGGGGTCAAACAAATCTGCCATCAAACCTGGATTGGCAGTTTGTTTGTTTTGGACAGTTTATTGATGGAAGATTCATGTTTGGTGCCTAGGATACCGTTAATGCTTTTTCTTTTATTCTAATATATTTGTATACATTTTTTCAATTTGGTTGACTGAGTATATGTTTTAAAATTGTAAAAAGGTTTTTAAGACTGTTTTGCAGAAAGAGAGTGGATAGCCTATTATTTTGGAGGTTTATGAAATCTTCCTGAGGAAGCTGGTTTTCGGTGAAACAGGAGACCAAGATTGAATGAATAAATCACAATCAAGAAAGTTTCAATGAACAACTATAACCATTTGTGAGACTTCCACTATTCATATACTTTGAGTGATGGTGTTTGATCTTGTTTATAACTGCACCCTACTGGAAATACTGTTTGGATTATTTAGACACGGTGAAGATTCATTAAAAAATACATAAATATTTTGCATAATTGCTGATTAATAATAATTGGGATGTAGGCTCCTTTTACAAAGCCTCGGTACTGATACCCGCACACCAAATGCAAAGAAGCCCATTCAATTCCTATGGGCTTCGTTGCATTTACTGCAGGGGAAATCAGTACCACGGCTTTATAAAAGGAGCCCTGTATGCACTGTGAATGTTTTTTCCTGTACAATGAGATGTAATTTACGAATTCGTCACTGGGGGTTCAGTTTCACCCCACTGAGCGCACACTTTTTACTTAATACAAAATGTAATGTGAATTTAAGGGGTTTTTTTTTTTAGTATACTGTATTTGAGCTTCCTAACTCCTCTCTCTCCCCCTTACCCGAATCTATTCTTAAAACATTTGGACATTTTTATGAAACCTTGGTGAGGTTTTACTATATACAAGGTCCAAAAATTTGAATGTGTCTGCAGTCTCTTATGTTCATAGGAATACGAAGTCTCAGTACAGATACAGTACAAATAAAAAATACTCTGAACAGTTTATACATACTCTAGATATATGGCTAGCTTACGTTATTATAGCAATGCATCCTTGAGTAGAAAAGCTTTCAAAACTACATGCTGAGAAACCTAATACGGTCCTCCCTATTCCACACAAATTACCTTATTGCCAATGGTAACTACAGTTTCCTCAGAGATATCAACATAAAGGGAGATAATATAACTAATCTTTTTGAAGTACATAAACATACACCTTACTGTTAAATTTTTCCAACCAGGGTCATTGTTCAACCGATCAGCAATGTAATAGCGAAGGCATTTAGCAAGATTGTCCATGAACTCAGTCCCCTACAACAAGAACAAGGCAGATTAGACCAATAGTTCAAGCACTTCCAGTACATTGCAATATGCTATGAAGTGCAACCCTACTTACTGGAGTAATGCAGTTGCTGTCAAATCTTTCTTTTACTTCCTCTGGAGGAAGATATCCACCTAGAAAGAAAAAAAGGATTACAAAAGCTCCTTCTCCATAATGAAAAATTTGATTAATACAGGCTGAGTTATGTTTTATAAAATGTAGCATTTACCTCCAAATCAAACCAAAGAGCCATGAAAGCAGCTATCACTAGATGTAAAAGGATAAAAACAAGAGACAGCAGACTGCTGCAGTCACTTGATACTGCACATATTCTCCTCTGAGTATGTGCAGATTATGTGGCAGTTCAAATACAGCATTGTTGCTCAACTGAAAGATGTGCTTTCCAGAGACAGAAAGACTAACCAGATTAGGGTTACCATATGTCCGGATTTACCTGGACATGTCCTCTTTTTGAGGGCATGTCCAGGCAACTGGGCGGGTTTTGCCAATCTGCCCGTTTGTCCGGATTTTGGGACAAAAGGGCAGGCTGGTGGGCAGACGGCTACCCGCCAGCCTGCCCGTTTGTCCAGAAATCCGGACAAACGGGCAGATTGCTAGCCTCCCCTCCCCTTACTTAGTGCCCTGGTGGTCTAGTGACCTCTTCTGCCTTCGGGACAGGAAAGAGCCACCTCTTTCCTGCCCGGAGCGCTGCCCTGCATGCATCCTTCCTGTTGGTAATCCTCGGCGCCGATTCAAAATGGCCGCCGAGAGTTGAAGTGACCTCGCGAGACTTCAACTCTCTGCGGCCATTTTGAATCAGTGCCGAGGATCACCAACAGGAAGGATGCATGCAGGGCAGTGCTCCAGGCAGGAAAGAGGGGGCTCTTTCCTGCCCCGAAGAGGTCACTAGACCACCAGGGCAGTAGTAAGGGGAGGGGGGGAGATGGGGTATGTGACAGGGGGGAGGGGAAAATGAGACGGGGTGGAGCATGTGTTCTCCTTTTTGGGGGACAAAATATGGTAACTCTAAACCAGATGCGTAAGTGGGTGATGTCACTGCACATTGCCAGGATGAACAGCTCTCCCAGAGCTCAGAACCTAAGTGTAAAGTCCAGCACATGCATGGCACTTCCTGCATGCAGTGATCTCATTGGCTCCTAAGTTTCAAAGCTCAAGAAGTACTCCAACTCTCTGTAAAGTGGGGAAATTGTGTGCTTGATCAACCCTTTTGTCTGTCTACAGAAAAAAACTTTTGAGTAACAGTGCTATTTCAGTTCCCTAGTCTTTGTACTTTTGGAACGAGTAAAAAAAAAAAAAAAAAATTGATTGATTGATTCTATTCGCTCTACACCACTCAGGGTTCTGTAAACGTCAATCCCATTAACAGCATTCCCCTTCTCGGGTATCAACGAAGCTGATGCCCTGTGCTCCCAGCACCGTGCGTCAGCAAGAACCGATGCTTGTGCTTCTTGGGCTTTCCCCCGATGCTCAGCATCGCAATCTTTTCGTGCCAACAAGGATGTCATCAAACCTGTATGTGTCCTGTCTCGGGTCCAATGCTGACCGGTCCCCAGGGCCTACTCTCAGTGCTTAATGTTGAAAGAGGTGGAGACTTTCTCAATGCTGGTGCACTCCCAGTTGATGTAGAAGAGTTGGCAGTCATTAAGGTTGATGCTTGCGGTGTTGATAATGATGTACCAGCCTTCCAGGAGCCAAAAAGTCTCCCCTGTTGGGCCTGTAGTGCCCTCCGTTTCCTCAACTACATTTTTAGGCTCATGGTCAGGCCCAAGGCACCCAATGCACCAAGAGTGTGGGTCCGTCATATAAATCATTCAATTACATTCGGAGCACCCCTTGAAGCCACTGGGGATCTTCTTGGACATCGAGAAAAGAATCGCGGCCAAATTAAACTCCTTATATGTGAACCGAGAGGCTGCATTCAAATTGAGGTTAGTGCTCCACCCTAAACAGGCCTAGCAGCTAACGAAAAATGAAGGAAACTTGAAGAGCCAAAAAAATGAAGTTAAAATAAAGGGGAATTCGAAAACAAAAAGAAGAAGAAGAACAAATAAAAGCCAGTAAGTCGAAAAAAACACCTACACAGGAAGCCACTGCGAAAGAGAGAGAGAAAGAAACGCACAATGAAAATACAAAACAGGTCCTCCCTGCTCCACGGAAAAAACAAGACTGAGGGAACCCTGCCTGCGTGTCAGGTGGAAAGGCACCAGTTCATGAATGGTGGGATGCTGCTAGAAAGTTCTCCAATAATCTCACTTGTCAACGTTTGCAGTTGGCTCTGTTGGATGCCATCACCCATCTATAAGAATACAACAGCCTGCTTGTGAAAATAGGAGTCCTCCAATGAAGTCTTTCTCTGGTAGACATTCGTTATTAATCCTGCACCAAGAGTTACCATCTCCAAATTCTGTGAGATGGAGGGCGACGGGCTGAAGAAGAAAAAAAAAAAAAAAGACTGGCTGGAAGAGAGAAGCTGAGAGGAGAGTGATACTTGAATCAACCCACTTTCTTCCTATTAAAATGTATTTTGGTTTGTCAGCTGTGGATGTGTGAATTGAATTTTCAAAGTAATAAATGGGATCACATTGGCTACAAATTTCAGAAGATCTGGATCGACTTCTCTCAGCCCTTCAGTTACAGCAACAAGTTACCAATTACTAATGAACTAACTTACTGCGTCTTCTCACTCTATGATAATAAAAACAAAAGCCAGTTCTATCTAGGTTAGGGTTTCCCCAATCCTGACAACCCCACAGTTTGATTTTCAAGAAGTTCACAATGAATATTAATAAGATAAACCCAAATAAAGTGGAGGCCTATTACATGTAGATTTCAGTCTTGCATATTCATTACATTACTGAAAAATTAAATGGCTTTGGGAAGTCCTAACCTACACTTTCAATTTACCACAAAGTGTTGGTCTCCAATATATAACAAACTATTACATGAAAAGCAAATATAAATGCACTATAATAAAGCACATATTGCCACTACTATCCTATAATACAGAGTAGATTACAAATTAAGAAGCTAGCCATATGCTAGAACAATAAACATTTCTAATCTCAAAAACAACAGAAAATGTATTACACTTAAATAAAAGATATAAATATAAAAATCTCTGAAATAAAAAGTTTTTAACTTTTTTCTTTTTAATAAATTCTGAGTTTCCTTCCTAATGTTAAGTGGCAAGGAATTCCAATGTAAAACAGCTTGATAAGAAACAAAGAGTTCAGCTTATCCCACATCTTGAAGGAAAAGACAGCTGAAATGACTCTATAGATCGTAAAGATCTATGTGTAGAAGTTCAAACAATCAAAGATTTTGTTATAGCTTGGTGCTAATCCTGAAAAAATTTTGAAAAACCAATATACATGGTCTAAATTTAATACATGCTCTCACTGGAAATCAGTGTAGCTCTTTCAACAAAGGAATCACTTCATCGAATTTGTGTGCACTACAAGTCAGCCAAGTAGCGTTATTTTGAAGCTTTTGTAAACATTTCAATACTTTATTTATTTATTTATTTGGTTCACTAGTATCCCACATTTTCCCAGCTTCTGCGGGCTCAATGTGGCTAACAAAGTTACTGGAAAATTACATAATACAACAGGATAAATTTGGTCCAGTATACAAAGGTTACAAATTTAAGTACAGAGTGGCTAAAATAAGAGAATACGGATGGGAATACAAGAGCAGCAAAAGGGAAGCTGACAGAGGGTGAAATGCGGGTAAACTAACAAAACGGGGAAAAAAGGGGATTAAGCAGCATTGTTGACTTCAGGGTAGGCTTTACTAAACAAATACGTTTTTAGTAAATTTTTAAATGCTTGATGATCCTGTGTTTCTTTCAGGAGCCTCAGCAAAGCATTCCAGGTTCGCGGGCTGATGAACGAAAAGGAAGAAGTGTAGATAGTCTTGTATTTTAAATTCCTGCATGAAAGATAGTGCAGATTTAGATAAGTTCAAGATGACACCAAGGAATTTCTAGCAGGTAAATCAATCAAATTACACATGTAAACTGGTGCTTCGCCATAAATCTTATGAGTTAAGGCACAGATCTTGAAATCAATACGGTCCTTAATGGGAAGCCAGTGAAGTCTTGCACTAAGAGGCTGCGCACTGTCGAAGCGAGATTTTCCAAAGAATAGTCTGGCTGCGGTATTTTGAACCGTCTGGAGCTTCTTCAGAATAAAGTGTGTATAACCAGCGAAAATTCCACTGCAGTAGTCAATGTGGCTTAAGACCATAGAATGAATCAGGGTTCGAAATATATCTTTTGGCAGGTGCTGTTTGATGCATTTAAGCTTCCACAAAGATAAAAACATTTTCTTCGTAATCTGTTTAATGTGACTATCAAGCGACAGATGGCTGTCCAGCGTGACCTCAAGAATTTTCAAGCTGTTCGAGATTGGGAGGGTATTATCAGGAGTAACTAGAGCTTTGGGAATAGACTTGTTATGCTGTGAAGAAAAAACAATACATTGAGTTTTATCCTTATTGGGTTTAAATTTAAACGCATTAGCCCAGGATTCCATAATGGAAAAGTAGAAATTAGGCCTTACCTGCTAATTTTCTTTCCTTTAATCCCTCCAGACCAGGATTGGACTAATGGGTTGTGCACGCCTACCAGCAGGTGGAGACTGAGAAAGTTCTGAGACTAGAGAGCCAATGAGAGCCCTGGCCATATGACACTAGCCTCAGTATTTGACTAACAAAGTAGAAAAGAAAGAGAGAACACCCTTCTGTGCACTGTGAAATCAAAGCAGCCACCAAGCACTCACTGAATGTGCTTAACAAACGGTGAAGCCGTGTATTAGAGCTCACCAGCAACTCTCACCAGAGAAGTGGTATGGCCCACATAAAATATTATATATATAATAAATTGATTTTTTTTTTTAAATATCTATCAACTTAGAAAACAACTCCATTTCTGATAAACGAACTAACTCACTTCGAAACAGAAGAAAAAAAAAATTCTGAAAAGTTGAAAGAACACGGGAGGGGCCTGGTCTGGTCCAAAGGGATTAAAGGAAAGAAAATTAGCAAGTAAGGCCTAATTTCTACTTCCTTAGCATCCCTCCGGACTGGAACAGGATTGGACTGATGGGAAGTAACAAAGCAGTAGTCCTACGGGAGGGACCCTAGCAAGCCGGCTGTAAGTACTCGAGACGCAAAGATACCCTCCTGCCGGCACTGTACATCAAGTCTGTAATGCTTAGAAAAATAATGAAGAGAGGACCACGTTGCTGCTTTACAAATATCCACTGGAGGTACCAAAAAGCACTCCGCATAAGAAGCTGCCTGCCCTCTCGTGGAATGAGCTTTAACACTTTCTGGAACCACTCTACCTGCAAGAATGTAAGAAGAAGCTATCATTTCCTTAATTCATCGAGATAGCGTGGGTTTAGAAGCAGCCAACCCCTTGCGGGAACCTGCAACAAGAACGAAAAGACGATCCGTGTGACGAAAATCCTGAGTAACTGCGAGATAGCGTTTAAGCACTCTCTTAACATCCAAAGTACGCAACTTCCTCTGCTCCTCCGAGCTGGAATCCAAAACCGGAAGAATAACCAATTGAGAAAGATGAAAACGAGAAATCACTTTAGGCAGGAAAGAAGGAACCGGACGTAGAACCACTCGCTCCTTAGAAAATTCCAAAAATGGAGATCTGCAGGAAAAAGCTTGCAACTCCGAAACCCTTCTTGCTGAAGCTATGGCCACTAAAAACACCGCTTTAAGAGTCAAATCCTTAAGAGAAGACTCAGACAACGGCTCAAAAGGAGGACCAGTTGGAGCCGAAAGAACAAGATTGAGATCCCAAGATGGAAAAATGGATCTACCTGGAGGGCGAAGAAGACTAACTCCCCTCAAAAAACGGGCGACATCGGGAAGACTAGCTAAGGTCTTACCTTGAATTCGACCCCTGAAGCAGGAAAGGGCTGCCGTTTGAACTTTCAGAGTGGACAGAGACAAACCTTTCTCAAATACCCACTGCAGAAAATCCAATATCTGCGTTACAGAAGCCCAAAAAGGAGAAATACCAGCCTCTTCACACCAAGCTTCAAAAATCCTCCAAGTGCGGGTATAATTTAGAGATGTGGAGCACCGACGAGACCGCAACATGGTAGCAATTACTGAAGCCGAATAACCTCTTTTAGTTAATCGAGCTCGTTCAAGAGCCAAGCCGTAAGACAAAATCGAGCTGGGTCTGGACGTGGGATTGGCCCTTTAACAGCAGGGACTTGTGAACTGGAAGACGAAGAGGAACCGCCGACCGAAGACGCTGAAGGTCCATGTACCAAGGCCGACGAGGCCAGTCTGGAGCTACCAGAATTACCAGACCCCTGTGTTCTGCGATCCGCTGCAGAAGGCGACCTAAGAGAGGCCACGGAGGGAACGCGTAAAGGAGTCCGGAAGGCCACCTCTGTAAGAGGGCATCTATTCCCGCAGCTTTTGTGTCCTTTCGGCGACTGAAGAATCGAGGAACCTTTGAATTGAGACTGGAAGCGAACAGATCTAGGCCTGGAGTGCCCCACTGCGCTACTATCAACTGAAATGCTCGATCGCTGAGAGACCATTCCCCTGGATCGAGAGTGTGTCGACTGAGAAAATCTGCCTGAATGTTTTCTATCCCTGCTACATGGGAGGCTGAAATGGCGTAGAGGTGAACTTCTGCCCACGCCATGAGTCTGGCCGTCTCGTGACTTAAAAGGCGGCTCTTCATTCTCCCCTGGCGGTTGACATCAGCCACCGCTGTGGCATTGTTCGAGAGAACTCGTACCACCTCGCCCACCAGGAGGGAACGAAACTCCAGCAGAGCTAGCCGAAAAGCTCTGGTCTCCAAAAGGTTGATGGATTTGGTCGCCTCCAGAGGAGACCAGAAACCTTGGGTCAATTTGCCCAAGCAATGGGCTCCCCAGCCCCGAAGACTGGCATCTGTCGTTAAGGCTATCCACTGAGGAGACTCTAGCGGCATTCCTATGAGAAGATTCTTTGTCCGTAGCCACCAGAAGAGAGAACTGCGCTCCTGGGATCTGAGAGGTAACTTCATTAGCAGAGAGTCCGTCTGAGAGGACCACCGGGATAGTAGAGACCATTGTAGAGATCTCATATGAGCTCTGGCCAAGGAACTACCTCTATCGTCGCTGCCATGGACCCCAGGACCTGAAGATAATCTCGAGCAGAAAGGTCGCATCTGTGATGTAAGTTTAATACCTGAGACCGGAGTTTTACAATTCTGCCCTGGGGAAGAAAAACTCTCCCCTGAGCTGTGTCGCAGGTAACTCCTACATACTCCAGAGACTGAGAAGGAATCAGACAACTCTTGGCCATGTTTACCACCCAACCTAGAGATTGCAAGAAATTTACCACTTGATCCGTAACTTGGCAACTCTCTTGATAAGACTTTGCCCTGATTAACCAGCCGTCTAGGTACGGGTGGACTAAGATTCCCTGCTTCCTGAGAGCCACTGTTACCACGACCATAACCTTGGTAAAAGTGCGCGGAGCTGTTGCTAGACCAAAAGGCAGAGCTCGAAACTGGAAATGGCAACCTAGGATCACAAACCTCAAAAACTTGTAGTGACCAGGCCGAATAGGAATACGTAGGTAAGCTTCTGTCAAATCTAGTGCCGTTAGAAACTCTCCAGTCCGAACTGCCACTATAACTGATCGAAGAGTCTCCATTCGAAAACTTGAGACTCTGAGAGCTTGATTGACAGCTTTGAGATCTAAACTAGGACGAAAGGATCCCTCCTCCTTCTTGGGTATCACAAAATAAATGGAATAACGACCCTGTCTGCACTCTGAAGAAGGGACTGGGCAAATAGCCTGAAGATCTAAGAGCCTTTGTAGAGTCTCCCGAACCGCGGCTGCCTTTTGACGCGAGTGACAGGGAGACTCCAGAAAGGGGTCCGAGAGAGGCCTTGTGAATTCTAAGGCATAACCTTTGCGAATGACTTCCACGACCCACTAGTCTGAAGTTATGTGGGCCCACCTCTGATAAAACTGAGAAAGCCGAGCTCCTACAGGAACCAGGAGAGGCCCCCTCATCTTCATTGGGAAGGGAGGGGGTTCGAAAACCAGTACCTGAGACTCTACCTCCTCTACAGAAACCGTGAAAGGACTGAGATCTACTAAAAAACCGAGATCTCTGAGCCTGAACCCCGCGGCCAATATAAAATCTACGAAAATCTCTCGACCTACCGCGACCAAAGAACCCCGCCCAGATAGATGAGGCACCTTAGCTTCTCCCAAAGAATTCACCAACTTATCCAAGTCTTCTCCAAATAAAAAGGAGCCCCTAAAAGGAAACTTACTGAGCTTAGATTTGGAAGCCGCATCCGCCGACCAACCTCGTAATCAAAGAGATCGGCGAGCTGCAACACCCAAAGCCAAAGACTTAGAAGAAGCCCTAAGCAGATCATACAAGGTATCTGCTAAAAAAGCAGACCCCGTCTCAATCTTGGCCACTTCTATATCTATAGTAACGAGATCATCAGTGGATCTATCTAGGACTCTCTCTGCCCAGCGAAAACAGGCTCTAGCTACCAAAGATCCGCAAATAGCCGCCTGCACCGCCAAAGATGAAACATCAAAACTATTCTTAAGCAGAGAGTCCAACTTCCTGTCCTGAATATCTCGAAGAGCTGTTCCTCCGTCAACAGGAACCGTGTTACACTTTGTAACCGCCGATACCACCGCATCAACCACCGGAACTTTAAGAAGAGCTTTGTCTACTTCTGGTACTGGGTAAAGGAGAGACATAGATCTGGCTGGATGAAAAGCAGAATCTGGGACTTCCCATTGAGATTTAATAACATCCCAAATATCCTGATGCATGGGAAAAGTTCTAGCTGAAGATCTAGTGTCTTTAACCAACAAATCAACCTTATGGACTTCAGGAGTCGTAGGATGTTCTTCAAAATGCAGAGTGGAAGAAACAGATGAGCTCTTGTAAATCCTCTTTATGAAATATCCTTGCTACAGAAGGATCCTCTCCTTGAGAAAAAGGTGCTGAATTAGGATCTACATGAGCCTGATCATCCCAAACATCCTCCGCTAGACCTTCCTCTTCTTCTAAGAAAGGCATATCTTGATCAACAAACAAATCTATCTGAGGATCACAGCCTCTAGGTTTCTTTGCAGAAGGAACAGAGCCTGAGAACTCCCCAGTAACTGCTGCACCTAAACCAGCCTTCTTCATTAAAAAGGCCTGGTACATCTGCAGGACAAACTCAGGGGGAAACCCCACTTCCTGAGTTCCTGCCGACTGTACCAGGGACCCCATCTCTGACTGCCTGTGTGCTCCCGAAGACTGAACAGCTGAAATATTGGCTGGAGAAGCTGCAACTGGCGACAAGATGGCCGCATTTCGCGCACAAATCGCGGAGTCAGAATCTATAGGCTTCGCGAAGGTGTCTGAAGAAACCGCGACGGACTGAGAAGCAGCAGTCAAAGCCGCCGACGGAGAAGGAGGTGCCGCTGAATCTACAAGCGCCAAACAAAATTTATAAGCCCCGCTAGCACCAACTCCTCGGCGCTGACAAACTGCACAGCGTTTAAATTTCTCCACCATAGCGGAGCTGACCCTGAACACCTCGCGCCAATGTTTTTTTTTTTTTTTTTTAAGCGCTTCACAGGAGCAACTGGAGACCAGAAGAAAATAACTTAAAATGCTTGTTTAAAGAATGGGTCACTAATCGAGGACTTATCTTCCTCTATACCTTTTCTTTTTTTTTTTTTTTTAATTGAAACAGCTAAGCTGTAGTTAAAAGAAAGAACCTCCACAGAGACAAAGGAGCTGCCTGCTCGTTAGGCTTCGGAGTAAATAAAAGATATAACTTTTTTTAACTTTTAAATAACAGTGGCTGCCTCTCCCAAAGGCAGCACCCTTTCAAAGAAAGAGCAGCCCTTCCCAAAAATAAAGGGAGATGGGGAGGATTAGGGGGAGGGACTTGGGGACACCCGAGTGTGACACCCCAGAGGAAAATAAACACCTTACAAAGATTTCCAAGGCACAGAAGTAAAAATATTATATTCCTTTATAGGAACCAAAGAATAAAAGACAGGAAAGGAGAGAGACTAATGGGCTCACGTCCTACCTGCTGGAGACTGAGAAAATACTGAGGCTAGTGTCATATGGCCAGGGCTCTCATTGGCTCTCTAGTCTCACAATTTTCTCAGTCTCAACCTGCTGGTAGGCGTGCACAACCCATCAGTCCAATCCTGGTCCGGTCCAGAGGGATGCTAAGGAAGCTGGCTTGGATTGTGCCAGTAATTTCAGACAGGGTGGACTTAAAAGGGATGGATATGGTTACATCATCCGCATAAATAAAAGGATTAAGGCCATGCTTGGATAATGCAGTTGCGAGAGGAATCATCATAACGTTGAAAAGCATCAGAGATAAAGGAGATCCTTGTGGTACTCCACAGACAGGTTTCCAAGGTGGTGAAATAGTGGAGTTCACTTTGACTTGATAAAACCTAGAAGAAAGGAAACCCTTGAACCAATTTAGCACATTGCCACCAATAACAAATTTATCTAATATGCTGAGATTCATATTTTGACTACTGTCATCTATTATATGTAGAAAGAATTAATGATTGAATAATCATCTTATAACAAATATCTCCTTATACACCTTAGTATCCTAATTTTATAAAACACATTTTTCACTAATGCATAAATAAGAGCCAAGAAACCACGTTGGCTACTTTCCAATTTTAGATGCATTAGAGCCATTATTTCCCTGCTACCTTATAACCCACACATGAATGTGTGTATTGCTTCTGGAAGCAATATATTCCACAGGACTTCACTGCAGACCAGAAGGCAGCAAGAACCATAAAAGAAATACAGAAATATACTCAAAAGACAGACATTTTTATATGTATTGTAAAAACTGCTTTGATCTACATAAGTTGAGCGGTATATTAAATTTTAGCATAAACATTATCTCAAAATCAATACAATGGAAAGAACAAACATTTCTACCTTTTGCAAGCACCTCTTTTCTAATCAGGTCCTTCTCCTCTACAGCTTCCACACCCTCCTTTGAAGCCCTGAATCTTCTAGAACGTTGTTGGTTCATTTTAGCACGTGGGGCCTAATAAATATAATGTAAGTTTATTAAGAAATAATTTTGCACATTCAAATATTTGTAAATACTCCATTACATTAATTAACATGGGGTGTTTTATAACATTTTATTCTAGTCTATATATTTTTGCATGACAGACTAGTAAATGCTTTTTTGAGCCAATTAGTAACCTTCATTGCATTTTTGACAGGACAGGCACCTTAGGATAAACTCAAAGTAAGACAACGTTGATGAGCAAGATCTCGATTTAGACACCAATCAAAACGGGTAATGGGCACAATGTGCTACTAGGGGATCTACCCGACAGGGGATCTTCAGCAACATTAAAGCTTTGGATTGCACTGCTGCTGAGCCTACAAGGACATATCGCCTTATATAAAACAGTGCTACATTTTGCAAATGCTTCTAATTTTTCTAAAAAAAAAAAAAAGGGGGGGGGGGGGACAAATAAATTCAATGGTGACAGAACAAGAAGCCAAGGATGACACTTCACCAACTCTGTTTCCTTTTCATAGACGAGGCTTGGGCCTTCCCAACCTTCAGAGATGTATAGAGGCATATTTTCAAAGCACTTAGCCTTCCAAAGTTCCATAGAAACCTATGGAACTTTGGAAGGCTAAGTGCTTTGAAAATATGCCTCATAGTGTGTAGTGTGTGTTTTGATCATTTAGTTGACTGGGTCTCAGAGAAAAGATTTCTTTACTAATTACAGACTAGAAAGTCAGGTTGGTAGCTCCCTTAAGTTTGATTTATAACTTTGCGCGTACCAGAGAGTAAGCTGGAAACTGGTTTAGCGAGCAATTCATTAGTTAAACCTTTGCAGCAAGGGTGGGCATGGCTCTACAGGGTATTAAAATAAATCAAAGAACATCTCTGCATCTATTTTTACTAGTCAATATTAACTTTATGCCAGGGTTGGAGGGTAAAAAAGCTTCAGAGTTAGCATACAAAAGGAATTACTAAAGCGCTGGAGGTTGTCAATGATGAAGGGAATGTAGATATTTTGAGAGTTTAACGGAGAAATAGGAGTTAGTGAACAATAATGATTACACTTATCTGCATGTATGTCACTATCCTGCTTATTTTCAAAGGAGAAGGACGGCCATCTTCCGACACAAATCGGGAGATCGCTGCATCTCAAGAAAGATATGGTAAAATTATGTATCATACCTGATAATTTTCTTTCCATTAATCATAGCTGATCAATCCATAGACTGGTGGGTTGTGTCCATCTACCAGCAGGTGGAGATAGAGAGCAATCCTTTTGCCTCCCTATATGTGGTCATGTGCTGCCGGAAACTCCTCAGTATGTCGATATCCAAGCTCCATCCGCAGGACTCAGCACTTAGAGAATTACACCCACAAAGGGACACTCTGCCCAGCTCACCACCGCCGAAACGGGGGAGGGGAATTAACCCAGCTCATCCCCACACAAGTGGGAGGGGAATCCATCCAGCTCATCCCCGCGGAGCGGGGGAGGGACACCACCCCGCCGATGCGGGGGGATCTGGCTTATCCTGCAACCGCAACCGCGGGAGGAGCTGACTGACCCTAACACCGCCGAAGCGGGAGGGGTACAAAGCTGCCCTACAGCCGCACGAAGCGGGAGGGAGTGCCGGCAGAATTTATGTCTCAATCCAGCCCCGTAAAACGGAGGGGAGAGGAATGCAGCAGCTCACTGTAACACAAACTCGTCTCAATTCTTGAAGAATCCAATTGAAAAAACTTGAACACGAAGTCCTCCTGAACAGGAACTGAAGACTAAACTTGAATCTGAAATGCAACCAGAATATAAACAGTACAGATATCTGGGAGGGGCTATGGATTGATCAGCTATGATTAATGGAAAGAAAATTATCAGGTATGATACATAATTTTACCTTCCATATCATCATGCTGATCAATCCATAGACTGGTGGGATGTACCGAAGCAGTACTCACCCAGGGCGGGACATTGAAATCCCTGACCGCAACACTGAAGCTCCAAACCGGGCCTCCGCCCGAGCAGCCACAGTCAAGCGGTAATGCCTGGAGAAGGTATGGGCCGATGCCCAAGTTGCCGCCTTGCAAATCTCTTCCAAGGAGACGGACCCTGCCTCTGCCATCGAGGCCGCCTGAGCTCTAGTGGAGTGAGCCTTCAGCTGGATAGGCGGCACCTTCCCCGCGGCCACATAAGCCGCTGCAATGGCTTCCTTGGCCCATCTTGCCACTGTAGGCTTAGCAGCATGCAGACCCTTACGAGGACCTGCAAACAGGACAAACAGATGATCCGATTTCCGGAAATCATTGGTCACTTCCAAGTATCTGATGATGACTCGTCTCACATCCAGAAATTTGAGAGCAGGGTATTCCTCTGGGTAGTCCTCCCTACGAAAGGAAGGGAGACAGAGCTGCTGATTCACATGGAAGCGAGAAACAATCTTGGGCAGGAAGGAAGGCACTGTGCAAATAGTCACTTCTGCCTCAGTGAACTGCAGAAAAGGCTCTCGACATGAGAGTGCCTGGAGCTCGGAAACTCTTCTGGCTGAAGTGATAGCCACCAAAAAGACCGCTTTCAACGTCAGGTCTTTCAGAGATGCCCTCGACAAGGGTTCAAAAGGCGGCTTCTGCAAGGCTCTTAGCACCAGGTTGAGATTCCACGCAGGCACCACTGAGTGCAGAGGAGGGCGCAGGTGATTAACTCCCTTGAGGAAACGTACCACATCTGGCTGCGAAGCCAAGGAAGCACCCTTCAGGCGGCCCCTGAAGCAAGCCAGAGCCGCTACCTGGACTTTAAGGGAACTGAGCGACAGGCCTTTCTCCAGACCTTCTTGCAGGAACGCCAGCACTGAAGAAATTGGAGCAGTGAAGGGAGAAAGTGAGCCTGCTTCACACCACGCTGCAAAGGTACGCCAAATCCTGGCGTAAGCAGTAGAGGTAGAGCGCTTCCTCGCTCTCAGCATAGTGGCAATGACCTTGTCTGAGAAGCCCTTCTTCCTCAGACCTGCCGCTCAATAGCCAGGCCGTAAGACCAAAGGGGGAGGGATCCTCCATCACCACGGGACCCTGATGCAACAGGCCCTGCTCCACTGGCAGCCGCAGAGGGTCGTCCACTGAGAGCCTGATCAAGTCCGCATACCAGGGACGTCTGGACCAGTCCGGACCCACCAGGATTATTCGGCCCAGATGCTTTGCCACCCGATCTAGTACCCTGCCCAACATGGGCCAGGGCGGGAACACATAGAGAAGCTCCTGTGTCGGCCACTGTTGGAGAAGAGCATCTACTCCCAGAGATCGAGGGTCCCGTCCTCTGCTGAAAAAGCGCGGCACTTGGCAATTGGCCGATGACGCCTTCAGATCTAGGCTCGGCTGGCCCCAGCGCTTCGTGATGTCCAAGAACGCCTGAGCCGATAACTGCCACTCTCCGGGATCCAAGGTATGGCGATTGAGAAAGTCCGCCTTGACATTCATGACTCCGGCAATGTGGGCCGCTGACAGCTGTTCCAGGTTCGCTTCCGCCCACTGGCATAGATTGATGGCTTCCTTGGCTAGAGGGGCGCTCTTGGTACCTCCCTGGCGGTTGACATAGGCCACAGCCGTGGCATTGTCCGACAGGACCCGTACTGGCTTCAACGCCAGTACCGGGAGGAACTCCAAAAGCTCCAACCGAATGGCTCTGAGTTCCAGGAGGTTGATAGACCACTTTGCCTTTGCAGGAGACCAGAGCCCCTGCGCTGTCCTTCCCAAGCAGTGGGCTCCCCAGCCCGTCAAAGAGGCGTCCGTCGTGACGACAATCCACTCCGGGGTCACAAGAGGCATCCCTGCAGACAACTTGTCTGTCTGCAGCCACCAGCTCAGCGCCTTGCGCACTGCTGGATCCAAGGGAAGGCGCACAGCATAATCTTCCGACACCGGAGTCCAGCGCTGCAGCAGAGAGTGTTGTAGTGGTCTCATATGAACCCTGGCCCAGGGCACTACTTCCATCGTGGCCGTCATAGAGCCCAACAGCTGCACATAGTCCCAAGCCCGAAGCGGAGAGGCTACTAGGAACTGGTTCACCTGAGCCTGAAGTTTGACAATCCGATTGTCCGGCAGGAACACTCTGCCTACTTGGGTGTCGAATCAAACTCCCAGATACTCCAGGGACTGAGTCGGGCGCAGCTGGCTTTTCTCCCAGTTGATGATCCACCCCAGGGAGCTCAAAAGAGCAATCACCCGGTCCACAGCTTTGCCGCACTCTGCATAAGAGGGGGCTCGGATCAACCAGTCGTCCAAATAAGGATGGACTTGTACTCCTTCCTTTCGCAGGAAGGCCGCGATGACCACCATTACTTTGGAGAAGGTCCGCGGAGCAGTAGCCAACCCGAACGGGAGGGCTCTGAACTGGAAGTGTCGGCCCAGGACTGCAAAACGCAGAAAGCGTTGATGAGGAGGCCAGATGGGAATATGCAAGTACGCTTCCTTGATGTCCAAAGATGCCAGGAACTCCCCTGCCTTCACTGCCGCTATAACAGAGCGGAGGGTCTCCATACGAAAGTGCCGAACTTTCAAGGCCCGATTGACCCCTTTGAGGTCGAGGATAGGCCGTACAGAACCTCCTTTCTTTGGTACCACAAAGTAAATGGAGTAACGTCCCTTGCCAAGCTGATTTTCTGGCACCGGAACGACCGCACCCAGGCAGATCAGATTGTCCAAGGTCTGCTGCACTGCCACAGCTTTGACCGGAGACTTGCAGGGAGAGAGTACAAACCCGTCTCTTAAGGGTCGGCAGAACTCTAGCTTGTAGCCGTCTCTGATGACTTCCAGCACCCAAGCGTCTGAAGTTACCCTGGTCCACTCGCCCAGAAACGAGGACAGGCGTCCTCCAATCTGCACTGGGCCATGGACCAGGACCCCGTCATTGGGTACGAGACCCTGGGGGAGGACCGGAGGGCGCACCTCCGGGACGGCGGTCTCTGCGAAAGGAATGCTGCTTGGGGGAGAAGTTCCTCTTGAAGGAAGAGGGGGCAGAGGAGCCCGACTTGCCCGGGCGGTACCGACGGGCTTCCTGAAACCGTCCTCTGGAGATACCGGGGCGAGCACTGGCCCGAGCCCTGACCTCTGGTAACCTCTTGCCCTTAGACGTGCCGAGATCGGTCACAATTTTGTCCAGCTTGACCCCAAAGAGCAGCTTGCCTTTAAAAGGCAACTTAGCCAGGCGGGACTTAGAGGCGTGGTCCGCAGACCAATGTTTCAGCCAAAGCCACCGCTGCGCAGAGACTGTCTGAGCCATACCTTTAGCCGAGGCTCTCAAGACATCATACAGCAAGTCTGCCAAATAAGCCAAGCCCGATTCCAGGGCCGGCCAATCAGCCCTCAAGGAAGGATCCGAGGGGGAAGCCCGCTGCACAATCGTCAGGCACGCCCTGGCCACGTAGGAGCCGCAAACTGAGGCCTGCAAACTTAAGGCAGCCGCCTCGAAGGACGACCTTAAGGCCGCCTCCAATCTTCTGTCTTGGGCGTCCTTTAGGGCCGTGCCACCTTCCACCGGCAACGCCGTTTTCTTAGTCACCGCAGTGATTAAAGAATCCACGGTAGGCCAAAGAAAGGTCTCCCGCTCACTTTCAGGCAAAGGATAGAGGCGGGACATAGCCCTAGCCACTTTGAGGCTCGCTTCCGGGACATCCCATTGAGCCGAAATTAAGGTGTGCATGGCATCATGCACGTGGAAGGTTCTAGGCGGGCGCTTCGTCCCCAGCATAATGGCGGAGCCAACAGGGGCTGAGGGAGAGACGTCCTCTGGAGAGGAAATCTTCAAAATGCTCATGGCCTGCACTAACAGGTTGGGCAAATCCTCTGAGCGAAAGATCCGCGCTGCAGAGGGGTCATCCTCTCCATCCGAGCGGGAATCCGTCTCCTCCAAGGAATCCCCAAAGGACCGTTGGGAGAACTCAGATACGCTGCCCTCATCTACATCGGAGGAAACAGAGTCCTCTAAGGCCTGGGAATCCACCCTAGGGCGTTTACTTCCGGGGGCCTCAACCCCTTTATCGGATAAGGGAGAAGGGGCAGCGTTTTGCATAAGGAAGGCCTGATGCAGCAGCAAAATAAACTCAGGGGAGAAATCCCCCAGACTGTGCACTTCAGCAGCCTGGGCCACAGCCCTAGACGCACCCTCAACCGGCACTCGCAAGAGCGGGGGAGAAACATGCTGCGCATCCAAGATGGCGTCCGGCGCGACACTCCGCAAAGGAGCCGCGCGGGAAGAACGGCGCTTAACTTTAGCCGCTTTTTTGCCGTCGCCCAAATCAAGGGCGCCCATGGCATTAACGTCTCCCAGCTCAAGGGCGGCCCAAGAAGAAGCCGTCCGAGCAGAGTGGCCGGCCAAGATGGCGGAGGCGAGCAGCGGGAGATGGGCGTTTATGGCGGGAAAAACCGCCGCACCGGAGGAAGACCCGGGACACTGACCGGCCTCCGAACTGACACCCAACAAGGGCGAATCAGACTTTAAGAACCCCGCATCCCCGCTAGGAGCGCACACGCGGTCCGGGGAGCGATTCTTCGCGCCCTTGCCCTCCGACACCATAGGCCACGTGGAGATCAATCGGGGAACCCCCTGCCCGCTATAAAAAGGTAAAAATTACCTGCTTCTCGCTCCGAGCTGTAACGACCTGGTGTCCCAGTGAGTAGCTGCAATAAACGTTTAAATAAACGTCGAAATAAACGCCTTTAAGGACGTCCAAAATTTTTTTTTTTTTTTAACGGAGCCAGCGGGAGGGGGGAGAAAAGGAAGGACCTGGCGCCACCAGGTTTGCACTTGCTCAAGAAGAGCCCTCAACCCCAGGTACTCAACAAAACCTAAAAATTAGGCTTGGAGACCTAGCCAGAGCTGCTGCTGTGTGTGACCACCACCTGCTGAGATAGAGAACATACAGCGGAGTTTCCGGCAGCACATGACCACATATAGGGAGGCAAAAGGATTGCTCTCTATCTCCACCTGCTGGTAGATGGACACAACCCACCAGTCTATGGATTGATCAGCATGATGATATGGAAAGTAGAATTGGAAAAGGTGCAGCGAAGGGCGACTAAAATGATAGCGGGGATGGGACAACTTCCCTATGAAGAAAGACTAAGGAGACTAGGGCTTTTCAGCTTGGAGAAGAGAAGGCTGAGGGGAGACATGATAGAGGTATATAAAATAATGAGTGGAGTGGAACAGGTGATGTGAAGCATCTGTTCACGCTATCCAAAAATACTAGGACTAGGGGGCATGTGATGAAACTACAGTGTAGTAAATTTAAAACAAATCAGAGAAAATTTTTCTTAACCCAACGCATAATTAAACTCTGGAATTCGTTGCCAGAGAACGTGTTGAAGGCGGTTAGCTTAACAGAGTTTAAAAAGGGGTTAGACGGTTTCCTAAAGAACAAGTCCATAAACCGCTACTAAATGGACTTGGGAAAAATCCACAATTCCAGGAATAACATGTATAGAATGTTTGTACATTTGGGAAGCTCGCCAGGTGCCCTTGGCCTGGATTGGCCTCTGTCGTAGACAGGATGCTGGGTTCGATGGACCCTTGGTCTTCTCCCAGTGTGGCATTACTTATGTACCTTTCCTAGTATCTCCTTTCCTAATCTAGTTTTCAGTATATCAAACGGAAGAAGAAACCCTTCATTTGCTTTCTCTTCGAACGCCTCTCCGGTACTATTTAAGCCACATTGAGCCTGGAAATAGGTGGAAAAATGTGGGATACAAATGTAACACATAATAAATAATAATAATAATAATGTGTTTTCCTAAAGTAACTAACCATCACTTTGGTCAACATTAATTAATTTACAATCTGCCATCTAGATGGACAAACATTTTAAACTGGAAGGAGAGGGTAGAATAGAAGATAGTGTAACAGACTAGGAAATATCAGACCAAGGTTCAAATCCTACTTTTTCCCACAGGTATTTGTTGTGACCTTCTGCAAGTGTAATGGTATCCATATAGACAAAGAGGACTTATTGAACCCATATGGAACTTATTCAATGTTACATACATGAAGAAATAAAGTGCAGAACTATAAGATGAATAATAGATATACTGTTACTTACTACACCATCTATGGCCATATAAAGCAGTCGCCTTGGTCTTACAATATTGAAGAGTCTATCAATATATTCAAAAATAGCCACCATCATTTCATCTTCATTTTTGGGTGCTGGCCTGTAAATTTAAAGTCAAAATTTAAAGTCAAAACATTCAAAATCAAGAATACACAATTGTTGCCATCATTCAGAAAAACACAAAGAATAAGCAAATAATTACTTGTCTTCTGGATGTGTGCATGGATGGATGATGCCGTTCATGTCCAAATATAAGTTATCGAATTCCACTTCATTTGGATTTGGCTTGCTGGTATCAACTGGAATCTTGACGCCATTGCATTCTTTAGGCTGGCGGGTACAAAAATAAAGCACACCATTTTTCATTCAGTGCAACCTGCTGCATTTGTGAATACTTGCATTAATGAGCAAATAAAGTGCAACCAGACCTCATACTACTACTTAACATTTCTAGAGCGCTACTGGGGTTACGCTGCGCTGTACAGATTAACAAAAAGGACAGTCCCTGCTCCAAGGAGCTTACAATCTAATGGGCGAAATGTCAAGTAGGGGCAGTCCAGATTTCCTGAATAGAGGTATGATGGTTAGGTGTCGAAGGCGACATTGAAGAGGTGGGCTTTTAGCAAGGCTCTGAAGATGGGCAGGGAGGGGGCCTGGCGTATGGGCTCAGGGAGTTTATTCCAAGCATGGGGTGAGGCGAGGCAGAAAGGGCGGAGCCTGGAGTTGGCGGTGGTGGAGAAGGGAACCGACAGGAGGGATTTGTCTTGAGAACGGAGGTTACGGGTAGGAATGTAAGGCAAGATGAGGGTAGAGAGGTAGGGAGGGGCTGTAGATCGAGTACATTTATAGGTCAAAAGGAGAAGCTTAAACTGTATGCGGTAGCTGACCGGAAGTCAGTGAAGTGACTTGAGGAGAGGGGTGATATGAGTGTACCAGTTCTGGCGGAAGATAAGACGTGCAGCAGAGTTCTGAACGGACTGAAGGGGGGATAGATGGCAAAGTGGGAGGCCAGTGAGGAGTAGGTTGCAGTAGTCAAGGCGAGAGGTAATGAAAGAATGGATGAGAGTTCGGGTGGTGTGCTCAGATAAGAAGGGGCGAATTTTGCTGATGTTGTAGAGAAAGAAGCAACAGGTCTTGGCTATCTGCTGGATATGCGCGGAGAAGGAGAGGGAGGAGTCAAAGATGACCCCGAGGTTGCGAGCAGATGAGACAGGGACAATGGAGGTGTTATCAACAGAGATAGAGAGTGGAGGGAGAGGAGAAGTGGGTTTGGGAGGGAAGACAATAAGCTCGGTCTTGGCCATGTTCAGTTTCAAGTGGCGGTTGGACATCCAGGTCGCAATGTCGGCTAAGCAGGCCGATACTTTAGCCTGGGTTTCTGCGGTGATGTCTGGTGTGGAGAGATAAAGTTGGGTGTCATATTGGAACCCATGGGAGGAGATTAGGGAACCCAGGGAGGAGGTGTACATTGAGAAAAGAAGGGGTCCAAGGACAGATCCCTGGGGAACTCCCACAGAGAGCGGAACGGGGGTGGAGGAAGAACCCTGAGAATGTACTCTGAAGGTACGGTGGGAGAGATAAGAGGAGAACCAGGAGAGGACAGAGCCCTGGAACCCAAGTGAGGACAGAGTGGCGAGAAGTTATGATTGACAATGTCAAAAGTGGCAGATAGGTTGAGGAGGATAAGGATGGAGTAGTGACCTTTGGATTTGGCAAGGAACAGGTCATTGCAGACTTTAGATAGTGCCGTTTCCGTCGAGTGTAGGGGGCGAAAGCCAGATTGAAGTGGATCGAGGATGGCGTGAGAGGAGAGAAAATCAAGGAAACGGCTGTGAACGGCGCATTCAAGTATCTTGGAGAGGAAGGGTAGGAGGGAAATGGGGCGGTAGTTGGAGGGACAGGTAGGGTCAAGTGATGGTTTTTTGAGGAGTGGTGTGACTACAGCATGCTTGAAGGTGTCAGGGACAGTTGCAGTGGAGAGAGAGAGGTTGAGGATATGACAGATGGGGGGGGGGGGGTGACAGTAGGCGTGATGGTGTTAAGTAAGTTGGTGGGGATGTGGTCAGAGGAACAGGTGGTGCATTTCGAAGAGGAGAGAAGATAGGCGGTTTCCTCTTCGGTGATATCGGGAAAAGAGGAGGAGGCGGCCTGGGTTGGTTGGTTGAGGGAGTGTGTTATAGGGTGAGGAGGAGGAGAAGATGGTTTGGTGGTGAATTCGAGGTTGATTTTCAGCACCTTGTCGCGAAAGTAGTCCGCCAGTGATTGAGGAGAGAGTGAGGGGGGTGTGGGAGCGGAGGGGACTTTGAGGAGGGAGTTCAGGGTGGCAAAGAGACGACGGGGGTTAGAACTGAGGGATTTAGTCAATTGGGTGTAATAGTCCTGTTTGGCGAGGAATAGGGAGGACTGGAAGGAAGATAACATGAATTTATAATGAATGAAATCGGTGTGGGTGCGAGATTTCCTCCAGAAGCGTTCAGCCGAACGGGTGCAGGAGCGAAGGTATCGGGTGCAAGGGGTCAACCAGGGCTGGGGATTAGTACGCCTTATGGGACAGAAGATGGACGGTGCAAGGGTGTTGAGAGCAGAGGAGAGGGTGGCATTGTATGTGGAGACAGCCTTATCGACAGTCTCGGAGGACATGATGGAAGGGAGATCAGAGATACTAGAGGATAAGGTGGGAGGCTCAACCGCCTGGAGATTCCTAGAAGTAGTGGTTAGTATTGGACGGGACTGAGGGGGAGGGTGATGAAGTGTGAAGGTGATCAGGTGATGGTCAGAGAGAGGAAGAGCTGAGGTGCAGAAATTGGAGGGTGAGCAGGTAGAAGAGACGATGATGTCAAGACAGTGGCCAGATTGGTGAGTAGGGGTGGCGGAGCTCAGTTGGAGGTTGAAGGAGGAGGTTAGAATGAGGAATTGAGAAGCGTATGAGTCAGAAGGGTTATCAGTGTGTATGTTAAAATCGCCAAGAATGAGGGATGGGGATGAGGGCTCAAGAAAAACGGAGAGCCAGGCATCAAAGTCGGTAAGGAAGGAAGGGAGGGACTTATTAGGGGGGGCGGTGAATAACTGCAACTCTGAGTGGCAGCGGGTAGAATAGACGGATGGAGTGAACTTCAAAGGAGGAGAAACAGTGAGACTGTGGTAGAAGGAGAGGTTGAAAACTGCAGGAGGGCGAATATAGACTAACAGTAAATAGTAAATGCCAGCTTTCGCTCTTATCTCTCTCTTTGTGGCTTCCAGCACTTTGCCTCATTGTTATCTTTTTTTTCTCTATTCAGTAGATTTTCTTCTTACCAAATCATTCTTTCCAACTTTCTCATTTTGTCCTATTCCCCTCCCCCAGCAACACCTCCTTCTCAATCCTAAAATGTCTCCCGTCCTTCATATTTTTTATCCTTTGTCATCACCATCCCATTTCTCCCCCTCTGATTAGGTCCTGCCTCACTCATGCCTATCCACTTTTTTCCTTATTCTCCAGCATGTCTCCTTGCCTCTTTCCTTCCCTAGACCATCTCCAGCAACCCCAAATACCTATTTCCCTTTTTATTCTTTCACCGATATTCATTTTCCCTACTCTCATCTCCCTCTTATGCAAGAGAAAAGCACATGAGTTTAGAAAATGCTTGCAGTGCCAGCACAGACATGTAGACTTGCATGATCGCTGTCTGGTGTTCAGGTCCAGACCAGCACCTGAGCTCTACTCTCAGCACCTTATGTAAACAAGGCACCTAATAGTTCCTTTTTGTCTGAGCACATGAGTAGTCATACATGCCCCTCGCACTTCCTCCTCTTTCCCCTTCTCAGTTTCTTTTTTTTTTTTTAATATTTATTTATTCAATTATTTTACAAGTTGCAATAACATACTTGTTGAAACACAGAGAACATTACATTCAGAAAAGTAAACTTACACCAATTAGGCTCATTATGTAACACTCACATCTCTTCCTCAGACCACAATTAACAGGAGGGGGTGATGAAAATAATTAGGAGAAATTTTAAGAAAGAAACATTATCCATTTTGTTAGTGGCTTAACTTCTGATGTTTCCTCGTCTAACTCTATTTACCATTATTCCTTATTCAAGCTTTTCCTATCAACGAAAATCTGCAACTGATCTGGATCATAGAAAATATACTTATTACTCAAATATTTGACAATACATTTACAGGGATAAGCAAGTAGGAATGAAGCCCCCATCCCTCTCACTTTTTCCCTCTGTAACAAGAATTTCCTTCTTCTTTCCTGCGTAGTTCTAGTAACATCAGGGTACATCCAAACTTTTTGACCATAAAATGGTTTCATAGAGTTCTTAAAGTCTCATCAGTGAACTTAAATCTTGCTCAAATATTAAGGAAACAATTAACGTACCGTGGGTTTCCACTTCAGTAACTGATTCTTCCAAAATAGCAGTCAAATTTTGAAGATCTATTTCATTTCCCTCTTGTCCAGGTGCATCTTTTTTTTAAAGGCATTTTTAAGTAGTGAACTTTGTTATAAGGAGGAATAGCTTGAGGAGATATACTCAGATTCTCCATCAAGTATTTTTTAAATAAGTCATTTGGTGTTATTCCTGGTACTTTGGGGAAATTTAATAGTCTCAAAGTTAATCTTCTATTGTAATTTTGTAACTGTTCAATTTTTTTATGGACCATGAGTTTATCCTTTATCAAAGTGTCTGTCGTATTTTTTATAATCCTTATTTCTTCATGATTCTGTGAAATTTTTTCCGAAGTTTCAGAACGTACCTTTTCCAGGGATTCTGTTAATAAAAGTCATTTTAGTCACAATTGAAGTGGTTTCTCGAGCGGATTTAGTAACAGTTTGTTTTAAGTCCTGAAGAACCTTCCAAATTAAAGTCAATGTTATCTCTGTAGGAATCGCTTCTTCCACGCTTTCCTCCGTCCCAAACTCAGAAGGAGCACTGCCAGGCTGAGTGGTTCTGTCAACGCCTTCCATCGCATCCACCTCTCCTTCCTCTCTCCTTAATTTGGCAGGGCATGGAGGTGGAATAATCCCCGGGGGCGAAAGAGTAGTATCTAGGCCCTGAGACGCTGGCGCTCCTATGTCGGCGTCTAATGCGGGTCGCACCACTCCGGCTTCAAGAGGCTGACTCACCACAAACTGCTCCAAAGTTTGCTGCACTGGAGATGAAGTCCTGGCCGCTGGCCCTTGGCTACCCACTTTCTCTTCGTATGTGGCATCGTAGGTAACAGTAATTTAGCAAGCAAAATTCAAAGAGCAGCAGGAGCGTTTGCATGTGTGTGCTAGATCGCCATCTTGCCACGCCTCCCCCCCCCCCCCCCCCTTCTCAGTTTCTAAGACCTTTCAATCTCTGGTGGGGCTTTCACTATTTCCCTAGCTTTTATTTTGACCACAGGAGGCCCCTTTCATGTCCACACTTCTTTGATCTACAGAAGCCGATGTGCCAAGTAACATTTTTGAAAATATGTGTGTCTTGGCCTCAAAAAGACTGCGAAACACTGACACAAGCCATTGGTAAAGGTAGAATATCCTCTCACTGCAGACTAATGACTGTGTAACTATCTGGGGTTGAAGGAACTGGAGGTCTGCTGCATCCAAGTGTGCTTCTTACAGAAAAAAGTGAACAGAAGACACTAATGGCTTATTTGACCTTTGACATCAAGCAGAAAGCATAGCTCTTCAGCCAGCAGAACGGTGCCAACTGAAAAGCTGAATCACTGGCCAGCAGATCTATGGGTCAAACATATTTCCCACTAATGCCTAATAAACTTTAGTTATTCTGTTGCTTTCACTTTAGAAATAAAGTAATGACCTAACTCCCTTATCTTTCATTCTGATGTTCTTTAGTATGCCTGACTAATCATTTCACATTAAATTAGAGTGACAGCCAGCAACACTGTACACAATGTGATTACTTGTGGAAAGTAAACTTTATATCCCCTCAGACACTGACTGAAATGAAATCAAGAACACTTTTGAATAGTAGTACAGGCATTGGTGCTCTCCCAGCTTGATTATTGCAACTCGCTTCTCCTGGGTTGTTCTAAATTATCCTTAAGGCGCTTGCAACTTAATTATGCACCTTAGTGCATAAAACACTTCATGGTTCTGTCCCTGAATATTTGGCTACTTTCTTAATTTTTGGAATAATAGACCACCCTCTTAGGTCAAGGGATAAGTACAAATCCATACATGCAGGGGGATTTTGCTTACAGCTCTGCCCTGTGTTAGTCTCAGTTCAGAGGGAAGGGAGTTCCAACATCAGGTTACCCGGAGTTTCGTAATTTGTTAAAAATCCATTTTTTTCTTTGTATTTATCTAATGGAGGAGATATTTATTTTGGTATATCAGATATGCTGGGGGGTTTTAGGGGTTACATGGATTTAATGTTTGTTTTGGATAATGTTACTTCCTAGGGTTAGCCTAGCTTTTTATATTTTACAATCTGCACTGATCCAAAATTTGGTATGTAACAGAATGTAAGTTTTATTGTAATTGTACTTAATGAGGTCCATTAAAAACTTGATAGTGGCACAATTACATTGGCTGCTTCTTTGGCTTTGTCTGTCTTTGATTTTATAGATCACTCTCTTCTAACAAGGCCTGCAGAAGGGAAAATTAGGTTCTTACCTTGGTAATTTTCTTTCCTTTAGTCATAGCAGATGAAGCCATTACATATGGGTTATGTCCATCAACCAGCAGGGGAGATAGAGAGCACTCAAACTCTCACAGTGCCCTCTTGGCCAGCTAGCTCCACTGCCTCTTCAGTATTTGAAGCTTCCAAAGCAGTATGGCAAACCGCAATGGGAATCACAAGAGCTTTCCTCACAGCAAACGATGGCCCATCACAAGGGCATGAACTCATAAAGGAGGGAATGCACATCCTCCTGGAGAGAATAAACTCATCCTCCTTATTGTATAAGTGGAGGGGAACACCCGCGCCTCCTGGAGGGAATCACACATCCTCCCAACACACTGGAGGGAATGAACTCATCCTCCTATTTATAGAACTGGAGGGGAACACACGCGCCTCCTGGAGAGAATCAACACATCCTCCAAAAAAGACATGCTGGAGGGAATGAACACATCCTCCTAAATTTAAACTGAACATGAATCCTAAAGATTGTTTTCCAACTTTCTCCCAAGGAAGGAACTTCAGGAAATTAGAACAGAACCTGAAAAACAGATTCACAGCATACAGACAATCATACAGGGAGGGCTCATGGCTTCATCTGCTATGACTAAAGGAAAGAAAATTACCAAGGTAAGAACCTAATTTTCCCTTCCTTGTCATCAAGCAGATGAAGCCATTACGTATGGGATGTAACAAAGCAATCCCTAGATAGGGTGAGAACAAGCCACACCACGCGCTAGCACTTGTGCACCAAAACGCGCATCCCTCCTGGCAGCCACATCCAGCCTGTAATGTCGGGCAAAGGAGAGCTTAGAAGCCCATGTTGCTGCACTGCATATCTCTTGAAGAAAGAGTGCTCCAGTTTCAGCCCAAGAGGAAGAAATCGCTCTAGTAGAATGTGCCTTAAAGGCTACAGGCGGAACCCTGCCGGCCAGCAGATAAGCTGAAAAGATAGTTTCTTTGAGCCAGCGGGCAATAGTGGCTTTAGACGCTGGAGACCCTCTGCGAGAACCGGATAGCAAAACAAACAGATGATCAGAAGTCCTGAAAGAGTTAGTAACTCGCAGATACTGCAGCAGAGTCCTGCGCACATCCAAAAGGTGCAGCTGCCCAAAAGATTCTGGAAACTCTTCCTCTGAAAAAGAGGGCAAGAAAATAGGCTGGTTTAGGTGAAAGGCTGACACCACCTTAGGCATAAAGGAAGGCACGGTCCGAACCGTGACTCCGGACTCTGAAAATTGCAGAAATGGGTCTCTACAGGACAGCGCCTGGAGCTCTGACACCCGTCTCGCCGAGGTAATGGCCACCAGAAAAACGGCCTTCAGTGTCAAATCTTTCTCCGATGCTCGCCGAAGCGGCTCAAAAGGAGATGCCTGCAGGGTTTTCAAAACTAGCCCCAGGTTCCAAGCTGGACAGGATGCTCGCACTGGAGGTCGGAGCCGAAGCACCCCTCTAAGAAACCGTGCCACATCTGGGTGAGCAGCCAAAGACACGCCATCCACCTTACCACGAAGGGAGGCCAACGCTGCCACCTGCACCCGCAGGGAATTATAGGCCAAGCCTTTTTGTACACCTTCCTGCAAAAAGTCCAGAATCGGCGAGACAGGAGCCCGCATTGGAGCAATGGCTCTGGAAGCACACCAAGACTCAAACAGGCACCAAATCCTGGCATAAGCCACGGAAGTGGACCGCTTGCGGGCTTGCAGGAGAGTGGAAATAACTTTATTGGAATAACCTTTATCCCTCAATTGCGCCCTCTCAATAGCCATGCCGTAAGACCAAAGCGGCTGGCGTCCTCCATGGCTACCGGTCCCTGAGGCAACAGGTTCCGTACCAGAGGTAACGGCAGAGGAGCCTCCAGGAGCATCTGTCGGAGGTCTGCATACCAAGGTTTCCTTGGCCAATCCGGGGCGATGAGGACCACTTCTCCTGGGTGCAGCCGAATCCGCAAGAGCAGGCGCCCTATCAAGGGCCATGGGGGAAACACATAAAGTAGACCCAGAGGCCAGGGTTGAGCCAAGGCATCCAACCCCGCCGAGCGAGGATCTCTCCGTCTGCTGAAGAAGCACGGGACTTTGGTATTGGCACTTGTCGCCATTAGATCCATCACGGGCTTGCCCCATTTGGCACAGATCTGCAGGAAAACTTCGTCTGCCAGATTCCATTCTGCTGAATCGATCTGATGCCTGCTCAGATAATCGGCCTGCACATTGCTCTGACCTGCAATATGAGCTGCCGACAGACACTGAAGATGCAGCCCGGCCCAGTGGCAAATCAGTTCGGCCTGCGCGGCTAGTGCTCTGCACCTTGTTCCGCCTTGTCGATTTATATAGGCCACCGTTGTCGTGTTGTCCGACATCACTCTGACAGCCAATCCTTCCAGGGTCACTTGAAAGGCCAGAAGCGCCTGAAACGCCACTTTCAACTCTAGGCGGTTGATGGACCACTCCGACTCCTCGGGTGTCCATAGACCCTGGGCATGCTTCCCCTGGCAGTGTGCGCCCCAGCCCTTCAGGCTGGCATCTGTTACCACCAGGCACCAAACGGGGAGCATCAGCGGCATTCCTCGCCGCAGCATGCTGTCCGAGAGCCACCACTCCATGCTGAGTCGGGCCGCAGGGAGCCAAGTAAGTCTGCATTGGTAATCCTGAGAAAAAGGAGACCATCTCCGGAGTAGGGAATACTGTAGAGGTCTCAGGTGCGCTCTCGCCCAGGGTACCACTTCCATCGTGGCTGTCATCGATCCCAGCAGCTGGACAATGTCCCAAGCTCGCGGGCGGGGCATCCTCAGGAGCAGACAGACCTGATTCTGAAGCTTGCACCGCCTTAGCTCGGGTAGGAACACATAGCCCGAGACTGTGTCGAACCTGGCCCCCAAAAACTCTAGAGATTGTGAAGGGGACAGGTGACTTTTGGCCATATTGACGACCCAGCCTAGAGATTGCAGTACTGAGACCACTCTGGCTGTAGCTTGTAAGCTCTCTGTTGCAGAGTCTGCTCTGATGAGCCAGTCGTCTAGGTACGGGTGAACCCTGATACCTTCTCGCCTGAGAAAAGCAGCTACTACCACCATTACCTTCGAAAAGGTTCGGGGAGCTGTGGCGAGGCCAAAAGGCAAGGCCCTGAACTGGAAATGTTTTCCCAACACCGCAAACCTCAGAAACTTCTGGTGCGGGGGCCAAATCGGTATGTGCAAGTAAGCTTCTTTCAGGTCTAGATACGTGAGAAACTCTCCTGGCTGTACCGCCGCAATGACGGAGCGCAGGGATTCCATGTGGAAATGCTGCACTCTAAGGGACTTGTTCACTTCTTTTAAGTCCAGAATAGGACGAAAGGACCCACCTTTTCGCGGCACCACAAAGTAGATGGAGTATCGGCCGCAGCCTTGCTCGGCGGGAGGCACCGGGGTCACTGCCCCCAACTGAATCAGACCTTGTAAAGTCTCCTCCACCGCCGCCCGTTTGACGGCAGAACCGCATCGGGACTCCACAAACACGTCTCTTACTGGGGCGTTGAATTCTATTCTGTATCCATCTCTGATCAGGTCCAGAACCCACTGATCTGAGGAAATCTTGGCCCACTCCTCGACAAAGAGGGAAAGCCGTCCTCCGATGACAGGCATCGAGGAGAGGGCCGGCGCACCATCATTGAGAGGGTCGCCCTTGAACTCCTGCTCTTGAGCCACCGGCTGCGGAACGCTTGTCCGAGCGAAAGGAGTTCCTCTGCTGACCACGGGCACGTGAAGTGAACCCTGCAGAACGCCCCGGGCGGTACCTTCTAGCTTCACGGAAGCGAGGTCTGTACGAGGAGTGGACCGCCTGGCCCTTAGAGGAAGGCCTCTGCCCATCTTCGGGCAAGCGCTGGGGTTTTGGATCACCCAGGCCTTTCACAATTTTCTCCAACTCCTCACCAAATAGGAGAAGTCCTTGAAAAGGCAACTTCACCAACCTTTGCATAGAGGCCATGTCCACTGCCCAGTGTCGTAGCCACAGACGACGGCGAGCCGCCACTGCTACTGCCATTTGTATAGCCGAAGCTGACAAGGTCATAAAGGGCATCAGCCAGAAAGGACAAGGCCACCTCCATCCGCGGAGCCACATCCAAGAAGGGCTCCGCTCCATCTCCGGGCTGAGCCACTGCCTGTTGCAGCCAAGCTAGGCAGGCTCTAACAGCTGCATGCAGACACCCGAACAGTGAGACCTGCAATTTCAAAGGACCGTTTCAATGCTGTTTCCAGCCTACGGTCTTGAGCATCCTTCAGGGCAACACCTCCTTCAACAGGGAGGGTAGCTCTCTTTGTCACCGCAGTGACTAGGGCATCCACTGTAGGCATTTGAAAACGAGCCATATGTCCCTCACACAGAGGGTATAACTGCCCCATAGCCCTGGAAACTCTCAAAGGTCCCTCGGGGTCAGCCCACTGAGCCGAAACAAGCTCTAGGATGGAGTCATGCAAAGGGAAGGCCCGAGCAGCTTTCTTGGTACTAGCCATCCTGGGATTACCCGAGGAGGCCATGCCACTGTCAGGATCTTCAATCGAGAGGGCCTGCAGGGTATCTGAAATAAGCGCTGGCAGCTCATCACGGTGGAAAATCCTCACCGCGGAGGGATCATCCAGATCCTGTGGTAAATCCGCACCTGACTCTGGTTCCTCAGCCCAAGAACGTCTGTCAGAGTTCTCCGAATCCTCACACCCCGACCACGGGGGGGGGGGGGGGGGGGGGGGGGGAAAGGTGCACCACAATCTGAAGGGGAATTAACCCTTCTGCGCTTATCTTTAGGCCAAGCATCCGGGAAAAAAGCCTCACTGGGCAGTCCCAGGCCAGAATCCATCGGGGGGGCAATCAGAGGAGCCTCAGGCGACCCTTGAGGAAGGGCTCTTTTCATCATGTATGCTTTATGCAGCAAAAGCACAAAATCCGGGGAGAAAATCTCACCCTGGGCACCCAAATCCTGTCCGGTGCTAGCCACTCCTGAAATAACCTCATCTCGAGGTGCCCCACCCGGCTCAGGTCTCTCCGTGTCCACGGAGGCCGCGCCATGTGGTGTAAGCAAAATGGCGCCCGCTGCCAGCTCAGAGCGGGAAGAAACATCGCTCGCCATGCTCGGGTCGGCTCCTACGCCAGTACAGCACGATTTACAGAGCCGTGCTGCTGATTTGCGCTTGCCACAAGTGGAACAGCGCTTTACATTGTCCGCAGCCATTGCCGAAAAACGGCGGTAAAATCCAAGATGGCGGTTTCGCACCAAAATCGCCCCGATCGCGGGCCCACCCCGGAGGAGTTGGAAAACACTCTTACCTCAAAGGATCTAGTGTACAACTACGATCCTACTGAAAATCAGGTCAAAAAAACCTCTGTTCCAGCGTCTCTGCGTTTAAAAACGCGACGCAACTTTTTTTTTTTTTCTTTTAAGCTGTGAGGAAAGCAGAGGTATTGAAGACTCCGGAGGCTCAGATGAGTGGGAAAGGCAGGGAAAGGGCGAACCTATATGCCTGCATCCACTGTTGGTGGGTAAGGACAGGGAAAGCAAGGCAATATGTCCACATCCACAGAGGTATGGGTAAGGCAGGGAAAGGGCTATCCTATGTGCCTTTAAAGTGAGGCTGCTATAGCCTCCAACACCCCGGTTAACAACTGGCAAGCCAGGAACCACCTCCCGGCAGATTTTTCTGGAGCTCGAACAAGCTGCAGCCACCCTGCTAGGGGAGATAGAGAATACTGAAGAGGCAGTGGAGCTAGCTGGCCAAGAGGGCACTGTGAGAGTTTGAGTGCTCTCTATCTCCCCTGCTGGTAGATGGACATAACCCATACGTAATGGCTTCATCTGCTTGATGACAAGGAAATAGGCCTTTCAAGGCTTAATTTTACAATGGTTTGGTTCTTTTCTCTCAAACTGTTTTTAGGGTTATAGAAAACTGGATGTGATACCAGGTGCTATCATTTGACTGCAAAGTGCCACAGGTATCATTTTGGGGAAGGGAGTTGGTTTAGAGATATGTTTATAAAAGAGTGTATAAGTGTTAATTGGATAGTGAACGGATCCCTTGTTTAAGGATTAGAAGCATATGTGAATTATATTGGGATTCTACTAATATATGTCTTTGATATTTGTATAATAGATTATATTCAGTTGGTGGATGGGGGGAGGAAGAGGGAACGTTATATATGGAAAAAGAAATTTGAATGTATATTATTATTCTATAACTGTCAGTTTATTTGTTCAATAAAGCGAAGATACTTACCTGTAGCAGATCTTCTCCAAGGGCAGCAGGCTTCATATTATCACAAGTGGGTAACGTGGCGCCGCATTGCCCGGTCCAGAGCTTATAACAAGCTTTACAGAGCCTTGTGGAGCGCGAGACATGCCCCATCGCGAGACAAGCCTCCATCGGCGAGGGCGCGGTTGCCGCAGTTAAATACTACAGCATAAAAAAATAAAAGAAAAAAGAGGAGCGACTCCTAAGGAAGGTGGGAGGGTTTGTGAGAATATAAGGCCTACTGCCCTTGGAGAATACCTGCTACAGGTAAATGTCTTTGCTTTCTCCAAGAACAAGCAGGTCATTAATAATCACAAATGGGGAATTCCTACCATCCAGGCTCACCAAAAACAACAAACATTAGTCAATTGGGCCTCGTAACAACGAGGACATAACTCAAATCAATCTGAAACTATATGCAAACTGAGAGTGCAGCCTGGAACAGAAGAAAATGGGCATGGGGGTGGAGTTGGATTCTAGACTCCAAATAGATTCTGAAACACTGTCTTCCTGAAACGACTGTCGCATCGGGTATCCTGCTCAAGGCAGTAATGAGATGTGAATGTGTTGAATGAAGAACATATCGCACCCTTGCAAATTTCTTCAATAGAGGCAAGCGGGCTACCAACGCAGCCATGGCTCTGACATTGTGAGCCTGGACCTGACCTTCTAGGGTCAGCCCAGCTTGGGCATAAGTGAAAGAAATACAACCTGCCAGGCAATTAGATGTACGTTTCCCCGATGGCGACCTCAATCCCGTTGGGATCAAAAGAAACAAATAGTTAGGCGGACTGCCCGTGGGCCCATGTCCGCTCCACATAATAGGCCAATGTTGGCAAGACAATCGACTGGTTCAGATGGAACTCCGACACAACCTTTGCTAGGAATTTAGGGTGTGGGCATGCAGAGGACTACTCTGTTATGATGAAACTTTGTATAAGGTGCACCCACTACTAGACTCTAAAGCTCACTGACCCTGCGAGCTGAAGTAACCGCCACGAAGAAAATGATCTTCCAGGTCATGTACTTCAGATAGCAGGAATTTGGTGGCTTGAAAGGAGATTTCATCAGCTGGGTGAGAACAAGATTGAGCTCCCAGAACACAGGTGGAGGTTTGACAGGGGGCTTTGACAAAGAAGTAAGTACATAAGTATTGCCACACTGGGACAGACCAAAGGTCCATCAAGCCCAGCATCCTGTTTCCAACAGTGGCCAATCCAGGTCGCAAATACCTGGCAAGATTAAAAAAAAAGTTCAATACATTTTATGCTGCTTGTCCCAGAAATAAGGAGTGGATTTTCCCCAAGTCATTTTAATAATGGTCTATGGACTTTTCCTTTAGAAAGCCGTACAAACCTTTTTTAAAAACCCTGTTAAGCTAACCGCCTTTACCACATTCTCTGGCAACAAATTCCAGAGTTTAATTACATGTTGAGTGAAGAAAAACTTCTCTGATTTGCTTTAAATTTACTACTTTGTAGCTTCTTCGCATGCCCGCTAGTCCTAGTATTTTTGGAAAGAGTAAACAAACGATTCACGTCTACCCAGTCCACTCCACTCATTATTTTATAGACCTCTATCATACCTTCCCTCAGCCGTCTTTTCTCCAAACTGAAGAGGCCTAGCCGCTTCAGCCTTTCCTCATAGGGAAGTCGTCCCATCCCCTTTATCATTTTTGTTGCCCTTCTCTGTACCTTTTCTAATTCCACTATATCTTTTTTGAGATGTGGTGACCAAAATATTCAAGGTGTGGTCGCACCATGGAGCAATACAAAGGCATTATAGCGTCCTCATTTTTGTTTTCCATTCCTTTCCTAATAATACCTAACATTCTATTTGCTTTCTTAGCCGCCGCAGCACAAAGAGCAGAGGGTTTCAATGTATGATCAACGACGCTGCCAAGATCCCTTTCTTGGACGGTGACTCCCGACATGGAACCTTGCATGACGTAGCTATAATTCGGGTTCCTTTTTCCCACATGCATCACTTTGCACATTAAACATCAACTGCCATTTAGACGCCCAGTCTCTCAGTCTTGTAAGGTCCTCTTGTAATTTTTCACAATTCTCTTGCGATTTAACAACTTTGAATAACTTTGTGTCATCAGCAAATTTAATTACCTCACTAGTTACTCCCATCTCTAGGTCATTTATGAATATGTTAAAAAGGAGCGGTTCCAGCACAAACTCCTGGGGAAACTATCTACCCTTCTCCATTGAGAATACTGACCATATAAACCTGCTCGCTCTTTTTCTATCTTTTAACCAGCTTTTAATCCACAATAGGACACTACCTCCTATCCCATGACTCTCCAATTTCCTCTGGAATCTTTCATGAGGTACTTTGTCAAACGCGTTTTGAAAAGCCATATACATAATATCAACTGGCTCACCTTTATCCACATGTATGTTCACCCCTTCAAAGAAATGTAATAGCTTGGTGAGGGCAAGATTTCCCTTCACTAAATTCATGGCTTTGTCCCATTGATCCATGCTTTTGAATATGCTCTGTAATTTTGTTCTTTATAATAGTCTCTACCATTTTGCCCGGCACCGACATCAGGCTCCCGGATACCCTCTGGAACCTTTTTTAAATATCGGCATTACATTGCCCACCCTCCAAACTTCCGGTACCACGCTTGATTTTAAAGATAAATTACATATTACTAACAATAGTTCCACAAGTTCATTTTCAATTCTATCAGTACTCTGGGATGAATACCATCCAGTCCAGGAGATTTGCTATTCTTCAGTTTGTCAAATTGCCCCATTAAATCCTCCAGGTTCATAGAAATTTTATTCAGTTTCTCTGACTCGTCAGCTTTGAAGACCGAAGCAAAGAATTCATTTAATCTCTCTGCTATGGCTTTGTCTTCCCTGATTGCCCCTTTTACCCCTTGGTCATCTAGAGGTCCAACCGATTCTTTTACCGGCTTCTTGCTTTTAATATACCTAAAAAAAATGTTACTATGTGTTTTTGGCTCCAATGCAATCTTTTTTTCAAAGTCCCTCTTTGCCTTATCAGCGCTTTGCATTTGACTTGACATTCCTTATGCTGTTTCTTATTACAAACCTCTCATGAAGCAAACAACTAGAGGCTGACCACAGATGGGCTTAACCTCTATACAGTGATGATAAGCACTAATAGTGCTGAGGTGTTACGGAGTTAGTCTTGAGAAGGTATTCAAGTAGGGTCTGTGTAGAGCAGGAAACAGGATCTAGGGCCTTGTCCTCAACACCAGATGGCAAACCTCCCCCATTTGAAAGAATAACACCTCTTAGTGGAATCTTTCCTGGAAGCCAGCAAGACTCGGGAGCCACCCTGACAGACCCAAAGAAGCAAATTCTAGGCTCTCAACATTCAGGCTGTGAGGGCCAAAGACTGAAGGTTGGGATGCAGAAGAGATACCTCATTCTGCATAATGAAGGTCAGAAAACATTCCAATCTCCACGGTTCTTTGGAGAATAACTCCAGAAGAAGAGGGAACCCAATCTGCCACGGCCAGTAAGGTGCAATCAACATCATGGTCCCATACTCTTGCCGGAGTTTCAGCAAAGTCTTTCCCACCAGAGGAATAGGAGGATACTTATACAGAAGACCTATCCCCCAATGCAGGAGGAAGGCATCTGACACTAGCCTGTCATGAGCATGATGTATGGAACAGAACCGAGGAACCCTGTGATTCAGTTGAGTGGTAAAGAGATCCACCAAGGGTGTGTCCCACATGCAGAAGATCTCACAGGCAAATCTCATGTTGAGGGGCCACTCGTGCAGTTGCATAACCCTACTCAGTCAGCCAGACTGTTTTTGCCCACCAGATAAGTGGCCCGAAGGGACATGCCATGCTGGCAAGCCCAGCGCCACATCCGACCTCCTGACACTGAAGGCGTGATTCGGTGCCCCCCTGCTTGTTGATATAATACATTGCAACCTGGTTGTCTGTTTGAATGAGCATAATTTGGTTGGACAGCCGATCTCTGAAAGCCTTTAGAGCATTCCAGATCGATCGGAGCTCCAGAAGATTGATCTGAAGACCTGCTTCCTGTTGAGATGAGGCTCCCTGAGTGTGAAGCCCATCTACATGAGCTCTCCAACTGAGGAGAGATGCATCTGTCGTCAGTACCTTTTGAGGCTGAGGAATTTGGAAAGTTACTCCCAGAGTCAAATGGGATTGAATGGTCCACCAGAGCAGAGCGTGAACAAGCTCTGGAGACACTCGGATGACATCTGCTAGAACTCCCGTAGCTTGAAATCACTGAGTGGATCTCATGTGAAGGTGTGTCATGGGTGTCACAAACTGTGGAAGCCATGCGGCCCAACAACCTCAACATCTGCCGTGCTGTGACCTGCTGCTGCGAGGTTCAAATGAGACGACAGCACAACTAGAGTGTCTGCTCCAGTCGGTCCTGGGAGAAAAGCTCGAACCTATTGTGTATCGAGCAGGGCTCCAATGAATTCCAATTGTTGAACAGAATGAAGGTGGGACTTGGGGTAGTTTATAACGAACCCTAGTAGCTCTAGCACCCGAATAGTCCTTTGCATGGCCTCTCGAGCACAGTCCTCCAACGTGCTCTTCAACAGTCAATCGTCAAGTTAAGGGAATACATGGACTCTCAGTCTGCGTCAAGTGAGGCCAAAGGGCAATATGCAGTACTGGTAGTGATGTGTTTCCAGCCGAAATGCAGATACTTCCGGTGGGCTGGAAGCATTGGGATGTGAGTGTATGCATCCTTCAAGTCCAGAGAGCAGTTGTTTTTCAAACCAGACTTAGAAAAGTGCAGGAAGTATTCAAGCAGTTTTGTGCAGGGAAGATGAACGGATCTAAGGCCTTGCCCTCACACCAGATGGGAAACCTCTTCCACTTAACTGAATAACACCTCTTTGAGGAGTCTTTAGTGGACGCCAACAAAATTCAGGAGACTCATTCCGGTAATTCTAAGGATTCAAATCCTACGCTCTCAACATCTAAGCAGTGAGGGCCAGGGATTAAAACGTATTCTAGTTTAATTACACACTGAGTAAAGAAATATTTTCTCCGATTTGTTTTAAATTTACTACTTTGTAGCTTCATTGCGTGCGCTCTAGTCCTAGTATTTTTGGAAAGAGTAAAACAAGTGATTCACCTTTACCTGTTCCAATCCACTCATTATTTTATAGACCACTATCATATCTCCCCTTAGCGTCTCTTCTCTAAGCAGAAGAGCCTCACCTACTTTAGCCTTTCCTCATAGGGAAGTCATTGAATCCCCTTTATCACTTTTGTCTCCCTTCGCTGTACCTTTTCTAATTCCACTATATCTTTTTTGTGAAGCGGTGACCAGAACTGCACACAGTATTGGAGATGTGGTTGCACCATGCAGCGATACAAAGGCATTTTTATAGCATCCTCATTTTTGTTTACCATTCCTTTCCTAATACAACCTAACATTTACTTGCTTTCTTAGCCGCTGCCCCAAACTGAGAAGAGAGTTTCAACATAACATCAATGATGACACCTAGAGCCCTTTCCTGGTTTGTGACTCCTAACGTGGAACCCCGCATCATGCAGCTATAGTTCAGGTTCCTCTTTCCTATTTGCATCAATTTACATTGGCTCACATTAAATGTCAACTGCCATTTGGGTGCCCAGTCTCCCAGTCTTGTAAGGTCCTCTTATAATTTTTCACAATCCTCTTGCGATTTAACAACTTTGAATAACTTTGTGTCGTCAGTAAATTTAATTACCTCACTAGTTACTCCCATCTCTAGATCATTTATAAATATGTTAAAAAGCAGTGGTCCTAGCACAGACCCCCACTACCTACCTTTCTCCACTGAAAATTCTGCCCACTTAATCTCACTGTTTTCTATCCTTTAACCAGTTTTTAATACACAATAGAACACTACCTCCTATCCCATGACTCTCCAATTTCCTCTGGAGTCTTCCAAGAGGTAATTTGTCAAATGCCCTTTGCAAATCCAGATACACAATATTGACCGGCTTACCTTTACCCGCGTTTGTTCACCACTTCAAAGGAATGTAGTAGATTGGTGATGCAAGATTTCCTGACACTAAATTCATGTTGGCTTTGGGGCTCATTTTCAAAGCACTTAGCCTTACAAAGGTCCATAGTAACCTAAGGAACTTTGTAAGGCTAAGTGCTTTGAAAATACACCTCTTGTCTCATTAATCCATGCTTTTGAACATGCTCTGTAATTTTGGTCTTTACACTACCATTTTGCCTGTCACCGACATCATGTTCACCACTCTAATACTTCCCGGATCACCACTGGAACCTTTTTTAAAAATCGTCGTTACATTGGCCACCCTCCAATCTTCCAATACCATGCTCGATTTTAAACATAAATTAGATATTACTAACAATAGCTCTGCAAGTTCATTTTTCAATTCTAGCAGTACTCTGGGATGAATACCATCCTTTCCAGGTGATTTGCTACTCTTCAATTTGTCAAACTGTGCCATTACATCTTCCAGGGTTACAGAGATTTCATTCAGTTTCTCTGACTCATCAGCTCTGAATACCATTTCTGGCACCAGTATCTCTCCCAAATCTTCCTCGGTGAATATCGAAGCAAAGAATTCATTTAATCTATCTGCTGTGGTTTTGTCTTTCCTGAGTGCCCCTCTTACTCCTCATTTAGCAGTCCAACTGATTCTTTTGCCGGCTTCTTGCTTCTAATATACCTAAAAAATAAGTTTTTACTAAGTGTTTTTGCCTCCAATGCAATCTTTTTTTCAAAGTCTTTCTTTACCTTCCTTATCAGCACTTTGCATTTGACCTGCAATTCCTTTAGTTGTTTCTGATTATTTTCACTCGCACCATTTTTCCATTTTCTGAAGGATTTTCTTATAGCTCTAATAGCTTCCTTCGCCTCACTTTTTAACCATGTTGACTATCATTTGGCCTTCCTTCCTCCTCTTTTAATACATGGAATATAACTGATCCTCGTTCTGCGTGATGAGGGTCAGAAAATATTCTAAGCTCCATGGATCTTCAGGGACAACTTCAAGAGAAAACCAGATTTTCCTCAGTCACAAGGCACAACGAAGGTAACAGTTCTCTGGTCTTGCTTGAGTTTCAGCAAAGTCTTCCTTATGAGAGGTAGAGGAGGATAAACATACAGAAGTCCCTTCCCCCGAAGCAGGAAAAAGCATCTGACACTAGTGTGCCATGTGATCTGAGCCTGGAACAGAACTGGGGGACTTTGTTTTTTAAATAAATGGCAAAAAGATCAACCAAAGAGGTGCCCCATGCTCAGATATTGAGGTCTTACGCCCATGTAGAGAGACAACTCGTGTGGTTGCAATACCCTGCTCAATCTGTCCACCTGGCAGTTGTCCTTTCCTGCTAGGTACATGGCTCAAAGTAACATTCACTGAAGGAGGGCCCACTGCTTCCTGACACAAGAGGTAGGAACCTGTACCTCCCTGCTTGTTTACATAGAACATTGCAACCTAGCTCTCTATTTGAATGAGAATAATTTGGTTCTGTTGTCGCTATCTAAAAGCCTTTAGAGCATTCTAAATGGCCCTCAGCTCAAGGACATTTATATGAAGATCTGTTTCCTGAGCAGACCAAGTTCCCTGGGTGTGAAGCCTATCTACATGAGCTCCCCATCTAGGCAGGATGCATCTGTTGTTAACACCTTGTGAGGAGGTGGAATTTGGAATGGTAGTTCCACAGTCAAATCTGATCAAACTGCCCACTAGAGAAGAGCATGTGTTAACTCTGGCAGAATCTGGATTTTATCTGCTAGATTTCCAGCCGCCTGAGACCACTAGAAAGCTAGGGTCCACTGAGCCGCTCTCAAATGGAGCTGTGCCATGGGACGGACATGCACTGTTGATGAGGACATGTAGCCCATCAATCTCAACATTTGCTGATCTGTGACATACTTACTGCTGCGGACATGAAAGACTAATGCTGGCAAGGTGTCTGCTCTTGCTTGTGGGAGTACATAGGAGTCTGCAATGTATTAGCAGGGCTCCTATGTACTCCAATTGCTGGACCAGAAGTAGGTGGGGCTTGGGGTAGTGTATGACAAAGCCTAGGAGCTCTAACACCCGAATAGTTAGGTGTAGCTTTCCTGTGACATGCTCAACTAGCCAATTGTATAGGTAGGGAAACACATATAGTCCCAGTCTGCATAAATACACCACTACTACCGCTTAACACTTGGGGGCCGATATTCAGACCATGGGAGCTAGACCGGCTAACTCCCACTGTCTGCGCTAAGCACGGACATTCAATACCGGGCAGTTTCCGGTGACCAGCATTGAATTACTGCGTTAATTATGGCCGGTTTGAAGATAAGCAGCTAAGTTGCTATTCAGACTTATCTTCAAACTGGCCAAAGATATTTTAGGGTTTGACGCGGCTAAATATGAACGCTAAACCCGCTTTAAAAATCTGCGGATAGCCAGTTATATCGTGCGATATAACCAGCTATCCGCTAACCAGGGATATTCAGCAGGGGATAGCTGGTTATCCCCCACTGAGTATCAGCGGATAGCCAATTAAGCACTATTTAACTGGTCGTCAGCCGTTCTGACTGGTTAAACAGCACTGAATATCAGGCAGTTGGGCATATACCCTGGGATCTAATGTGAGGCAAAATAGAAGACCGCAGTACTGGCAATGGTATTTCCATATCTGAAATCTGAGTGACCTCCTGTGACTGGGAAGTATCAAAATGTAGGTTTGGGCATTCTTCAAGTCCAGAAACCATAGCCAATCATTATCCTAAATCATAGGGAGAAGGGAGCCAGGGAAATCAAATTCCTGGTCAAAGAGAAGATCAGGATGTTCAGGGCCCTTAGGTCTAGGATAAGACAAACTCCCCCCACCCCTAATCTTTTTGGGCATAAGGAAGTACCTGGGATAGAATCCCTTACCTTCTTCACCTGGGGGCATGGGTTTGACCACATTGACCTGTAGAAGGGTGGAGACTTCCTCTACAAGTACCTACTTGTGCTGAGAGTACGAAGCTACTGGTGAGCAATTTGGTGATCACTGATGCCAAAGCAGGGTATAACCGAGACGGACTATTTGAAGAACCTACCAATTGGAGGTTACAAGGAGCCACCTGTGTTGGTGGTAATTCAGCCTACCCACTACCGGTAAGCCGTCCGGGGCGATTACTTTGAGCGCAGTTATGCTCTCCTGGAACCTGTCAAAGTCCTTTGCTTCAACAGTAGAGCCAGCTGGGGATTCTGAGTGCAGGACTGGACAGGTTGAACACGCTGTACCAAGAGGTTCTGGAAACCTATGCTATGAGAGTAGCAGGGTCACCACCTTGGCCCACTCGAAAACTTCCTAGAAGAGGCAGCAGCAGATGAAGTTTGGAAAGAGAGTTTGGATGCTATCTGTATGTTTCTTGATGAGGTGCCTAAATTTTGGAACCAAAAATCAGCACTCAATACTATTCCATATTAGGTGTTCATCTTTAAGTGTCCATTATAGCGGAGAAACTGAATGGTTTGCTTCTATCTTTATGGAAGAAGATATAAGAGATATGTGTGTACCGGAAATGGTTTTCAAGGATGATGATTTGGAGGAACTGAAAGACATCCCGGTGAACGTGGTAGATGTAATGAGTCAAACTGACAAATTAAGAGCAGTAAATCACCTGGACAGCATACATCCAAGGGTACTGAAAGAACTTAAGCATGAAATTACTGATCTACTGTTAGTAATATGAACCTGTCGATAAAATCATCCGTAGTATTTGAAGACTGGAGGGTGGCCAATGTGACACCGATTTTTAAAACGGGTTCTAGGGGTGATCCAGGAAATTATAGACTGGTAAGCTACACGTCAGTGCCGGGCAAAATAGTGGAAACTATTATAAAGAATAAAATTACAGAACACATAGACAAACATGGTTTAATGGGTCAGAGTCAGCATGGGTTCAGCCAAGGGAAGGCTTGCCTCATCAATTTGCTTCATTTCTTTGAAGGCATGAATAAACATGTGGATAAAGGTGAGCCAGCTGATGTAGTGTATCTAGGTTTTCAGAAAGCTTTTGATAAAGTTCCTGAGAGTTCCTGAGACTCATGAGAAAATTAAAGAGCCATGGGATAAGAAGCAAGGTTCTGGTATGGATTAGGAATTGGTAATTGGACAGAAAACAGAGGGTAGGGTTAAATGGTCATTTTTCTCAATGGAGGAGGATGGAGTGCCGCAGGGATCTGTACTGGGACCAGTGCTATTTAACATATTTATAAATGATATGGAAATCAGAACAACAAGTGAGGTGATTAAATTTGAAGGTGATACAAAACTATTAAAGGTTCCTAAAACATGAGTGGTCTGTGAAATATTGCAGGAAGACCTTAGGAAATTGGAAGAATGGGATCCAAATGGCAGATGAAATTTAATGTAGACAAATGCAAGGTGATGCACTGGAAAGAATAATCCAAATCATAGTTACCTGATGCTAGGGTCCACCATGGGGGTTAGCACTGAAGAAAAAGATCTAGGTGTTGTTGAGGAGCTAGCTAAAATAAAAGTAAATAAAGTGATGGAGCCTGATGAGATACATCCAAGGGTGCTCAAGGAACTCTGAGAAGTTCTGATGGCTCTGCTGATAGACTTCTTAGAGTCCGGCGTGGTCCTGGAGGACTGGAGAAGGGCAGATGTAGTCCATTTGCACAAGAGTGGAAGTAAGGAGGAGGTTGGGAATTATAGACCTGTCTGTCTGACCTCAGGGGTGAGTAAACTAATGAAAACGCTTTTAAAGCAGAAGATTATAAGGTTTATCAAACTGAATGCAGCATGGCTTCACTAGAGGCAGGTCGTGTCAAATGAATCTGATTGATTTCTTTGACTGAGTGACCAAACAGTTGGATGAGGGAGGGATGCTAGATGTAGTGTACTCAGATTTCAGCAAAGCCTTTGACACGGTTCCACACAGGCGACTCATAAATAAACATAGAGTCATATTTTCAAAGGACTTAGCCTTCCAAAGTTCCACAGAAACCTATGGAACTTTGGAAGGCTAAGTGCTTTGAAAATATGCCTCTTAGTACCCTTGACATGGGACCAAGAGTAACTGACTGGGTTAAAAACTAGTTGAATGGAAGGAGACAGAGGGTAGTGGTAAATGGAGCATGGTCTGAAGATAGGGATGTTATGGAGTATCACAGGGATCAGTCCCGGGGCCAGATCTTTTTAATATTTTTGTGAGTGATTTTGTAGAAGGGCTGTCTGGTAAGGTTTGTCTCTTTATGGATGATACCAAGCTCTGCAACAGGGTGGACATCCTGGAAGGTGTGGATGACATGAGGAAGGACCTAGCGAAGCTTGAGGAATGGTTCATTATTTGGCAACTAAGATTCAGAGAGAACGGTACAATAAAAGGGGTGAAGTGCTTCTGTGTACAAAGGAAGAGCAGGACTTGGGGGTGATTGTGTCTGATGACCTTAAAGGTTCCAAACAAGTAGAAAAAGTGACAGTCATAGCCAGAAGGATGTTTGGGTGCATAAAGAGAGAGATGACCAGCAGGAACAAAAAGGTGATGGTGCCTTCGTATAAGTCTCTGGTGCGGCCCCATTTAGAGTTCTATTTGCAATTCTGGAGACCACAAATACAGAAAGATATAAACAGGATGGAATCAGTCTAGAGGGTAACTACAAAACTGGTAAGTGGTCTTGGACATAAAACATATAGAGACAGGCTTATGAACCTCAACATGTATACGCTGGAAGAGAGATATGATAAAGACATTTAAATATGTCAGGGGCTTTACAGGAAGTGAGCCTTTTTCAAATGATGGAAAAATCTGGAATGAAGGGGGCATAAGATGAAGATAAGAGGAAATAGGCATAGGAAGAATCTAAGAAAGTAAAGTATTCATTCAGGGAAAGGGTGGGGGAAGAGTGGAATGACCTCCCGGTGGAGGTCGTGGAGTCGAGGACTGTTTCAGAATTTAAGGAAGTGTGGGACAGACTCGTGAGATTCCTTAGGAAAAGGAAGAGTTATTGGTTAAGGAGGATGGGCATACTGGATTGGCCATTTGGCCTTTATCTTCTGTCATGTTTCCATATGCTATATAATAATTCTCACCTCCAACAGCTCCAACAGGATGTGCCTGGGACAGTGCCTGCTGGAAGTGGTCTGCTAGGCAGGCACGCACTGACATCAGTGACAGACAATTTGGAAAAGCAAAACAATCTAAGTGCTGGCCATTAGGACACAGGGTTGATAGGAGAGTTTTAAAAGACTGAAGGAACCGAAAGTGTTAATTGGGGGGGAGGGGGCGTTCTGAACGACTGAAAGACATGAACATTTGGGAAAGGAAAACAATCTGAATGCTGGCCATTAGGACACAGGGTAGATAGGAGAGTTTTAAAAGACTGAAGGAAACGAAAGTGTTAACTGGAGAAGTGGGGGGGGGGGGGGGGGGGAGTTGTGAATGACTGAAAGACATGCAAATTTGGGACAGGAAAACAATCTCAATGCTGGCCATTAGCACACAGGGTACATAGGAGAGTTTTAAAAGACTGAAGAAACCAAAAGTGTTCGGCGGGGGGGGGGGGGGGGGGGGGGGGGAATTTACGAGAGGAACACAATCTGAATGCCGGGCATTTGTACACAGGGTAGATAGGACACTTTTTTTTTTTTAAATGAAGGGCGTGAAAGTATTACATCTTGGGGGAGGGGTGAGGAGGAAAGCGGTGGGGTATCCGGATACTGGGCGTTAGGGCCACGGGGGTACATAGACTTTTGAAAGCCTTAAGGAACCCAAAGTGTGGGAAGGAGGAGGAAAAGGAGGGGAGGGAACGGGGTGAGGGGCATTAGGAACAGGGGAGGGGGCCCTGTCACACACTCTCATTCTTACACACACACTGTCACATACCCGCACATTCACTCTGGCTCTCTCTCTCAAACATACACACTCCCAGGAAAACCTTGCTAGCGCCCGTTTCATTCGTTCCAGAAACGGGCTTTTTTTTACTAGTTGTAGATAATACGCTGGAATCTTCTGCTCAGTGGTGGCCAAAAAACAAACATGATGCTAGGAATTATTAGGAAAGGGATGGCGAATAAGACCGAAAATACTATAAATACCTTTGTATTGCTCCATGGTGCAACTGCACCTCGACTATTCCATTCAGTTCTGTTCGATATATCTCAAAAAAGATATAGCAGAATTAGAAAAGGTTCAAAGAAGAGCGACCAAAATGATAAAGGGGATGGAACTCCTCCCATATGAGAAAAGGCTGTAGAGGTTAGAGCTCTTCAGCTTGGAAAAGAGACGTATGAGATGAGAATTGATTGAGGTCTACAAAATCCTGAGTGGTGTAAAATGATAGAAGTAAAACGATTTTTTACTCATGCCAAAAGAGTTGGGGAAATCGAGAAAGTTACATGGAAATACTTTTAAAACAAATAGGAGGAAATATTTTATCACTCAACGAATAGTTTAGCTCTGGAACTCTTTGCTGGAGGATGTGGTAACAGCGGTTTGCGTATTTGGGTTTAAAAAAAGGTTTGGACAAATTCCTGGAGGAAAAGTCCATAGTCTGCTATTGAGACAGATATAGAGAAGCAACTGCTTGCCGCGGGATTGGTAGCATGGAATGTTGCTGCTAATTGGATTTCTGCCAGGTACTTGTGACCTGGTTTGACCACTGTTTAGAAAACAGGATACTGGGCTAGATGGACCATTGGTCTGACCCAGTATGGCTACTCTTATGTTCTTATGTACAGAATAACATTTGAGTGGAAATTTTTTTTCGGCGCCCAATTCTGGGCTTCATTTACTAAATGCCATGTGCCCTTATACCTATGGGCCATATGGCACTTAACGTACGCTCTTATGTCTACTAGCACATGCTAATGTTTAGTAAAGGCTCTTTAACTTAAACCTGTACCCAACACTTTTCATAAGACAGGCATATGAACACTCAGCTATTAAAAATCTAACAAAGAAATAAGTTATGCACCTGATTGTCTCTTACTTTAATTTTGAATTTGGAAAGTATAATGAAGCCTAAAACTCATTTAAAAAAGCTATATATAAAAAATTGTTGATTCAGTTCTATTACATTTATTCACATAACTCAGCATATAGCATTACTACAAAGATCACAATGTACTTAACAATAAAATTTTTAGAATATTGAAATACAAGAGTTAAAATACATCATTACTATTTTTCTCAATTCCCCAGCTAACCCATTTCCCTTTTTAAACATATTTAAATACAAACGTTATACCACCTAATAACCCTCATCTAACCCATGAAATAATATAAACAAAACTAATCAAAATCTGTCCACAAAGAATAGTTTAACTATGAAAACCCATTTACAGTATTCTATTAGGTTATCATCTCTTCCGCTGTCACTGTTAGGATCAGACTACCATCAAATGAACAGGTTGATCCAGGTCTGGTTTTAAAGCGTTACATGTATGGATTTGTAGTTCTGATACCCTAAAGCAGTGGTTCCTAAACCTGGTCCTGGAGGCACCCCAGCCAATCAGGTTTTCAGAATATCCACAATGATTATTATTGAGAGAGATTTGCATGCACTGCCTCCACTGCATGCAAATCTCTCTCATGAATATTCAATGTGGATATCCTGAAAACCTGACTGGCTAGGGTGCCTCCAGGACCAGGTTTGGGAGCAACTACCTTAAAGCCAGAAAACAGAGAAAGGTAGGGTTATCCAACTTTGGTCGTCAAAGGCCATAATCCAGTCGGGTTTTCAGGATTTCTCAATGAATATGCATGAGATCTGAATGCACTGCCTCCATTATATGGAAACATTCATTGTAGAAATCCTGAAAGCCCATCTTGGAGAGGATCGAGGGAGGCACCCCTGCCCTAAAAAAAAAAAATCAAAAGGAAAACTAAAATTACACAGCCATGCTTACTAAAGAGCAGCACAAGGCCTAGATGCACTCCTATTCAACAGACCTATGGTGAAATAGCAGCAGTAAGCTAAACCAAGCGCTCCCTTGCAGTTGGTAAGCTACTGTATAGGAAACAATAAAGGGCAACCCAAATCTGTTCCATGAGGCACCCCAACCGGTCAGGTTATCCACAATGAATATACATTAGAGAGACTTGCATGCAGTAAAGGCAGAGCATGCAAATGCTTCTCATATTTACTGTGAATATCCTGAAAACCTGAGAACCACTACCGTAACCTTTTAATGAGAAACAACAGAGATGAGATTGCCGCGCATGCAGGGCCCATGCGCGGGCCGGGTCACGGAAATACAACCAGAACAAGCAACGCAGAAATCAACAGCGACGACTAACGGGACTCTCTTTAAACAGAAAAACGGGTTCCTCTCACCTTCTCTTCTACCACGTGCACGACGATGGACGGATATTTACGGCTGAGCCAGCGAAAGAAGGCCGGAACTCCCATAGTGGTAAAAGCAAGTCAAGCAACCAGCAAGAAAAAACCCGAAGAGAAAGACAAGACAGGGCGATTGTACATCACTTCCGGTGCGCTCTGCTGACGTAAGAGAACTGGAATGGCCAGCAGCTGCAGTTCCGCCTCTCGAGTTGGCGGAGGAGGGAGGACGAGAAGAAGAGGTGCAGCGCGTTCAGTATAGTTACCGTTCTGTCTGTGAAGACGCGTTTTGGTGGTCTAGTGTCAAGCCGCTAGGTATACACCCAAAGAGCACATTCCCCCATTACCTGTTTAATACACGTTAAAGGAGGCCATCAGTAACTTGATTTGGAGCTCCTCTAAACTAATAATTCTGCACATGATCTTGTGGCATTGTTCATTATTTTAGGACGCTGTTTGAAAAAACAGATAACTATATACTACTGCATGTGACCTAGAGAACTGAGGGAAGAGGCAAACATTCTAAGGCATCTCTTTCTTAGTTTGCACATATGTCATGTGGAGGGGCATAATCGAACGTCGCCGGCGATCTATTTTGGTGGCAGCGCAACAGCTGGCTCGAACAGTATTATCGAAAAAGACGGCCGGCCATCTTTTTTTCGATAATACGGTTTAGCCCGGCCAAATACCAGAGTTTGCCGGGTTTGGCCGGTTTTCTTTTTCAGCGATAATGGAAAAAAATGCCGGCTATCGTGGGAGGGGCCAGCATTTGTAGTGCACTGGTTCCCCTGACATGCCAGGACAGCAACCGGGCACCCTAGGGCCGGGGGCACTTCTAAAAATTTTTTAAAATATACACATACCTCCCAGGTGCATAGCTCCCTTACCTTGGGTGCTGAGCCCCCCCAAATCCCACTCCCCACAACTCTACACCACTACCATAGTCCTTATGGGTGAAGGGGGCACCTACATGTGGGTACAGTGGGTTTGGGGGGGGGGGGGGTTGGAGGGCTCAACACTTACCACCACAAGTGTAACAGGTAGGGGGGGGGATGGGCCTGGGTCTGCCTGCCTGAAGTGCACTGCACCCATTAAAAACTGCTCCAGGGAGCTGGGTATGACATTTGAGGCTGGCATACAGGCTGGCAAAAAAGGTTTTTATTTTTTTTAATGTGGGAGGGGGTTGGTGACCACCGGGGGAGTATGGAGAGGTCATTCCCCATTTCCTTCAGTGGTCATCTGGTGAGTTGGGGCACCTTTTTGAGGCTTGGTCGTGAAAATAAAAGGACCAAGTAAACCTGGCACAATACTGATTAACGCCGCTTTTTTTTTTTTTTCCATTATCCACGAAAGCTGGCCATCTGGTAGCCATGCCCATGCCCGCCCATGTCCTGCCTTTGCTACGCCGCCAACACGCACCCTTGAACTTTCACCGGCTCGGCGACGGGAAAGCAGCGATGCTGTCAAAAAAGCAGCTTTCGATTATACGGATTTCGCCGCTTTTGAGAGATCGCCGGCCATCTCCCGATTTATGTCCGAAGATGCCCGGCGATCACTTTCAAAAATAAGCCTGATAGTAACATAGTAAATGACGGCAGATAAAGACCTGAACGGTCCATCCAGTCTGCCCAACAAGATAAACTCATTTTACATCCTCTTCTTGTATCTATTTTTTTTCTAACGTGCTGTATTTTCCTACGTTTTGGCATTTTTTAAATAAAGTCTAAATTGTTCTTTAAGTTAGTAATAAATCAGTAAGGGCTCTGTTTACTATGGTGTGCTAGTGTTTTTAGCATGTGCACAAAATTAGCATACGCTGTGTATGAACCCATAGGAATATTGTGGGTGCCTAGCAGTAAAAACGCTAACACACCTCTAGCACGACTTAGTAAACGGCCCTAATTATCCTCCCAGCTGATGCTATTTGTAATACATTTTTCCTTCTAATGCCTTATGAATTTCTATAATTGAACTGCTTCTAGTTAAAGAAAAAGGAAAGCAGCGCGTGTTCAACAAATAATTTCATATTTATTGTCTCCTAACAAAATTATGAATGCAAAATAATTGTGACAATTTGTGCTGTTGGAAAATCCATTTTAGCCACGAAGTACAATTCAAATAAACTACATTTCCTCATATAATATAATTTTTTATACTTGCTTCATCTGAAATATCACTGGAATATATCACTAAAAAGGATGTGACAACACAATAGTCCATTAAAATAACATTTTCTTCTTCCCTTCTTTTCACAAGAAGTACAATAAATTGTTATTTATAGAAGTCCTCAAAATCATCTGGATCCGAATCTTGGTTGTGTGGACGAAGAGCAGCTTCAATTTCTGAATTGCTGTCATCGGATTCTCCCCAGAATGCTGAAAAAAAAAATCATGAACAGCAAAATCACTATTAGCACGTGGTTTCAAATATCCCCCCCCCCCACCCCGTCAACTTTGTCCATTCCCGTGACAGACTGCAGTTGGAGGCGCCCAAAATCGGCTTTCGATTATACCGATTTGGGTGCCCATGAGAGAAAGGCGCCCATCTCCTGATTTGGGTCGAAATATGGCCGTCTTTCCCTTTCGAAAATAAGCCTGAAAGTTCCATAGTAACCAGTGAGGTACTTAACCAACTAAGTTGGCGTGGAGGCGGGACTGGGGCGTGTTTATCGGCCGAGGAGAGATGGGCACGCACGGCCGATAATGGAAAAAAGGACGCCAGAAGGGAGAATTTGGGTCACTTTTCCTGAACCATTTTTTTTCACGAACAAGTCCCCAAAAAGGTGCCCCAACTGCCCAGATGACCACCAGAGGGAATCGGGGATGACCTCCCCTGAGTCCCCCAGTGGTCACTAACCCCCTTCTCACCAAAAAAAAAAGAACTTTAAAAACTTTTTTTGCCAGCCTCAAATGTCATACCCAGCTCCATCACAGCAGTATGCAGGTCCCTGGAGCAGTTGTTAGTAGGCGCAGTGGACTTCAGGCAGGTGGACCCAGGCCCATCCCCCCTACCTGTTACACTTGTGCTGGTAAATAGGAGCCCTCCAAACCGCCCCAAAACCCACTGTACCCACATCTAGGTGCCCCCCTTCAGCCATAAGTGCTATGCTAATGGTGTAGAGTTGTGGGGAGTGGGTTTTGGGGGGGATTTAGGGGGCTCAGCACCCAAGGTAAGGGAGCTATGGCCTTGGGGGGTATTTTAATTTTTTTTTTGTTACAAGTGCCCCCTAGGGTTCCCAGTTGGTGTCCTGGCATGTCAGGGGGACCAGTGCACTACAAATCCTGGCCCCTCCCATGACCAAATGCCTTGGATTTGTTCATTTTTGAGCTGGGCGCCTTCGGTTTCCATTATCACTGAAAACCAATACCGCCCAACTCAAATCCGCCCAAATCCAATGCATTTGCCCGGCACCAACCGTATTATCGAAACAAAAGGTGGACGCCCATCTTTTTCGAAAATACGGTTTGGCCTGCCCCTTTGCGGACCCGTCCTCGGAGATAGACGCCCATGGAGATGGGCGTTCGCGTTCGATTATGCCCCTCTTTGTAACTCTAAAGCGCTTTGAAAATATGCTAGTTAGCCACCTAAATAGGCCTACCTTTGAATACTAAAAAGTTAACTGGTTAGCACTGAACATTGGCATAGCTGATTAACTTTTTAGCGGCCAAAATAAACCTGGCTATTCAATGCTGGTCACCGGCGACAAACAGCAAACACACTGCCCGCCACTGGCTGAATATCAGACCCATTGTGAACACATCAATAGTTCATAATAAAACATTATTACTGACCACATAAACTACAAGAGCTATTTCTGAAAGTGTAAGTCATAGTTCTGGCTCAATTATTTACCTCGCTAGAATTACAAAAACATATGGCCAAAAGTTGTTTATTATAAGAATAAATATATTTCCATCTTGTGTTTGAAAAACGGCTACCTAGGGGCTCTGTACATTTTAGAAAAGTCAAATTAACCCATTTATCTGGAGTTCTTGCCTGATCTCTGGTGCTTAACACTTTATCATTCTCAGTACAATATGCCTAACATTCTTGTCCCTGCTTTTGAGTTTCCTGCGATGCTCTGCTGACAATCAGCACAATCTGGAATAGAAGGCACAATGGAGTATGTTCATGGTCTCCATTCTCACAAATTTAGATCCAGAATCTTTAAAACATTTTCTTAACACTTCAGTGCCCACTCAACCTCATTTAAATATTCTATCAAACACTTACATTGACTGTTCTTCAGGGGAAAAACAGCTTGAAAACATATACAGAAAATCTTTCCCATTACCCATCCCAAATGAATGCCATAATAACTTATTTATTTGTTTGTTTGTTACATTTGTATCCCACATTTTCCCACCTATTTGTAGGCTTACATAGTACCGGAGAGGCGTTTGCAGACTCCGGTGTGAACAAATACAAAGTGATGTTATGGTGAGATAAAGTTCATGTGGCACAGCGGAAGGGTTGTGTTATGTCCTGTCCATTACGTACTTTGGTTTTGATGTGTTGCAGAGATTAGGCATTTAAGTTGAATCGGTGGGGTATGCCTTTTGAAACAGGTAAGTTTTTAGTGTTTTCCGGAAGTTTAGGTGGTCATATATCATTTTCAAGGCTTTTGGGAGTGCGTAACCCTAGTAGCGCTTTAGAAATGATAAGTAGTACTAGTAGTAGTTCCACAGTTGTGTGCTTATGTAGGAGAAACTGGATGCGTAGGTTGATTTGTATTTAAGTCCTTTCCAGCTTGGGTAATTCAGATTTAGATATGTTCGCATTGATTCGGATGTGTTTCTGGTTGGTAGGTCGATCAGGTCTGTCATGTATCCCGCGGCTTCACCGTAGATAATTTTGTGAACCAGGGTGCATATTTTGAATGCAATGCATTCTTTGATTGGGAGCCAGTATAGTTTTTCATGGAGGGGTTTCGCGCTTTCGAATCGCGTTTTTCCAAATATAAGTCTGGCTGCCGTGTTTTGAGCGGTCTGAAGTTTCTTTAAGGTTTGTTCTTTGCATCCCGCATAGATTCCATTGCAGTAGTCTATGTGGCTTAGTACCATTGATTGTATCAGGGTGCGGAATGTTTCCCTCGGGAAGAATTTTTTCACGCGTTTGAGTTTCCACATTGAGTGGAACATTTTCTTTGTTGTGGATTTTACTCGGAAACAAAGCATTAAGAACCAACTGATAAACATGGAAGGTGCCACACAGGCTGCTCAGATAGCAAAGCATACCTTTTTCTTACACAGAAGATTCACTAGCCAGTATCTCTAATGCTTTCGTGCTTTTCGCAACAGTATTACACACAGCACTCCAGGACAGCAAAGGTACAGCTAGAATGAAATAGAGCTTCTTTTGTACCAGATAAGGCTTCTACCCCTGCCTCTGCCTCAGCAGACTGCAACTATGGACTGCCCATTACAGGCATATGTGCAGAGTGGCTGTTAAAGTTCATGATGCACCCTCAGCAGCCATTCCCAACCCAGTTCTTGGGGTACACCTAGTCTCATTGAGTTTTCACAATGTCCACAATTAATATTCCTGAGTTAGATTTGCATGTAACTGAGGCAGTCTGTGCAAATCTCTCTCATGCATGTTCATTGTGGATATTTTGACAATCTGATGGGACTAGGTGTGCCTCAAGGACTGGATTGAAAATGACTGTACCAGAGGAAGGGGGCAGGGTATGGCAGAAAAAGCTTGTGCCATTCTGACAAGATCACTATGCTAGCTGCTTTGGCACCCCCCCCCCCCCCCAACACACACACTCCCCTACCAGAATAAGTCTGAAATAAATCTTCCCCAATTTCTACCCTCCTCCCTCACTTCTCCCTCTATATAGCAAGACCAACCAGATTCTCCAGGCCTCTGAGTTCCCTGCACCATCCTCATCATCAGAACAACAGCATTTACTTCCTTTCAGTGTGGCTATCACTATCCACATGGTGTGATCTTAGCACTGCATCACACTTCTGGACAGCCTAGGTTTGTTCTGCAGTGGACGCACTGTACTCTAAAAACAAAAAAACATGAACTGCTCAGTGTATATTTGATACAGATGATTGTGATAATCACTCAGCTGTATGCCTTCAAGGCTATCATGCCTCCAATTATTCTCCCAGATGTATAGCTGGACTCTTATCTGCTGGGGTGATATACTAAAACTAAATTTTATAAGTAGTTTAAAACAGGTTCTCGTTGAGGTTTAAGGTGTTCATAAATTGATGATGTATCAAGTATGTTTTGGAAGGCTGAGAGTAAACAGCCAAAAAGAGTACAAGGAGCCTTCAAGAGCAAGGCGTCACACCAGTACTTTATTGATAACATAGTAGAAGATGGCAGAAAAAGACCTGCACGGTCCATCCAGTCTGCCCAACAAAGATAAACTCATATGTGCTACTTTTTGTGTATACCTTACCTTGATTTGTATCTGCCATTTTCAGGGCGCAGACCATAGAAGTCTACCCAGCATTAGCCCCGCCTCCCAACAACCAGCCCCGCCTCCCACCATCGGCTCTGCCACCCAATCTCGGCTAAGCTTCTGAGGATCCATTCCTTCTGAACATGATTCCTTTATGTTTATCCCACGCATGTTTGAATTCCGTTACTGTTTTCATCGCCACCACCTCCCGCGGGAGGACATTCCAAGTATCCACCACTCTCTCCGTGAAAAAATACTTCCTGACATTTTTCTTGAGCCTGCCCCCCTTCAATCTCATTTCATGTCCTCTAGTTCTACCGCCTTCCCATTTCCAGAAAAGGTTCGTTTGCGGATTAATATCTTTCAAATATTTGAACATCTATATCATATCACCCCTGTTTCTCCTTTCCTCTAGAGTATACATGTTCAGGTCCACAAGTCTCTCCTCATACATCTTGAAACGCAAATCCCATACCATTCTCGTACTTTTTCTTTGCACCGCTTCAATTCTTTTTACATCCTTAGCAAGATGTGGCCTCCAAATTTGAACACAATACTCCAAGTGGGGCCTCACCAACGACTTATACAGGGGAATTAAAACCTCTTTTCTTCTGCTGGTCACACCTCCCTCTATACAGCCTAGCAACCTTCTAACTACAGCCACCGCCTTGTCACACTGTTTTGTTGCCTTCAGATCCTCAGATACTATCACTCCAAGATCCCTCTCCCCGTCCGTACATATCAGATTCTCACCGCCTAACACATACGTCTCCCGTGGATTTCTACTCCCTAAGTGCATCACTTTGCATTTCTTCGCTTTGAATTTAGACCATTCTTCTAGCTTCCGCAGATCCTTTTTCATGTTTTCCACTCCTTCCCGGGTGTCCACTCTGTTACAAATCTTAGTATAATCCGCAAAAAGGCAAACTTTACCTTCTAACCCTTCAGCAATGTCACAAATATATTGAACAGAAACGGCCCCAGCACCGATCCCTCAGGCACTCCACTACTCACCTTTCCCTCCTCCGAGCGAATTCCATTAACCACCACCCTCTGGCGTCTGTCCGTCAACCAGTTCCTAATCCAGTTCACCATGTCGGGTTCTATCTTCGGCCTGCCAAGTTTATTGAAGAGCCTCCTGTGGGGAACCATGTCAAAAGCTTTGCTGAAATCTAAGTAGATTACGTCTATAGCACGTCCCTGATTCAATTCTCCGGTCACCCAGTCAAAGAATTCAATGAGATTCGTTTGGCACGATTTACCTTTGGTAAAACCATGTTGTCTCGGATCTTGCAACTTATTGGCTTCCAGTAAATTCACTATCCTTTCCTTCAGCATCGCTTCCATTACTTTTCCAATAACCGAAGTGAGGCTTACCGGCCTGTAGTTTTCAGCTTCTTCCCTATCACCACTTTTGTGAAGAGGAACTACGTCCGCCGTTCTCCAATCCCACGGAACCTCTCCCGTCTCCAAGGATTTATTAAACAAATCTTTAAGAGGACCCGCCAGAGCCTGAGTTCCCTCAATATCCTGGGGTGGATCCCGTCCGGTCCCATGGCTTTGTCCACCTTTAGATTTTCAAGTTGTTCATACACACTCTGTTCAGTGAACGGTGCTCTATCCACTCCATTCTCATTCATGCTTTTGCCAGTCAATCGCGGTACTTCTCCAGGATATTCTTCTGTGAAAACAGAACAAAAGTATCTATTTAGCAAATTTGCTTTTTCTTCATCATTAGCGGTTCGCAGCATCTTTCAGTCTCACAATTCCCTTTTTAGTCTTCCTCCTTTCACTAATATACCTGAAGAAATTTTTGTCACCCCTCCTTACCTTTCTAGCCATTTGTTCTTCCGCTTTCGCCAGACGTATCTCTCTCTTGGCTTCTTTCAGTTTCATCCGGTATTCCTCTCTGTGTTCCTCTTCTTGAGTTTTTTTGTATTTCAGGAACGCCAACTCTTTAGCCTTTATTTTCTCAGTCACTTGCTTGGAGAACCATATCAGTTTCCTTTTTCTCTTGCTTTTATTTACTCTCCTTACATAAAAGTTTGTGGCCATATTTATAGCTTCTTTCAGCCTGGACCACTGTCCTTCCACTTCTCGTTCGCCCTCCCAGCCCATCAGCTCCTTCCTCAGGTATTCCCCCATTTTACTAAAGTCAGCATGCTTGAAATCCAGGACTGAGTTTTGAGTGGCCGCCCTCCACTTCAGCTGTCATATCAAACCAAACTGTCTGATGGTCACTGCTGCCCAGGTGGGCACCCACTCGGATATTTGACACACTATCCCCATTTGTGAGCACCAGATAAGACCCGACACGGTCCATGTTTTGGTGAAACAGCCTGTGTCAGGGGTCTAGTAAGTAGTCTCAAATTTGTAATGTATCATTCAATCGACAGAAAGATACAGTCTTGCAAAATCTCAAAAACACACAAAGGCACCAACAACTGAGAGGGAACCGACAGTAACGCAAATGAAACCGGGAGAATAGCCTAAAAGTAGAAAAACAGTACAAATGCTCAGTAGAATGTTTCCTGAGGCGTAGCGTGGTTTAGTCCAAACTCTGCTGAGTATCTGTACTATTTTTCTACTTTTAGGTTATTCTCCCAGTTTCATTTGCATTGCTGACATTTGCTGCTCAATTGTCAGAAAATAAGTAACAGATGGAATGCTTAGATAAGAGCCATTTTCACATAAATAAAAAGGGAAATACCACACAATTGCCACAGTGTTTTTGTGAAAACAACTCTACTTTTATTTTTCTCTCTTTTTAGTTAGTTCCTAAACAATAAGAACAGGGAATACAACCTGAAATCATACAAATTGGCCTTAGAAAGGAGGAAGTGGTACTGTAATCCACAAAATGTAATGGAGGATGGACAGTTCAAGCCTACCACCTTGATAGGAATTGATAGTTAAATTGTAAATTGTGAGGGGGGAAAAGCAGCATGCTAGTGCAAGAACCTGAATGGATGCAAGAGGTGAGAGCTCACAAGCTGATTTTTAGAACTCTTAAGACCCACCCCACTGAAATGTTCTTTAACTTTTGCAAAATCTCATCTCTAGTACTGGAATTTGTTTTGGTTACCTGTTAAGATCAACACTGTTTCTGCAAACAGGAATGGAATTAAATGAACTAAACTAAACAGAAGCCAGACTCACTATTAAAGTAAAACAGACATTTCACTGATAACTACTGTGATGGAATTCAAAGCCTCAGAAAGATTGTGCAGGGGAACAGAGCAGTGTTAAGGAAATAAAGTCTGAAATTACTGCAGTATCTTCAAAAATACAAATGCAATGTTTGAAAGGCTTAGAGAAAAAAAATCTTAGATTCTGAGTCTACATTAAAAAAAAATTGCCTGGAGTATATGCATTTCATTACAAGCAGGAGCATTTCTAGGACAGGAATTGAGCATAGGCACCTGGAAAGCTCTGGAATGAGGGGGTACAGGATCAGGGCTGGTTTTAGGCAGGCTGCGGCCCAGGGAAGAAATGAAGAAGGGGCCCCCTCCCCCAATCTCCTCACCCACCATTGCTGCCACAAATAAAACAACTTTAAGTGATATCTTCACACACAAAACACAGACAGGCCTTCACCAGAATAAGGGATCAGAAATTAGAAATAGAAGTATGAACATCAAAATTGAAACATGGCAAGTACTACAACACTGAAGACATAAAAACAGAAATGCACTTCCTTTTTGCATTGAACACATTTGGTAGCACAGGTACTTTGGGCTCAGAACCCCCAAAATTAGCCATCACCCTTGCTGTAGCTGGCAGGGATCCCCAAGCTGTGCCAGCTGATGACCACTTCCTCTGGTTAGGCAGCCAGAGCTCTTCAAGCTCTGCAACTGGTGGCTGTATCCTCAAGCTGCTGCTGCGGACATTGAGGACAATACTTCCTCTGTGTACAACCGTATGCTGCACAAGCCAGCATGTTTGAAAATATGTGAGGTTACATAAAGTTATAGGCATAGCATGGAATAAAATCTAGTATTGAATCTTAACAGTACTTCATCTGTCCAAGGAGACCAAATATGACCCACCAAGAAATGCTCCCTTATACCATTATGCTATGAGTTTATCTGATTGATCAGACTGGATGGACTGTACAAATCTTTATCTGCTGTCATCTACTATGTTAGGGTCATGCTCCTAAGTCAGTCTGTTAAATTTGTGCCCTATTTTCAGCCATACTTAGGAGTATAACTTTTCAGCTGAAAATTCATCTTAATGAGCTTGAAAATTATGCCTACCATTTGTTTGCCTAGATCAGTGGTTCTCAACCAGTGTGTCAGGACACATTGGTGTGTCCCCAAGAGGTGGGAGAAGTGTCACCAAAAAAATTTGGTATAGAAAGCAAGCTTGTGTTTCCTTTACAACCATCAGTGCCTACAAGCTGGGAAGACAAGCAATCTTGAGAGTCAGGTTCTCCAAATCCGTTACTGGTCCCTATTTCTGCTTCTTCATTACCTTCCAATAATAATGTTGCAGTTCTGCTATCCATAGATTCTGTTTGCTATATAGTTTAAGTAGATTATTTTCAGGTTTTTATGACGTTTCACAGTATCTGGCAGTGGAGGGATTTTGTGTTGCTGTTACTGAGGGAAAGGATATTCATGCATTCTATCACAATTGTACCAAGGATAGATTGGTGAAAAGAAAACTAGGCAAAAGGAAAAATGGGAGGGGAGAGCAAGGCAATCAAAATATTCAGAGATGGGCATAACTCTCACTAAGAGCATAAATCCTTTGAATATTGAGCTCATAATTGGTACTTTATGCTGTGTTTTCTGCATTTATTTGAGTTCAACTTTGTTTATTCAACTTCGTTTTTTCTCTCTGTTTTAAGAGGCATAATACAAAACTTCTAAGTTGATTAAAGTGTCTTAAGTTACTTCAGTAAAAAGGTATCAGTGTATTTGCTTTATATTTATTAACCTGTATTTCTGTGCATTCAGATTCAGTACTGTACCAGCACTGTCACTAAATCCACCTCAGCATTTTTCTAAATGCTTCATATTGTATGAAATTCCACTTCACAGGACAAATGCCAGTATCTTACCATGCTAATATAGGCTGCAACTGTAAAAAATATTTGTTCAGTCTATGTTTGTATTAGTGTTTGCACTTGGCTGCCACTTGGCAGTACAATGTAAAAGGTCAGAGAAGTTCCTGTTTGGTTGTTACCTTTATAGGAGAGTCAGAGCCTAGGTACATTTCCCTTGGAAGATGTGCTAATCTAAATGAGACTCCAAAGCAGCCACCAGTGTCCTCTAGGCTTGGGGCGCGTTACCAGTGCCTTGTCTTTTCCAACAATGTCCAGTTACACCTCTGCTGTGGGATGCTATGGCTGCTAGCTTCTGGCGCCTATTTTACAAAAGTCTGCTCCCCCAGACATCAAAACCTAGCTACGCCTCTGATTGTTCTCTCCGGTTGCAGTACTCTGTGGTGAGTCTGTTTCTCTCCACTGTTTCTCTGTGTGTTTTGTGGCTGCCTTGTTTTCAGCCTTCTGTTTATGCTCTGGTATTAGTTTGTAGTTGTAGCCTAGCTTTGTGTTCTGCCTTGTCTGTCTTATTTGGTGTCTCTAGTTCCCCTCTGCTTTTTCCCTCAGTCCCTGTTTGTGCAAGCTTGTTGTTGTACCCTGTTACCTGAGGAAGTACGCTCAGTTCTGAGTCCTGATTCCTGGTCCCTGTTAGTCAAGCTTGCTTTGGAGTCCTATTCTCTGTGTGAGTTCCTGTATCCTGTAAGTCCTGCCAGCTGCCCGCACCAAGGGGCTCAACCCCTAGGGAATGGCGGTCATGTGCAGGTGAAGTCTTGTTCCAGTCCGAGTGTTCTAGTCCAGTGTGTTCCTGCTTTGCTTACCTACATCTGTAGCCCCTGTCTTGTTGGTGTGTTTGCCCAGTGTTGGTTGGGGGGTTTTGCCTGCCACTGCTGCCCTACGGCTGTGGTCCAAGGGCTCACGAATCCAGTTTTCCCTTGAGAGGCCTGACAGTATTTTAGGGAATTGACTAAATGGATAAGTGAACCCTGAAGAGTAGGGGCTCACAGTTAGGTACAGAGGGCGACCTGCCACCCAAATGGCCACTGTTTTCTGGTGGTTAAGAAGCGGTTGCTAGCAAGCCAGTTACGTACCCAATCTAAGCATTATTGAAGGGTGGTCAAGTCAGGATTACAGGGATTTGAGTAGACACAAGCCCCCCCCCCCCCCCAATATTCAACAACATTTAACCGGCCAGGATCAGCACCTGACCAGTTAAATGCACTATAACCAGCTATCCGTGGTTAGCAGCTAGCCAGTTATATCACGCAATATAACTGGCTATCCACTGATTTTCAGGGCAAGTTTGGCTGCCATATTTGGCTACAGACTACCAGACCTATCTTTGTCCAGTTCAAACTTAACCAGACAGCGCTGAATATCAGCTTGAGCAATTAAGTTTCGACTGGCCAAAAATAAAATGGATATTCAATGCTGGTCGCCGGAAATGGTCCCGTATTGAATATCTGGGCTCAGCACTCACTGCGGGAGTTGGCCAGGCTAACTCCCATGGTCTGAATATCAGGCCCAAGGAGAATGTCATCTGTATAAATGTAGAATTTGACAATAAAGTCCTGGATCAAGATTGCATGAGGGCTAAGGAAGATGCTGAAGAGAAGTAGAGAAAGCAGTGATCCTTGGGAAACACCAAATGAAAGGGAAAATGGACTAGAAAAAGATGAGGGAAGGGAAACCCTAAATGACCTGTGAGGAAAGAGGAAAACCATTTTAACACAGTACTGCAAATGCCAAAGGATGAGAGCCTACACAGGAAAAGAGAGTGACCGATAAGGTCAAAAGATGCTGAAAGATCCAAGGAAATAATCAGAAGTGTATCCCCACAATCCAAGGCAGTACAAGTCATTAGGAGAGAGGCCATTACAGTCTCTGTGGAGTGACCTACTTAAAAGCCTGTTTGCAAATGATGGAGAATATCTGAAGCCTCAACATGTTGAGATAGCTACAGACATATAATTCTTTCAAGCAGTTTTGATAGAAAGGGGAGGTTAGAGACAGGTGTTGGATGTAAGAGAAGAATCCAGGGTTTGTTTCTTCAGGACTGGATGAACCAAGGCAGATTTCCACTTTGGGGGAGGGGAGGAGGGAATCTGACCAGAAGAAAGACTACTAGTTATCATGGAATAGATGAGAGTGTAGTAAATTTAAAACAAATCGGAGAAAAATTTTCTTCACCCAACGTATAATTAAACTCTGGAATTTGTTGCCGGAGAAAGTGGTGAAGGCGGTTAGCTTAGCAGAGTTTAAAAAGGGGTTGGACGGTTTCCTAAAAGACAAGTCCATAAACCGCTACTAAATGGACTTGGGAAAAATCCACAATTCCAGGAATAACAGGTATAGAATGTGTGTACGTTTGGGAAGCTTGCCAGGTGCCCTTGGCCTGGATTGGCCGCTGTCGTGGACAGGATGCTGGGCTCGATGGACCCTTGGTCTTTTCCCAGTATGGCATTACTTATGTACTTATGAGAGGAACAAGCCCATGGCAAGATATCAGTAGCCAGTTTCATTGGATCCAGTCTAGTCTTTCTAACTGACTTCAAAGATTTTTTCAAATGAAATCAATGAAGGTAGATTAAATTGGGATCAAGAAGGAAGAAGAGACTCCAAAGAACAGAAGTCAACTGGGGGAAGAAGAGACACAGAGAAGGGGGAAGAAGCTGGCTCCACCTCTATCTGGGTGGTAAAAGTAAGCAATGTGAGGGAGGATGGAACCCAGGAGCACAGAAAATCAATCCTGGAGGCAAAGAAGGATGCAAAAACCCAAGCAGTTAGGCTGAGCAGTTGAAACATTTTGGTTAATGATAACAGCTGGAAGACTAAAGAAAAGAGTTTCTTTGGACGGTTGGAAGACTTATTGGTTACACTGACATGGAGGGGCATAATCGAAAGGGACGTCCAAGTTTTGTTGAGGACGTCCTCGCAAAATGTTTCGATGGAGGGGCAGGGAAACCTGTATTATCGAAACAAGATGGACGTCCATCTTTCGTTTTGATAATATGGTCAGGGACATCCAAATCTTGAAATCTGGTCATCCCTAGAGATGGTCGTTTCTGATTTTTGGCGATAATGGAACCCAAGGACGTCCATCTCAGAAACGACCAAATGCAAGCCATTTGATCGTGGGAGGAGCCAGCATTTGTAGTGCACTGCTCCCCCTGACATGCCAGGACACCAACCGGGCACCCTAGGGGGCACTGCAGTGGACTTCATAAATTGCTCCCAGGTACATAGCTCCTTTACCTTGTGTGCTGAGCTCTCCAACCCCCCCCCCCCCCAACTGTACACCACTACCATGCCCTTACGGGTGAAGGGGACACCTAGATGTAGATACAGTGGGTTTGTGGTGGGTTTTGGAGTGCTCGCTGTTTCCTCCACAAACTAACAGGTAGGGGGGGGGCCTGGGTCCACCTGTATGAAGTGCACTGCACCCACTAAAACTGCTCCAGGGACCTACATACTGCTGTCACAGACCTGAGTATGACATCTGAGGCTGGCAAAAAATATTTTTAAAGATATTTTTTGAGGGTGGGAGGGGGTTAGTGACCACTGGGGGAGTAAGGGGAGGTCATCCCCGATTCTCTCTGGTGGTCATCTGGTCATTTCGGGCACCTTTTTGTGCCTTGGTTGTAAGAAAAACATGACCAGGTAAAGTCATCCAAGTGCTCGTCAGGGACGCTCTTTTTTTCCCCATTATATGTTAGGAACGCCCAAGTCCCGCCTTCGCCATGCCTCTGATACGCCCCCTTGAACTTTGGCCATCCCTGCGACGGAAAGCAGTTGGGGACATCCAAAATCGGCTTTCGATTATACCGATTTGGACGACTCGGGAGGACACCCATCTTCCGATTTGTGCCGAAAGATGGGCATCCTTCTCTTTCAAAACTGAGCCCGATAGTGTAGTAAAACTGACAGACAGCGTTAAGTTGAGATTTTTGAGAAAGCAAAGATTATCTTCATACCACAATTTTTTGGAAGAGTGAGCAGAAATTGTGCAGATTGGTACAGCTGGAGTAATCCCCAACTGCTGTCACTCCATATAGTAGCCAGGGTAAGAAGAGGAGGTGCCACAAAATCCTTAAGAAAGGAAGGGAAAAAAGGGAGAAAGATTGCTGACTAAAGAGGAGGAGGAGAAGGCTGAAGGGCTCCCTAACTCCCTAGACTCTTTATCCTTCTACCATAAAACATTTGGGCTCTTTTTTTTTCTGTTCAGCCTCATACTATACTCATTGTTCCATACCCAAGAACATGGTCTGTCAAGTGTGTCACAACATAAGAAGGCTGAGAACCACCAATTTAGAGAGATTTGCAGCATGGAGACACTCCTAATAGGTGTTATGGATGACCTAAACAATGAACTAGATAGAAGGTATAATGCTGTGGTGCTCTTTTTGGATATCTGAGCAGCATCTGATATAGCGAGCCATGGTTTACTGCAATTCTAGCTAGGATTAACAGAAATGGAGAAGAAGTACTTCATTTTTTTTACTTCTTTTCTAGAGCAGAATACCCAGCAGGTGTTAATGGGAGACTCTGTCTGAGCCCTGTATGTTGTCATGTGGTATTTTTCAGGATTGAGTGCTGTCACTAAACCTTGGGTAATGCTGAATGGTAAACATGTTTCCATCTTGATATTTTTGAAGATTTCATCCAAAGTTTTGTCCCTGTTGTAGCAAGGAGGCTGGACAAACTTCCTAAGATTGCAGGGTGCATAGAGAATACTACTCAGTGGTTCAAGCATTGTAAGTTACTGTTAAGATGGAGGTTAAATGAGTAGGTAAGGGGAATATAGCAAAGGATTTTTGTATAAAGACTGGTTCAGTTCAAAACAACACAAAGTTCTGAACCTGGAAGTCTGGTTAGATGTGGTCCTTACTTTTGAGACTGATATTTCACATATTGTATCATCTATATTTGGCTACTTGCAAAGTTGTTTCAAATCACAGTTTATTTTTCATCAACACATTTGTTGAAATTGGTTCAGGCATTTTTATACATTTGTGCCTGGATTAGTGCAATTTAGCATCTATGATCCTATCACTACAAGTCATACAGCAGCTAGTTTTCTGGGAGAGTTTCTGCTGATTACGGGTATCCAATGTTAACAAATACCCTTTGACTTCTAGTGGCTTATAGAATTAAATGTAAGATTCTCCTTTTGATTTTTAGACTTCATAATGACCAGGTCCTAAGTTATTTTACGTACCATGACTTCACAGAAGGTATAGCTGGAATCTAGGAATCAATCTTGTAAGATACGGTATGCGGGTGTATTATTTATTTATTTACTAGTAAAAAAAAGGCCCGTTTCTGACACAAATGAAATGGGCGCTAGCAAGGTTTTCCTCAGAGTGTGTTTGTTTGGGAGAATGTATGTGAGAGTGACTGTGTGTGAGAGAGAGAGTGAAAGTGCGAGTGTGTGTGTGTGAGAGAGAGAGAGAGTCTGGGTGTGAGTGTGTCTGTGAGAGTGTGTGTGTGAGAATGAGAGTGTGTGCAAGTGCGTATGTGAGACAGTGTGAGAGAGAGTGTGTTTCACACAGATACAGTGTGTGCGAGAGAGAGAGAGTGTGTGTGAGACACATATTCTCTGTGAGACAGTGTATGAGACCAAGCGAGTGTGTGAGTGACTGTGTGACACATAGAGAGTGAATGTGATACACTGTGAGACATAGAGTGTGTGAGAATGAGAGACAGAAAGACACTGTCTGTGAGAGAGAGAGTGTGTGTGTGACAGAGATACCTCCCTCCCTCTCTCGCTCTCTGGTGTCAGCCCCCCCCCCTCTCTCTCTGGTGTCTGAGATTGCCGCCACTGCACCCAAGCAATTGGTGTGCTGGAGGAGGGGGAGAGAGTGTGGGGGGGGATGTGTTGGGGGGGTTCAGCTTGGAAGAAGAGGGGTGGGGGGTTCAAGAAACGCTGCCAGATGAGAGTGAGAGAGTGAGTGTGTGTGTGAGTGTGTGTGGGGGGAGGTTCAGGAAGCAATGCCAGATGACTGAGTGAGTGTGTGTGTGGGGGGGGGGGGGGCAGGGGGTACAGGAAGTGCTGCCAGATGAGAGAGAGAGAGAGTGTGTGTGTGTGTATGGGGTTTCAGGAAGCGCTGCCAGATGAGAGAGAGTGAGTGTGTGTGTGTGGGGGGGGTAGGGGGGTTCAGGAAGCGCTGCCAGATGAGAGAGTGTGTGTGTTTGTGTGTTGGGGGGGTTTGTGGGTTCAGCTTGGAAGAAGAGGGGTGTGGGGGGTTCAGGAAGCGCTGCCAGATGAGTGAGTGAGTGTGTGTGTGTGTGTGTGTGGTGGGGGCGGTTTATCAAGCATTGCCAGATGAGAATGAGTGTGTGTTTCGGGCGTGGGTTCAGGAAGCACTGGCAGATGAGAGAGTGAGTGAGCGTGTGTGTGTGGGGGGGGGGGTTGATGAAGGGGGGCCAAATGAGAGAGTAAGTGTGTGTGTGTGGGGGGGGGTTCAGTAATGGCTACCAAATTAGTGAGTGACTGTGTGTGGGGCGGGGGGGCAGAGGTTACTGGAAGCGCTGCTAGATGAGAGAGAGTGAGTGAGTGAGTGAGTGTGTGTGTGTGTGTGTGTGTGGTGGGGGCGGTTTATCAAGCATTGCCAGATGAGAATGAGTGTGTGTTTCGGGCGTGGGTTCAGGAAGCACTGGCAGATGAGAGAGTGAGTGAGCGTGTGTGTGTGGGGGGGGGGGGGGTTGATGAAGGGGGGCCAAATGAGAGAGTAAGTGTGTGTGTGGAGGGGGGGGTCAGTAATGGCTGCCAAATTAGTGAGTGACTGTGTGTGTGTGTGGGGGGGGCAGAGGTTACTGGAAGCGCTGCTAGATGAGAGAGAGTGAGTGAGTGAGTGAGTGAGTGAGTGAGTGAGTGTGTGTGTGTGTGTGTGTGTGTGTGTGTGTGTGTGTGTGTGTGTGTGTGTGTACGGGGTTTCAGGAAGCGCTGCCAGATGAGAGAGTGAGTGTGGGGAGGGGGGGGGGTTCAGGAAGCGCTGCCAGATGAGAGTGAGAGAGAGAGAGAGAGAGTGTGTGTGTTGGAGGGGTGTGGGGGGGTGTTGGGGGGTTCAGCTTGGAAGAAGAGGGGTGTGGGGGGGGGGGGGTCTGGAAGCACTGCCAGATGTGTGAGTGAGTGTGTGTGTGGGGGGGGCGGTTTATCAAACGTTTCCAGATGAGAGTGAGTTTGTGTGTGTGTGTGGGGGGGGTTCCGGAAGCGCTGCCAGATGAGAGAGTGTGTGGTGGGGGGGGGGGGGGGTCAGGAAGTGTGGCCAAATGAAAGTGAGTGTGTGTGTGGGGGGTCAGGAACCGCTGCCAGATGAGTGAGTGTGTGTGTGTGTGGTGGGGGGGGGGGGGCCGGGATTTCAGGAAACGCTGCCAGATGAGAGAGTGAGTGTGTGTGTGGTGGGGGGCGGGGTTTAGGAAGTGTGGTCAAATGAGAGTGAGTAAGTGTGTGTGTGTGGGGAACGGGGGTTCAGGAACCGCTGCCAGATGAGTTAGTGAGTGTGTGTGGGGGGGGGGGGGGGGGCAGGGGTTTCAGGAAACGCTGCCAGATGAGAGAGTGTGTGTGCGTGTGTGGAGGGGTGGTTCAGCAAGCACTGTCAGATGTCAGTGAGTGAGTGAGTGTGTGTGCTGTATAGTTCAGTTGGGGGTGGGATTGTGCTTTGAAGAAGAGGGAAGGAAGCGCTGCCAGTTTTCGGGGTTGTGTTTGATGAGTGCCGTCACTGCCCCCTCCGCGCGACGCACCCCCCCCCCCCCAACCCACCCACCGTCACGTTGGTTTGCTGGCGGGGGACCCAAAATCCCGCCACCAGAAGTCCTGTGTTGTCTGCTGACTCCGGCGTGATCTTCGGCATTGCTAGCCTTTGCAGGGCGGGGTTATTTGCGTCTGACGTCGTGCACGTGCAGGACGTCAGATGCACAGAAGCCCTGCCTGCAGAGGCCTGCAGAGGCTAGCAATGCCGAAGATCATGCCGTAGTCAGAAGACAGGACTTGTGCTGGCGGGGTTTCGGGTCCCCCGCTAGCAAAGCAACGCGACGGTGGGTGGCTTGGGGGGGCAGGTGTTGCACCTCCAGCATTCTGTGGGCGGAGCTTCTTTTGATCTCTGGAGCTTTTGTGAGTGGTTGGGGGGGTGCGGCGCAGGGGTGGGTTGTGGACCTGGAACATTCTGTGGGCGGGGCTTCATTGGGACTCCGGAGCTTTGGAAGTGGTTTCCCTGCACAGTTTGTCCGCGTGTGGGTCGGGAGGTTGGTAACCAGCGTTTCCTAGGCAGGGGGAGGAGTAGGGACTCCTCCCTCTGCCTGGGTGTGATCCCTTCTTTCATTTTTCTGTAGGTTTTCCGCCCTCGACATCATGACGTTTGACGTGAGGGCGGGGCAGACATGGTCAGTGAGGTGGCTTCACCACCATGAAGTAACGAACCCTTTAGGGAGTGACTGAGTGACTTCAGAACGTTGTCTTCAGAACGTTGAGGGTGAGTTTTATTACAGTAGATTTGCTGCATTTGTATCCCACATTTTCCCACCTATTTGCAGGCTCAATGTGACTTACATTACGTCGCAAAGGCGGACACCATAAACAGAATATTGTTGCAAATAAGGTACAAAGAATAACAGGTAAATTAGAAGTAATGTAATACAGAATATATGAGTGGGAGTAAGACAAGGTATAATGTTCAGTAATGATAGTGTGGATTAAAGTGTCTAAATTAAGAGAGTTCAATATTGGCTGATGTAGAACTGATTAGTCATTATGATTCTTTGATAGTATCTTTATTGTACTAGTTGATTTGGATGGAATTTGTCTGTGTGGTTTTAGATTTTATGCTTTATGTGAGCAGATCTAAGCTGGTCTGGAAGTAGCAGGGATCAATAGTGCTTAACTGAGGTTTTAGAGGACTTGGGTGGTCATTTACTAATAGTGCACACTAATACTGTTAGCCTGCACTACCTGCTGTAAGGCCCAGAGAAATAAAATGGGCCAAGCAGCAGACAGAAGTGCATGCTAACCATTAGCAAATTACTCCCTTAATGTTTTATGCCTGTATATTATGACAATTGAATGTATTTTATCAATATATTTGTAAATTGCTTTGGATTTGTATGGAATTAGTGATAAACAAATGTAAATAACTAAATAAATGTTTATCTTTGAGTAGTGTCAAACAACAAAACAGTATGGCATTACCAACAGCAAATGTTAACCAGAACCTTATGCTATGATGAAACAGTACTATTAGAGGAAACTATGGATGGCGTGGTAAAACAAGCTGAAGCTGTAGATGATAAAATCTATGGTATATAAAACAATGACATTCATATATATCATACTCTAATGAAAGCTCCATGTGTGGAATTGAAATATCAGTAAATATGGGTAAAACATTTATTTTAAAACACCTTTAACCCTAAGAAAGGGCTTTCCAAGTTTTAAAAGTTAATTTGTTGTGTTTATGGTAGGAAAATTTTTCTTTATCTGTGTGTTCAACAAAGCATCTCAGGTGCACAACTCAAATCCTGCAAAGCACAATCAATATATGTACTATTGTTAAATGTAATTCAGTGTGCCGGCTTAGCAGGATTGTCCTTTGACTTAGACTGCATTTCAATGAAGCTTTTAAAGCATCTCAGAGACCCTATGTGAACATTTTAATAAAATTCCAGCCTGAGTAAGGAACATCAATCTGTTGTTGTGATATGACAAACCTCACAGAATACATTATGGGCTGTAAATACTTTACCCTCCTTTTGCAAGATTTCAGACATATACATAGATATTTTTTAAAAATATATTATTGGTTTGCATTCATGTAATTATTCATCTCACGGCTGGCTCAAGGCACCACGGTGCCCTGAGCCAACTTTTGGTTTGGGGCCCTCTGATTGACAAACCCCTCCCCCCTGACCTAACTTTAAAGGGGGGAAGGGAAATGGGACTTGATATACCGCCTTTCTGAGGTTTTTGCAACTACATTCAAAGCGGTTTATATTCAGGTACTTATTTTGTACCAGGGGCAATGGAGGGTTAAGTGACTTGCCCAGAGTCACAAGGAGCTGCAGTGGGAATCGAACTCAGTTCCCCAGGATCAAAGTCCACTGCACTAAAGACAGTTTCCTCCTCCTGAATACTGACAGCATTTTACCTAACGCTATCTGCATTAGCCCCTGAGTCTTCCCTTTGCCGTGCTCCTGTGGAAACAGAAAGTTATGTCAACAGAGGGGCTGGAGCGCGGCAGAAGAAAGATGCTGGGGCACTGATACAGGTGATGTTATATGAAATGCTGTCTGTGTTTGGAAGGAGAAAACTGCCTTTAAAGATAGACGGGGGGGGGGGGGGGGGGGGGGAAGTGGCCTGAGGCAGAATGAGGAAGGGGGTTGCTGGCTCTTCTTTTTTTCCTGCATGTCACCCCCCCCCCCCCCCCCCCCATGTAAACTCTGGGCCACTTTAACCTATAAGACCAGTGACAGCACAGGCTCAGGTGTTTAGTGCCCTTTATCTCCGGTTCTCTGGGCCAGAGCCTCACCTAGTCCATAGGTTATGCCGGCCCTGATTCTACTACTACAAACTTATTTCTATAGCACTACTAGATGTACGCAGCACTGTACACTTGAACATGAATAGACAGAGCTTACAATCTAATCAGGACAAACAGGACAAATAAGGGAAATAACTGAAATGGGAATAATAAAACAGAATAGGTACTGAACAAGTGAATAAGGGTTAGGAGTTAAAAGCAGCCTAAGGTAGGCTTTTAGCCTAGATTTGAAGACTGCCAAAGATGGAGCTTGACGTACTGGTTCAGGAAGTCTATTCCAGGCGTATGGTGCAGTAAGATAAAAGGAATGGAGTCTGGAGCTGGCAGTGGAAGAGAAGGGTACATTTAAGAAATATTTCCCAATGAACGGAGTTCCAGAAGAGGAGTGTAGGGAGAGCTAAGAGTGAAGGGGTCCTGAGATGCTGCAGAGTGAATGCACTTGTAAGTCAATAAGAGGAGTTTGAAGGGTATGTGGAAATGGATAGGAAGCCAATGATGTGACTTGAGGAGAGAGCTAATATGCGCATAGCAACACTGGCGGAATAGAAGTCGTGCAGCAGAATTTTGAACAGATTGAAGGGGTGAGAGATGGCTTAGTGGGAGACCTTTGAGAAGCAAATTGCAATAGTCTAAGCGAGAGGTGATAAGGGTGTGGATAAGGGTTTTGGTAGTGTGCTTAGAAAGGAAAGGAAGAATTTTGGTGATAATTTTGGTGACTGGTAAAATGACAGGTTTTATCAGTCTGATGAATATGTGCAGAGAAAGAGAGAAGAGTCAAAAATGACCCCAAGATTAAGAGCTGATGAGACAGGGAGGATATGAGTGTTACCCACAGACATAGAGAGGGGGGGGGGGGGTGGGAAGAGGAGAGATTGGTTTAGGGGAAAAGATAGGAAAGCTCAGTCTTGGTCATGTTTAGTTTCAGATGACAGTGAGACATCCTGGTAGAAATGTCAGACAGGCAAGCTGATACTTGGGCCTGGGGTGGAGAGGTAGATCTAGGAGTCATCAGCATAAAGGTGATACTGTGTCAGACTTGTGAGTTCTTGTGCCAGGTGGAGCACTGCTGAGCGCAATGACATGCCCATGGACTCCGCTTGGAGGCCGAGGCACCTCGAGGTTCATCTGCGGTGACCGTCGTCCCCCGGAGGTTGAGCCCCCAGGTGCGGGCAGCTGGCAGAACTTGCGCGGGAAGTCGAGGAGAGGGGCGTTAGGAAAACAGCCGGAGGGGAACAGAAAGGGATGGTCCGGGTACAGGCAATGTCCAACAGGCAGGCAGCAGGCAAGAGTAATCCAGGTACCAGCAGAGTCAGTAGGCAGGCAGCAGACACAAGAGTAATCCAGGTACCAGCAGAGTCAGTAGGCAGGCAGCAGACACAATAGTAATCCAGGTACAGACAAGGTTCAAGAGGTAGGCAGCGGGCAAGAGTAATCCAAGTGCAAGCAGAGTCAGTCACCTGAAATACAGGCAGGAACGCAGTGAAAAGGAATGCTTACCAAGTAAAAGCCGAAGCAACAAGACAGTGGGAAAGCCCTCTACAAATAGTGCAGGCGTCTGACGTCACCAGGACACAGCTGAGGAAGGACAGCTGTCATGGGTTAGAAAGGCCGTGAGGAAATAACATCAGACGTCCGCCCGCGGGGAGGGCCAATCCCCGCGGAGCAGGAGGCGGGTCGACGGCCCCGAACAGCCTCAGGGATCCCCGGAAGTGTGTGGGTCTGGAAGAACATGCCGGGCGACATGGACGGCCTGGGCACGCGCATCGTGCGGGAAGCGCAGCACCGCCCCGGAGTGCCGAATCCACTATGGCAGCGGGCATCCCGCGCCGCCGAAGAGCACCGCTGATAAAGAGGTAAGGAGCGTGACATACTGGAAACCATGGGATGTGCTCAGAGCACCAAGGGAAGAAGTACAGATGGAAAAAAAGAAGCGGTCCCAAGACAGAGCTCTGAAGTACACCAACTGATAATGGGATAGACGAGGAGAAGGATCCACCAGAGCACACACTAAAAGTGCGATGGGAGGGATAAGAAGAAAACCAGGAAAGAAGAGAGCCCTGAAATCCAAGTGAGGACAGCGTATCAAGGAGCAGGTAGCGATCAACAGTGTCAAAAGCAGCATATAGATAAAGAAGGATGAGGGTAGAATAGAGATCTTTGGATCTGGCCAGCAATAGGTCACTGGAGACTTTAGCAAGCGCAGTTTCAGCTGAATGAAGAAGGCGAAAGCCAGATTGAAGTGGATCAAGAATAGCTTGAGATGAAAAAGTCAAGATAAAGGTGGTGAACAGCGCACGTTCAAGACATAAGACAAGTATCTTGGATAGGAAAGGGAGGAGGAAAATATGGCGATAGTTGTAAGGACAGGTAGGGTCCAACAAAGATTTCTTGAGGTGGTGTAACTACAGCATGTTTGAAGGCATCAGGAATAGTCGCACTGGAAAGTGAAAGACTGAGGGTATGAAAGATAGAAGGGATGACAGTAGGAGAGATAATGCTAACTACCTGTTCTTCTGATCTTATTCCCACCCAAGGGTGGGAATAAGATCAAAGGAACAGGTAATTAGTTTCGAGGAGGAAAGAAAATGTGCAGTTTCCTTTTCAGTGATTTTAGAAAAGGAAGAAAAGGAGGCAGGGGTTGAAGGAGGGTTGAGGGAAGGGAGAAGGAGGTGACTTGGTTGAGAATTCAAGTTTAATCTTGTGAAACTTACATGAAAGTACTCAGTCAGAGTCTGGGGAGAAAGTGAAGAGGGAGTTGGAGGTGAAGACACTTTGAGGAGAGAGTTCAATGTAGCAAAGAGACATCAAGGGTTAGTCCTGTTTGGAAAGTGAAAGACTAGAAGGAGGTCAGCAAGAATTTGAAATGTATGAAGTTTGTATGGGCATGGGATTTCTGCCAAAGGCGTTCAGCAGATCGGGCATAGGAACATAGGTAGCGGATTCTAGAGGTTAGCCAAGGCTGGGGTTTGGTACGCCTTACAGAATGGGAGGAGCAGGAGTATCCAGAGCAGAGGAGAGAATAGTATTATAGGAAGAGACAGCCTCACTGACTGACTTAGATAACATAGTGGTTGAGAAAAGGTTTGAAACACTGGAGGACAGTGTAGAAGAGTCAACAGCCTGAAGATTCCTAAATGTATTGGTGGAGATTTGATGGGACTAGGGGGGAGGGTGTTTATGTGTGAAAGTTATCAGATGATGGTCAGAGAGGGGAAGATTTGAGGCGCAGAAACTGGAGAGTGAGCAGTTGGAGAAGAAGGTAATATCAAGACAGTGGCCATTCTGGTGAGTAGGGGTAGTGGAGCAGAGTTGAAGACTGAAAGAGGATGTTAAAGTGAGAAACTGAGATGCATAAAAGAGTCAAAGGGATCATTAGCATTAATGTTAAAATCCCCAAGAATTATGGAAGGAGTTGAAGGTTCAAGAAAGAAGGAAAGCCAGGAGTCAAAGTCAGTGAGAAGGGAAGAAAGGGACTTATCAGGGTGCAGAGAAACGACTGCTACTCGGAGAGGTAGAGGAACAAATAGATGGATGGAGTGGACTTCGAAGGAAGAAAAGCAGTGAGACTGAGGTGGAAGAAATCTACAAGAGGATGACAGTAGTAGCCCAACACCACCTCCGCGGCCAACCGGGTGAGGAGTATGGTAGAAAGGGTAACCTCCATGACACAGGGCCGCAGCGCAACTGAAGCAGAGTCTTCAGGGCAAAGCCAAGTCTCTCAGTTAGAGCAATCAGATGGAGAGTACGAAAGATAGAGGTCGTGAATGTAGGAAAGTTTGTTGCAGACAGAGCAAGCATTCCACAAAGCACATGAGAAAGGCAGGGAAGAAGGGGAGAGGACAGAAACAGAAATTAGACTGGAGACATCATGGTGTGACCTGCACAAATAGGATGAGAGCTGATGTGGAGGACCAGGATTGGGACCGATATCCCTGGCAGAAAGCAGGAGAAGAAGCAAGGCAGTACAAAGAAGAGTAAGAGAAGCATGATGACAGCGACAAAGGCGAGATGTACTTAAGACACAATGGAGATGTTTGAATAAAAGGAAGGAAATGTTGAAGGTTGACAGCTGAGAAGGGAAAAGACAAAAGGGATGGTGAGATGATGAAAGCAGAAGGTGGGCAATGTGTTCCTGCAGTATACAGTGGTTTCAGATGGAGAAAGAGATTGGGTAGGGACAGTATATAAGTATTGCCATACTGGGACAGACCAAAGGTCCATCAAGCCCAGCATTCTGGCAACGAATTCCAGAGTTGACAAGAACAGAAACTGTACTGAAGCCATAAGAAACAGCAGAGAGAAAATACAAAGTGTATAGAGAAAATGTTTTGCACACCTGGCACCTGGAGCGAAGACCCTGGAGATGGATCAGGGTGGACCTGGGAGTCACCCCGGAAAAAGCTATGAGGATATACAGATGGGCTGCAAGTCCTCCACAGGACCTGGAAGGCAGCTGGTTGAAGTGCTAGGCACCTGGAATTAAATGTAAGGATATGCAGATAAGCTGCAAGTCCTCCACAGCACCTGGAAGGCAGCTGGTGGAAGCACTAGGCGCCTGGAGCGAAGGCCTTGGATGGATCAGGGTGGACCTAGGAGTCACCCCTGAGAAAGCTGTAAGGATATGCAGAAGGGGCTGTAAGTCTTCCACAGCACCTGCTGTACCTGAAATTACAACTCTTCAATAGCCTTCAGGCTTGCCGGTTCTTTATATACCACCTGCAAGGCTGAAGACTATTGAAGTGGTATACATTATATTCAGGTACAGCAGGTAGTTTTCTGTCCCTGGAGAGCTCACAATTAAAAAAAAAAGACCCTGTTTCTCAGCCCCCTGCACTAATCATTGGACTACTCCTCAACTCCACATGGAGATCTATTTTCATTTAAAAAAGATTTTAGTACTGTGAACATCCATACTTCCTGAAGCTGTCAGAGTCTGGTATCCCTTGCCAGTTTCACAATCTGGGGAGGAAGGGGGGACAGCAACCACTGGGGCATTAAGGAGGTGACTTGCTTTAATGCTCTAGTGGAAAGCTGCTGAAATCAGAGTAACTTTCTGCAACCTGGACATGCTGAGTACCAGGTCTAAATAACAACGCCCATCTTTTTTGAACATAGATGTTCCTATCACTTCTGAAATCAAAAATGGACATCCATATTTTGGCCCCTCCCTAGCCTGCACAAAAACTACCCTCCTTGCTATAAGAATGTACTGTGGTTTAGATGTCCATATCCTGGTTGTATAAAATCAGGATCTGGATGTCCATACAATATGGATGTGTAAATGCCGATTTTCAAATGTCCAAAACCCAAATAGAGCTTCTAAAATAAGGGCCAGCGTATGCTAACGTTGTTAACTGCATAAAATGGGCCCTGCAGCAAATAAAGCGAATGCTACATACCTGTAGAAGGTATTCTCCAAGGATAGCAGGCTGATTGTTCTCACTGATGGGTTGACGTCCTCGGCAGCCCCCTCCATCGGAAAGTTTACTAGCAAAGGCCTTTGCTAGTCCTCGCGCGCCCATGCGCACCGCGCATGCGCGGCCGTCTTCCCGCCCGAAACCTGCTCGAGCCGGCCAGTCCAGTATGTAGCAAGACAATACACTTCAAGGGAAGACTCAACTCCAAAGGGGAGGCGGGCGGGTTTGTGAGAACAATCAGCCTGCTGTCCTCGGAGAATACCTTCTACAGGTATGTAGCATTCGCTTTCTCCGAGGACAAGCAGGCTGCTTGTTCTCACTGATGGGGTATCCCTAGCCCCCAGGCTCACTCAAAACAACAACCATGGTCAATTGGGCCTCGCAACGGCGAGGACATTAAAGAGATTGACCTAAAAAATTTACCAACTAACTGAGAGTGCAGCCTGGAACAGAACAAACAGGGCCCTCGGGGGGTGGAGTTGGATCCTAAAGCCCAAACAGGTTCTGAAGAACTGACTGCCCGAACCGACTGTCGCGTCGGGTGTCCTGCTGCAGGCAGTAATGAGATGTGAATGTGTGGACAGATGACCACGTCGCAGCTTTGCAAATTTCTTCAATGGAGGCTGACTTCAAGTGGGCTACCGACGCAGCCATGGCTCTAACATTATGAGCCGTGACATGACCCTCAAGAGCCAGCCCCGCCTGGGCGTAAGTGAAGGAAATGCAATCTGCTAGCCAATTGGATATGGTGCGTTTCCCTACAGCCACTCCCCTCCTATTGGGGTCAAAAGAAACAAACAATTGGGCGGACTGTCTGTGGGGCTGTGTCCGCTCCAGGTAGAAGGCCAATGCTCTCTTGCAGTCCAATGTGTGCAGCTGACGTTCAGCAGGGCAGGAATGAGGACGGGGAAAGAATGTTGGCAAGACAATTGACTGGTTCAGATGGAACTCCGACACAACCTTTGGCAGGAACTTAGGGTGAGTGCGGAGGACTACTCTGTTATGATGAAATTTGGTGTAAGGGGCCTGGGCTACCAGGGCCTGAAGCTCACTGACTCTACGAGCTGAAGTAACTGCCACCAAGAAAATGACCTTCCAGGTCAAGTACTTCAGATGGCAGGAATTCAGTGGCTCAAAAGGAGGTTTCATCAGCTGGGTGAGAACGACATTGAGATCCCATGACACTGTAGGAGGCTTGACAGGGGGCTTTGACAAAAGCAAACCTCTCATGAAGCGAACAACTAAAGGCTGTCCTGAGATCGGCTTACCTTCCACACGGTAATGGTATGCACTGATTGCACTAAGGTGAACTCTTACAGAGTTGGTCTTGAGACCAGACTCAGACAAGTGCAGAAGGTATTCAAGCAGGGTCTGTGTAGGACAAGAGCGAGGATCTAGGGCCTTGCTGTCACACCAGACGGCAAACCTCCTCCAATGAAAGAAGTAACTTCTCTTAGTGGAGTCTTTCCTGGAAGCAAGCAAGATGCGGGAGACACCCTCTGACAGACCCAAAGAGGCAAAGTCTACGCCCTCAACATCCAGGCCGTGAGAGCCAGAGACTGGAGGTTGGGATGCAGAAGCGCCCCCTCGTCCTGTGTGATGAGGGTCGGAAAACACTCCAATCTCCACGGTTCTTCGGAGGATAACTCCAGAAGAAGAGGGAACCAGATCTGACGCGGCCAAAAAGGAGCAATCAGAATCATGGTGCCTCGGTCTTGCTTGAGTTTCAACAAAGTCTTCCCCACCAGAGGGATGGGAGGATAAGCATACAGCAGGCCCTCCCCCCAATCCAGGAGGAAGGCATCCGATGCTAGTCTGCCGGAGGCCTGAAGCCTGGAACAGAACTGAGGGACTTTGTGGTTCGCTCGAGATGCGAAGAGATCCACCAAGGGGGTGCCCCACGCTTGGAAGATCCGGCGCACCACTCTGGAGTTGAGCGACCACTCGTGAGGTTGCATAATCCGGCTCAGTCTGTCGGCCAGACTGTTGTTTACGCCTGCCAGATATGTGGCTTGGAGCACCATGCCGAGACGGCGAGCCCAGAGCCACATGCTGACGGCTTCCTGACACAGGGGGCGAGATCCGGTGCCCCCCTGCTTGTTGACATAGTACATGGCAACCTGGTTGTCTGTCTGAATTTGGATAATTTGATGGGACAGCCGATCTCTGAAAGCCTTCAGAGCGTTCCAGATCGCTCGCAACTCCAGGAGATTGATCTGTAGACCACGTTCCTGGAGGGACCAGCTTCCTTGGGTGTGAAGCCCATCGACATGAGCTCCCCATCCCAGGAGAGACGCATCCGTTGTCAGCACTTTTTGTGGCTGAGGAATTTGGACAGGACGTCCCAGAGTCAAATTGGACCAGATTGTCCACCAATACAGGGATTCGAGAAAACTCGTGGACAGGTGGATCACGTCTTCTAGACCCCCAGCAGCCTGATACCACTGGGAGGCTAGGGTCCATTGAGCAGATCTCATGTGAAGACGGGCCATGGGAGTCACGTGAACTGTGGAGGCCATGTGGCCCAGCAATCTCAACATCTGCCGAGCTGTGATCTGCTGGGACGCTCGCACCCGCGAGACGAGGGACAAGTTGTTGGCCCTCGTCTCTGGGAGATAGGCGCGAGCCGTCCGAGAATCCAGCAGAGCTCCTATGAATTCGAGTTTCTGCACTGGGAGAAGATGGGACTTTGGGTAATTTATCACAAACCCCAGTAGCTCCAGGAGGCGAATAGTCATCTGCATGGACTGCAGGGCTCCTGCCTCGGATGTGTTCTTCACCAGCCAATCGTCGAGATATGGGAACACGTGCACCCCCAGCCTGCGAAGTGCCGCTGCTACCACAGCTAGGCACTTTGTGAACACCCTGGGCGCAGAGGCGAGCCCAAAGGGTAGCACACAGTACTGGAAGTGGCGTGTGCCCAACTGAAATCGCAGATACTGTCTGTGAGCTGGCAGTATCGGGATGTGTGTGTAGGCATCCTTCAAGTCCAGAGAGCATAGCCAATCGTTTTGCTGAATCATGGGGAGAAGGGTGCCCAGGGAAAGCATCCTGAACTTTTCTTTTACGAGATATTTGTTCAGGGCCCTTAGGTCTAGGATGGGACGCATCCCCCCTGTTTTCTTTTCCACAAGGAAGTACCTGGAATAGAATCCCAGCCCTTCTTGCCCGGATGGCACGGGCTCGACCGCATTGGCGCTGAGAAGGGCGGAGAGTTCCTCTACAAGTACCTGCTTGTGTTGGAAGCTGTAAGACTGAGCCCCCGGTGGACAATTTGGAGGTTTTGATGCCAAATGGAGGGTGTATCCCTGCCGGACTATTTGGAGAACCCACTGATCGGAGGTTATGAGAGGCCACCTTTGGTGAAAAGCTTTCAACCTCCCCCCGACCGGCAGGTCGCCCGGCACTGACACTTGGATGTCGGCTATGCTCTGCTGGAGCCAGTCAAAAGCTCGCCCCTTGCTTTTGCTGGGGAGCCGCGGGGCCTTGCTGAGGCGCACGCTGCTGACGAGAGCGAGCGCGCTGGGGCTTAGCCTGGGCCGCAGGCTGTCGGGAAGGAGGATTGTACCTACGCTTACCAGAAGCATAGGGACCAGTCTTCCTTCCCCCGAAAAATCTTCTACCTGTAGAGGTAGAAGCTGAAGGCTGCCGGCGGGAGAACTTGTCGAATGCGGTGTCCCGCTGGTGGACAGACTCTACCACCTGCTCGACTTTTTCTCCAAAAATGTTGTCCGCACGGCAAGGCGAGTCCGCAATCCGCTGCTGGAGTCTATTCTCCAGGTCGGCAGCACGCAGCCATGAGAGCCTGCGCATCACCACACCTTGAGCAGCGGCCCTGGACGCAACATCAAAAGTGTCATAAACTCCTCTGGCCAGGAATTTTCTGCACGCCTTCAGCTGCCTGACCACCTCCTGAAAAGGCTTGGCTTGCTCAGGGGGAAGAGCATCAACCAAGCCCGCCAACTGCCGCACATTGTTCCGCATGTGTATGCTCGTGTAGAGCTGGTAAGACTGGATCTTGGCCACGAGCATAGAAGAATGGTAGGCCTTCCTCCCAAAGGAGTCTAAGGTTCTAGGGTCTTTGCCCGGGGGCGCCGAAGCATGCTCCCTAGAACTCTTAGCCTTCTTTAGGGCCAGATCCACAACTCCAGAGTCATGAGGCAACTGAGTGCGCATCAGCTCTGGGTCCCCATGGATCCGGTATTGAGTCCCAGTACCGGATCCATGGGGACCCAGAGCAGATGCGCATTCTTGGGAATGTGGGGATTACTTAGTGGCTTGGTCCAGTTCGCAAGCAATGTCTTTTTCAGGACATGGTGCAAGGGAACAGTGGACGCTTCCTTAGGTGGAGAAGGATAGTCCAGGAGCTCAAACATTTCAGCCCTGGGCTCGTCCTCCACAACCACCGGGAAGGGGATGGCCGTAGACATCTCCCGGACAAAGGAAGCAAAAGACAGACTCTCGGGAGGAGAAAGCTGTCTCTCAGGAGAGGGAGTGGGATCAGAAGGAAGACCCTCAGACTCCTCGTCAGAGAAATATCTGGGGTCCTCCTCTTCCTCCCATGAGGCCTCACCCTCGGTGTCAGACACAAGTTCACGAACCTGTGTCTGCAACCTCGCCCTGCTCGACTCGGTGGAACCCCGTCCACGGTGGGGGCGTCGAGAGGCAGACTCCCTCGCCCGCATCGGCGAAGCTCCCTCCGCCGACGTAGTCGGGGAGCCTTCCTGGGAGGTGGCCGCGGTCGGCACCGCAAGCAGTACCGACGTCGGGGACCTCAACCTGGGCGATGGGCCAGCCGGCGCCACGCTCGACGGTACCGGAGGCGCAAGCACCGCCGGTACCGGAGGGGTAGGGCGCAACAGCTCTCCCAGAATCTCTGGGAGAACGGCCCGGAGGCTCTCGTTTAGAGCGGCTGCAGAGAAAGGCTGAGAGGCCGATGCAGGCGTCGACGTCAGAACCTGTTCCGGGCGAGGAGGCTGTTCCGGGCTGTCCAGAGTGGAGCGCATCGACACCTCCTGAACAAAGGGTGAGCGGTCCTCTCGGTGCCGATGCCTGCTGGGTGCCGAATCCCTCGGCGACCCAGAGCTCTCGGTGCCGACATGGGGAGGAGACCGGTGTCGATGCTTCTTCGATTTCTTCCGAAGCATGTCACCGGAGCTCCCCGGCACCGACGAGGAGGACGTAGAATCCATCCGTCGCTTCCTCGGGGTCGAGACCGAAGAGGGTCGATCCCGGGGGGGCTGTACCGCAGGAGCCCTCAGGGTAGGAGGAGACCCACCCGAAGGCTCACCGCCACCAGCAGGGGAATGGACAGCCCTCACCTGCACTCCTGACGATGCACCTCCGTCCGACGACATCAGCAGACGAAGTCTCGGTACCACCGACGTCGATGCAGTCGCCCGATGCCTCGGCGCCGATGCAGAGGTCCGATGCCTCGATGCAGTCGATGGAGCGGCAGCCAAGGAAGATGGTCCGGACGCTGACGACGTCGATGCACTCGATGCCTCCGGTGCCGATGCCGACGAAGAGCCCGAGAACAAAACATTCCACTGGGCTAATCTCGCTACCTGAGTCCGCCTTTGTAACAGGGAACACAGACTGCAGTTCTGAGGGCGGTGCTGGGCCCCTAGACACTGAAGACACGCAGAGTGCCTATCAGTGAGTGAGATTACCCGGGCGCACTGGGTGCACTTCTTGAAGCCGCTGGAAGGCTTCGATGTCATGGGCGGAAAAATCACGCCGGCGAAATCAAAAGCCGAAATGGCGAAAATTGAAGCACCAAAATTTAGAGGGAGAAAAATCTCGACCGAGGCCAAAAGAGGCCTACCCCGACAACGAAAGAAAACTTACGGGGCAAAAACTGAGAAATACGGGAAGGGCAGAAAACCCGAAAGGGTCTTCCGGAACACTACCGGAGCGCTTCCCGAACTTTTTTCAAGGAAAAAACAGCAAAAAACACGTCGAAAAGGACGCGCGAGGTCGACTCTCTGGGGCACGAACGGCGTAACACGACCGTACCGAGCGCGGACGAAAGAAGACTGGCCGGCTCGAGCCGGTTTCGGGCGGGAAGACGGCCGCGCATGGCCTTTGCTAGTAAACTTTCCGATGGAGGGGGCTGCCGAGGACGTCAACCCATCAGTGAGAACAAGCAGCCTGCTTGTCCTCGGAGAATGCACATTAATAGCATTATGTATGTTGTTAGTAAATGGCCCTGTAAATTTAGAAACCTAATTATACAAATCTCAACCCCCAAAGTAAAACCAAAAATAAAGAGTGCAAAGTCAAAGTTAAAAAAAATAACTGGCATATATTTTAGTATGGAAGTGTTTAGAGTCACACAAATATATAATGCTGCATACAGCAGACCTATAACAATAATTCCTAATTTGGTTCCTCTTCAAACCATTGCTAGAAACCAGCTGCAATCAAATGTGTGCACCACAAAAGTAATTTATTCTTTGTGCAATCAAATGTGTGCACCACAAAAGTAATTTATTCTTTGTTTCAAAATACTTTTTTAGTTACCATTTAAACCATGTACATACAAATCCAGTATTTTCATTTTAAATGTAGTTCTGATATTCACTTTATCTTGCATTATCAGAGCTATGAAAGCAGTCCTGTTTTAATTTGCTCACCTTTTGATTTTTTATTCATCTCTTTCCATTTGTCGTCATTCCTGCGAGACAGAAAAAAAAAAAAAAAGAAACCCAAAGGCATTCATATACTTGGTAAAACAGCACATTTGACTGTGGAATTAAGAAACACCATTTTACTGACTTAGTTTAGCATACAAATGGTTTCAAAACTAGCACCTTCTATCATTTAGACAAATGTTTTAAAATGGTAACCCACTGACTTCTGTTTCAGAGCTGTAAAACTGAAAAAAAAAATCCTGAACAGATGATTGCCAAAAGTATTCTTAGAACATAGCTGAAGGGTTCCCATGGCATCACATATGTAAATGTGCAGACCTTCAGTCTTTCATCCGCCTTGATGCATATGCAGTTCTGTTGCCTGGTAATGACTGTGTATAGTGCATTACAGATGCTTTTGAATCTGTCAAACAAGCTGAAATCATTTTGATCTTTTGTGTGGTGCATGTGTATTGTGTTGGTGTATTGAAACAACCATAGCAGGGCAAAGATGTGGGAGAATTCTCCTTTGCACTGATAAGTCTCTGAGTACTAAAACCAAATACAAATATTGAAAAAAAAATTTTGCCTGTTTTTTTTGAAAAGGAGTACCTTAAGGTCAAAACTCAAAAGGCCTGTGGAAAAAACTTTGGGATTTAGCTTAACAAATCCTCAAAATACTGTCCAGTTAAATTTTGGATTGGTAATTCACAACATGCAAAAAATTTATCTAGATAAAAAGAGGTGGGGTTGTGGGAATTTTCAGGTTGTTTAATTCAGGCCAGCCAAAATTACCAGGATAATTTTAGGTCAGATATTTGGCCAGTCAGAGATAACCGTACAACATTATCTGGTTAATTTTAGACCAGTGGTTCTCAACTGGTGTGTGACAACACACTAGTGCGTCGCAAGCACCCAGATGGTGTGTTCCGAGGCCAGTAGCAGACACATCAGTGGTTAGGAGGGGAGAGCACAGTCAGCAGGAAACAGCCCAGTGGCGGAGACGCGATTACACTAACTCTTACACCGCTTTCCTTTCTGGACTGTGCAGGCAACAAACCTCTTAAAAGCGCTTTTATTTCTGGTGGTAGTGAAAGCCTGTAAGCACAGTTTGCTGCCTGCACAGTCTGAGTAGGAGCTCGGTGTCAGGGTCACTGTAGCCGCATCTCCTCCCCTGGGCTGTTTCCTGCTGCCTGAGCTCTTCACTCCCAACCACTGCCCTGAGGACTGAGGCTCCACGTCTCGGGGGTGGGGGGGGAGAGAAAGGGGGCAGAGGAGCTGTTGGACCATGAGGGTGGGAGTAGAAGAGACACGGGACTGCTGGACCAAATGGGTAGAGAGGACACAGAGTTGCTGGATCATAAGGGAAGGAGAGAGGGGAGTTGTTGGACCAAGAGGGAGGGAGGGGATACACAGCTGCTGGACCATAAGGGGAAATGGGAGTTGGATCATTTGGGGGGGGGGGGTACAGAGCTGCTGCACCATAAGAGATAGGGAACAGGGAGTTGTTGGACTGTAGGGGTGGTGGAGGAAGGAGAGAGGGGACACAGAGGTGCTGGATCATATGGGGAGAGGAGAGTTGCTGGATTATGGGGCAGGGAGAAGGAAATATAGAGTTGCTGAACCATAAGGGATAGAGGATAGGGAATTGTTGGACTATAGGGGTGGTGAAAGGGGGAGAGGTGACATGGAGCTGGTGAACTATTTGGGTGGGGGGAGAGGGGATATGGATCTTCTGGATATAAGGAAGAAAGGATAGGGAGTTGCTGGACCCTAGGGGTGATGGGGGAAGGGGACAGAGAGTTGCTGGACCATAAGAATGGAGGGAAGGGAGAGGGGACAATGAGTTACTGGTTCACATGGGTGGAGGAGTAGGGAGATGCTACACCATAGGGGTGAAGGGGAAAAGCCAGGAGATGCTAGACCACAGGGATGGAGGGAGAGGGGACAGGGAGTTGCTGAACCATAAGACTGAGGGGGGAGAGAGGGGGCAAGAAATTGCTGGACCACGGAGGGGAAGTGAGGGAATGGAAGAAGACAAGTAGAAATTGGAGAAAGGACAAATAGCATACACTGGAAAGAGAGCAGAAGATAGGAAAGCCAAAAAGAGAAACTGAGACCAGCATGCTTAGAAAAAATAAAATGACAAAACAGAAAAGGTAGAAAAAAAACGTACTTTATTTTGAATTTAAGTGAAATACGTTAGCTTTCGGAAATGTGCATCATGGATGTCTTTGTATTTTCTTTAGTAAAAAAAAAGAAACGCATTTCTGTTTTTATTTCTCCAATGTTGTGGTACAAGTCTAGTATGACTTATTGAGATTCCCAGTTCAGTTTTTGTCTTCCATTTTTCTATTTCTAATTTGTGATACCTTGTAGTATACCACTTAGCACAACAGTATTAAAGAAGTCCTGTACTTGGTGAGGGTCTGTTTGTATTTTGCCTGTGACTGAGGTGTGGTATTCTGTTTTCATGTTCTGTTTGACCAGTAGTAGGTATATGGGCTCATGTAATACTGCCTATTCATAGGTAGAGTTCAAGTTGTCTGAATCATAGGAATCAGTGCTACGTGTATGTTGAGTTAGGATTTTTTTTTCAGATTTTGTATTAGCAATCCTGGTAGTGGAGAGATTTACGTTGCTATTAATCAAATGATTGGGGGGGAGGGGAGAATAAGGGTTTTGTGGATGCAGAGCATGTTTACATTTAACTCATAAAAACTGTTATACTACGTCAGACCAAATGTCCATGTTTTAGACCTAATGTTCAGCCTGCACAGAAACAGATTCAATAAATAGCTGAAGTTAATCAGACATATAGCAATACTTTCACACAATATGACCATTATTTTAGAAACATATCTATGTATAAACAGTGGCATTTACATGTGTATATCGCATACATGTATACTTTTTCAGAAACTGTTACTTACATATGGAGGATCCACATTACATAAATATTTTAAGAGGGCGTGACTTGAGTAAGGTAGGCATAGATTTTTCTAATATTCGTTTTGGCAAGGACTTTAAACAATGGATTAAGGGCCTCTTTTACAAAGCCACACTAGCAATTTTCACACGGCAAATGAGAGGTGTAAAAGAGGCCCTAAGAGGGTAAATTTTAATTCTATATAATTAAATGCCAACTCCAAAATGAAACCAAGTTAAAACTGCAGCCTCACCATTTAACTGGATGCACTTCCACATGTATGTTTGTAAAATGGGGCAGGTACAGGTATAAGGGGCAGTCAGGTCTGTACTGTTCATTTTTTCAATGTGTATAACGATAAACAATATTTAAAAAAATGGCTGCTTCTACTGCACCTGCTGACAAATACATACACATTCCTACAAATATTTTACAAAAGAGTCGGGGCTTGCAGAGTGTTTTTCTAAAATACCTTCCTGGAATTGAGAATATTCCCACATGGACATATCAGTTTCGATCTCTATATTCTATGTAAAATGGAGGTTCCCAGGTGGGTTTTAGAATAAGTGGAGAGAAGGGTGGGACTGGCCCTTATACATGTGCCTACGTTTTTCTGGTAAACACACACACACACACACAATTTGCCTTGGAGCAAATAAAAATGTGGGTATTTATTTCCTTTAGTTAATTCTATACATGAGCGTATATGTTTTATAAAACAGTTATATGTGACCGTCTGGATAAAGGTGACTAAAGTAGCAGATCCAAAATGCTGAGAATGGCTGATTTTTCATGTCATGCGTCCATAAGCAGTCTGGAAAAGTTACATGTTTGATCTTCTGTAACTTTTTTATTTTTTCACATAAAAGGACAGGGTTTGGACTGTTGTATTACAAATTGTTTGCTCTAACACAGTGGGTCTTCACTAATTTTTAAGCAGGGGCCACTTTGGATCTAAATGAGCTGAAAGAGAGCTGCCAAATATGTTCCCACATGGGGGTCACAACCCTGCTGACCAGTGTATGTCACCGACATCCATCTTCATAATCTGCATCTCTCTCAAAAGCTCAACTTTACTGATACAAAATTAACAAAGCTTTCAAATGAATTTGCCCAGATAACCAAATAGTATGGACACAGAATTTGTTTTTAATTACCACTGAATTTCTGCTTCAGGCCACTGATACATGTAAGTGCAACACTGGAGACATAAAGAGAAACATATTTTCTCTTGTACTGAGCAAATTATATCAGAGATGCACATTTCCCAAAGCTGCTTTCTCTATCAGTCCTTCCTGCTCCCTCCATTAATCCCCCAGTCCTCATGTACCTCCCTCACCCAGTCTCCAAATTTATACTCTTTCCCTCAGTCCCCAGCATTCCACACCCAATCCAAGTCCTGCTCTCTCTTCCTTTCCAGATCTGCCTACACACCTACCCAGTTGAGCACATCTCTCCGAGTATATAGCTCCTGTGCTACAATGAAGAGACCTCATGACTGAGCTGAGGGTATGCGTGGACAGAACCCACTTCTCTTGAAAAAAACTCTAGGCTTAGTGCAGTAGGTCCATCTCCAAACTAACCCTCAGTTCACTCCAGGGTCTCTTTCTTGCTCTATAATCATGGCACTGACAACAAACTGCAAAAAGACAGATAAGATTATTAGTTATAGACCAGCAGCAATATACATGGGGGAAAACACAAAGCATAAGGCATAACTACTTTAACCATAACATTCATTGACATTTTCATATTAATGCAGACCAAATAAACTAACTCTACCAGATCCCAAATACACCAAGGGCGACCTATCCTAAAGAGTAAGATTTCTATCCCAATGAGTGAGACTGATCTTGTGGAAAGGGCAGCAAGAATATCTGGGGTATAAATCTGGCATGGTAGTGGAGGGTCTGAGGAAGAGCTGCTAGCTACATTTATTGTCAAGTAATGTCTACACATTACTAGACATTGCTAGCAGAATACCACACCTTGATCACAGACAGATTCTCAGCATATATGAAACAAGGTAGAACAGAGCAGTAATAGAAATATGAAGGCAAAAAATTAAATGAAAACACGTCAGACTCTGCAAATACAGCAATATTTGAGACACAGGAACTGAAATGCAAGATATTAGAAGTGTGCATTTTCCAAAGCTGACATAGTTCAATAAATTCAGAATTAAAAAACATTTTTTTGTCATTTGCTTCTGGTCCCAAGGTTTCTTTTCTGCTCTTCTCTGGTTTTTTTTTTATAATTTTATTTCCAGGATCTCCTGTCCATTTTACATTTCTTCTCTTTTTTATGTACACCTTCCCTTTGTGTCCCTATCTGTCCTGCTGAGCATCTCCCTTCTGTGCCCCTGTCTCTATTGCTTCTCACCCATGTCCTTATCCATCCCCCTGGTTCCAGCATCATCCCTTTTACAGCATTGCTTCTCTGTGACTGTGTCTCTATACTCCCTCCCCATCCAGTATATCTTCCTGTGTCCAGAATTGGCTCTGTGACCCTGTCTCTATGTTCTCTTCCCATCCAGCACTTCTTCTCTATGTCTCTGTCCCTCCTCATATATAGCACTGCTTCTGTGTTCCTGTCTCTACACTTGGTCCTCATCCAGGATTTGTTCTCTATGTTTCTTTCCTTCCCAGTGTCAAGGATCTTCCACCGCAGAGACAGCATCTATCACTTTCTCTCCCCTATCCCCCCCAAACCAGAATCTCATACTTTCTCCCCCTATCCCCTCAAGCCAGAATTTCTCACTCTCTCCTCTTTCCCCCATCCCCTCAAGCCAACATTATCACTCTCTCTCCTCTTTCCCCCCAACCCTGTTAAGACAGAATCTCACTTTCTCATCTTTCCCCCCACCCTTGATCCAGCATTTCAATCTTTTTCCTCCCTCCCCCCAGTAATCTAGTTCCTCCAACACCCCTTTCTCCTCCCAACACAGATCCAGCATTTTTCATTCTCTCTGTCTGCCTCCATCCCTTCCACTCTCTCTCTGCTATTCCAACAGTTCCTCCTACCACCACCCCCCCCCCCCCAAAGTCCTACAAACTTGTGAGTCTTCGCTGGCGATTAATGCAGGCTGCCATCAGCCAGACCCAAAACCTAACCTTCCCTGCACGTTGCCATTGGAAGAGGAGGGAAATGACAGAGAGAAGGCCCTTAGGTTGTCTGATGGTGGCCTGCATTACTTGTCAGCAAAGACTCACAAGTTGGAACCTCTGGGAATGGGAGGCAGGCACAAAACCTAACCTTCCCTGTGTGTTGCCATTGGAGAAAGAGGGAAATGACAGAGAAGAGGCCCCTGGGCTGTTTGATGGTGGTCTGCATTAATTGTCAGCAAACACTCACAATTTGGAACTTCGGGATTAGGAGGCAAGCACAGAGTGGAATGCAGAGAAAGGAAGAGATATTAGTGCCAATCAGAGGCAGAGGAGCAGACACAGAGAGTGAATGCCTAAAGGGAGGGTCCCTTTTGCATTAAGTGAAGGAGGGGGCCTAATGCCTGTGGCTTGTTTGATTCCCAAATCAAGCAGCCCCAAAGCCCAATGCTAAAAAAGGAGACTTGATGGGGTATTAGTGCCATTTGGGTCCTCTTTCCCAATCTCTCCTGTTGTACAAAAATCTTGTGTCGGAGGTGCCTGCACTTCAAGAAAGAGGAAAGCATGGAGCTTCAGAAAGAAGACACTTCTTCGGTGACCACATGTAACCCTGGGCAGCATAGGCGGTCGGTGGCCCAACTGTTTGGGGAGGCTAAAGGGGGCGGGGTTAGGGGTGGGCCAGGGGCGGAGCTTACATCCATAATTGTCTGACAACACAGAAAAAAAATAAGTAAAAATAAAAGTCACAATTAATACCTTTTATTAAATTTAGATATTAGATATGTATCATATGTCAAAGAATAAAGTGGTTGTTCAAAGCAACTGCAAAACACTATGCACAAATTTGTGCAAAAACACACTCAGAACCTTACTGTACCCTAAATATTACACTGGGCAGACCCTAATACACCAATATACCACCCATACAGAAAATGCAGACTGTCAACAATATGAAACAAGGGATCATAATATCACAATTCTCATGTAGAGCCACAAAACACCCTTTTAGGATGGATAGTGTTCACAATGAGCTCCTTTTATTAACGACCATATGTAGATCCTTCAAGAGGTAGTGTGTCATGATTTAGGCTCTACACCCTTTCTGATGTTTTGGTGGCACCTCAGTAAGGCCAATACACAATCTCTCTACTGCAAAACACTATATACAAATTTGTGCAAAAACACACTCATAACCTTACCAAACCATAACAGCACTAATTCCAAGGACAGGACGAGCTACAACTTTATGCGTGGAAAGGCAGCACTATAATTACACCGGACTCTAAAACCAGTACACAACCAAGTGAAACAAAAACAAAACAAAAAAGGCTGCAAATACTACACGCTAGCAGAATACTGCATCTTGATCACACATGAAAAACACAACAGATATGAAAGCAAAATACTGAACTCATCCTCTGCTGCCTCCCCTCTTCTCGCCTCCCTTTACTCCTACCCTCTCTTCTCCCAACCTACCTCTCCCTTTCCCTCCTCCTCCAGCCTACCTCTCCCCTTCCTCATCTCTCCTCCAGTCTGCCTCTCCCCTTCCTCATTTTTCCTCCAGCCTCTCTCCCCTTCCTCATCCTTTTTTTCTCTACCTGCCTCCCTTCTGCCTTCCTATCCCAACCTGCATCTCCCCTAACTCTTCCAGCCTCTCTCCCAGCCTGCCTCTCCCCTTCCTCATCCTTTCTGTCCTCCTCCAGCCTGCCTCTCCCCTTTATCACCCTATCCCAGCCTTTCTCTCCCCTTCATCTCCAGCCTGCCTTCCTCCCTCTTCCTCATCCTATCTGAGCGTCTTCTACTCCCTCCCTTTCTATCCCTACTCCCTACCCCTTCTCAGTTTTCCCCTCCCCGCCCCCCCTGTCAAGTCAAGTATTTTACATCATACATCCTTCCTTTGTGCCCCACCTACTTCTGGGCGTGGTATCGCCTTGTCCCTTCCTGATTGGCTGGTTTCTGCGGGCCGTCGCTTCTGATTGGTTGTAGTGCGCTGATAAGGAAATAGGCGTGCGCGCCGCGTCACGTGGGAAACACCTTTGAAAGTTTGACAGAGCCGGTAACGTGGGTCCTCTCTTCCCGCGTCAATTCATGTCTGGTGCTCATCTTGATTGAGCATGAACTGCGTTACCATGCCCGAAGTGCTACCCGGCTCCCCCAGCAAGATACGGGGTCAGATCCAGGTGAGGTAAGGTTGGGGACCGGATGGTGCTGAGGAGCAGCTGTGAGGGGAGGCGGGTCTCGTGGATGGGTGACGCGCAGGTTGGACCACGGGGCCCCATTCCCGCCTGCCTCCGGTCTCTGCACTGTAGTTTCGGGCACTGGCCAGAGCGTGTAACGGCCCCAGGCAGAGTTCCGCCTCCTGGATACCCAGGGTTCGCCGAGTTGCTGCTCTTTCTTTGTGTTGATGCTGTGGTGCGTGCATCTGCTCCGGATATGGGGAGGCAGCGGAGGCTTATAGGGTCGGCTTAAGCCTCCCCAAGTCTCTTATACCGGGCGCCTATGCTAGGCAGCAATATTCAGGGAGTCAAGCCACACAGTTCCAGACTGGGCTCGCTTTCCACCACTTAGGCTCCATGTGCTCCAACCAAGAATAAGGCTGTCCCTGCATAGCATGCAACCTGCACACATGACCTTTTTCTTTTACAGGCAAAGCAGAGGCAAGACATGGCCTACAGCCGCACCTGCTACTCCTGTGACGTGTCCAACCAGTGGAAGAAGTGTTCAAGGCATAATGAAGCATAAGTCTTGCAGCCTGCATCCACATGAAAAAAAAAAACAAACAAACCAGGATAATGATGGGGGCCACCCCTCATTTTTTGTTTCTGGTAACTTTAGTCACCTTTCCCAGAGATGATCCCATGTAGCCTGTGGTATGTGAAACTTAACTAGCAAAGAAAGAAATCAAATATAAACAAACTTACCTATTCCTTCAATGTCAGACCATCAGATGGTAAAATCAGCAGTATATTTTAATGATAGCCTATTACCGAACCTTTCAGAGGTCCATTTTCTTCTCTTTAACAATTTCAAATTGTCAAAAAATTATTCTTAAAATTATTTATTTATTATTACATTTCTACCCCGCATTTTCCCAAGAAAGCTCAGATTAAATGTGGCTTACATAACAAATTAAGAAAAAGCATTACAAGACAATTTATATTAATACAAGAATACAAATATTAAAAAATAAAATAATAATACTTCTTTTCATATTAGCTGAACACAGATCTAAAGACGTGGGCTTTAAGAAAACTTCTAAGCCAATTGACTGACTGAACATACTTAGGTGAGAAACAGGGAGAGCTGTGTGGGCTCTCCCTGTTTCTCACCTAACCTACCCCTCCCTCTTCCCACGAGATTGCCACTGGAACGTTTCTGTGTTTCACTTATATATTCTGATATTTGTCAACATTTGCTTATTTCCGATCTGAAGAAGAAGGCTTTGAAAGCTAATCAAAAAATGTATTAAGTTGGTCCAATAAAAAAATGTATCATCTTATTTTCTTTTCTCTGTTTTAATTTACTTCTATTTATTACCTTTAAAAGTGGACTAACATAGCTACCACACCACTTAACTCAAAAAAAGCTTTAAAAACTTTTATTTCAAAGGGCAAAATGTAGGATTTCTATATTACAAAAGTTATTTATGACTGCTTCTGGTTAGAGTTGATGATGTATTTGTTATGTGCATATATTGTTTTGTGTTTATGTTTTATGTTTATAAATGTGATTGCATTTTGTAACCCGCTCAGAATTGTAGATGATGCGGGCTAGAAATCTTATAAATAAATAAGGGAACAGTACTTTGGAATGCAGTTTCTTGCTACAAGTAAGGTATCTGTAAGGGAATCAAAGAGTTTCTCAGTATGCCTGACAACTTTCCTTGTCGAAGTATACACCTGTGCAATCTTATAGCAGCCATTTACGTTAAGTAAAATGGGTTATACACATGAGGAATGCTTTTTAAATAGCAAAAATATTTGAGTTACTGCAAACCTCACCTCTGCTAAATGCACATACTTTTACTCACACAAAGGGTAAGCAATCTTTGCTCATTCCTGTAGGTAAAACACTTTAAGCTAAGAAAACAGCTTTAAAAATTACCCTCCTCGTCCTCAATCTTGCTAACTGACCGGAGTTGCTAACATGGCTGGATTTGTTTTCATCTCAGTTACGTAACTTTGGTATCCATTTACATTAAATAATATTTGGAGCTAGGACTTTTATTGTGTGTAATTTATTATAAGTGCACTAGTGTAAACTGCTGTATAAAAGTTAAAATTGCTTAGTGTGGAAGAGTAGCCTGCAGCTTAGAGGAGTAGGATGAGGATGCGTCTCCAGCAGCGTCCACCCAGGAGGGAAGGGTTAGGATGGCTATTGCAGTTGGTGATTTGATTATTAGGCATGTAGATCGCTGGGTGGCTGGTGGATGTGAGGATCGCATAGTGACTTGCCTGCCTGATGCGAAGGTGGTGGACCTTACGCATCACCTAGATAGGATTTTAGATAGTGCTGAGGAGGAGCCGGCTGTCTTGGTACATGTAGGTACCAATGACATAGGAAAATGTGAGAGGGAGGTTCTGGAAGCCAAATTTAGGCTCCTAGGTAGAAACCTGAAATCCAGTTCCTCAACGGTAGCATTTTCAGAAATGCTCCCTGTTCCACGCACAGGTCCTAAGAGACAGGTAGAGCTCCGGAGTCTCAATGCATGGATGAGACGATGGTGTAGGGAGGAGGGTTTTAGATTTGTTAGGAACTGGGCAACACTTTGGGGAAGGGGGAGCCTATTCCGAAAGGATGTGCTCTAACTTAACCAGGGTGGGACCAGGATGCTGGCATCGGCATATATAAAGGTGATAGAGCAGCTTTTAAATTAGAAACTGGGGGAAGGTCGACACAATTTTAAAAAATAAAATGGGAGAGTTAGACTAAACTGTACTAAATGAAAAAATAGTCATAATATGCATTGCTGAGACCTGGTGGAAGGAGGATAACCAGTGAGACACTGTCATCATACCAGGATACAAATTATACCTCAGTGATAGGGTTGATCAAATTGGTGGAAGGGCAGCATTTTATGTTAAGGATGGCCTTGGATTGAATAGGCTAAAAATTCTAGAGGACACGAAAAACATCTTGGAATCCCTATGGACTGAAATCCATGTGTAAAGGGGAAAAGGATAGTGATAGGAGTGTACTACTGTCCACCTGGCCAGGATGAAGAGACAGATGTAGAAATCTTATCAGAAATTAGGGACGCTATCAAACTGGAGAACACGATAATAATGCGTGATTTCAATTACCCTGATATTCACTGGATAAATGTAACATCACTGCAAGCTAGAGAGGTGAAACTCCTTGATGAAATCAAGGATTACTTTAAGGAGCAGCTAGGTCAGGAGCCAACAAGAGGAGGAACAATTCTAGACAAAGTCCTTAGTGGAGAGAATGATCTGGTGCAGGAGGTTATGGTGCTGGAGTCTCTTGATAACAGGGATCATAACAAGATCAGATTTGATAACTACATAAGTATTGGCACACTGGGACAGACCAAAGGTCCATCAAGCCCAGTATCCTGTTTCCAACAGTGGCCAATCCAGGTCACAAATACCTGGCAAGATCCCAGAAAAGCTCAATACATTTTATGATGCTTATCCCTGAAATAAGCAGTGGATTTTCCCAAGTCAATTTAATAATGATCTATAAACTTTTCCTTTAGGAAGTTGACCAGACCCTTTTTAAACCCGCCTAAGCTAACCACCTTTACTACATTCTCTGGCAACGAATTCCAGAGTTTAATTACACGTCGAGTGAAGAAACATTTTCTCTGATTCATATTAAATTTACTACTTTGTAAACTTCATCGCATGCCCCCTAGTCCTAGTATTTTTGGAAAGAATAAACGATTCACGTCTAACCATTCCCCTCCACTCATTATTTTATAGACCTCTATCATATCTCCCCTCAGCCGTATCTTCTCCAAACTGAACAGCTCCAGCCCCTTTATCATTTTCATCGCCCTTCTCTATACCTTTTCTAATTCCACTATATCTTTTTTCAGATGTGGTGACCAGAATTGAACACAATATTCGGGGTGCAGTCACACCATGGACCAATACAAAGGCATTATAACATCCTCACTTTTGTTTTCCATTCTTTTCCTAATAATACCTAACATTCTGTTTGCTTTCTTAGCCACCACACACTGAGCACAGCATTTCAACGCATCATCAACAATGACGCCAAGATCCCTTTCTTGGTTGGTGACTCCTAATGTGGAACCTTGCATGATGTAGCTATAGTTCGGGTTCCTCTTTCCCACATGCATCACTTTCCACTTGCTCACATTAAACGTTATCTGCCATTTAGACGGCCAGTCTCCCAGTCTCGTAAGGTCCTCTTGTAACTTTTCACAATCCTCTCACAATTTAACAACTTTGAATAACTGTTTCGTCAGCAAATTTAATTACCTCACTATTTCCTCTGGAGTCTTTCATGAGGTACTTTGTCAAACGTCTTTTGAAAATCCAGATACACAATGTCAACCTGCTCGCTTTTATCCACGTTTGTTCACCTCTTCAAAGAAATGTAATAGACAAGATTTTCCTTCACTAAATCCATGTTGGCTTTATCTCATTAATCCATGCTTTTGAATATGCTCTGTAATTTTGTTCTTTATAATAGTCTCTACCATTTTGCCTGGCACCGACGTCAGGCTCACCGGTTTATAATTTCCCGGATCCCCTCTGGAACTTTTTTTAAATATCAGCATTACATGGGCTACCCTCCAAACTTCCGGTACCATGCTTGATTTTAAAGATAATTTACATATTACTAACAATAGATCAGCCAGTTCATTTTTCAGTTCTATCAGTACTCTGGGATGAATACCATCCAGTCCAGGAGATTTGCTACTCTTTGTCAAATTGCCCCATTACATGCTCCAGGTTTATAGAGATTTCACTCAATTTCTCCGACTCGTCAGCTTCGAATACCATTTCTGGCACCAGTATCTCACCCAAATCTTCCTTGGTGAAGACCGAAGCAAAGAATTCATTTAATCTCTCCGCTATGGCTTTGTCTTCCCTGATCACCCCTTTTACCCGTCGGTCATCTAGCAATCCAACCTATTCTTTTGCGGGCTTCTTGCTTTTAATATGCCTAAAAAAATTCTTACTATGTGTTTTTGCCTCCAATGCAATCTTTTTTTCAAAGTTCCTCTTTGCCTTCCTTATCAGCGCTTTGCATTTGACATTCTTTATGCCGTTTCTTATCATTTCAGTCGGTTCCTTCTTCCATTGTCTGAAGGATTTTATTTTAGCTCTAACAGCTTCCTTCACCTCACTTTTAACGATGCCTGTTTCCATTTGGTCTTCCTCCCTCATTTTTAATGCACGGAATATATTTGGCCTGGGCTTCCAGGATGTTATTTTTGAACAGCATCCATGCCTGATATAAATTTTTGACCCTCGCAGCTTCTCCTCTAAGTTTTTTTTCACAGTTCTTCTCATTTTATCATAGTCTCCTTTTTGAAAGATAAACGATAATGTATTGGATATCCTGTGAATACTTAATCCAAATCTAATATCAAATCTGATCATATTACAATCACTGTTATCTAGCGGCCCCATCACCATTACCTCCCGCACGAGATCATGCAATCTACTAAGAACTAGGTTTAGAATTTTTCCTTCTCTTGTTGGTTCTACCAGCTGCTCCATACAGCAATCCTTGATTTCGTTGAGGAATTTTACCTCCCTAGCATGCCCCAATGTTACATTTACCCAGTCAATATCGGGGTAATTGAAATCACCCATTATTATTGTGTTGCCCAGTTTGTTAGCCTTCCTAATTTCTGATAACATTTCTACATCCGGGTAATGGAAAAGTGATGATCAAGATGGCGTCAAGAGCAGATGTTGGGACTCTCAGCTCCTGAACGCTCAACAAGCGAACTGACAAGCGACTATTTTTCCCGACTTGAGATGGGGAAAAGAAAAGGGAAAACGGCGGTTACTACCTCCAAGGTACCGCCGTCAACTCCTGTCCTTCGCCAGACGACTTTGCAGGGCTTTCGGACTGGAGTCCCTGGAGAGCAGACGTCCACTTTGGTTCGGCACCATCTAGCGCCGAACGCAGCACTGAGGGAGCGACGCTTAGCCCCCCTCTCTCACTCCACTTCCGCAACCCGGAAGCGATTCGTTAGTCATGGGAGAGCAGCGTATGGAGTTACCTAGAGCCTCGGCGCTGGTAGAAGGGAGGCCCCATGACTACATCAACCCCGGGCAAAGAAACATCGTTGCAGGAACCCCCTCAGGGAACCATGCATACTATCCCGGAGATCGGAACTGTGAGTATCGGAGGATTAATAAGACCAAATGTGGTGACTATGGATTCACTATGAGACGCCATCCAGGGCGTGAACTTTTGAAATAACGGATTTAAAAAAAATCTAAAAAGATATTGAACGCTCAACTTCAAGAACAGAGTCTTAAGAACTTGAAAACAGAAGGAGATATTGCTAAACTTCAAAATACAATGGAAGCTTTAATCAAAGAACGAGAAATTCAGGAAAGAAAGATGGAATTTTTAGAAAATAATGTACGAAGAAATAACTTAAGATTCCTTAACTTTCCAAAATCTCCTTTGATTAATGCCCTTGATATGCTTAAGAAATACTTTAAAGATGTTTTGGGGATACCAGAGGAAGCTTACCCTCCTATAACACGAACATAATATATAACGGGTATATCTGGTTTACCTAAAGATAAAAACCAACCAGCCACATCTAAAGACTTGAATTTAACTGAATTTCTGGACTCTTCTCTGAAATTGATTTCAGAACGGACAACATTACTGGTCACATTTGCGCTTGAATATGATCGTAACAATATCTTAAGGTTTTACTTTAGACATAGTAATGAGTTATTTTGGGGACAAAAAATACAAGTTTTTCCGGACTTAGCGCGTACCAATCAAAAGAAAGGAAGGAATTCTTAACTTATAAACCTAGAGTTTTGAAGTTAGGTGGTTCCTTCACTTTAAAATTTCCTTGTCGATGCTGTATTTCTTATGAATTGGTTAACTATCTTTTTTTTTATCCTAAAAAATTACTCGAATTCATTGAATCAAAAGAAAAAGCTGTACCGCCATTAGAGATGGCCCCATAGTTTTGGAGAGTGCTGTTAAATTGGCTGTGGACGGTTTGCTTTCCCGTTTGCTAGTTTAATAATTATGTAATAATTCCTTAGGATTTCTTAGCTCTTGATTCATTTGATTGTGGACAAAATGAAAAATGTATTTTTCCTTATCTTTATGAGGTATTTTGTAATGCCGTATGTTTATTTCTGATATTGCCATACATTTATGCAGTGGCGTAGCTAGGGTAGTTGACACCCGGGGCTGGTCATTTTTTAACACCCCCCCCCCCCCCCCCGAAATCCAGTACTAGGCATACCGAGAATACAAAACACTCAGGACCTATAGAGCAATTCTACCATACCATAAGCAGTAATTTGTATGAGTCACACAAGGAAAAGGAATGCATCTTAAACACTATGGTGAGCACTAGAACATCAATTCACCTATTGTAAAACGAAAACAGACAGATTAGTACAGATCGTCGATCCTACACAGTCAATGCCAACTGAAAGCCATGTCTTTTTCACAAATAGATACACCCTAATCCACTATAGAATAAGTAATCATAAACTTTCTATTTAGACAAAAATTAAACTGAACCCCCGATGCCAGACTCTGCATACAATGCAACACCACAGAAACAGAAAATGTCCTCTAGTACTGTGCAAAATATAAAGACAGCAGATGTAAATTTGAAAAAACTAACAAATACCAATCACCACTTTACAAATTAACAAATAGAAATAAAACAAATAATATCATTTTATTGGACTAATACATTTAGCTTTCAGAGGCCAAAACCTCCTTCCTCAGGTCAATTCAGTATAGTACTGTTAGTGTCCTATCTTGACCTGAGGAACGGGGTTTTGTTCTCCGAAAGTAAATTGTATTAAAATTAGTCCAATAAAAAGATTACCTTATTTACATGTTCTATTATAAACATTTATTATCACAGCTACAATACTACTTTATCCTAAAGCAAAAAAATAAAAATATATATTTACAGTTCGTTGTCTCTGGTTTCTGCTTTCCTCATCTTTTCACTGTCTTCCTTCTATCCAGCATCTGTCTTCGCTCTCTCTCTCTGCCATCCAGTGTCTGCCCTCTCTCTCTGCTCCTTCCATCCACTGTCTGCCCTCTCTCCCTTCCATCCACTTCTGCCCCTTCCATGCACCATCTGCCCCAGTCTGCCATCTCTCTCTCCCCTTCCATCAACATCTGCCCTCTATCTCTGCCCCTTCCATCCACCATTTGCCCCAGTCTGCCCTCTTTCTCTCTCCCCTTCCACCCAACATCTGCCCTTTCTCTCTGCCCCTTCAATCCGTCTGCCCTCCCTCTCCCATCCGTCCAGGGTCTGCCCTCCCTCACGTGCCCCCCTTCCATCCAAAATCTGTCCCCTCTCTCTCTGCCCCCTCTTTTCAGCCCCCAGTTCCAGTCCCCTTCATCCACCACATGCCTTGCATCCCCCCCTTTCAGCCCCAGACCCATTCTCCCACCTGCCCCAGGCATGGACCCATTTTCCCTCCTGCCCCCTTGTCAGACCCCAATTCCAGCTTCAGACCCCTTCTCCCATCTGAGCACTCCCCTCCCCCCCAATCCCCTTATCCCCTCTCTGAGCTCCCCCACCCTCCCTAATCCCCTTTAAGCACCCCTCTGAGCTCCCCCCACCCCTCCCCAATCCTTCTCCCCTCCTTGATGCTCTCCCACCCTCCCTAATCCCCTTTAAGCACCCCTCTGAGCTCCCCCACCCTTCCCCAATCCCCTTCTCCCCTCTCTGAGCTCCCCCACCCTCCTTAATCCCCTTTAAGCACCCCTCTGAGCTCCCCACCCTTCACCAATCCCCTTCTCCCCTCTGAATCCCCCCCCCCCCGACCCGACCTGAGATCCGTTCTCCTACCCTGTCCTGCTTTAAAAAAAATTTTTTCGAAGCACCGGAAAGTGGCAGGCAGTGCGCCTCGCGTCTGCCCTGCTAGTAAAGAAGATCTCGCTGATGTCGTCGCCCTTCCCACATTGAGTCCCGCCCCCCTCTGAGGCAACTTCCTATTACCGCGAGGGCGGGTGGGACTCAGTGTGGGAAGGACGATGACGTCAGCAAGATCTTCTTTACTAGCAGGGCAGACGCGAGGCGCGCTGCCTGCCTCTTTCCGGCGCTTCAAAAAAAAATTTTTTTAAGGCGGAGCAGCGGGAGCGGAGCACCCCCTCACCCGATGACACCCGGGGCGGACCGCCCCCACCGCCCCGCCCTTGCTACGCCACTGCATTTATGTTCTGTTATTAATATAAATGTGAAATGAATAAAGTATAAAAACATTTCTACATCCATCTGTTCAACCTGGACAGGCAGGCGGTAGTACACTCCTATCACTATCCTTTTCCCCTTTACACATGGAATTTCAATCCACAGAAATTCCAACATGTGTTTTGTTTCCAGTAGAATTTTCAATCTATTTGATTCAAGGCCCTCCTTAACATACAATGCTATCCCTTCACCAATTCGATCCACTATAATTTGTACCCCATTATGACAGTGTCCCACTGGTTATCCTCCTTCCACCAGGTCTCAGAGATTCCTATTATATCTAATTTTTCATTTAGTGCAATATATTCTAACTCTCCTATCTTATTTCTTAAGCTTCTGGCATTTGCATATAGACATTTCAAACTATGTTTGTTGTTCCTATTTACATCATGCTCAGTATTTGACCATATTAAATTGCAATCTTTTGTCAGATTTTTATTTTTATTTAAGGACACCCGATCTACTATGGTCTCTTTTGCAGCCTCACTATCGGGATACCCTATCTTCCCTGTTTTGGTGATATCTTTAAAAGATACCTTATTCCGAACCTGATAACGAAGAGAGACTTTGAAAAAAAGATTGTGTTGAAGGCAAAAACGCATAGCAAAAACCTTTTTAGGTATATTAAAAGCAAGAAAATGGCAAAAGAATTGGTTGGACCGCTAGATGACCAAGGGGTAAAAGGGGCATTCAGGGAAGACAAGGCCATAACGGAGAGATTAAATTAATTCTTTGATTCGGTCTTCACCGAGGAACATGTGGGAGAGATATCGGTATTCATTGCTGATGAGTCAGACAAACTGAATCAAATCTCTGTAAACCTGGAAGATGTAATGGAGCAATTTGACAAATTGAAGAGTAGCAAATCGCCAGGACCGGATTGTATACAACCCAGAGTATTGATAGAATTGAAAAATGAACTTGCAGAACTATTGTTAGTAATATGTAACATAGAGGGGCATAATCAAAAGGGGTGCCCAAGTTTTCCTAAGGACATCTTCGCAGAATGTCCCGGTGAAGGGGCAGGGAAACCCGTATTATTGAAACAAGATGGGCGTCCATCTTTCGTTTCGATAATACGGTCGGGGACGCCCAAATCGCAAAATTTAGGTCGACATTAGACACGGCTGTCCTTAGAAATGGTCATCCCCGATTTTCAGCGATAATGGACACCGAGGATGCCCATCTCAGAAATGACCAAATGCAAGCCATTTGGTCGTGAGAGAGCCAGCATTCGTAGTGCACTGGTATCCCTCACATGCCAGGACACCAACCGGGCACCCTAGGGGGCACTGCAGTGGACTTCAGAAATTGCTCCCAGATGCATAGCTCCCTTACCTTGTGTGCTGAGCCCCCCAAACCACCCCCAAAACCCACTCCCCACAACTGTACACCACTACCATAGCCCTAAGGGGGGAAGGAGGGCACCTACGTGTGGGTACAGTAGGTTTCTGGTGGGTTTTGAAGGGCTCAAATTTACCATCACAAGTGTAACAGGTAGTGGGGGGGATGGGCCTGGGTCCTTCTGCCTGAAGTGCACTGCACCCACTAAAACTGCTCCAGGGACCTGCATACTGCTCTCATGGAGCCGGATATGACATTTCAGTCTGGCATAGAGGCTGGCACAGACCATAAAAGTCTGCCCAGCACTGTTCTTGAACTTTCCAAATCTATTCAGTTACGATCAGGGTGTAGACCATAGAAGACTGCCCAGCACAGGTTTTGCTTCCCTATTACCGGTGTCACCACCCAATCTCTGGTAAGATTCCGTAGATCCATTCCTTCTAAACAGGATTCCTTTGTGTTTATCCCACGCATGTTCAAATTGCATTACCGTTTTCATCTCCACCACCTCCTGCGGGAGAAATAGTATGATGGGGAATGATCAGCTGCTAGTGGATTCCTCTATAACCCCAAGTTCTAGCATCTCCTTTATTTCTTTGGCCACAGCCTGTCGTTGGACCTTCAGAATCCAATACAGATGCTGTTGGACCACCACTCCAGGGTCCGTGATAATATAGTTGGATGTGAGGTGAGAGGTGTTCAGCCTGGAATACTGGAAAAGGCATCCCTATTCTAATGAATCAGTCGCACCAAATTCATTTTCTGGAGGGCTGAAAGCCGGGCCCCCAAATTGGACTTGGAAGGGTTCTGACTGTGACAGGTTCTCAGGTCCAAAGTCTTTCTCCTGGACCAGCATTGTAGTTACAGGAGTCCACTTCTTTAGTATGTTCACATGGAAGACCTTGGCTTTATTTCATTTATCTGACTGAGCTACTTTATCGTTGATGGGTCCTACTTTCTCAGCTACTTCATAAGGCCATTGTCATATGCACAGCAACTTGCTCTCTGATGAGGGCAAGAGTACCAGAACTCTGCATCCAGGCTGGAAGATCCTTTGGACTGCCACATGATTATATGCTTGGGCTTGCCCAACTTGGGCCTTCTCCAGGCAGATGCTTGTTGCCTCTTTTATTTTCTTCAGCTTTGCATGCCTTTGCAATTTGCAATCCACCAAGTTTTGGCCTGGACTCTTCCCAGGATTCTCTGATAATATCCAGGATCACCCTGGGTCATCTTTCATGGAGCAACTTGAAGGGAGAAAATCCTGATGAACTCTGGGGCATTTCCTGGATGGCAAGCAACACATAGGGAAGTAGGGTGTCCCAGTCTTTTCCATACTTAGCGACAAACTGTCTCATCATTTGCTTAAGAGTTCTGTTGAAGTGTTTGATCAGGCCATTGATCTTGAGATGGTACACCAAGGTCCACAGTGTCTTTACTTTCAATAAGCGAAACACGATGCCGTGTCAGGCACTACCAATAAATATTTCTTGATATTACCCAATCGTCCTGTTGTTCCTGAAGGTTCCCTGCTGGTCTCACTACTCCTCTGTTTTGCTTCTCTATACGTAGTGGATCACAGCCCTCCGCCCATGCGGTTCCCTTACCATTTTACTTTCAATAAGGCACATATTTGCTTTATGAAAGGTGACAAAGGACATCCCCTGGTCAGTGAGGATCTCTGTGGGTATTCTCATTCATAAAAGACCTCCCACAAGGTATTGGCTACTGTGGCAGTTTTCATATTGTGTAGAGAAATGGCTTCTGGATCCAAGATGGCGATATGCACCTGATACGCGCTGATCCTCTCCTGGTTGTTCTTAGTGACCACGATGCCGAAACGCAGGGGGAAGTTTGCAGTTGGAGCCTCACTGCGACCGCCCCTGCACATTTTCGGTCCTAAGGAGTCTTTTGTGGTGAGGCCAGGGAACCCAGTTCGGTCGGGAGGAAGCATGCTTGAGACGCCTGGAGAGGGTAGAGATCCAGAGGCGTCATCTGGACTGGAAGTCACCCTGAGTCCAGACTGTAGAGCTCCCCCATCACAGCCGCTAATTAGCAGTTCGCTGCTGTTGGTGATAAGGACTCCATTGCAAGGAGTGCGGAGGAGACCCGACGCCGAGAGGCCCTTAACCAGCCAGTGTCGGACAAGGGATCAATGGTTTCTCCGGATTCACAGCTTGAAGCAGCTAGAATTTCATCTGAGTGATCTGACTGCAGCAGATAGTGAGTAAGAAGTAAGTCCTCAGACACAAGACTCAGTGCCTTCCTCACAATTTTCTTCTTTTTCAAGTAGTAAACCAGCTGAAGTGACCCTGGATACTCTTTGGGTTCTAATTGTAAACCTGGGTAAGGAGCTATGTCCTCAAGTTCAAAAATTAGAACAACGAATTGTCTCTCAAGAGAAAAAGTTGGAAATACTTGACTCTGAATTTAAGCAATTAAAGGGACGGGTTGAAAAACAGGAGAAAGAAATGGAAAATATGCAGAAGATACAGGAAGCTATAATTAAAGATACAACTGATCTCCGTAGAAAGATAGAGACATTGGGGGATATAACTAGAGCCAATAACTTATGTTTTTTGAATTTCCCAAAGACCTTTTCTATATATCCTAGAGAGATGTTAAAACAATATATTAAACAAATTTTAGGGGTTTCTGAAGACAATATACCCCTGTTCTCTCAAGTCTATTATTTGCCAGAAAAAAACTTCAGAGGGTCAGCAAAAAGATTTGGTTCAGGACAATCTGCCTTTAAATGTTTCAGACATTTTGGAGTCCTCTGATACTGAGACTGTGATATCCTCAACATTGCTTGTAACTGTTACTCTTGCACCAGATAAAGGCTGGCTGATGAAACTATTCTTCAAAAAAAGACAAAAATCTTTTTTGGGTTTTAAAGTCCACATTTTCCCAGATGTAACAAGGGAAACCCAAAAGAAACGTCAACAATTTCTTATACTTAGGCGGATTCCAAGATGGCGCTGTGACCAGACGCACCCGGGTTTACTCCTGAGGAGGCTCTGAGTTTTTTGATCCATTCGCGTCCTCGGACCGGTCAAACGTGATGGGAAAGCGGAGGGGAAAGGTGAAGGATCTCCCCTCAACTCCTGGAACCCTTCCAGCGATAAAGCAAACAACTTTACAGTTTCTGACGAAACAACTGGGACCTCTACGTGCTTCATCTCCTTCTGCAACTCTCGACGCATTGACGTTGATAGAGAGCGGAGACGGGGCTTCTCTGAGCCCTGTGGAATGCACGGCACCACGCCATCCGGGGAGCGAGATTTTTGCAGCAGCCCAAGCAGCAACGGACACCGGAGTAGTGCAACCAGCGCTGCTTGAGGGGAGGTCTTCTGCGAATCTGAACGGGACTCAAGAACAATTTTCAATGGCCTCACAGGCCTTAAAGGTATTACCCCTAGATATTGTTTCCAAGTTATCCCGCCAGGAGATCTTATCTCGCTCCCCTCCATTAGCAAGTGGTATAACTAAACCTGCCGTTGTGACATTAGAGTCACTGTGGGACATGGTCTACAGCACTCATTCTTCCATGCAGGCTATGATTCATGAAAATGCTAATGATATTAAAGTTATTTCCCAAGTCATTCTGATTCAAGCACAGGAGACTGCACAACAGTCCTCTAAGATAGGAAATATGGATTCCAAGATACAAGAAATGGGGACTTTGGAAGTAGCCTTAGTTAAAGATAATAATTTCCTTCACAAACGCTTGGAATACCTGGAAAACAAGGTTAGAAGACTTAATGTAAGGTTCCTCAATTTCCCCAAGTCTCCACTAATTTCTTCCGTGGATATGGTAAAAAAATATATGAGTGAGATTCTGGGGATGGATAAGGAATCATTACCTCCTATTGCACGTGCTCTATACATCTGGAGCCTTAAGGGGAGGGATGGAGAGCCCCCCCTTATCGGTAGTGGGAGAAGTTATGAACCTTACTTATTTCCTGGAAAACTCAATGGAACTTATTACCCAGAGGACAACTATGCTGGTCACCTTTGTCTTGGAGCCAGACCGGAATGCTGTTTTAAGAGACTTTCCTAAAGACACTTAGATAAACTGTTTATGGGTTTAAAAGTCAGAGTTTTTCCTGATCTCTCTAGGCAGACACAGGTGAGGCGCAGGGCCTTTTTAGCCCTGCGCCCCAGAGTCGAGGCCGTGGGAGCAAATTTTGTATTGCATTTTCCTTGTATATGTAATATAGTGCTAGAGGGTAAACAATACCAATTCATGGACTCTAAACAGCTTATTGATTTTCTTGATGCAAGAATGGCAGCTCCTTGTGACTCTGGGCAAGTCACTTAATCCTCCATTGCCCACCGCATTGAGCCTGCCATGAGTGGGAAAGCGCGGGATACAAATGTAACAAAATAAAAAAATAAATGTCCTCCCTGAATAGCAGGCTGGAGGTTGACCTAAGAGGTGGCAGATGTAAGTTTTCTTTTTCTTTCTGTTAGGTTTTCTAAATCTTGGAATCATATTTCTTTTCTGGTGGACAAAGTTGATATTTGTTCTATTCTCCTTTTTTATTACTGATTTATGTAAATTTAATGTGTATTTCAGTGTCTCAATGTGTTTGAGATTATATAATAAAAAATGTGGTAAAATAAAAAAATAAAAAAAACAATTTCTTTTACTTAAACCTGGAGTCCTTCAGATAGGAGCTACATTTTACTTGCGATATCCCTGTAAATGTGTAGTTAGGCATCAAGATGTAAAATTTGTCTTTTTTGAACCTTCACAACTCACTGTTTTTCTTGCAGGTAAACGGATCGAGAGGTAAACAACTCTAATCATAAAGGGGGTTTTCCTAGTATATCAGGGCTAAATCTTTAATTAAAAATTTCTTTTTACTCTACCATATGTCATCTTGGATCCAAAGTTGTGGACTTCAGTTAAGCTACCTTAATGGATACCTTTAATGATAAATGGGAAAAATGAACTAATTATGTTGGATAGCTATACTCTGCTGTACAAGAGATTTCTTGGTTAGAAAATTTGAAATGTTAATAAATAAATTAAAAAAAGAAAACAAAAAAGAAAAATGGCTTCTGGACAGCAGGTTGCACAGTCCGGATTAACCATAATATATTTTTTCCCACTTGTGGTTCTTTCTAGGGGCCTCACAAAATCCATGGCTACTCTTTTAAAAAGGGTTTCCATGATAAGCATGGGCATGAGAGGAGCAGGTGGAACCCTTGCAGTATTGTTCAACTGGTATGTTAGGAATGATTGAAAGTATAACTGTACTTGTTTAAACAACCCTTGCCAGAAGAACAAGGCCATGACGCGCTCTCAGGTTTTTATCTTCCCTCAAGGGGCCCTCTAACAAATTACTGTAGGCTAGCTGCTTTAATTGCCTATGATAGGGCTGAGATACTAATAACTGTTCTACCTCCTCTCCCTTCCAGGGTTCCTTTAGCCACCTTACATAATATGTCATGTTTCATTATGAAACATGGGGATCCGCCTTAGAGAGGTCTTGGTTGCCTACAGATTTCCCATTTACTGCTAGCATATTAGATCAGGCCTTTCTAAGGGATACATCTTCCATTTAACTTTCTTGAAGTTCCCAGGATTTCCCTCCTCAGTCCATTCAGGTAAACTATCTAAGACATCTGGTATATCCTGAGTGGTGGTCTCTGCATTAGACTCCCCCATCCACAGAGGCCCCTAAATTCTGGGTAAAGAGAAACCTTTCTACCACTGCCACCAGGGTTTAGGAACTTTAGGGTTCTTCAGATATAGGTCAAAATCCTCCAGCAGGAAGATCTCGGGGAAGAATTCTCTCGGCTTTCTAGGCGAGGGGTTTAGCTCAGTCCATGCAATTGTGAAGTCTGGGTAATCCCAGCCCAGAGCAACTGGGTGAGCCAAGGTAACGCTGCATCTTCTGTTCTGGCTTGTCCCACTAGCATGTGGCTGATTTGAACAGTTGGATATTGCCTCTGGTACCCAAGAACAAAGGATAATATCACTGTCTGCTCATAGAAAACCTGAAGCCTTTAAATAGCCTCCTTACGAATAAAATATTCATGCTTCCCAAATTCACTAATGTTTGGAGGGGAGTCCTTTCCAGCTCCGTTTACACAGAAACATAGCAAAATCAAGACCATATGGCCTATCTAGTCTGCCCATCCATGCCATCTACTCTCTCTATCAATCCCTTAGAGATCCTATGTTCCAAGCGCTCTTGAATTCAGATACTGTTTTCATCTCCAACACTTCCACTGGGCGGCTGTTCCATGAATTCACCATCTTTTCTGTGAAATATTTCTTCAGTTTACTTCTGAATCTATCCCCTTTCATCTTCATCCTATGCCCCCTTGTTCCAGAACTTCCTTTCCATTGAAAGAGACTTGCATCCTCTGTATTTAAATGTCTCTAGAATATCTCTCCTCTCCTGCCTTTCTTCCAAAGAATACATATTGAGATCTTTAAGTCTGTCCCCATACACTTTATGAAGAAGACCACTGACTATTTTAATAGCCGCCCTCTGGACCAACTCCATCCTGTTTATATCTTTCTGAAGGTGCGGTCTCCAGAATTGAGCACAATATTCTAAATGAGGTGTCACCAGTGTCTTATACAGGGGCATCATCACCTCCTTTTTCCAACTGGCCATTCCTCTCCCTATGCATCCAAGCATCTTTCTAGGTTTCGCCGCTGCCTTTTTTATCTGTTTGGCCACCTTAAGGTCATCACCTATGATCACACCCAATTTCCACTCTTCTTTTTGCACCAAAGCTGTTCACCTCCTCCTAATCTGTACCGCTTCCTCTGCAATTTTTAACATTAATCTTAGCTGCCAAATTCCAAACCATTCCTCTACCTTTGCTAAGTCCTTCTTCATGTTATCCACACCATCTGGGGTGTCTACCCTATTGCAGGTTTTGGTATCATCTACAAAGAGGCAAACCTTACCAGACAGACCTTCAGCAATATTGCTTACAAAAATGTTAAAAAGAACCTGCCCAAGAACTGAACCTTATGGCACACCACTAGCAATATCCTTTCCCTCAGAATGAGCTCCATTTACCACCACCCTCTATTGCCTGCCACTCAACCAGTTCCTAACCTAGTCGATCACTTTAGGGCCCATACCGAGGACACTCAGTTTATTAGTTATCTATGCTGAAACATGTCAAAGGTTTTGCTAAAATCTAAATACACCACATCTAGTGCTCTCCCTCGATTCAACTCTCTGATCACCCAATCAAAGATTTGTCTGACAAGACCTGCCTCTAGTGAACCCATGTTGCCTCAGGTCCTGTAATCCATTAGATTCCAAGAACTTTACTATCCTCTGTTTTAAAAGTGTTTCCATTAATTTACTTACCACAGAAGTCAGACATACTGGCTTGTAGTTCCCAACCACTTCCGCTTTTGTGGAGAGGGACCACATCTGCTCTTCTCCAGTTCTCTGGGACCACTCCTGACTCGAGAGAAGCATTGGAAAGGTCAGCTAGGGAACTGCTAGAACTTCCCTAATTTCCTTCAGTACCCTCGGATGTATGCCATCTGACCCCATTGTTTTGGCCACCTTTAATTTAGCGAGATCCTCACTAACACAGTCCTCTGAAAATCATTCAGGGACTACCACCCCTCCACTCCTATTTGTGTTTGTCTTCTGTGGTCCTTCAGCTGTGAACACAGAACAGAAATATTTGTTAAACAATTCCGCCTTATCTTTAACAGCTTCTACATATTCTTCTCCTTCACTTTTGAGTCACAATGCCACCTTTGCACTTCCTCCTATCACTTACATCTAAAAAAAATCTTGTCCCGTATTGCTATTTTTTTCTTCCATTAACATCTTTGCTTTCCTGACTACTCTACCAGTTTCTCTTAGCTTTTCCAGATATGGTCACCTCTCTTCCTCCTTCTGGCATCTCTTGTAGTTTATAAAAGCTAACCTCTTTTTCCATATCTTTTCTACTACTTTTGAGAACCAAAGCAGCCTCCTTTTCCTCTTACTTTTATTACTTTCTTTACAAAAAGGTTTGCTGCTCTTACAATAGCTCCTTTCAGTTTTGCTCACAGCTTTCCAACTTCTTACAGATGTTCCCATCCAGACAGCAATTTGAAGTACAAAGTTTTGTGTTTCAGGGTGGGGAGTATCTGTGAAATTGCAAGAATGCGCATTAATTAGACCCATGTCTATAGGGTCTTCTCCCACACTAAGGCAGTCTCTGGCAAAATGTCAATGGTCCCCACAATTAAAACACATGGATGGGACCAGGTTCCCCCCCTGGGGCCAGCATTGAGTGCTGGGTCCTTAGTGAGGGTGACCCTAAGTGCTCTGGCTTCACCTTCTGTCTTCCAGAACTCAGGGATAGTTGCATCTCACTGAAGGTTTTGGGCCCAGTTTTACCTGTCTGTTTCCTGAGAGGGCTCCTCTCCTTGGAAGTTCTGGCACTAGAAGAGCTTGGTGGAATACTTTGCCAGCTGCAGTGGACCCTCTGTGTTGATACACCTATTAGGCATATTTTCAAAGCACTTAGCCTTCCAAAGTTCCATAGGTTTCTATGGAACTTTGGAAGGCTAAGTGCTTTGAAAATATGCCTCAAGTCTCATAGGTTAGGGCAATCCCTCTATGAGCTGTTCCAACAGAACAACCTTAGTTATTTCTACTCCTGTCATGGCCTCTGGTTGCAACCATCTTCAGGCAATATCCTAAATTCTGCAGAAAAAACTTCTGGGATTTTCCCTTGGACAGAGGGACCCCTTCCTCAACTGCCTCCAGAACGCTTTTGGAGTACACTCCACCCATTCCAAAATGGCGGCCTTGACCTCTGTGTACATGGCTCTCTCATCTGGGTTAACATCCTGGAATACAGCTTGGCTGCTACCAGTTAAAAGGTTCTTTAAGTAAGCAGTCCAAGTAGCCTCAGGTCAGCCAGCCATTCTAGCAGTTCTTTCAAAGTTCACTAGAAAATAATCAGGAGCATCCTCAAGGATTATCTTTGGCAACCTCAGGAACAGTGAGTCCACCAGTCTCTACAGTATGTGTGTCACCTGATTCAGAGTTCTGCTGTAATTCTAGTGACTTTTGGAAGGCTTGCTGTTGTTCACATTGTGCCTGCACAGCTCACTGCAGCTGTTGTCCCCTACCAGGGTCTGGATTAATTATTCCAATCTGGTTCATAACACTTTCTTCACTAGTGCACACTGCAAACAACAACAAAAATCAATCTGCCTGTTCAGCTCTAACTATGCTTCTTGTGGCTCTGGGCGAGTCACTTAACCCTCCATTGCCCCAGGTACAAAATAAGTACCTGTATATAAGATGTATCCATAGAAAGGCTGTATATCAAATTCCATCCCCTTTCCCTTCAGTCCCTAACTAGGGCAGCGCAAAGTCCTGATGCTTTACTATCACAAGGCCCAGAGCCCTGGAGGGTAGAAACTTTGGCTTCTCTTAACCAGAGAAGCTCAGATCTCACTGCTGCCATCATATGTGATAGCGTGGGTTGCAGCCAGGCATGGAGCCTCAAATACGGCCACTCAGAGGGTTTCAAGTAAAACAAAATTCTTTATTCAAAATAGAAAGTAAAACCTGTTCCCTTCATAGGCAAAAATAACTTGAGGATCAGAATCTATTGGATATTCAAAATATAATCTTCCTGCAGCCTGTCCTGACAAGCTCCATAGCCTGCATACACTAGTCTCCACAACTAACCAAACACAGGCCTGGTTGAAACTAGGACTCAAGGAATAGTGATCTTCAAATTACAAAGGTAAATCTGGCCTACCTGAATGAAGCTTCTGCTACTTAGACATACATGATGGACATACATGATGGAGGCACATGCTTGCAGGGTTTCTCTGTTCTGCCTGGACTCAGAGATTTTATCTCACTGCCTGTACCCACCCTGCTCCACCTTTCTTGGCATGTTCAATGTAGTTCTGTGAAGAAGTATTTGTTAAGGGGAACTAAGTAGAGGAGTGTGGTAGCCGTGTTAGTCCACTCTTAAGGTTATCAATAGAAATCAAACAAAATAAAACATGGAAAAGAAAATAAGATGATACCTTTTTTATTGGACATAACTTAATACATTTCTTGATTAGCTTTCGAAGGTTGCCCTTCTTCCTCAGATCGGAAATAAGCAAATGTGCTAGCTGACAGTGTATATAAGTGAAAACATTCAAGCATTACTATGACAGTCTGACAGGGTGGGAGGAGGGGGGTGGGTAGGACCTATCCACACCCATCCTGTTAGAATATCAATGATATGCTTTGATGTCCCCATGCATACCTCCGACCCACCCCCATCCCCCCACCCTGTCAGACTGTCATAGTAATGCTTGAATGTTTTCACTTATATACACTGTCAGCTAGCACATTTGCTTATTTCCGATCTGAGGAAGAAGGGCAACCTTCGAAAGCTAATCAAGAAATGTATTAAGTTATGTCCAATAAAAAAGGTATCATCTTATTTTCTTTTCCATGTTTTATTTTGTTTGATTTCTATTGATAACCTTAAGGGGAACTAGTAACCTCCTATACATAAGTACATAAGTACATACAGTAAGTACATAAGTAGTGCCATACTGGGAAAGACCAAAGGTCCATCTAGCCCAGCATCCTGTCACCGACAGTGGCCAATCCAGGTCAAGGGCACCTGGCACGCTCCCCAAACGTAAAAACATTCCAGACAAGTTATACCTAAAAATGCGGAATTTTTCCAAGTCCATTTAATAGCGGTCTATGGACTTGTCCTTTAGGAATCTATCTAACCCCTTTTTAAACTCCGTCAAGCTAACCGCCCGTACCACGTTCTCCGGCAACGAATTCCAGAGTCTAATTACACGTTGGGTGAAGAAAAATTTTCTCCGATTCGTTTTAAATTTACCACACTGTAGCTTCAACTCATGCCCTCTAGTCCTAGTATTTTTGGATAGCGTGAACAGTCGCTTCACATCCACCCGATCCATTCCACTCATTATTTTATACACTTCTATCATATCTCCCCTCAGCCGTCTCTTCTCCAAGCTGAAAAGCCCTAGCCTTCTCAGCCTCTCTTCATAGGAAAGTCGTCCCATCCCCACTATCATTTTCGTCGCCCTTCGCTGTACCTTTTCCAATTCTACTATATCTTTTTTGAGATACAGAGACCAGTACTGAACACAATACTCCAGGTGCGGTCCGCACCATGGAGCGATACAACGGCATTATAACATCCGCACACCTGGACTCCATACCCTTCCTAATAACACCCAACATTCTATTCGCTTTCCTAGCCGCAGCAGCACACTGAGCAGAAGGTTTCAGCGTATCATCGACGACGACACCCAGATCCCTTTCTTGATCCGTAACTCCTAACGCGGAACCTTGCAAGACGTAGCTATAATTCGGGTTCCTCTTACCCACATGCATCACTTTGCACTTGTCAACATTGAACTTCATCTGCCACTTGCACGCCCATTCTCCCAGTCTCGCAAGGTCCTCCTGTAATCGTTCACATTCCTCCTGCGACTTGACGACCCTGAATAATTTTGTGTCATCGGCGAATTTAATTACCTCACTAGTTATTCCCATCTCTAGGTCATTTATAAATACATTAAAAAGCAACGGACCCAGCACAGACCCCTGCGGGACCCCACTAACTACCCTCCTCCACTGAGAATACTGGCCACGCAATCCTACTCTCTGCTTCCTATCTTTCAACCAGTTCTTAATCCATAATAATACCCTACCTCCGATTCCATGACTCTGCAATTTCTTCAGGAGTCTTTCGTGCGGCACTTTGTCAAACGCCTTCTGAAAATCCAGATATACAATATCAACCGGCTCCCCATTGTCCACATGTTTGCTTACCCCCTCAAAAAAATGCATTAGATTGGTGAGGCAAGACTTCCCTTCACTAAATCCGTGCTGACTTTGTCTCATCAGTCCATGTTTTTGTATATGCTCTGCAATTTTATTCTTAATAATAGCCTCCACCATCTTGCCCGGCACCGACGTCAGACTCACCGGTCTATAATTTCCCGGATCTCCTCTGGAACCCTTCTTAAAAATCGGAGTAACATTGGCTACCCTCCAGTCTTCCGGTACTACACTCGATTTTAGGGACAGATTGCATATTTCTAACAGTAGCTCCGCAAGTTCATTTTTTAGTTCTATTAATACTCTGGGATGAATACCATCAGGTCCCGGTGATTTACTACTCTTCAGCTTGCTGAACTGACCCATTACATCCTCCAAGGTTACAGACAATTTGTTTAGTTTCTCCGACTCCCCCGCTTCAAATATTCTTTCCGGCACCGGTGTCCCCCCCAAATCCTCCTCGGTGAAGACCGAAGCAAAGAATTCATTTAATTTCTCCGCTACGGCTTTGTCCTCCTTGATCGCCCCTTTAACACCATTTTCGTCCAGCGGCCCAACCGACTCTTTGGCCGGTTTCCTGCTTTTAATGTATCTAAAAAAATTTTTACTGAAGAAATTGCAGAGTCATGGAATCGGAGGTAGGGTATTATTATGGATTAAGAACTGGTTGAAAGATAGGAAGCAGAGAGTAGGATTGCGTGGCCAGTATTCTCAGTGGAGGAGGGTAGTTAGTGGGGTCCCGCAGGGGTCTGTGCTGGGTCCGTTGCTTTTTAATGTATTTATAAATGACCTAGAGATGGGAATAACTAGTGAGGTAATTAAATTCGCCGATGACACAAAATTATTCAGGGTCGTCAAGTCGCAGGAGGAATGTGAACGATTACAGGAGGACCTTGCGAGACTGGGAGAATGGGCGTGCAAGTGGCAGATGAAGTTCAATGTTGACAAGTGCAAAGTGATGCATGTGGGTAAGAGGAACCCGAATTATAGCTACGTCTTGCAAGGTTCCGCGTTAGGAGTTACGGATCAAGAAAGGGATCTGGGTGTCGTCGTCGATGATACGCTGAAACCTTCTGCTCAGTGTGCTGCTGCGGCTAGGAAAGCGAATAGAATGTTGGGTGTTATTAGGAAGGGTATGGAGTCCAGGTGCGCGGATGTTATAATGCCGTTGTATCGCTCCATGGTGCGACCGCACCTGGAATATTGTGTTCAGTACTGGTCTCCGTATCTCAAAAAAGATATAGTAGAATTGGAAAAGGTACAGCGAAGGGCGACGAAAATGATAGTGGGGATGGGACGACTTTCCTATGAAGAGAGGCTGAGAAGGCTAGGGCTTTTCAGCTTGGAGAAGAGACGGCTGAGGGGAGATATGATAGAAGTGTATAAAATAATGAGTGGAATGGATCGGGTGGATGTGAAGCGACTGTTCACGCTATCCAAAAATACTAGGACTAGAGGGCATGAGTTGAAGCTACAGTGTGGTAAATTTAAAACGAATCGGAGAAAATTTTTCTTCACCCAACGTGTAATTAGACTCTGGAATTCGTTGCCGGAGAACGTGGTACGGGCGGTTAGCTTGACGGAGTTTAAAAAGGGGTTAGATAGATTCCTAAAGGACAAGTCCATAGACCGCTATTAAATGGACTTGGAAAAATTCCGCATTTTTAGGTATAACTTGTCTGGAATGTTTTTACGTTTGGGGAGCGTGCCAGGTGCCCTTGACCTGGATTGGCCACTGTCGGTGACAGGATGCTGGGCTAGATGGACCTTTGGTCTTTCCCAGTATGGCACTACTTATGTACTTATGTACTTATGTATTTTTGCTTCCAACGCTAATTTCTTCTCAAAGTCCTTCTTTGCCCTCCTTATCTCCGCTTTGCATTTGGCTTGGCATTCCTTATGATCTATCCTGTTACTTTCAGTTGGTTCTCTTCTCCACTTTCTGAAGGATTGTTTTTTGGCTCTAATGATTTGCTTTATCTTACTGTTTAGCCACGCCGGCTGACGTTTAGTCTTTTTTCCCTTTTTTCTAATACGTGGAATATATTTGTCCTGAACCTCCAGGATGGTGTTTTTAAACAGCATCCACGCCTGATGCAAGTTTTTTACTCTGCGAGCTGCTCCTTTCAGTCTTTTTTTCACCATTTTTCTCATTTTGTCGTAATCACCTTTTCTATAGTTAAACGCTAGCGTACTTGATTTCCTAGTTTCACTTCCTTCAATGCCAATATCAAAACCGATCATATTATGATCACTGTTATCAAGCGGCCCTCGTATCGTTACCCCCTGCACTAGATCATGAGCACCACTAAGGACTAAGTCTAGTATTTTTCCTTCTCTTGTCGGCTCCTGAACTAGCTGTTCCATGAAGCTGTCCTTGATTTCATCAAGAAATCTTATGTCCCTTGCGTGTACAGATGTTACATTAACCCAGTCTATATGCGGGTAATTGAAATCCCCCATTATAATTGTGTTGCCCAGTTTGTTTGCGTCCCTGATTTCCTTTAACATTTCCGCATCCGTCTGTTCGTCCTGGCCAGGCGGACGGTAGTACACTCCTATCACTATCCTTTTCCCCTTTGCACATGGAATTTCAATCCACAGTGATTCCAAGGAGTGTTTTGTTTCCTGCAGAATTTTCAATCTATTTGATTCAAGGCTCTCGTTAATATACAATGCTACCCCTCCACCAATCTGATTCACCCTATCACTACGATATAATTTGTACCCCGGTATGACAGTGTCCCACTGGTTATCCTCCTTCCACCAGGTCTCAGAGATGCCTATTATATCTAATTTTTCATTTAGTGCAATATATTCCAACTCCCCCATCTTATTTCTTAGGCTCCTGGCATTCGCATATAGACATTTCAAACTATGTTTGTTGTTCCTAAGTACATCATGCTTAGTACTTGACAGTATTAATTGGCAATCTTTTGTCTGATTTTTATTGTTATTTAAAGATACCCGATCTACTACAATCTCTTTTGCAACCTCACTATCAGGATACTCTATCTTCCCTGTTATGGTGATATCTTTGAAAGATACCTTATCCCGAACCATGCTCTTTTGAGCGACTGTCGGCCTTCCCCCCATTTCTAGTTTAAAAGTCTTAGTGCTTTTGATACCATACACTCAAAAGGGATTACGTGATTGGCTAAACAGCTAGGAGAAACAATATGCAGTCCTTTGTGTACCAGCATCAGTACTTTATATTTACCATGGGCAGAAACTGGCAACCAATGTTTAGCTTTTAGAAATGGGGAGACATGATCTATCATGGAACAACTGTAGTAGATTGAATTAACTGAAGACACTTAAACGAATATTTTAGCAGTCCATTATACAAAGTGTTACAGTAATCTAATTTGGAGATGACCGTACCAAAATAAGAAGTCAAAACATAGCAGATGAGCAGTAAAATTTAGCTGCCCAAATCCAATGCAAGGCAAAGACAGACGACTTGACTATAGAGTCAATATCTGAGGTAGGTATAAATGTGTGTGCATACTTTAGATGTGTACGTATGAATTATACTCCAAGCTGAATATACCCATGTCACAACCTCTACACAATGATGGTCATAGTCATAGCCACTATGGGGGTCTTTTACTAAGGTGCGCTAGCATTTTTAGCTCACGCTAAAAATCAGGTGGTGGTAAATGCTAAGACACCCATTATATTCCTATGGGTGTCTCAGCGTTTAGCACCAGCTGATTTTTAGTGTGAGCTAAAAATGCTAGTGCACCTTAGTAAAAGATCCTCTATATTAGAAAAATATCATCATATCTACATTTCTTATAATTGACAGATGGATCCTCAGATGGCCTATGAGTATATAAACTTTTTTTAACTCAATACTGACCCAGTTCCTCATAGATCCAAACATGTTCAATTTTTATATATTTAATTTTATGCTTTCAAAAGCGATTGTTCACACATTTTTTTAAAATCAAATTTATGTGCTCAGAGTCTAATTTCAACAAATGGCCACCTCTCCCAACATGAATTCACGTTTCAGTAATCTGCGTCAGGGTCGAGGCACCAAAAATTTGGTTAAGCTTCTTCAGTGGCCGGTAGTAGTTCATCTATAAATAGATTAGTGAAACATGAATTCATGTCAGGAGAGGTGGCCATTTGTTGGAATTAGACTAAGCACATAAGTGTGATAAAAAAAATATCTTTGAGGACAATCACTTTTGAAAATATAAAACTGAATATCTAAAAATTGAACAGCAAATGATTGGATCGATGAGGAATTGGGCCAGTGTTGTATAAATTATATAAATACATCACAAGTCTGCCCCAAGAAATACCAATGTGCAGTATATGTATTATTGTCAGGATACAACCTGTATGTCTGTATACAGCTATGTGATTTTAGACAAGCCCCTTACTACATATAAAAGAGGTTTTACATCTCAAAAAGCCTTTTTGAAATGAGCTCCATAATCTACAAATGTAATGTTATAAAAATTAGAAAAGCCACCTAAAATGGATACTGTGGAGAAACAACTTACATTTTGGCCCTTATTTTAGAAGCCTTATTTATGATTTACAAGTGTAAATATCAACATTTATCATATACATCAAATAAATGCAGAAACCCAACTTTAGAAAGTTGAGATTTACATGTATAAATCTGCACTATGTACATATGGCAAAGAGGCAGGGTTTGTGTGGAAGTAGGGAGAAGTTCTATACCGCTATAATTATTTGTACAATTTGTTATACCGCAAAGTCACAAAAAGTACCAATGCGGTTTACAAAAATCCATAACATGAAGCAGAACAGGACAATTTTAATAAAAACAGGAGAACAAAACTCAATGCAATGACACATAAGGAGAGAGTAATGAATAGCTGTTTCCAGGTAACACTTTATAGGAATGATTAAGGGTGGCCTCTCCTCAATCCCTCATCGTTCCCCTCCCCCTCAAAATTGACAATGTAGAAAGAATGTGGCCTCTGTAATTAAATAGGAATATTCAGATGTATAGGATTCCACCATGGCAGACATACAAAGTCTAAGTGTTGGCACTTAAATGTCTATGTTCAGAAATAAGGGATCCTTTTACTAAGGTGTGCTAACAGGTTTAAAGAAGCTCATAGAGTTAAAATGGGCTTCTTAGCATTCAACACACACTAAGAGCCCCTTTTACTAAGCTGCATAGGCACCTACGCACACCAAAATGGACTTACTGCCCGACTACTGCGTGGCTCTTGCAGTAATTTAATTTTTGGCATGTGTCCACTACGCGCGTCTAAAAAATATTTTTTATTTTCTGGCACATGTAGCAGACACACACCAAGTAGCATCTGACAGGCATAGGTCATTACCACCCAAATTCTTTACCGCTAGGTCTATGGCTGGCGGTAAGGTCTCGGACCCAAAATGGAAGCGCGGCAATTTGATTTTGCTGTACGTCTATTTTCGGGGGGGGGGGGGGGGGGGGAGGCCTTTTTTACAGGTGCACAGAAAAATGATTCTGCACGTACCCAAAACCCACAATTACACTACTGCAGGCCATTTTTTAGCACGCCTTTGTAAAAGGACCCCTAAATCCATCAGCACACCTTAGTAAAAGGACCCCTAATTGTGTAAGTGCCAACACTTTGAATAGAACTCAGTTCCCCAGGATCAAACTCCATGGCACTAACCACTAGGCTACTCCTCCACATGCAGCTGGTATATACAAGTGCAGATCTTCTTCTAAAATACTATTGGAATTGGACATGCCCCACCAACCTTGATGTCTCAACTCTGATTTCTATGTTTTATCTAAAATGGGGCTTTTATGCGTTCTTTTATTGTGAGCTATGTTTTAGAAAAGCTCCAAACTAGCTAACATATCAGAATTGACATTTTTAAGGAGAAAAATGTGAATACTGATGATTTTATTCTAAACAGAAGTCACAAAACAATGAAAGGATGACCAGAAAATTATATAAACAGCAACTGACTGCGACTATGCCTTGCTATAACATCATATTACTTGCATTTTTGTAAAGTGTTAGTGCCCCCTGATGGGGACTATGATAACCTACAGAGAACTTGGTTTGTAAAACTGTAAAAATTTAATATGAGGCCATTCATTTCAGCATAAATGTTTGCTCCCTTTCAAGGTTCCTAAACACAAAACAGCTTGTCACTTTTTCCCATAAACTTTCTCAGTGCACAATACATAAAATACTAAAATGAATCACAATAATTATTTTACTTAAACTACATACTTATCTTTTGCTAATTCAAGTAAATCAAACAACAAGCAATGTTTATACATTATACTTAAGACAGTTCTAAAATTAAATCTTTGAATGGTAGAAGGAATACAAACTCTATGAGGGTAATTTATAAAGGATTTTTCACATGTCAATGCCTATATATGTGCATAAAATAGCTCATGCATATAAGTGAACACAGTGACGAACAGGCACACACATATATGTGATCCGGGTGCAGGCATACTTGGGAGGTGAGTTTGGCAAAGAGTATTTAAACTCCTGAGCTGGTGTAAACGTACACAGCCACATTTCAACTGATTTTGTATTGCTATTTTATGAAGACATATAGGTATTTGTGTCTTTATAAAATAGCCACCTACTTGGCCTCCTGACCTAGGTGACCTGCTATAAAATTACCCTCTACATGTAGAGGCTCTAACATTATTTTAAATATAAATTTTGCTCAAAAGTGAGAAAACAGTTATGGTTATTCAGAAAAACCATACCAGCATCAGGATTTAGCAGTAGCTAGAATGCGAGTGACCTCAACTGGCCAGCTGTATTACAACAGGGAGACAAAATGCCACCCACATCGTATGGCCACTCTTTAAGAGGGATTCAGTCATGACTTATGATACTTGTTCTCCCCCTCAAAGTAATGATTTTACTTTAAAACAAAGACATCCCTTTGACCTGATGAAATACCATATCCTTTGAACAGACAAGGCAAAGCTGTGCCTTTGACAGTTTAAACATAATAAATAAATTCAAGAAAAAAATTGTTTTGAAAGCTAAGGCAAAATGTGACAATGTTTGCCAGAGAAGAGGAAGCTGTGGCATGTACTGTGAACAAAAGGGAACAAGTGGTCTTTACTCGGAGAGCAGTCTCCTATTAAGATTCACTCCTTCGGACATTATGCCTTTCATCCTCACTCAACCACAAAATGATTTTGCTGTAGAACGTACAATGGTAGGAGAAGATTTACATTGAAGGAATCTTTAATAATAAACTGTTGCAGATATCTGCCTACTTCCCCATGATTTATAATACAATAAACATCAGCTGCTATTAACTCTCATGAACTGACGACAGTGCACTGAAAAAAATGAATATGAAAGAACTCAATTCTTCCCATCTCCAGGGCCATAATAGTGAAATGAGCATGTATAAATGTGCTAGAAGTATCTCTTTGCATCTTTTAGAGCTTGTGTGTATTAATCTGTAAAGCTTATTAAGAAAGAGTCATTGCTATGCAAAGCAGCACCCAATCTTTTTCTCTAGGTTTTCAACAGAGTGCAGTGTTTAGCCAATAGGACTGGCCCCCTGCCCCTCATTCTGCATTCATAACATGCAACATTTGCACAATGTATCTCTCAAAAGCTGCTGAATAGAAAGCCTTAATACTCATGTAAACAACTGCAAGCCAATTACTTAATGAATCAGGCCCACACATAATGAGGTGCCCAACAAAGAGCTATAAATGCTTTTTTTTTTTTTTTTTTGCATACAGGCCTGGGCTTTAAAGTAAAATCCCTCAGCTGTAGCTTGGTCTTAACTGGCACATCGTAATTATTGTTTCTAGCACATCAGAGGAAGCCATTTTATTTTTTTAATTTAGGTCCAGCAGGATCTTCTTTTGATGTCACTCAGCTCACTGACAAAATAGAGTAGAGAAGAATTTTTAAAAAGTAGCAGAACAACACTGCACTGTTATGTTTATTCTCAAGTACTGGGTTTCGAGACCACTTGTGAAAGCAATAAAGCACAAGAAGTGACTGCTGTTAAGTGGAACCCTTAAATGTAAGCCTGAAAGAAATTTTACTGTGTGCCAATCACAAACAAGCACCACCTGAGCTCTCCATTTTCTGTCCCCAAAAGATTCATTATGGCTTTTTGATTTCTTAATCTCTTCCGTGAACGGACATGGTATCAATAACATGTGCTACTACCAGATTTCCTCCTGAAAACACACTCTGCTTTCCTCAAGACCATACTAAAGCAATCAACTTTATTATTTCAAGAAAATGTTCCTAAAGATGAAAAAAACACAATATATAACAAACAAAAATGTGCACATGACAAACCTCAACAGCTTGAAATAATAATTATAGGTCCGAGAAGAATATAGGAGTGATCCTGGGCTCTAAAGGGGCATCCTGGTTATTCTGCATGGGGCTTGTGAGCTACTGTCTTCATCTGCTGTGCTCCTTATTTTCTCCACCTCTATTTTTCCTTGGCAGGAGGGGCCTGGGCTCCTGGCTCTCTGCCTGCTGTGCCAATGGGCTCCACTCATTTATTGTGGCTACCTTCTTTTTAACAGATGGGATCCAGGCTCTATACCTGCCGTGCTGTTTGGCTCCACTCTTCCAGTTTCCTTCTCTTTGGAAGGTGGGGTCCTGGCTCACTGCCTGCCACATTGCTCGGCTGCACTCCACTCAGTTCTAGTGGGTTTCTTCCCTTGGCAGGTGGGGCTAAGGTTTCCTGACTGCTATGTTGCTTGGCATCCCTCATTTCTTTCAGCTTTCTTTCCTTTGCAAGGTGGCGACCAGATTCCCCCCTGCCACACTGCTCAGCTCCATTCATTCCTTCTGGCTTCCTTCTCTTTGGTAGGTGGGCCAGGGCTTCCTGCCTACCACTGTGCTCTGCTCCTCTATGCCTAAAATTGTCATCAGAGGTCCCAATTGATTCGTTTAGCAGAGCCAGTGCCAGGTTTTGCTTCCATAAACTCTCTCACTTCTTGTTCTTTCTCCTTACGCCTAGGTCTGTTTGCGCTTGTGCAAATAAATCTATGCATATGGATGGAAGGACAGACAGATAGACTGACCATCGACAACAAGTAATCTCACTTACTGCAAAATGCACCTAAAAATAAGCATTTTAAAATCTTATCCTCTGGCCTTTGTCAACGCTATCTATTCTTAATGTGAATCTGAGACCACCT